>NC_140086.1:28453297-29653297 GCF_964237585.1 Gallinula chloropus | reverse complement strand
GAATATTTCACCTGGGAAGAGGTGTTGAGGGACATTGTGTACTCAGTCTGAGACAAAGGAGGAAAATTCAGAGGGAAGGGGTAAGGACACTGGGAAAAATAAGAGGACCAGAGAGGAAGAAGAGAGGAGGATGAAGTCACCTGTCTCATTTGGTGCTCTTGATGATTGTCAAATTCCAGAGAAAAAGAGTTCAATGAAAGCAGACATCTTTTTTTCCTTGAAAGCAATTTACTAATTTGATTTAAAGATCCAAGTTAAAGTGTCTAAGGTTACAACTTTTTCTTAGACTGCTTCTTTCTTCCTTCCATTATCCCTGTTAGGTTGTCTAAATACCAGGGAGTGCAGAACAAACAATGACTCTGGAAAAATGCTGTATGTGTCTTAGAGTGCAGGACAGAAATTTAAGTCTGAGTCTTCCTCTCCAGGAAGTAAAGTACAGCCTTAAATTTGTCCATTTAAGCAAGTATAAAGGATACAGTGGTTTACATTACATGTAACTGTTTATGAGGAAAACCAGGTGAGGCTATAGGTTGTTCCTTAGAAACTGCTAACAGCTCTGAAACAATGAAAGTACACATATTGCGTGTGGATTTGATTTTTTCCCCCTCTTTCTTTACTATTATTCTTATCATCAAAATATTCATTTTTAAATGTGAGTATGTAACTATCAGCAAACAGCATTAATTATTTCTCTGAGTGCAATTACACACAATGCGAGGAATGTTAAAGGAAACTGGCTTTACATGAATTATCAGTGACACTGAAAACAATCTTGGTAGCCAAGGTGACAATAGTCTATGATGAGCTCCATCTTAGTTCATATCATTCACTACTTTTCTTTCAAAATACTCTAATCCCTGTATTTGCCTACCCATGGTGTTGGCTAGTTTCCATACTCCCTCCATTGCAGATCCTTTTGGTATTGACGAATCTCCTCCAAATGGGAGTCTTCCAGGACTCACATGTAAGTGACGCCTTCATGCACAAAACTGGCTTGCAGCCTACCAGGTTTACAAACTTCTTGTCTTGTGGTTGTTATGTCACCTTCACAGGTGGATATGAAATTGTGATAAACCCTCAAATTTGATTTTTGGGAGTTATAATGTGATGTAATTGTAATTATTTTTTAAAAAATGTTCTGGAATGAGCTCATCTAGAACAGTCCATGTTTAAATCAGAGAGCATCAACATCAATGCATGAGTAGAGGAGGAACCAGAACTCAGTTTCTTATTTCTTTTCCCCTCCTCTTCCCAGACACATTTTCTCATTTTGATTTCCCTGACTTAAAACCAATTTTGTTTTCAGGAGCAAAATGCAGCTGCTAATATAAATAAACTGAGAAACTGAAAAATGTTGAGACCTGAGTTCCATCTAAGCAAATGTTTGATTAGAGATAGGGATGCATGGTCCTGGGCTACTACAGAGAGTCTATGCTCATGTTTGCACTGTAACTTCATCTGGAAGACTGACAGGTGTACTGGGTCACTGGGAGATGCTTTGAATCTGGAGGATTGTCTGTGGGTCATGGTGGTGAGAAGATGGTGAGAAATGGAAGTGAAATTGAGAGAGAGGTGTGAAATATGTGTTCTGTAGAGCATAAATACATAGCTCTTGTGTACCTTGTTCATGTCTCCACTTTTAATATTGCAAAGTTGTTGGAATACCTCATGTGGTTCCAAACCTCCATCTCTTATCTTGCTGTAAATTGTTCATGGCACAAGTATATATAATTGTTCCTTGGCTGACATTTCTCTTTTGCTTCAATAACTCATCCAATTTCTTGGTGTTTACCTCTCTGATGATGCATATATACAGACAGCTGTCACTTCCCCTCTTACCATTTGTTTGCTATGCAAAGCACAGCTAAGCAAAGCTAAGCTTTTATAGTCTCCTATTATAAAAGAGGCTCTTCAGTTCCCTGGTCTCCCCTGCACCTGTTCCAATTCATCCTAATTCAGCTTTACAAGGATGACAGACCTGTTTCAGAGGAGGTCATGCCAGAGTCTCTCCAGCTCCAGTGATATGCCACCGGCTTGTGCCTGCTTTTTTGTAAGCAGTCCCTTTCTGGTAACACTTATTGACATTACGATCCATGAATGCCACTCTTCCTCCTTCTCTTCCACTTCCACTTCAGAAAAAAATGTATCAGCCCAGACCATGATGCAGGACAACCATGTTGCACTTTCTGCTACTACATTTCACCCACAGTAGTTGACAGTGTTCAGGTGCACTGGACTTCTCTGTTTATCAACCCCACACTTCCAACCTGTGCCATTTTTATTTAATCAACTTGTACTTTTGTCCCACTTCATTGCTAACAAAAAAAGAAATAATAAATCTCACTTCAGAAAGTCTACTAACAGAAAGTCCACTAACATTTAGAACATACTGCTAAAATTCAGAAAGTCTACTAACATTTTAATCACAGTAATTCACCTTTCAGTGAATTTGTCTTTTGCCTTGTCAGTGCTTCATCCATTTTATACACTGATGCTAATGCCTGTCTTCTCTAACTTGCCTGATAATTTCCCATGTGTCAGAATAACAAATATTTTTAAGAGTTGTTTGATTTCTGTGTGTCACATGGGAGTCACATAAGGAATGCATGCACACTAACAAGTATGCTTACAATTTTAAGTGCAATTCAATGCATAACACCCTGCTACATGAAAGGACAAATAGAGCTGAATCAAAACAAACAGATCCTATGCTTAATTTGATGACAAATTATTTGATGCCAGCCTGAAGCTGGCAGGAACTAGATCTTCAACTAGTTTAATGATTTTCAGTTTCCAGGAATCCTTGCAGTAGGAAGCAGCAGGTTTTTGATGGACAGGGGCAATTAATGCTACTGAAATTTTTCAGGGAAGCTGTTTACAAAGGCTGTGGGAAACAGCGCAGTGGGGAGCAGCGCTGGAACCCAAGCGTCTATGTGGAAATTTCATAGGGAAGGGTGTGAACCTGTGATAGCCGTTTGCACACTGAAGCTGTTGGACTCGTCCCCTCAGCCCCAGCTGACCTCTGGATCAGGGATATGCTGCACATTGAGTGGGAAACACACACACACACACACACACACACACACACACACACACACACACACACACACACAGGTTAAGCTTCTTGTTTTAAGTGCCTGTCTCTCTGTGTGTGCATCTTACTTGAATGCGGAAAATATTTCTACGTTTCCCGAAGCTAGTTCGGGGCACTTGGGGTTTTCCACATTCCCACTTATTCCCACTTCCTCGGCGCCGGGGCAGGCGGCAGCAGCCCGCTTCCCCGCGGCAGGCCTTCAGGACAGCTGAGGAGCCACGTCGTGCTGCCCCGCGCTGGGGTCACCCATTGCACCCCCCGCCCCAGACAGCGAGATCCCCGCACCCCACTTTCCGTGCGGGCAGCTCTGAGCAGAAGCTCCCCTGAGCCAGGGGCCGGAGGGGCTGGGAGCCGCGGTCCGGTGGCGGGGGCACCCCACAGCTGGAGCAGTCGGGGCAGCGGCGGGCAGAGGGTGTGAGGCAGCGCGACTCTCCCCGCCCCCGGCGGTCGGGGCCCTGCAGTGTCTCTCGGTCGGCCGGCGGTGGGGAAGGGCATGGAGTTGGCGGGAGTCTATAAAAAGCTGCCGTGAGATGAGGCCGCTGTCCTGCCAGAGCCGCCTGGACAGGCTGAGGCGCGGTCCCGGGACGCAGCAGCAGCAGCAGCACCATGATCAACCCCAACTACTACCCGTGGGGCTACGACGGCGACAACGGTGAGTGTGGGCGCGGGGCCGCGGCCCGGCCCGCCTCCTCTGCAGCCACCGCCCCCGCTAGCAGCGAGAACCCCAGGCAAAACCGGAGGCCCCCCATTCCGAGCCGCCATTAAGAGGGGGAATCCGGGCTCCGGGCGGGCCGGGTCTGTGCAGCGACAGCGCGGCCCGATGAGACAGGCCACCACTCCCTGGTGTGGAGGAGGTGAAGCAGGTAGAAGAGGAGGCAGCAGCGGAGGTTACTTAAGTCAAATAAAGTCAGTTTTCCTACTTTTAATATAATTTTAAATTTGGCATGGCTTTAAAATCCAGCTTTAGGCTAGCCTTTGGTGCAGGGACAACAGTGCCAGCTGCGATGGAGCTGCCATCCCTCCGACCTGTAGAGGCTGGAAACCTGGGGGCCTGTGATTCCTGCTCCCTCCTCAGCTGCTGGAAAAACAGCATGGCCTCGCTCCATGAAGTCCTTGATAAAACCAAGAGGATAATTAAATCTGCATTCCAAATCCCTGTCTCTGTCAGGTATTAGTGGCTATTTCTCTCTCCAGATGGGTACATGGTGCCACATTTGAATCATTTGAATGACTAGGGTATATTCCATCATATTTCTAGTCACTACTGGACTTGGAGTATACTTTAGGGGTTAGACTCAATGATCTCTTGAGGTCCCTTCCAATCCCTACAATTCTGTGATACACCTCTAGTTTCCTTCCTTGGTGTGTTGTCAGTCTCCCAGTAAGTAAAGACCTGAGGTTGCTATGAGAGTTTAGGTTCAGTTGAATGACTTGCATTATCCAGTATTCCAGCTAGAACAATCTAATTGCTTTTTATACAATGAAACTCTTGACAAGGCATGACTAACAACCAGATGAATAGTAATCTACTTTTATTAAATGTAATTGATGTTCTATAGCTAAGGAAGGCCATACTTGCATTTATTGTAACACAAGTATAATTCATACCTTGCTGGAAAAGATTTTCATGCTATTTCTCTGTATTTTTTCTAGGACCAGATCAGTGGCACAAAAATTACCCATTTGCCAAAGGACGCCATCAGTCACCTATCGAAATCAATAACAAAGAAGTGCATTATGATCGTTCCCTACTACCGTGGTTTGCCAGCTATGATCCTGGGGCAGCTAAGACCATCCTCAATAATGGGAAGACCTGCAGGGTTGTATTCGATGATTCTTTCGATAGATCAGGTTAGTTTTGTTCTCATCTCAAGCTGTCATTATATATCAGTGGCTATTTCTCAAGTTTGTTGGAAGACAGTGTGCTCTGAATGCTCATGGTTGACAGAAGGTCTCTGCGTTCTGCCTGCATGTGATGTACAGGCTTTTGTGGCTCCAGTGCCCTGCACAACCAGTGGGACTACTTTTAAAGTCCATAGATAAAATCCTAGAGAACAGAGAGACCTGCAAAGCAGCTTGGTGCAGGATAAATTAAGGTGTATGGTAAATTTCTGAGCTTGCAAAAGCTATTGCAGTTGTGCTGCTTCCCAGGAGCAAGACATCCAGGCTTTATCTATGAGGACTGAATTCCTCCATGCAAGGCTGTTAGAGATGCCTACCAGAACTCCTTTAACTTTGTATATGGCTGAAAGTACCGTATTTGAAAACTGTGCCCATGTAATTTCTGATCAATGAAGTGATGAACCAGATGTTGCCACAAAGTCACAGTATTTAATCAGTTAAAAATGCCTTTGGCATTCTTGAGATTTTGTCTTAATGAGGATTATAGGGATGAGAAATTCCAGTGTTTCAGCTTTATTGTCCAAAATCTCTTATCCACTCATAGTTATGACAACATACAATGTGCTGCATATATAACACACAGCTTTTAAGACTTAGTGGGTTATATATTTTGAAGACATATGCCTGTTCTGTTTAACAGGTGCTAGAAATATTTAGTTTATGTTGGCAGAACCACTGACATTTTATGTTAATACTGTTGGCTATATTTCAAAGGAGAAAACATTACTGAAAGAAGTATGAAATTGCATTAGTACTGAGATAAAAATGAAAAATCAAATGCATACCTCACTCTTCAGTCTGGTATCAAGGTCAACAGAATTGTGTTATTATTTATAGTACATGGGGTAATAAGAAAAGGAAATGTCAATTTAAGTTAAATATTGAAAAGTCTGTCTTCCACAGTGTACAGATTAATTTCGTAACTGCAGCAAAGTTCCAATTTATATTACAATATATCTGGGATTGACAGCTATAATTGCTAGGAGGAATTTTGCTAATAGGTTGATTAATCTTAAATATCCATGGGAATGGATTTAATTTAATGGATTTTTAACGAATGACTTAGGTTTCGTGAATGCTGAGGATCAAATTGTACGTAAGCTAGACTAGTTAATATATTATCAAAACTCATAAATGATTTTGCAGTCAAGAATTAGATTCATTTTCTGGCAAAATAGGAATCTTTAGTGTTATTTGAATAAAATTATTACTGATGTCAGATAACAAGATACACCAGTAAAAAGATGTTGTTGTGACATATGACAAGACCTCCATTACCATTACTTATTTACTTTTACCATCTCTTTTATTTGTTGGAACTATATCAAGGGTTAAAACTTCTGTGTGTTTGTCAAAGTAATTTCTGCTACAATTACTCAGATTTTGCACAGGAGGGAGTATCCAGGCACAGCAATCTACAACGCAGATCCAACACTGCGGTCACAAAGAGCAGAAAGTTTTGGAACATTCTGAATATTTTTTCAGATGAACTGCTCAGTAACTGTTGTGTTCTGATCTCAGAAATAAAAAGTGACTCACTGGAAAAAAAGTAGGTGTATTTCTCAACTCTTTGAAGGCAAGAAACATTCAGTGTTTATTATTGTGTCTCCTTTGTTATACCAATGCCTGCAGAGTCTGTGGGTGGTGTTCCTTCTCTAATATAATGCTAATTGCAGGACGAATTCCACTGTGCATACTCCTACTGACTTGAGCATGTTTTAAGTTTTTTAGTATATGTACAGTGACTTAATTTTTGTGTAAAGGAACTGCCAGCTGCAGAATACATACATATGTAATAGCAACTGTATAGGAATGAAGCTTTTGTTCCTTTGGAACAAAGACTGTCCTGTCTATCCTGTGTATCCTATCTATCTATATCTCGCTCTGAAGTATTTCTGAGTTAACCAGAAAACACACTAACTTTTTCAGTTAGAGTGGTCATACCCAAATTTGTAGTCATATCTAGATTTTGATTAGTGGTAAGTGAAATAGATTGCTGAATAAATGGCAAAGGTGACTGATAAAATTAATTAGTTTGGATGTCTCCAAGTTTTATTTACATTGTGTTTTATCTGTAGGGAATACTTTGAATATTCACACTAGGACAGTTTCTTGAACTCAGATGATTAGGGAGAAGCTTCTGGAAAAAGTGCTATCCAATGTAATTCATGTGTTATATTGAAAAAGACCTTATTGCTGTTATCTTTGGAGTTGTCTATAGGAAGAAATTGGAGAATTTATCCCCAGATATTTATAAAGTCTGGATGACTATAAACATTTCCTATAAAACTGAAGGCTTTGATGACAGATACTTACTTCAGGAGCTGTGTCATGCCTCTGCTGCCTGACCATTCAAGTTAATGGATTGTGGACTCCGTTGACTCTCTTACCATACCTATGTGTAAGAAGGACCTTCAGCTCTGTAAAACCATTGCAGAGGGAGGCTGGAGTCTCAAAATCCAGGAAAGAACTAGGAGCTAAAATCAAAGCCTTCTAGGTAGTTGTGCCCCCTTGTGATGGCCATGATAAAACCCATACCAGAAACTGGGTGCTTTGGCACCCTGCCACCGCTACGTTTAATTATTTAAACTTTAATTAGCACTGAGGGAAGTTTGTCCATAGACACTCACAGTTTGGTTGTTTACTTACCGTTTTGTGTACTGTGTTTACACTGGAACAAGACAGTCGGCGCTACAGGAATAGCACCGCTAAATCTCAGTGCTTGTGTAGCTGTGGCACATGCCACTTGACAGCTATCCTGCATGCCACAAAAGGCAGCAAAGTTAAATTCTTTAACACTTCTATCATTTGTAGTGTCTGTATGAAGGTAATGAGAGTTAATGTGAGCACTGTAGAGCTTGCGTACACCGGATTTAGGGGTTGAGTTTCTGTTAACTGAACCTCTGATTGCTATTGATAAAAATGCTTGAACAGTCAAGGGCCCGCTGAGGCTGCCTTTACGAAGTGGACTGTCACTTTTGCTGCCCCTGGAGATGGGGATTTCACCCCTGCTGTAGATGACAATGATGTGGGAGCTTGCTGGTGAACAAGCTCTGATCAATAGGTGCGAAAGTGGAAAAGGCGTGTTGCAGTGCAGGTGAGGGTGGGATGCCATGCTGACAAACTTCTGTCAGATGCTTCTCTTTTTCCCAGCCTGTCCCTGTAAGAGTGCAAAGTTCAAATACAAATAAAAGTAATTCTTCTACATATCTCTTCAGTGTTTGCTTTAAGAAAATTTTCATGAGAACTGTGTAAAACATTCCAAAGGCTTTTAGGAAATATATTTTATCCCTGCAATTATCCAGAGTGTTTCAGCACAGAGATCCTCTTCTTAGCAGAGGTTTTTTATAACATCTAAAATGTAGCACTGACATAAAAAAGCTGTGGGTTTTATACTGCACTGTTAGATGCTGTTATAAAGCAGTGTAACAAAGGTAATGTATCTTTTTCAACTGTCAGGCAGTAATACCATACTAATTTAATTTCACTGTGGTTTACCCATTCATTTTATAGATTTGGCAGGATGTGAGGATCATAAATCTTATAAGAACAGCTAGTTCTTCTCATGTTCATAAACACAGCTCATCTCATGAGTCTGTTTAGTACTCCTTGTGTTTTTCCACCTGACTGTCACAGTACGCCTTCACACCAAAGAGGGAAGGCATTTCTATAGGCATAACTTTGCTAGTTTTACTTTAATGAGACAGATGACAGTTGACATTAGCGACGATTAACAGCCAGACTCCTACCTAAGCTGCTCAGCAAGTGGATGGGCTCATTTCAAAACCTTCTTGTCACATTCCTGTTGTTAAGGACACCCTGCTAACTAAGGTGGAGTGGCCATCACTCAAACTGTGTCACACCTTCATTTTGCTGTATAAGCACACAGAGGGAGATAACAGAGTTTTGTCTCTCTTTAGTTACATCCTCTAGTGCAACGCCTGCTCTCTCTGGGGCAAACGTCTGCTTCAGCAGTTACACTGAGAGAAGAAAAAAACCCACATTCAGCCAATTCTGTCTCATGCTCCTCACTTTACAATGGACCAGATAAAAGATGGTGATCTTTTTTACTGGAACTGATGCCTGCGTGTGTGTGTCCATGTAGGATTGGTCTGTGTCCTACACTGCTCTTCAAGATGGATGGAGGGACATGAAATTTGAGGAAGCACTTCAGAGTGGCATGACATTTTAATGTCTGGTATCAGGCACTGGTGGACAGTGAGATGTAAACCCATATAAAAAGAGACAGTGACTGAGCAATGGGTGGGAGCTTGCAATGATAAAGCACCAAGGAGTGAATACTTTTCTCCCTTGTCTTCCGGGGATGGTTTGCATATTCCTACAGCTGGGCCATGATACTTGAATGACAGCAAGCTTAAGAGAGTTACCTTGTGTTAAGTCTGCTGTGTCCATCCTATTACTTCCTGTAAAGCAGAAACAGGAACAGAAATACCACATTTCCTGTATTCAGAAGTAAGTCCACCATTCAGGTAGCCACATGGAAAGGACTATGTAGTATTTTGGAGTAATAGACAAAAGCTGGCTGCCCATATATTGGGGAGTGAGCCTGCAGGCTCCTTCTTTAAAGATACTGGGTTTTGTTACATGCGGTTTTCATAGGTAGAAGTTCAGAGATAGTCATGGGGCTTCTAGAAAAACATCTTTTTGTGTTTTGTGGTAGGAAAACAGCTACAAAAGCCTTAAAACTGAGAGTCTCAGATATTTAAGGTGAAGATTTCATATGTAATACTTCTTAGAATAATTCCCTCGTACATATAAATATGTAAACATATAAAAATAAGCTGTATTTTAACACCACTGAAAATCAATTTAAAGATACCATAGTTTCTTTTATAAACTTTTACCTCATATTCTTTTTCTAACTGGTATATAGATACGTATTTGTTGGTGTTAGTATTTTCAGAAAACAAAAATCCAAGAGGATAAAGGGACCTTCACAATTTAGATTTCTAGCCACATGGTTTTTTTAAAAAATAAAGATATCTTTTACTAACTTAGACCTACACAGACATAGTTTGGGACTGATTTATGGATTTAAATACTGGAGAATTTAATTCTTGAAATGGTTTAGTTTACCTTTTTTAAGGCCTAGGGAAGTTTCATTTACTGAAGTCATTCCATGTATTTCTATGTTTTGGACTACACATGTGCAAATAAGAGAAAGAAAACACCATTCTGTACTTCACGAGATGTTGGTTTATAGGCATCTCAGTCTTTGAATCATTCTGTCTGCTAAAAGTGTGCTAAGTAAAAGCTACTGTCTATTTATAGAAGAGTGAAGCAGGAATGTGTTGGCACTGAGGTGATACAGAGCTTCACCTAATGCCCAATTGAAAATGCCTGCTGATGGCCCATCAGTGGAAATAATGACACGTTTTTACCTTAAACTGGATTATTTGGGTTTACAGATCTATTTTAATGGAGAATTGATGACCTTGTTAGCTACTATTGTTACCATGTCTGTATTGGCCATAGAATTGAATGTCTGTGGAAGCAAGTAAAAGGAATTTTTCGAGAATAATAGCTTGCTCTTAACATTTAGTAAAGAACACTCTCAGTACTTAATTTTCTGAGATGATCATGGATTTAATTCCTCTTCTTTTCAGATTGAAAGATATATTTCTCTAGCATATAAAGACCTGTTCTTGAACTGATGAATAGTTTATAGGAATGCTCTTACTTGTTTCCAAATAAAGTGAATGAGAACTGAACATTAGTATTTGGTGAATGTGACTGTTCTTCCCTTTTTCTTGCTAGATTCTTTCAACTACATAACCTTAATTTGGTACATAATGTAAAAATGTTAAGAGTATTTAGAATACAGAGTATTGTTCATCACAGGCTGAAGTTCTCTTCAGGAAAATAGTTTATATTCTCAGTGATTGCTTTTCTGGCTCATTTGCTGTTACTTTCTCCTCTTCCACAGCCAGAGGGAGCAGCCACTATAGCAGAAGGACCATCAATAATTTCATAACATTTTAAACAAATAAGTCATAGCCTGCAGTAAGAGACACAATCTGTAGTATTTTGTGGGAATTTGTTTATCATATAGCACTTCAGTAGTTATCTTGATCATGGCTGGTTGTGTGTGCTTTGATATAGGTAGATATTAGAAGGAATTAAGGGATACATTAAGACACCTAAATTTTGATGTCTTACACTGGCTTTTAACTTAGGTTAATTTTGTCTCTAAACTGCCACTGTAGTCAACAGAGTCACAATCAGTGGAGCAATTCATGTCACCATTACTCGAGCATCTACCTAAGGCAAGCAGAATTACTCTAGAGGCTCGGCTGTTCTAATTAGAGTCTTACTTCAGTTACGCAAACATAGGTACCTCATGCCTTTTTTGATAACCTAGTGTGCTTCACCTTGCGTCTAGATACTGCTTTAGAAAAATACACTTCTTCTACAGGTCTTATATCACATCTTCCAGTCCTGCTCAGATGTATTTGGCATATCCCAGAAGGTACTAGATGCATATTTATGCAGCTAAATCAAAACTATGATCTCTATGTATAATGGAAGCCTAGACACAAATCATTTTCATTTGCCTGTAAGTACATGTAGGTGAAGATGATTCCCTGAAGTGCTGCTAAAATTGGTGCAGATTTGCAAGAGGTACTCAGTACTCTCAGACATTGAATCAACTTTACAGTAAATATGTATGCAAATATTTTTAAAATATACTCATTTCTTTATAAAACGTTGGAAGATACCAGAGTCTAATGCTGATGCAGATTATCCATTGCAGTGCTGAGAGGCGGGCCACTTCCAGGAGTCTACAGGCTGCGTCAGCTTCACTTTCATTGGGGTTCATCTGATGACCATGGCTCTGAGCATGTTGTGAATGGAGTGAGATATGCAGGAGAGGTAAGACATCACTTTTTACTTTAAAACAGGGTGGAGGGTAACATTTGTCATTATCATTCAGGTGGGACAAAAATTGTCATTTCTCTGCTTCTCAAGGAGTTCTTGCTATTTATTTATCTGTGACTTTTTCTTCTTACTCCCATTATTCTTAGAAATGTGAACCAGCTTGAAGTAGTTCTCACAGTATGAGAAAAGAAAAAATCCCATGTAAAACAAAAGTTCCCATCTTCTCAAGCCAACATGTAATTAGCATGGCTTAAGACACAGGGCAGCATGACTGAATTACTGAGAAGCAATGCAAGCTTACTGAAACAGTATTCTGAAAATATAGTATTGTAGTGGAAGTATAAAATTGTAGTGACAGAAAGGAGAAAGAATGTGTTATCTTGATTTTCTACCACTATGGGACTGTAATGGAAGATGAAACCTTTAGGCTAATAATATACAGAGTTTACATTCGTATGAATTCTTTGCTAGAACTGTTGTAATTTGAAGGGTAAATGTAAATGAATCACATATCGTAGATGACTTCTGAACTGCATGTTCTACCTGATTATTTAAGCATCTTTTCTCTGTTCTTCAGCTTTAAGATGAGATTTCTGTTCTTTTTTGCAATTTCTGTATTAAGATACTTATAGTTTATCTTAAAGCCAATAGAAGTCTAAATGCTAATATAAGGCTGATATAATTAATGTATATGTCCCTTTTTTATTGGAAAGCTTAACCCTCATACTTTGTTGCTCCAAACTCACTCAGATATGTGAACTCTAAATTCAGCCTTTGATGGCTTTAATTGATTTTTTCTTTACATGTTTTTCTTTATTTCCAGTTGCATTTATTACACTGGAATCCCAAATACAGCAATTACCTTGATGCTGTGAGAAGAACTGATGGAATAGCTGTTTTGGCCATATTTTTGCAAGTAAGTAGAAGGATGCAACCTTTCTTTGTACTACTAATACTATATAGATTTGTATTCTTACAGGGTTAAAGAATTAAAACACTGTGAATGTATTTGCTATGATGATACCACACTGAGGGGTTTGACTTTCAGTAATGCATGCTTTTCAAGTTTTAGAGTATGAGTCATGTTATTTCAAATGGTATCCAATATTACACACACTTGTCCCAGCAGCTATTGTGTCACTATGTGTTTGGTGGATGCTGCAAATGCAAATATATTTGCCCCTGTTTTGGGGACATGATGTCAGAAGTGTCCCTCTGACCAATAGCAGCTGTCTTCTATGCTAATCTTGGACTGATTTCAAGGACAGATACCGTTCCTAGGCTTTTCCTTCATTTTCTTGCCAGCAAAACTAACTCACAAATACATGTAACTTTTTTAAAATACTTTTGGGGCATGCAGTCTTAGCCTGAAATATTGGTCTTTGCTCTGTCTTGTTTAATTAGTATTCACTGGGTGGATGTTTGTGTTAAGATCAACAATTATAAACAGTGGAGCTAATCGTGAAATCATAGAATCATTAAGATAACATGTATTTATATTTGTTCAGCTAAAGTTCAGTGTCAATAGGAATAGCTGTGTTATGAAATCACTAGTGATGCTGAGTTTCTGTACTGCTCTAAGTTCCTCATTTGGATCATATTATCTGTTGGGGTACAGACAGAAGGCATAGCTTACTAAGCTGGTAATGGTAATAGGCTGAATTAATGCATTGTAATTTTATAGTTGATAAAAGTTTAGAAGTGCATATTAAAAAAAAAATAAAAAGAAATAAAACTGATCAAGCAAACTCTTTGGTTAGCTCATGCTTTGTTTTTTACAGGTAGGGAAGACTCCCAAACCAGAGATGAAAAGAATTCTTGAAGAAATAAATGCTATCAAAACAAAGGTAACAGTTTTGGGGGTTTCACTGTAGGAAGACTGCTATTCTAGGCCTGCAAATTCTGAGGGAAAAAAGAATTAGCAAGAGGCATGACTTTCCAGTTTTTAAATGATATAACTGTTTCCCTGCAACATTGCAAGAATGTACTTGTGAATAAAACCGTTAGTAGCTTTTTCTTAACAAGAAAAGTAATTTATTCCATTTACATATGAGCCTTCTTTGGCTTTATTGGGTCTTACAACTTTGTGAAAATAAGAGTAATCTCACCAAATTTTGCTCATGTAAGAACTGGGCTCGGAGTCTTACTCTCTTAGTGGTCAGTGACAAAAGAAAGGCACCTTTGGAAATTGGTCCATTCAGTCTTGGAATACACTGCCTAATGGACCTCTGGAAATGCCACTGTGCCTCAGATAACATGTGATAAGGCTCTCACCATAGGTTGTACATTTCACAGGCTGCCGTGTTTGTTATTAGCACAAATATAAATCTTGTCTCATTTCATTATAATCCAATATTCAGTAGATAGGCAGAATTTGCATAAGAAGGGAGGACAGAAGGAAGAGTGTTTCTGCACAGAAATGAGTGAAGCACATTGGTACTGGATGCTGCCTGACATGAGTTAGCTCAGGTACAAGAAGTAGCATCATGGACTTGTATGTTTTGTCTCACTTCTCTTGTGTCATAACCATCTGTGAAGGCCATTCAGCCCACTGAACTTCACAGGGCATCATTATCTCTTGTGTAGATGTGTGCTTAGATTCTTTAGTTCATACCTTTGAAGTATCTGAGTCACTCTGTTTCTTAAAATACCAGAGCTGCATCTTTACCTTGATTAGTTTTCTTTATGGTTTTGTTGTGCTGTTTTTGGTTTTGTTTTTTTAAGGGGAAAGTAGCTCCTTTTCCAAACTTCGATCCTTCAATTCTTTTTCCTAAATCTCATGACTACTGGACATACCACGGGTCCTTCACTACTCCACCTTGCGAAGAGTGCATCACCTGGATTGTTCTTAGAGAGCCTATCATAGTCAGCTCAGACCAGGTAAACTTCCAATAGATAATATTTTACCCATTTCTTTTTAGTTACATGCCATAACCTGGTATTATTGCATGATCAAAAGGACATTGAAGAACTGAATGCCTTAGAAACTACCTTGGGACTCCATAGGGAACCTGTAAAAAACTCCAAAGGACTGTAGTCTACAACCTAATATGTGCAATCAAACTGTTAGACACGTCTCTATCTGTCTCTGTATGACTCCTACATAAACTAATTGAGCAGAGATGATGACCTTCTCTACTTGGAACAGCTTATTGTTCCCTAGCCCACATCATGGTTGTTCAAATTCAGACATCAGAGAGTTTTGTAAATCAGTAAAGTAAAAACACAGTGTAGATGGTAAGAGTTTATAGCAGTTTGGAGTGTGACTGACACCTGGCAGTACTTGCTATATTTGAGAATTCTTGCTCCGGTGGGCAAGACGCCTCTTGTGACACCAAGAAAAGAGTAGATGTCTTTTTGTTTCTCAGTCCCTGTGTTCCCACAACATTAGCTCTTGCTAATAGTAGCAAAGGGTGGACCTGGGTGTGGCTCATACCTTTCATTTTGTTTATAAATATCTGAAGTATGGGATGCAGGGGGAATTGGCCAGCCCCTTTTCAGTGGTCTGTGGGGATAGGACAAGGGGCAATGGCTGCAAGTTGGAGCACAGGAAGTTCCGCACCAACATTGGGAGGAACTTTTTCACAGTGAGGGTGACAGAGCCCTGGGACAAGCTGCCCAGGGAGGTGGTGGAGTCTCCATCTCTGGAGATATTCAAGACCCATTTGGACACCTATCTGAGTGATATGTCCTAGGGAGCTGCTTTGGCAGGGGGGTTGGACCCGATGATCTCTCGAGGTCCTTTCCAACCCCTACAATTCTATGATTCTATGATTATATGTAGACACATAAGTATTCATTTTAGGTTCTCAAGGTGATAAGGTGTTCCATTGTATTGACCGATGTGTATCTATCACCAAAAAAATCTATTTTCTAGTACTTTGTATTTATATAGCTCTCTATCTCTGAAAGATGAGAACTCAGGTTTGGTGGGAAACTCAGTTAGCAAGAGATGAAGCATGGTAATTTATTCATATAACTTTGATCTTAATTTTCACATCTTATTGAGTTGATCTGCCTCCTGTATCCCTGCCCACCCAAAAATTAATATATGTGGGCTATTTTGTAGCTGGTACTTGCATGAAAAATACAAATATTATCTGAACGGTGTCCACAAAATGAATCTGTTTACATGTTTATATTCCAGCAGATCAGCTACAGATTTTCTTGGGAAAAATGTAGCTATTACTGAACAACTCTGATTTAAAATGCACTTTTAAAGGAATAACTAATCACATAGATCCAGGTGCATGAAAAGACTTTTTTGATCACTGCTGTATTTGGGTCATGGGGATTTTTTCAGCTTAAGTTAGTGAATTTTGGGAAACACAGACTGTTCTATAACTGACCCTAATATGGAAAAAATAGATCATTTAAGGTTAAAAGAAAACTACTACATATAGATGGGATGGTGGCTCTTACCTGGAGATACTCACTTTTGAGGCAGAATTGGCAGTGTATGTGAGGCACTCTATACAAACACAGTAGAAACACATTCCTCACTCCAGAGTGCCTGCAGTCTAAATAATGTATTCATAAAAGAGGATTGTGTTACTTCTAATCCTAGAAAGTGTGCTGCAGCCACAGCCTCATTAATAGTAATTATGTTAAGCGTGTGTGCATTTACAGCGGATGGCTGGGATGCCTGTGCAGCCAGATGGCAACAAGGCATTAGCCGCAAGGGTAAGTGCGCATCAGTGCTCCCCAGGAAGAGCCAGTTCACCGGGAATCCCGGGGA
The DNA here is from genome assembly GCF_964237585.1 of Gallinula chloropus. Taxonomy (NCBI): domain Eukaryota; kingdom Metazoa; phylum Chordata; class Aves; order Gruiformes; family Rallidae; genus Gallinula; species Gallinula chloropus. The sequence continues at coordinate 29,636,663 of NC_140086.1, read as the reverse complement.
GATGTAGGGCAGGTGGCCTAGCTGCTCTGATTGCTTTTAATGAAAGGATAGGAAGTTAACTGTACAATAACTATCCAATTGCAGGCTAATTTTTTCACCTCTGTGTAACTATAGCCTGAATATATGCTTTTTTTTTTTTTTTTTACTGAGTAGAGCAGATTTTCCACAAATAATAATAAAACCAAGCAATCTCTCCTCCCACAGTGTTTTATCAATATTAACAAAGTTGATGAACTGTTTTCATCTCCTACTGTTCCCACACAAATTACTATCATAGAATCACAGAACAGTTTGGGTTGGAAGGGACCTCAAAGGTCATTTAGTTTCAAAACCCCTGCTATGGTTAGGGACACCCTCCACTAGACTGGGTTATCCAAAGCCCCATCTGAAATTTAATTTCGGATGAATTATCCATCTGATGCATATTACACTAGTTATAAATGAGCCCACCACTGTTGAGGCAAACTGAGATAACTGGCTTTCCTGAGCCATGTAGTGACAATTGATGTTGAAATGCCTGAGCTAGCTGAGTCCATAAACTGGAATTAGTGTAGTCACAGTGAACCCAGCTTTGACAGCCCAGAGAAGTGCTGCTTCTATTGGACTTGAACTCTGTACCATAAAAGGTAAATACATCAGCATGTTGAAGCTAGTTGAGAACAAAGTTGATATGCTGCATGCATGGGGATATATTTTCAAGTGTACATATGGGACAATGTATGCATCCTTTTCATGGTAAGCCATTCAAACAGGCAAGTGTCAAGTTTCTGAACCCCAGCTGATATGCTTTCTGTCTGATGTTGTACATGGCAGTGTCAACAGATAAACAGAATGTATCTCTAAGTGGGTATATGTGTTACATCCTTTGTAAATCAAAAAGCAGGAGAGGAAGAGCATAATACAGTTTTGAAGAGCACGAGGAACCCTCAAAAAAAAACATACTTTGGTTAAAAAAAATACATGGCCAAAGAGAGTCTGGCCACAGATCCTGTTTACAAACCATTTGAAACCTTAACCAAGTAATTATCAGATTTATGTTCCTGGTAATAATGTACTTTTGTGTCGCTGCAGTGGAATATATCCTCTGCTGCAGACCCACCACAGACATGAACAAGCAGTTTATAATTTAGCCTTAATAGCTTGTCATTCCAAAAGCTTCTTAACAATCAGACACTGAAGCAGGGTTGGGGTAGGAGAGGTTTATTAGGGCATAGGCTGTTCTATTTGCATTTTCTGAGGACTTCCCGCAGTTTGTGTGGCTGCACATGGTTCTGTGCACAGTACATACATGACAATACTTTTCACAGTCCTGTTCAGATAAGATCCATTTTTTTCTGTCTTGACTATTTCTAAGAATATTACTGCTATGAAAAGCATGTAAGTGCAGTTCCTGTGGTGATGGGGTGAAGAACATCTGCACAGCTTTGAAGAAGGCTTTCTCCCCAGCTTCCTGGGCTGGGCCAGCCTCCTTGGTGTAACTGTTAGGCAGTGGATTTGATCCTAAGAGATTTCCATCAGGACATTTCATTTTTTGCTCCCCTTCAGATGGCGAAGCTCCGCAGCCTATCCAAGAATCCTGAGAATGAGCCTGATCTCCCCCTGGTTGACAACTGGCGCCCGACTCAGCCTCGGTATTTCAGGATGGTGAGCGCATCATTCCTCTAGGACCTGGCTTGGATTGGGTGCCCCTGACTGAGGCGACCTCCAGAACTAAGAGATGGTTTTGGCTTGTGTCCTCTGGTGCATTTAGACAGAACTCCAGCTGTCGGTCTGGAGGCTGAAACTTTGAGTCATGAAATGTGAATTTCACTTTCAGAGGATAACGTCTGCTTAGGCAAATCTTATCAGTAAAATAGAAGTAGACAACCTGTTTGGCATTTCATAGCTTCTTCAACATTAGCTTTTGTTAGTAGTGAAAAGAAAGAAAGAAGATGCTACTAACAACTAGAAAACCATTTCCTATTGTCCACATGCCTCTTGATGCTTGGCTTATTCCATGCTAAAGACATTACAGTCAAGAGAAGTAACTGTTTTCAGTAATAACCTGTATTTTCAGTAGTTGTTTTCAGCATCATCCGTATTGTGCTCTAAGCTTTACCAGGTAATGCACAAGGCATTCTTGGAAATAATTGAGAGCATTCTGTTGGTACTTGATGCTTACATTAAATATGAAAGGATAGAAAAGTGATTCACTACCATTGAGGAATTAGTTTTTAACTTCTTAAAACAATGGAAAGGTGAAACTGAGGCCTATTCTGAAAATTGTATTCACTGATTTATATGGAAAAATTATGGTTTTGTTTGTGTTACGGCTGGTTCTCCATATTAAAAAACTAATTTGCATTTTAAATTGTAGCAATCAAAGCAACATTGTTTTGGGGAACTTGGTCTCTTTGTATCCTGGATATATATTTTCTCCATGTATGCAAGTAGCTTTTCTGTGTAAAATGGATATTAAGACTGCAAGATTTCTTAATGTTTTTACTGTATTTTTGAGGCAATCTCACTTTAAATGCACCAATGTAATTGATCCTGCTGTCCATGAGATGTGTGAGTAAATATCTGAAGCCACAGTTTGACTCTCCTGATCAAAATGCAGTTGACCAGGAGGTTTTTGCTCCTTCTTTTAATATAACAATCAATGATACAGGATTGTAAGCCTATACTTGAAATAACAGTATTTCTGTGTGAAAAAATCCAAGAACAATAAATACATTTACTAAAGAATTTTTGTTCTATGTGTTTGGGTTTTTTCCTCAATTTTAGAAACATGTAAAAATAAGAGAATTCTGAAGAAAGACTGGCCAATGTCCTCTGTAATGCACCTTCATGGAAATTGATGATGGATGGTATCTTTTTCAGATGTCTGTTTGAACTACAAGAGTACTGATAATATTTCCTGTGACCACAAACAAGGAAATAGCATCTCAAATATGCTACATCACTGAGACATCCACATCTGTCCTTTTAGTGAGATCACCCTATTCTGACAGTGGCTTTCTTGTAATGTCAGATGAATCAACTCCTTTGTAAGCTGATTGCACAATGGCAAAAAAAATCAATCTGTAACTAAAACTGTTCATCTGAATGGTGATGTATACTGAGCTCTGGAAATACAAAGCAGCTGCTGCTCTGGAAAGAGACCGGACTTTCAGCTGCTGTTTTCTAGGGCAGGGGGATGTTGCTGAGCTCGGTGGTGGGATGGGGACTGCTCCCTTTCTCCAGGTCCTCCACTGTGAAAGTTTCTGGACCATGTCTTCACTTTGCTTTCTTCCTTCAAATTGGTCGTGTTTTGGAGAGGGCGCTTAACTTAGTCATTGTTGGTATTTACCAACTGATTTCCCAAGTGGATTGCGTTGTGCTGAGTTTGTGCTTTTCATTTGTAAAATGATTCATTTGTGACATGACTCAGATGAGTTAACACCTGTTTACATTGCATGCACATAGTGCTCCCTTTGATACAGATTGTCCTACATGTCCATATTCCCACTTACACCAGTAGTAAAGCCTGTGCAGGTCTCTGTGTTTGAAGACAAACATTTTTGTAATTCTTAATTAAATGTAATTTCTTTCCAGCGGGGTTGTTACAGGAAAGTCCAGAACGTAGTGTTGTGTATGAACACCAGTGCCCAATACCATGTTAGCTGCTGGGACAGGAATATGCTGCTGGGTTGCTCTTTGTACTGCAGAGGAAGGTTTAATCCATAACCCTTTCTGTATCACATCTTCTAAGTAACTATCCAAAACAACATCAGGAAGTATTCTGCACCTGGTAACTGACATTGCCTTGAACAGGAATGCACTGACTATGCAGGGCAGGGGTCCCATGGACTCCCCAGTGCTTCCTGCCTTGGAGTGGAAATGGCGATTTCCTCAAGCATGAAAATAGGAGAAAGCAATACTTTAGTCACCCTTCTGCTTTCTAATCCTTTTCTCCAGCCAATTCTGCAGCCAAATCTGTTTGCTTATGTGTTGCTTCATTAGAAAAAGGGATTTTGAAGCAAAAATTGTTTTTCTAAGCCATGTAATTTGCTGTGGATTAGAATATAAATTATTTTGTAATGTGATTTATGAAACTAAGTTGCGTATCTTAGAGCTAGGAACAGGCTTTATCTTCCTTGCAATTTGTGATATTGCAAAGTCTTGACATGTAATCTCAGGCTCTATTGAACAAGATGGCACACTTTGCAAAGGAGCTGTCTGGGTTGTGGAAAGGAAACTGAGGTCAGCCTCATTCTCTAGAGCCAAGTTTTAAACTTACAATGGAGGTAACCTCTCTAAAGGAAGTGTTAGACTTTTTCATGCATTTGGTTTCACAGTATCTGTATTTGTAATTAGTAAAAAGTAGACTAAATTAGGCTCTGGACTGTGTTGACTCAGATGCAGATAGGAGAAAGCGTGTGAATATGATTGTGGTGGTGGTTTTACAGACCCTGTTCCAGTGTTTAAGGGACTGGCTGAAGTAATGAGGACAGATTGAGAAAACAATTGTTCAGCAGGCATCAGGGGAAAAATGGAAAGTGTAGCAGTAGAAAGAAAACAAAAAGCCAAAGAAAGGAGGGGGACACTGCAGGGGCACTGTGAATTGAGCTGTAAACTCAAGGTCTGAGAAGATTAGGAGGAGTTTTGAAGGCAGCAAGGGAGGAAGTGTGGGGTGAGGTGAGTCAGCGTTTAGAATGTGTTCATGTCCTAAGCAATTTTCTCTTCTCTCTGGCTGTGCTCTCTGTTATTTTACAGAGAGTCCCCCTTGCCTTTAGCTTGCAGCTTGCTGTAAGTACAAGAAAAATTAATCACTGGTGTGACTGAATTCATGTCACCACAGGTCACCAGAGGAATAACGTCCCACACATCTCACGTCTACCGGCACATCTCCAGGGAGCCCTGGGTTCAGAAGTACCTGGTGAAAAGGGAAGACGTCAAAATTTTGTCTGGGTGGGGTAGAAAACAATGAGTTGCTACAATACTTTGACTTCATATACCATGCGTGCCTGGCTACAATCGGTGATGTCAGTGCTAATTAAGAGCAGTCCCTCTGCAACAGAAAAGCAGACATGAGACACGCAGCCCCACTGCACAGCCTCTTCTCCAAGTTACTTTTCATCTGCAGATGTCAAAAATAATTTGACCCAGCTTAGCTCTGCGGTGCTATAAGTCTTCCTGAAACTTAGAATGTTTTAAAGACGTCTGTACCTGTGTCCATGTCACTGGCAGTCTTGAACATGAGTCTGAAGGTGTGCGGGGGATAAAATCGCAGCTGCTGTAGCACCAAAGACATGATTATGCTTATCCACAGTGAAGATGAATTGCCATCAATTTTAGGTAAGATCTGCCTGCCTAAAATTGTTCTGACTGGAAGACGTTCATGGCAAACATGTGGGAAGTCCATTTTCTTGTGTTGGTCATTGGGAAGATTTTCTCTAGCCCCAGCATCGTGCTGATCAGGGAAGCAACATCCTTAGGTTACCGGCATGCAGCGAGCATGAAGTGACCAATGAGCAGGTCACAGATACCAATCTAAAGGTTTATATAAAAGTAGCCATGGGTTTTAGTGGGGAAGAGGAGTCAAAATCATTCAGGTGATGGGCGTTTTTGAAGAATTCAGTCTCATCAAGTCTGCTTTAGATCAGGGCTACATTTGATTAAATGTGATTTATTCTATATCCAAATTTATGCCTTGGGAATTTCATTGGAATCATCTATACAACAATAGGCAGATCTTTAGAGTCCTTCTTTTACTTTAAACAAGATAGTGTTTTGCAAGCTATGTGCATGGCCTACATCATAAGAAAAATTTGGAATTATTTTACCCAAGTTTCAGATTTAATAGAAAGAAAATGCAAATTCCCATGGTGAAGGAATCCTGGAAATGTAAATGAATGAGACTGTGCAGTGATGCCCAAAGCAGCGCTGTAAAATGCAACTGGCTGACCTCACGCCCTGAAGGCTGGGACTTGGGGTGTTTTGCTGAGAGGAAAAGCAGAGATTTCATCAAAACCACAGTCCTTATGGCCAGAGTCAGGCTGCCATGCATTTTTCTGCTCCCTGTAATAAAGGACGCTGTAGGGAACATTTGGGATCACAAGAAATGACTGGCACAGAAGTTCTGCCCTGTTCACCGGCCATGTGACAGCAGTGACAGCTCGCCAGGACTGAGCTCTCCTGTCAGCTGGGGAAAGCCGTCCCTGGAGAAGGACGTGCAGGTAAGCCCCATTTCGGGAGAGGATGCATCATTCCTCTAACTGAACATGATGAAGCCTGGGTTATTTAGAATAATGTCTCACTCCTTTGTCTCAAAGCCTGTTTCCCCACTGAAGAGACCTACGCCTCTGTGTAGTCACAGCTTACTGTCTGTGTATCTGCATGTCAATACATCCACAAAACACACGTGTGCTACGTAAACACACGTTCTGCTACTGTTTTTTGTCAATGTGGGATAGCATTCTGACTGAGATTATAACTAGCTTCAAGCTCACAGGAGAAAAAGCATCTTTCTAGGGAAGTTAGTTGTGCTTTTACCAAACCTGCCTCTTGTTGGCTGCCTGCCACCACACCTGGATGTCTTCCAGGATAAAGCAGCTGCAGAAACAGCTCCTTTCCCCTCCTTTTCCAAAAAGAAAAGAAACTGATGAGCTCGGAGCAGCTTTGCTTCTTTCTGAGATCACTGGGGCCATTAATTACCTTTTCCGCTCTCCAGCCTGCAAATCACAGCGTTGACTTTGAAAGAGTTAAAGGTCAGGCTGAAGAGGGAGAAGGAGGGCGTGCTACTCTTGTGAGAAGGAGGATAAAGAAGAACTGCTTGGGTGGAAGGTCTCAGGGAAGAGCTGGTGAAGACTGGGCAGGTAGCAAACAATTACAGGTGAACACAGTGAGATGTGCACAACTGGTGTAAAGGCAGAATCCACTGCTGGTTGGTGAAAGAGGTGAGGACTCCTGAATCAAGAAAGGGCCAAATTCTGTCTCTTGAAAACGAGGTAAGTGGTGGCATGGATATACTGAAGGCATGGGAACGATTAAAGGCCACTTGAGGGAACCTGAGCAAATCAAGGCCTTTGAGAAGAGAGAAGGCTGCAGCTTTCATTCTTTGTGTGCGACAGCAAGACAGAGACTTTGTGGTCCCACATGCATGCAGAGGGCAGCTTGGATTGACACTCACATATACCTAAATAGATGAGATGGTCCCCTAGTTGCACAGTGTGCATGGTTGGCTGAAGCACACGGGTTTTATAATGAGACAGAGAGTCTTGCTCATTAGATGATTAATTAGATCAGCATTTTTGCCTTTTACACCTATGAGAAAAAGTGTGTGTAAAAGGTAGGGGTTTTTAACCTGGGTTTACTTCTCCTAATGCCAGCACACACATCCTACTCTTCAGTTGTAGGGCTGAGTAATATCTAGATCCTGTATATTTGACTTTTTATTTTTGCCATCACCTTTTCTGTTGTGAAGTGATAATGATCTGTAGGATTGGTCTGATAAAACATGGGTTGTTACTTTTATTTCTTTATTTTAGTAAAGGCTGCTGAAAGACAATTCTTTGGTAAAAGAAACAGGGAGGATTAAAATAGTTCTGCTTAAGGCTCTCACTAACCAGCTTCAAAGGCATCCACAAAAGCCCTGACTGTGAGAAAGACCAATTTGCACATCTGATGTGCCACAGATTTATGCTGTCATCATAGGGGAGCATTCTTCCCTCAGGGACTAGGGATTCTCAGGGCTGATTAGGGTAGCCATCCCACATGGGATCTCTGCAGGTTGGGTAGGGTTTTCTGTTATGAAATATGACTCAAGCCTATAAGTGCTCAAGTCAACTTCCAAACCTCAGAGACCTCACAGTCATTTTTACTCATTAGTAAAGTCTGCTAGTGAGGGAGCTCTGAAACCTAATTCATATAAAATGATGCTGATACTATAGAAAAACATGAAAATATGAGGATTGCAGGTATTCTTCCATTAATCCAGACATTGGAGCAATATTTGTGTATGAGTAGACTGTTATTCCAGTAGTTTATTCAAAAGTATTTAACTGTAAAATTAATGTGTAGCGTTGCTGTTATGTCCCCCTAATCCCCCTTTTCTTCAGTGCATTATTTAGCAACACAATTTGATATGAGAGCGAATAATCACCCCAGAAGAATAGACCTTCATGACTGAGCAGTCAACTTCCCAAATATATAAATAGTAACAGATTTTTTTTCCCTTTTTCCTGTGACTTTAAGGATTTATCTACATTAGTTGTATACTTCAGATCAGCTTCTGCTGGTTCACACTGCTTGCTAATGTAGACATAGTACCAAAGCTTGGTCATGGACCAGAAAACTGTTGTGTCAAGCTATGTTGAAACATAGGGAAAATTAAGGTAATACCTTATCTAAAAAAAAGCCATCAAATTGTGGTTCATTTAAAATGAGAAAGAACAAAGGTATGAAAGCAGACAATGGGCAGTCTTGGCCATCAGAGCAAGCTGTGCAATTAGAAAATAGAAGCCTATCTGGCTTTGATTTTGAAGGCATCATGGAAAAGGACAGATTTAAAGGAATTTTCTTAGTGTTTTTTTAGAGCTTCTCCCAGGCATGAAGGGATGTCTAATCATAGAATGGTTTTGGTTGGGAAACACTTTCAAGATCATTTAGTGCAACCATCAAATTTGTGTTTGCTTGAAAATGTAAATGGACACTTGCTGATCAGAGACAAAAGTTGGCTCCTTGATTCTGTTTCAGATAACAGGTCAGGAGAACGAAGACTGTGAAACACCTTGAAAGTCAAAGCAAGTTGTGTGTGATCAGTGTGAGAGAGGTTCAAAGGGGTGATGACACACTCGAAAAGACAGAACAAGAAAAGGATCTTAGCCAACAGCGGAAGGGCTGTGTTTACCAGTGCTGGAGGAAAGGATGCTACAGCAATGAGGGTGTGAGACTCTGAAAGCCTTAATTCATTGATAGCTGGTTGGATGAAGAGATTTAGTGCCCTGGTGTCTTAACAGAAGTAATTGGAAAAATTTACATGTAGTTCAGATGATATCTGGGTCATTGGCCTGAATTATCATTGGTAGCTTGTATTAGTCCTCTTGCCTAATCAAAGAAGGTTGTTGAAAGACCGTTTTTCCCTATGGTGACCTTGAAGTTAGTAGTTAGAAACCTGGAAAAAGGCCAGGACATTTCTTTGGCCTAAAGGCATGTCTGCATGGACATTATCCATCTGAATGGATATTTAGAGATAATATTAGATTTGCATATATGAGATATGTGTAAGGGAGAAGGAAAAAGGCTAGAGAGTGCAATGAAGCCCTTACAGAAGCTGGGGGAGATAAAAAGCATCTTCCAAGTGACAAATTATAGGAGATCTCTTACTGAGGACTAATAAACACAAGTTAAACCCTATGGTTTTCTGCATAGTCCTGTTTTTATTTATTTATTTGGCAGTTTTGCAATGGAAAAGACAAGTTCGTATCTTTTCTCTTCTGAATAGCTCCTTTGGGAAGTATAGATGGTTCATACTTTAAAAATATATAGCCATATACCAGTAATTCCTGACAACAACACATCCAAGAAATGCTAGGTAGGAAATAAGGAAAATGTGTTCAATATAAATGTGAAAAAGTGCCATGATTTTGTAGAAAAGCTTTTAGAATCACAAGGTTGGAAGAGACCTTTGAAGATCATCAAGTCCAACCATTCCCATCCTATGCTAAACCATATAACTATACATACCTTCTTTACACTCAATGTATTGACTGAAAAACAACTCTTAGATCAGCCATGTTGCCCAGAAATGATGGTAACAGACCTTTACATTATCTTTCTTCTTTTTGGATTTTCATAATTATCTGGTAATTGCAAGGGGAAAAAATAATTATGTTCCTATGCATTAATTGTCTTTTCTGATTCAGGGTATATTATGTGTGTCTGATGGCTGTGGTTTTGGAAGGGTATGCATCTCCCCTGTTTCCTGATATGGTTGATTTATGGCTTATAAATCCCTAATCATCTTTTTACCACCTGAGAATGACATTCTGGACTATGGTCTTCTGCATATACTTGGAGAAATTGGTAAATTTGTTGTGAGAGCTTCCATTAGGATCAAGGCAGAATGACTTTATTTTCTAACATGTAGCCTAAATGTCCTTCCATGTCCTCAGAACAAGTCTTTCCAATCAAACTTTAAATCTGCATGTAGGTATGTGAGAGAGATGGGAACAAGAGCAGTAATGTTTTAAGACTTTTTTTCTCCCATCATAATAATTTTCCTGCCAGGAGAATGTATTTGTTTACAGGGCATGAAAACAAGGGATATTCTCTGTATCCACGCGCAGCTAATGGTAGAGCATGCAGAGAGACAAGTGCAGGTAGTTTCTGGTGGGAGCCTGTGAAATGGTCAGATGGTGAGAAATACATGACAGGAATGCTCACTGGGAGGCCAAGCATCTCCCTGTATTTACTCCTGACAATATGCAAGAGTTTCAGAGTAGGAGGGGTGGGAGAGGTGTGTGCCTCAGTACTGCCTCTTCTGGAGTCTTGAACCTTTCTGGGATTTCCAAGGCAGGTGATATTGATATATGAAACTGGATAAAGACAAAATATGGCAAGGACAGCATCACTCTCCTTATTCAGGAGTGGGAATCATGGGATGTATGCACTCCTGAACAACTTTTTGGAGATGGCTTCTCTTCCCAGGCAAGTATAAAGGAGAATTTCCTGTGGAAGACCATAGGGAATACTGTTTCTCTTGTCGACATAATACTGATTTTGAAGGGGAAGCAGAGCACTAAACTTCTAAAATTCTTAGCTAAGGCAATATTCACTGTTGTGTATTATTCCATATTTATCTTATCTTTGATTTTGCTTAAATCATGAGAGGCAAATATTTCCTCACCTGTAGATGTGTTTCCAGGTTAAGACTTTTCTCCTACTGTCAAGTTGATAATGCTAATACTGTTTTCTGACAGCACCTCTGATTCTCTAAATCTTATTGGACTTTCTTATAACAACATTTCTTTGTTCTTATTGGAACTAACTTCAGGTCTTTGAATATTGTTATATTCAATATATATGAATATCTCTAGACTTCCAGAGCCAAACATATCTCAGGAGAGAAAAAAAAATCTCAGTCTGATGAAAGTTCACGATAGATGTGTCCAGACTCTTTATGATCAGATGGTTCAGGTAAAATTTCCATTCTTGTGGGGTTTTTCAGTTTGGTTTTGCTTTGGGTTTTTTTTCCCCAGTTAGACTGTACCTGAATGTTTAAAAGGAGAGGCTGATTCAGATTCTCATTCCTGGGTGAGGATTTGAACTTCAGTGCAAGTTAATTAGTTAAATAAAACTGTAATAGTCTTGGAGTTTCTGACATTAAATGTTGCCATGTCTTATGTGTACATAATGGTTGTACTGCAGAAGTCCTGTACTGTATTGACCTGATTAATTTCCAGGTAAATACGATCAGGGGACTAGAACATCTCTCTTTAGAAGAAAGGCTGAGGAACTTAGGACTTTTTAGCCTAGAGAACACCAAAGGGTGGGTCTTATCAATGCTTATAAATATTTGAGGGGTGGGTGTCAGGAGAATGGGTCAGTCTTTTTTCAGTGGTGCCCAGTGACAAGACAAGAGGCAATGGGCACAAACTTGAATATAGGGACTTCCACCTAAACATGAGGATGAGCTTCTTTACTGTGAGGGTGGCAGAGCACTGGAACAGGATGCCAGAGAGGCTGTGGAGTCTCCATCTCTGGAGACATTCAAAATCCACCGGGACATGATCCTGTGCAATCTGCTCTAAGTGATCCTGCTTTGGCAGGGGGGTTGGACTAGATGATCTCCAGAGGTCCCTTCCAACCCCTACCATTCTGTGATTCTGTGATGACTGGCGCTGTGTTTCTTTTATTCTTATATTAACAGACTTTCTCTGTCAATACAGGTGTTTTACTCACCAGGGTAATTTGGTGCATGAAAACAGTGCCAAGAATGTGAATTTTCACTTGTATAATTAAACTGAGAATAGTGCCATCAATGACCACATGTATTAATCTACGAGCATCTTTTAGAACTTATTAGGTCTGTAATATTAGAGACCTGTTCCAGTGCTTTTGAGCATTAAGATACTTCTCAGCATGCCACAGGAAGGAGTAAATCCCAAGGAAATGTGCAGTCAGACATGTCCCATGTAGTTATTGTAGAAAGTTAACAGTATTTCTGCAGAGGCGCCCTGCAGAACCAGACCTGAGCCCTTTTTGCTCTGGTAAATATTCCAGAAAGTATTTGGCTGTTGCTGGGGTTTCCATACATGTCAGTGATATTTTCCATAGTTTGGCACCCATCTAAGGTTTTTGCTATAACCTGATACCTTGGCAATGGCCTTTCACCATCTGACACAGTGTAGCATGCTTCTTCCCTACTCATTTACACAATAGGTATTCTAAACAACAAAAAGTTGTGGCTTTTCTCATATGAATAGTAGTGATTTTCCATTCCCCCATATAGTTTTCTGGGCCATACTGTTTATATAAAATTTATAAGTTCGTGTCCTCCCTTTCTCATTGAAGTGAGAAGCCCCATTATCTTTAGCAGGGCTAAGGACGGTTAGACACTGTGACGTGGGAAGGTGCTATGCCCCATTAATACTTAAAATATTTCCTATGTTTTTGCCTGTGTTATAGCTCATTAGAACATTACCTGACCTTTAGAGACTAAGGGATCAGATGAGGAGGCTGAACAACATTACCTTGTTCTATGAGGCTTTGAGAGATCAGCCAGCTAAGCCTCTGAGGAGGATGCTATGTGTTTGCACAGCACAAGGCTTGAAATACTAAGTAGTTCTGAATTTGCTTCTTTGGCTGCTAATGTCAGGCAAGAATATTCACAGAAGCACAGAGCATGAGCAACTGTCAGCTCTGGCTAAACAGTTTCCTTTTCAGTCACAGAAATGGTGTATATGAGTGCCCTACATATGGATGACTTTGCTTTGTGTTGCAGATAAGCACAACAGCTATTTCAAGCATTTAACGTGCCTGACACTCACAGACTCTTTGTTATCTTGCATGTCCAGAGAGTAGGTGAAGATCTCCAACTGTAATTTCTTCAGACACAAGATATCACATTAGCAATACATCACCTGATTTTCATGTCACTTCTATTTAAAATACTTTGACATAAATCCATTTGGGAAAGAAAAAAAACCCAAAACTCCACGACACCAAAACCCCACCTTCTCAAATCATGTTTTATGTTATACCATCAAAATCTTTACGATCATTACACAAATACAGTTTATGGGAAGTAAGACCCAATATTTAACCTTTTTCAAATCTAGCCTGGTTGTAACAAACTGAATATTTTAAACTTTAATTTTAAAACCAACAGCAGAAATGTAATATCACAATTTCCAATAGTGTCAGATCTAAACACCAATGTTCCTGTTTTCTTTGTTCCATATCATTTTGGAACTGCCCTTCTTATCTTTCCTTCCCTCCCCCAATTCTAGTTTCTCCTCTGCCAGTCCCAACCTGTTCTTTAATTAGATTTTATTATTCTCTCAAATTACATCTTATAAAATCTTCAAACCACATTTCTTGGGGTATTACCACTTGGCATTACTGTACGGGATCGTGTTCTGAGGCATCACCTTCCATTCAAGGCAGAAATCCTTACTCTTCCACTCTCCTTTCTGACCGCCCTCTTTTGTATTCCCAGGCAAATCACATATAGGAGGAATATTAAAAAATTTCATGTTCATTCAGCCAGTTTTGCAAATCTCAACTCTGAATTATTTCTGCCTGCCTTCCCATTCAAATGCTAAACATAGCAATGCCGTTGGCTTGAAGGGGCTACTTTCTTTAATGAGTGTGATGTGTCTGGACCTGAAATACTGTGAGGTAAGTCAGTTACTTAATTGAAAGTTCATAAACCTTTCATCAATGGTCTTGTTCCTGCTTGAAATGCTCTGACCTTTGCTATCATGTTTCTTCTGGAAGTTGCCTTAATACGTAAATTGCTGTTTTAAATCCTTGATGGATTTGATGAAAGAAGTAAAGGGCTGCAAAGTAACTGTGAACTCTTGGCCTATCTAGTTTCTACTCAAATTTACTAGTTTGGTCACTCAGCTAATGATAGCTCCTGGCATGCACATTGGTATTACTAATAATCTTCATTATAAGTGGCTAAAGTTGGTCTCAGTTCAAAAATTATAATATGCTTCAGAAAGAAGATCTGAAGAGACACTTGCAGAGACACCCTAAGAAAAATACTGTTATTACCAGTATATAAAGCTTAAAATGCCGTGTCTTTGTTTTGCCCATTTAATGATAAAGGCAAAATCAGAGAGAGACAAACAGACACTTTGTCAGTGCTGCCCTATGGTGACCAACCAATCTTGACACACTTCCCCATTGCTTTGGTATTGATTACTTTTTTGTACAAGTACAAATTTGGCCAACAGTCAGACATGTCTAGGAGGGGCCAACTGCCAGATACATGCACATATGGATACACACAAGAAAGTTTGGTTTTGGTAAACAAACCAACTTGGATTGCCAGGCCTTAAAGATCAAAATGGCCATTATAAATAACTGAGAAATAGGAACCAGTTCACATGAAATTTCATGATTTCAAAAATGTTTCTATTGCTTACAAGCTTATAAAGACACTAATAATGAGTCTGTGGGCTTTAGAAGACACTCTGCTCATAGGCAGGTCTTTCTAGATCAGTGTGTTTCAGGACCTGACACTTTTCATTTTTGTTTTTGTTTTAATAATTAAAAAAGATAAAGTCAAGGCAAATTCCTAGCTGAAGCATATACTCCAGCAATATGGAAGAGAAGCGGTGATGGTAATGATTCATTTCTTGTGAAGGTCACCTATTTTTTACTTTCTCATAAAAATTTTCTCCTAAATATTTGCTTTTCCATAACACTTCGAGAAAGAGGAATGAATATCAGTAGTCACACTGTCACCTATTACAAGCACAGGCTGCTATTTGACCCTCCAATCTGGCAGACCAGCTCTTTTATAGCATTTTACTCATGACATTGGTGTGGGAGGTTTCCAAGGCCGGAGCCGAATGTGTCTGAGCAGCTGTTCTGCTAGGGATCACTTACAATCTTTGTGTGAAAAAGGTGATTCACTAGAAGATTAAGTGTATATTTGCTCTACATACAAGCCACATAACTGGCATATATTCCTTTGTTTATTCTGGCAGACTTATGGGTTTCACCTCGGACACTTCAGTGTTTTGTTCTGTCCAGCCAGACCAGGATGTGTTTCCCACAGTGCTTTTACAGGGTGTAACATTGCCCTCAGACTAGCATTGATACTAGTCTTGCATTGCACAATGATTCATCCTGAGAGTAGAGTCCACTACAAAGCCACAAAGGCACTTCATGGCCTTTGGCAGGTTCTTCTTTTCTTCTGGAAGCCGGAACAGCTTCCCAGTAGAAGACTTCTGGAGTCATGCCAACACTTGGCCCAAGGAATGACTTATACTAAGCAGTCACTGACCATAATGAAGGCAACATCTCTGGGAACTGGGACGTGGGTCTCCTCATATCCATGGGAAATTCCCAAGTGTTAGGCTACCTGTCCTGGTAAGGGAGTTGAGTTTCCTTTTTTACCTTCTCTTTCCAGCCCTCTGAGCACTTCAATTTTTATTTCAGGAACTCAACAGCTTCAATTCTTTGAGGACAAAGAATCTCCTGAGACCTAGCTTTTAGCACATTAACCTGGCTGGCCAAAGCTTTAAGAAAAAAGAAAACTGCAAAGTCTCACATGTGCACCATGTCCCAGGAAACCTTTTGAAGAACAGTGGCAAAAATCTGCATTTGGGAAGGTTTTATCCTGCCCTTTGTATTAGGTTTGCTGAAAAAAATGCTTACTACCTGGCTTCTTTGGTCTAGCAAGAAATATAACAAAATTCTGAGTCCAGGTTGTGTATATTAATTTGCTTTGCACACTGTTGAAATTTTAGGTATCAAGGCAAATGTCAGTCTAGATATGATGGTCTCTCTATTCGTTCTTTGACGTTCGTTTCATTTAAATTTTGTACCTAGGCACCTATATTTGGCTCAGTTTTACTTGGTGTTTAGGTATAAAAAATACATGAAAAGAACATTTATCTTTGACCTGATTGGAAATAATCTCTCTTTACACACTGGAATTGCATTTGTTTCAAGCTACTACAAGCTCTCAGCTGATAGATCTTCTGGCCTATGTGTCTTGGTGAGATATGTGT
The DNA here is from genome assembly GCF_964237585.1 of Gallinula chloropus. NCBI lineage: Eukaryota > Metazoa > Chordata > Aves > Gruiformes > Rallidae > Gallinula > Gallinula chloropus. The sequence goes on along the minus strand of NC_140086.1, from coordinate 29,620,446 downwards.
TTATAATTGTTTCTATCATCAGGATGAATAAAATCTACATATTAGCACCCAATTACTTTGTGGACTGTAAGCCCTGTTTCCTGAGCACATTCCAAGTGAAGGCCTTTGAGCAGAATAGCCATTTCAGGGCTTATAGGAGTGTTCTCCTCCACAGTCCAGTGGTGAGCTCTGAATGTGCAATGGATTTCAAGCACATCCACCCTATGACTATGCTTGTCTAAAACAGTAACACAAAGAGTGGGTAGTTTCACCTCTAGAAAATATTTCACATTTAGAAATAATGTGAGTTTTGCTCTTCTGTTTTTAGGTTCTTCAGGGGCACACGGCACTGAGTGGTTTTCCATAGCAAGTAGGGAACATGGATTGACTTTTGCTTTACCAGCTATGCTAGAACTGTCTCAGTTCTGATGTATTTCTGCCTTCTGCATTCAAAAATGCCATACTATTCTGAAAAAGGTTACTTTTATACTTACATATACATTCTATATTCCTCCTAACAGGTGTTGCACTGTAGAATACCAGATACACTCCCCCCTGACAGAAGACATGGATACTAAAAAGTTATAGAAATAGATTAGAATTTTAAGTCGTTTCTTAAGTTTAGAAAATGTTATTTTTCTTTTAGTCTCAGTAAGCATCATGCTCTTAAGCCTGTTTTGACAAATTGTTTGGTACTAAGGATTGTGAAGGAGTGAGAGCTTTGCTTTCACTCCTAGCTTTGACATTTCATCCCAGTTCTTAGCCTCCCCCATTTTCTATTTCCTTCCTTTGAGCTGTTCCAATGTGACTTTGTATTCCCTTCAGACTGCAACTGAAGGTCAGCATCTGTCAAACTTAAGCTTCAGCCTAGGAGAGGAGAGTCACCAATTGACTGGAATTTCACAGTGCCCGAGTCTGGAGTTGATAAAAGCAAACAAGCAGAGGTCAATCTGTGGCTCCTGGGTTGCTGGGAGGAGGCTGTGCCACAGCACACTTCTGCAGGCAGCTCGGATCACATTTTCATTCTTGAGGGTAGCCTTGAGTTTCAGCAAGCACACCAATCCAGTGAGTGCATCGGGGAGCATGGCAATAATCACCTGAGGGAAGAGACAGCCTGCACCGGGCACGGACTCTGCGTGGTTTTGTTCCAAAGGAAGTCATTACAAATGAAGCACAAGACTCTTCTTACACAGAGGCTGGGGATCACGGGCACACAAGCTAACTTTATTTGGGTTTTTTCCCCTTGACATCTATAAACATTTCCTGGGTGTTATTGAGTGTTTATTAAGGATTTTACAAAGTGCATCTTTGAGGAAATGTTTCGTTCAGTTTGTATTCTTTGCTTTCCTAGTAAAGCATCCCAGAGAAAGTCATCTGTGGGTAGAGGCTGTAGATGAAGTAAAACAGCAGAGGAATTTCTGTAAGTATCTCAGACCTCCTCTATACTTCGGCTGCAACAGTTGTGAGTTGCACACAAACACCTCTTGGCCAGACTGGGTTTAACTCTAGATCACCCCTTTCTGTATTGTTCTGGTCCATACAACTCATTTCATCTCTTCTTCCATTAGTGTTCTTTTCTTTTGGAAAATGCTGATGGGTGCAATCTGCCAAACACGAGGAAGCAAATCTGCACTGTTGGGAGTAGGCAAATTTCCAGTGACTCCTAGATTAAAACAAAACAAAACACAACAAAATCACACATACACACACACACATACACAACCCACAAAAAACCCCCCACAACAAACCCCAAAATGAGGACATGGGATTAGCCAGTTTCTGTAATGTTAGGTACCTAAAAATGGCTAACTGCCTTTATGGAATATTTCTATATCTCCCTTCCTATAAGTAATTTATACAATTTCTGAAAATCACGTAGACAAGCTGGATGCATGTTCTTAAAGACATAAAGGGAATTGTACATGTTCCACGTTACTATGGATGGACCAGCAGTGAGATGCAAAGGTTCACCAATAGAATACAAAGATCTAAGTGCTCCAGAGGACAGGGCTAGGGATAACAAATTATTATATATTGCTTGCATTAATTAAAAAAAAAATCTATTTAGCAAAGCATTCATGTGATCACCAGATGGAAAAGAATGAGATCAAATAAATGGTTAACTATAATTCAGTCATCTTTTTTAACCTGGTACTGACATGTACAATGATTTATTTAGTGCACAGCATAACAAACCCCAGGCATAAATTTTCTTCTCAGACAGTTATCAACATAGCAATGAGAGATCATGTTATTGCCAGCAGAATTACCACATTGGTATGGCCACATTTATCATCTCACTCCATGTGGGTCACATGGATTGCAATTTAAAAAGTTAATACAAGTATGCCTCTGGTATCTTTTATAATAATTGTATTTACTTACTTAAAGTCACAGATACACAACACAGACACACCTGCCTTCCTTTCTAATTCATAGATTCTACATCTTGAGATGGAAGAAGAGATTGAGGGAGGGAGATTCAAACTGGGATAATTAAAACAACATAAAAATTGCAACACTGAATTCCCTCCAATGATCATTGGGGATCTGGTGTAGCAGGATCAGGAAATAGAGTGGGGGAAGGAAGGGATAATAGCTCTTATTCACCTGCTACATTCAAAACTCCTAAGGAAAAGCCAGAAGAATAGAGTGGGTTCAGGTCTCTGAGCTGACTGGAAGGACAGTCATGCAGATGGGGTCCTGTGTCTCTTCCTTACACACAGAGACACAGGGAACCACAGGGATTATCCCAATGCTGCCTCTGCTAGTCTGAAAACTGTTGCTTGGCAGCTCCCAGTGGTGTGTTAGCAAGCAGTGTGCTGCACAGACAACTGGCCATGTGCTAAAAAGGAAAAAACCTAATTTATTTGGATCTTGGTGCAGCATAATGATCAGATGGTGAAACAGATCTCCCAGACAGGATTGTTGGTTACTGCTTGTGGCAACTATCTCTGTTGCAAGTCTTTGCAGCAAGCAGCCCCTTCAAATGGACTGGGAGAGACCCCTTCTCATTACTGACTCTCTGAGCTTTGGTCTTCATGTTGGTGAGCACTTACACAGAACTTACGTCCAACTGGCCACAGCAGAATGGACAAGCAGAGCTGCTGTTGCTCCAGATGTTCTCCCTCTCCAGCTGTGTAGCACTTGGGAACTGTCTGCTTCTCATAGCAGTGGTGTTTCTCATGCCTCTGGCTGTCTGTTTTGCAGGAAAGTCTCTGGTCCCACTGAGCAGTTTTTGTTTGTGTCCAGTAGAAAACCTGAGCTCCTGCTCAGGGAGCATGGGAGGTGACCTGGGGTCAGCAGATGAAGGACAAAAGCTTTTTGATGTTTAAGAATTCAACTGAAACTGCCAAGTTTTGACTAAGAACATACAATCACAGCTGTCTTCCCAACCACTTCTCTGTTTCCAGGCCCCAGAAATCATCTCATAATGCCTCTTCTAGCTTGCATTTGATCAAATGTCAAAGACATTCATAGTGAAGCTTCATGTGTAATGGCTGCTTGGAAAGGCAAACACCATCACTCTGAACATCCTCCCTTCTTCTTTCTTCATTCCTGCAGCTTTATATGCCAAGTTTGATGTCAAATGGTATAAAATATTCCTTTGGTCCGTTGGGGTCAGCTCTCCTGGCTGTGTCCCCTCCCAAATCCTTGTGCAGCTCCACCAATGGTGGGGTGGCATGAGAAGCAAAAGGGGCCTTGTCTTTGTCCTGTTCAGCAATAGCTGTAACACCCCTGTGTCATCAATGCTGTTTTGGTCACAAATCCAGAGCATAGCCTCATTCCCTGCTGTTATGAATAAATTAACTCTATCGCAGCCAAAACCAGTGCAACAGTCTATCGAGATTCAACTGATCATAATGCTTCAATGCAGAGTTTACATCAGCAGGATCAGAGTGCCTGATGTCAGATTCAAGTATCTTGAGAGCATAGTAGAAATCAGCAGTTTAAAGGTGCAGTTAACTGTGGTGAGGGTTATCATCCCTTGCCTCTTAAAAGACAGCAATTACCAGAAACCCTTGGCAACGATGAAATGCTGGATGGTGTTACTTCACCATTGCAGGCTTTGTGTAATATCAAATACAGTTACACGGTGCTATAGCAACAGGATCCTCAAAGTGTGTCCTGTGCTGTCCTTGCAGCCCCCAAACTGCTCCCATGCAGCCTGCAAGGGGATTCTGCTCTACGAGACAGTATCCACAGCCCCAACACCAGCGCTCTCCCAAAGCACATGTCCCAGCACCTATTCCCCTTTTGTGGAGGTCTGGACACATCAGCAGCTCTCAGGTTAGGAAGCTGAAGACACAAAAAGGTGGGTCAGCCACAAATAGATGGACTTTCCCTTTCTTCCCTGTGTAAGACCTAAGGGGCGCTTCTCTGGGGCATTAATAAACTCAGACGCTCCACTGGAGAGTGGAGAAGGTGAAACTGGTGTATCAGTATTTCTGCCTCACTGCCATCAGGGGTGGTGGATGGTTTGCCCTGGCTGAAACATTGACAGGGAATACTGTGCTTACTGTGGGACCTAGCAGATAAATGAAGTGATACTCCCCACCCAATCTACTAGTGATTTTCCCCAGCTTTCCTTGATTTACCTGGGTGTGCACATGCTTGACAGCTGTGCCACTGGACATTGGACAAAAGGGATAAAAGTGCCTGTTGAATATTGCTTCTGTCACTGAGCACAAGCAGTTTTATGCCATTGTTCTCATTAAGGCTGTGAAAGAAACCCAGCAAATGATTACACCACTATTTCCATCCTCTCAAATGAAAACTTTGACTGCATGGGCAGTGTTACCTTAGATACCACATGCTAGTGAGTGTTTTACTTTGCACCCTCATCACTTCCTTAATGAAGTTTTTCATGGAATCTTATTAACCATGAAAAAGTATTGGCACCTGCATATAGATAGCTCATCAAATGTTAATGAACGCAAGTAAGGAAGGAGCAATGTTAGTAAGGATAATACTCTTCAGCACATTGCCCTTCTGCCTGCGATTTAGGGGGGTCATTACATATGTTGTGATTGCAGCCATATAGTTAATGGCAAGATTTTTTAGTAATTGACAACAGGATTCTTTTCCACAGTAAAAAAATATTATCTGATGAATCTGTAAGGTTTATGGAGACTGTAAAGCTTAGACTGGAACAGAAGTCATCTTGAAGAGATGCAAAATTCTCAGGACAAAGGTATAAGCCATGGTTATAGAGAAATTTCAACCCACTCTCACTGTATTTTTAGCACATACACAAAAGTGATTACTGTATATTCAATGATAATAATTCATTTTTAAAGATACCTAATGGAAACTGGCCATGAGCCTTGAAACGTACTGATAGTGAATTATCTTTAAGCAGCACTTTGCATCTCAATGATGCCAATGTACTTTGTAGGTTAAATACTTGGCTGTGGTAGTTCATTCTAGTTTGAGTGATTTCAGAGGATCTACACCTAGATATGCGAGAGAAGGTTGCAGTGACTTTATTTGAATTTTTTTTTATGGGCTTTGACATTCAGCCATAGAGGAGCAGCTGTATACAAGCTCACAGCACTGCTTTGCCTGAATTCAGATAACACTTATCTGACTGAGACCTGGAGGAAAATGAGAGAGACCTGAATCACGAACCAAGAGGTCTGGGCATGTATGAAACTGCCTGGGACCAGCTAGTAGCACTGTTATTGATTTACATACTGGAGCACATAAGACTTATTTACATCTTGACTTTTACCAATTAACAGATGATTTTTATTTGTCTACGGGACTTTTGTTGCACCACTTTAAGCCCTAATCATTGCCAGTTCCATCACCAAACACTTCAAGGTGGCAGTAAGATTTCCACCATGTTTGCGTATCACAGTCTTGATATTCCTCCCACATGTGGCTGAAATCTTAAAAGAGGTCAGGTAACAAAGAAAAGGTGATTCAGAACCTTGTGATTCATCTTCAAGCATTTTATCTAGGATGTAGGAGCTAGTTTGAGTTGGTTATTAATTACTCACATCTGTTTCTGTGATAGGGGGGCCTGCCAGAGCTGTCCAACACTTGGATCCAGAAGCCAACTTTCATGGGTGCTTGGCACTGCTGTGTTGGTTGGGTTTATGCCATCTCTCATTTTTCTGCCAGAAAGTTGCTGCATTTCAAAATGGAAAACTTCACCTGCTGTATGGGAGACTGAATTGTAGCTGATGTAGTTATTTCTCTTGTCCATGCTCAGCTAGGGAACTGCCATTCAAAAAGTACTGTCACAGACCCATTAAGATGCAGACAGGCTGTTTGTCTCTCTCTGAACCCTTGCCAGTAAAAGGTAGGACCAACAGAAGAAAAGCAGCTGGCCCTGCCATGAGCTCCGTAAGGGTGGGGTTGTTTCCATGGACATTTCCACTGGGACCAATATTGCCCCAGGGGAAGCTCTGAATCAGGCCTGAGGCACAACTTCCCTCATGATCCCAGTTTGCCACAGTGCTCAGTGCAGCCCTGGAGCTCCCACAGGTCTGCTGGTGGGTTCGCAGTGTGCAGGAGCCTCCTGCAAAGCTCCAGGCAGAGGTTGGGCTCTCACTTGCAGTAAGGCATGGGGCTCACAAATGTGGGTGGAGAAGACAAGCCACCCAGTGCAGGACAATGTAAGGCTATTTAACAGATGCCATTGAAAAATCTTAGAGATTCACAATCCAAATAGCCAGTTACCCAGCAGATTCCACCCTGTGAGAGCATGCATACTTTGATGACTTATTGTAGCAACTGCTCATTAATTTGTCCAAATATTTTCCGTTTTATGCTCTCCCAGTCTCTCTGACTCCTCTCCCTTACATCTAGATAGAGGTAGATGCACACATCTACCCAGACCCATCTGCACCAAGGCAGGCACGAGGCTGCTGCGAGCTGGGGAGGCTGGTGGTGAGGAGACCCTCACCTAATGTTGCAGGGGTAGTATCCCTTCAACAAATCTGTTAAAATTAAAAAAAAAACCCTAAGCAGTTCATTGTCATTCTACAGAAATACCCCACAGGACCAAGTCCAGTTGAAACTAAAGAAACCAGTAACTCTGGTGGAGATCAACTGGAAAAAAGACCTTATGCCAACATACAATGAAGAGGGAATCTGATATTTTAATGATTTGTCCTGGGGTCTTGGCAAACTTACCTAGTGTGCCTGACATTTGGAACACATGAAACTCAAGTGATTTCAGATAAAACAGCAAAATAAGATCCATTAATTTCATCCATTTGTCAGAATGTCAGTGCTGCTTTGTAATGGGCACCTTGGCACCACAACACTTTTATGGCCCTGCCAGTGGCCTCATATCTATGCCTGGTGTTTCTCTTCTGGTGTATATCTGGGAAGGGATGAGGAAGACTCTACCTTTTTCATAGGGGTCACAAGGTTTTGGATGTGTGATCTCAAGTCAGAAAGCATTAATTGTCATGAGCTGTTTCACTAAATTCAAAAGGTATTTTGCATATCTAACTTTTGTCTGAATGTTCTGATTGAATGTCAGAGCACACATCCTCTTCCAACCCTTAATATGACCCAGTCCATTGCAGGGGTCACAATATGACATCATCAGAGCCATCCTGGCAACCCTGTGGGTCACTGTTTACTCATAACATTCAATAAATATCCAGCTACAAGGCTGTGAGCTACACTCATAAAACACTTTTTTTTTTTTTTTTTTTTTTTTTTGTGGGGGCAACAGCTTCCTTAAATGCCACTCGAGCTGTATTGCTTTTCCTTGGTCACTGCTCCAGAACTGATTGTCAGGAGGCAGAATTTAAGGCAGAATTGAGAGTTTTCAAAGATTTATTGAAAAGAAAGTAAGGAAGAAAGAAAGGGACAAAGAAAGGAAGAAAGAAAGGAGAAAGAAAGAAAGAGAAAGAGAGAAAGAAAGAAAGAAAGAAAGAAAGAAAGAAAGAAAGAAAGAAAGAAAGAAAGAAAGAAAGAAAGAAAGAAAGAAAGAAAGAAAGAAAGAAAGAAAGAAAGAAAGAAAAGAAAGAAAGAAAGAAAGAAAGAAAGAAAGAAAGAAAGAAAGAAGAAAGAAAGAAAGAAAGAAAGAAAGAAAGAAAGAAAGAAAGAAAGAAGAAAGAAAGAGAGAAAGAAAGAGAGAAAGAAAGAGAGAAAGAAAGAGAGAAAGAAAGAGAAAGAAGAAAGAAAGAAAGAAAGAAAGAAAGAAAGAAAGAAAGAAAGAAAGAAAGAAAGAAAGAAAGAAAGAAAGAAAGAAAGAAAGAAAGAAAGAAAGAAAGAAAGAAAGAAAGAAAGAAAGAAAGAAAGAAAGAAAGAAAGAAAGAAAGAAAGAAAGAAAGAAAGAAAGAAAGAAAGAAAGAAAGAAAGAAAGAAAGAAAGAAAGAAAGAAAGAAAGAAAGAAAGAAAGAAAGAAAGAAAGAAAGAAAGAAAGAAAGAAAGAAAGAAAGAAAGAAAGAAAGAAAGAAAGAAAGAAAGAAAGAAAGAAAGAAAGAAAGAAAGAAAAGAAAAGAAAGAAAGGAAGAAAAGAAAGAGGGGAAGGAAGGCAGGAAGGCAGGAAGGAGGCATCAGAGCTAACTATGAAAAACATTTAGAAGTAGATTCTGGGAAAGAATATTGCCCAGCTACAGGAACAGCATTTCCAAACTGATTTTAGACATGGCATCCATGCTGACCAATCAGACTATGTTTGATAATTTGGAAATAAAATTGTTCTCTGATCCTGTTAGAAAAATATCTTATACATAGACAAATGAACTGTTCTTATGTCTGGTCTCATGTTCAGCTGTCAGACAAGGTGCTACAGTAGAAAAAAAACAAACATCAGGTTTCCTTTTTTGTCTGGCTTTAAGAAAAGTATACCAAGAGCTCCGAATAAATCTTCATTATGTTATTTTTCTTAAAATAAGATGAGTGAGAAAAAAGTTTAGCACCTGAAAAATTCTTCCAACAGATTAGTTGGCAGCCCTGATAAAGAGACTGGAGACATTCCTTTTATCTGACGGAAAATCTTCCTCTATTATTATTATTATTATTATTAATCTTATTCAATAGCATTTTTTAACTTTTTTTTATGTTGAAAAACACTGGTGGGCGAAGGGAACTTACCATATTTGGTAGGACATTATTAACCTAGATTTTGGAAGCTGCAGTTTGAACATGGAGCCCTCTGTTCATGGAGCTGATGATCCAGCCAGCCAAGACTTGTGCTGGGGTGGGATGACTCTTACACCCTCTGCACTCACAGTACAAGGCAGAGGACAGGCAGCACAAGCCTCACTGCTCCACACCCAAATGCTGAACAAGGGATTATTACTCTTTTACACATGGGTGGGTCAGAGGCCAGTGTGGGGAGTGCTCAGCAACAGTGGGCAGGTACCTTGTGGTGTCATTTTCATAATGGTTTAATCCTGTATGAATGAAATACACCATCAAAAGTGACAGGGCATGGACACCTCACCTTGCTTTGCCCCTGACTAAAAGATGCTGGTGTCACATTGCACCCTTAGGAGCCCAGGAGTCATGGCTTAGCTGGGAATCCAGCCAGTAAAAACTAACACACCTACAGTGTAAAGGCAGGAATAAGCATGATTCTGTTGTATTTTCAGTTTCAATTGCTGATCCCTGAAAACTCTTTTTCTCTCGTTCAGCATGCGATTCTTGTGACCCTGCCAGGGTGTCTGCTTGCCCCTGTACAGGCAGTGCTTCAACAAGGACACAACTCAAACTGCAAAATTTGGAGTGGTGTTTTTCTCCCGACGCACATTTCCTCCCAAAGGCAAGTGCAGGCTTCCTACCTGGGGCTGTCTTGGTGCATCACAGAAATACTTCAGATACTTAGAGCAGTGCTCTGAGAGTGGAGAGATGGACAAGCAGAGCCTGTTGCACACCTGGGCTGCTGCTGCTTCTCAGCCACCTTCACTTTCTTCAGTTGCTGATCCCCGAAAGCTCCTTTTCTCTCTCTCCTTTCCTAGTTTGCTTGCACCCTTCTCATCACGGCTCTGCTTTCTCTTCCTCTTTCTGTGGTTTTTGGCCTCCTGGGAAGAGCCAGCAGATCCTTCCATTCAGCATCAGGTAGGTAAAGCCATGGTAAACTGCAATCAAGTCTTCTTTTAATCAAAGCTCACTCATTTGCCTTCTCTCTGCTCACAAGGCCTTCACATGTTCAAGGCACGTGAGGGAGTCTGCCACACTTTCTGGAGTGACCAGAGCAAAGCTAGAGGCATCCAAAATGAAAATGTGGAAGCTAAGGGGTGGTGAGGGACTCCCTGGAGCAGTAAGCCACTGCTTGCCCAGTTTCCACTGTAGCTCTTAGAAGCAGATCACTTGGGTTGGTCTGCGTGACCCCGTTTCTCATAGTGCCCTTCCCCAAAAGAGACTTCATCGAGTGGGGTCTCAGCTCAACTTTTCTGGACAGCTACTGGCAGAGCAGCTCTAATGGGTCATGGCACAAAGTGCAAAGGCAAACCTCCCTCAGCCCTACTCTTAGCTTTTGCAGAGCTGCAGACCTTGCTTGCCTTTTCATTGCAGCATTGTAGTCCACAGTAGGAAGGAAGTCCTTTCCCACAGACACAAATGCGTAGGGCTTTTTTGAAGAGAGCCAACTGCTTTTCTCTTACGTCAGTAACAACACTCTGCTTCCCACACTTGCCTGCTTGCTTTCTGTTCTGGAGCCACAAGTTCAGGGCATTCATCATCTTTCATCACTGTCCTGTAAACACTGATTTTCTGCCTCACTTCTTGTGGCATCCATCACAGCAAACATCCCCTCCTGGAAGGGCTGTTGCCTCAGACCAGACCTTGAAAAATGGTAAACATTTCTTGCGTAGCATGTGAAGAAAGCCTCGTTAATATTTTAATCAGTGACTTTCTTCCCTTGTGTCCTGGCACTTGCCCCTGAATTCCCGTGGACTGTTCTGCCCTCTACTGACGGCCATGTTACCTGACCCTGCCTCTTCTCCCACTGGCCGGGACACGGACCGTGGCTCCGAGCAAACCAGACGCTGAAAGCCCCAGGAGCCCTCACAGCAGAGCCCCGGGCACAGACCCAGCTTCTGTAAACCATCACCTGCAGCCCCGGGATGGGGACGCCCAGAATACAGAGTGGGGAGGCAGAAAAAAGTAGATTTGCGGGAGGCAGCTGTCAGGAGGAGCACGGTTTAGGTTGAAAGTTAGGGTTGAAAGAGGGACAAAATGTAGTGCTGTCATCGGCAGGGACTGAAAAGGGGCTACTGATAGAAGTGGGAGGCTGCAACTTCAGACTTAGTGTGTTTCCTAACCTTAACCCTAGCCCTAGCCCTAGACCTTGGGCACTGCTGAGCTTTGACCCGCAATGGTAAAGATGGCCCTCCTGAAAAACTAATCCAAGAAAAAATCTTTTTGTAGCCTGTAATCTCTTTACATTGGCAGCCTCTTTGCAGTCCCAATCCAAGGTCATCTCCTTGGTTTCTCTCTCCTGGCCCAACTCTAACCCTAAGCCTAGACTTTGATCTGATCTGAGCCTTTAGACCAAGACACTGAGACACAGCCTAGGAGGAAATGTTCTCCAAGGAGTGTTTTGTAGCTTTTGCATTAGAGTTAATCGTAGGCCTGAGGGAGAGAAACAAAGCCTATAGCTCTTGTTCATGTTGGAGCTCTCTGTGCATTGCTGGAGCATCTTCCATATGTGGAGAAGCTGAGAGAGCTGGTACTTTTCAGTCTAGAGAAAAGAATGCTTGGGGAGAATCTCATCCATGTGTAAAAATACTTGATAGGAGGGAATGAAGAGGGAAACAGGCTCTTTTCAATAGTGCCCACTGACAGGGCAAGATGCAACAGGCACAAATTAAAACACAAAAAGTTCTCTGTGAACACAAAACAATTCTTAATGTGAGGGTGATGTAACTCTGGGACAAGTCAATCAGAAAGGTTGTGGAGTCTCCATCCTTGTAGACATTCAAAACCTGACTGGACATGCTCCTGGACAAGCTGTTCTAGCTGGTCCTGCTTGAGCAGGGGGCTTGGACTAGATGATCTGAAGTCTCAGATTTCAATGATTCTGTGATTCCAGTCTCAATTATTCTGTGATTACTGTTTCTAAGCATTGCTGAATTCATCAACATCTATTTAAAATACTTTCAATAGTTCCATTTGCTTGAAAAATTCTATCAGTAGCATTTGTATGTGTGCCTTCGATTTGGTGTGCCTGCACGTGTATTTTTGAAAGACTCCTTCTGGCCTTGGACTTTGTGTGTCTGAGGAAGCTTTTCATGTTTTGCAGATTATATGGTTTTCTTCTTTGTACTAACATAACTAAGGTCAATAATTTTACTCCAGAAACACAACATTTTGGCTTTGGGGGTTGTAAGAAAAGAAAATATTTCAATTCTGGGCACAATTTAGAAGGTGGTTCATCACTGGCAGCTTCGGGGAGCAAACTGTGGTTCCAGTATCTTTCTCATGGGCTGTAGTTGAAAACTTTGCAGGAGGTAAATGTTCAGCCTCATATCTCTACCTCTACACTGAGGCAGGAGCAGAACCTCCCAGGTAGGTGTGAACAATCATTCTTGTTTCTCCAAAAATAAACCCCCAAACAACAGAATAGATTGAATCATCCTGTAGACCAAATTATTTGTATCTCATTGACTAGACAGGATATTTTTGCTTTTTTTCCCTCCCCTATGTCAGAAATTGGGCACATCTGGGAATACGATGACAGATATAATGAACTACTAATGTTCTAGTGAGACACATGCAATTCCCAGTTTTGCACATCAGTCTGAACTACCACCTGTGAAACAATCATGGTAAAGCTATAAAAGTACATGACATAATGTAATAGCAAAGTCAAGTTTGTAGTAAGGGATTTTGGTGTTTTATAGCTAAGCAAAGCATTAGTCTTAAAAATAGGTCACAAAATCACAAGTAAATTTTCATTGCTTCTGTCTGAAAAAAAAAATTAATAGGAGCTCATGAGGCAAGAGTAAATACATATGCAGAATGATGACCCACACAAGTAATTTGTATCATTGTTTGCACTTGTTATCAACAGCAAAATTTATATGCAGCTAGTCCTTTCTATCATTTGCTTGCATGTGATTGGTGGCAAAATTTTGCCCCATTGCCATAGGACACAAGGTCATGTGTTCCTTTCAATGATGAAATGAATTATGGTCCTTTGTTCCCGCTTTGGTGAATTATGATCCCAGTGCAGCTAGGGCCATACAAGGGGAAACATGCAGAATTGCATTTGGTAGCTCCCTTGGCATTTCTATTTGCTTTAACTTCACTATCTAAATTTTATAACAACTTTGGGAGACAAAGTGCCCCCTCGGTGTTTATTATTACACCAGGATTGTGGTGAGACAAATGCTTATTCATTTCTAGATTTTAGTTGTACTTAATTAACATTTTTAACTCTGCAACTCCTTTTCTATATTGTAAAGGAGCAGTGCAAAGACAACATTTGATATGTCAAAGAATGTTGTTTAGTTTAAACTGTGGACTATCTCCTCAGTCTGCATAAGTGGTGTCTAGTGGAAGTTTTAACACTTTAAGGACAGGCAGAGATTCTCATGTCTACAACTAACATCCTTCTACTGCTGCCAAACAGTATGGAAAACCACACAAAGAAATCTTGCCTTTTTTGTTTCACCTTAATGAATCCTTTTTAAAAAAAAAAACTTCCTTTTTCTTCTACTTAAGTGCTTCCTCTGGATGCTCAGAGAAGAACCTGTCAGCTGCCTTAGCTTTGTGTTTGTTGGGTTTCTTTCCAGATCGCAGCATTGATCACATTGTGGCTGGAATGAACTAGGCAACAGGAACAGGTCTTGATATTGCAAAGTAACAGATGGTCCAAAGTGAAAATTTGTAATTATTTTGCTGTCATAAACACTGCTAATCTCACTGAGCAATTATTTGTTTGTGTTTATTGTTGGTATATGTAAAATTCGATGAATATTCATAACTTCTGGAACGTACTGCCACAGAGTTAGACAAATTCATGGGCAGAAAGTCTATAAAAGGACAATGGAAGGACTAAGCAGGAATGAAAAAACACTTGTACAATAATTGTGGATGCTGGGGAATATAAGGGCAATCAACAACAGAAGGTGGCCTGGTTCACATTAAATTTCCAAATACTATTTCCATTGTCATTGCCTGAGACAAAAAGGTTAGCAAAGGCAGAAAAAATGCTGCTTTTGACTTAATATCATATCATGTCCCAGGGACAGGATCCTAGCCCATACTGTGCTCTTTGGTTATTTTAATCCCAGGTGCAAGACTTTGCACTTGTCTTTGTTAAACTTCATAGCGTTCTTGACAGCCTGCTCTTCTGCCTGTCCAGGCCTCTGGTGTCATCAGCAATCTTTAGGGTGCTTTTAATCCCACTGTTGAGAGGATCTGTTGAACAGCATGGGGCCCAGTATCAACCCCTGGGGAAACCCAGCAGTGACAGGCTGCCAGCCTGAGTAAAAAACATTGATCACCACCCTCTAAGTGTGGTATGTGGGCCAATTTCCTACCCATCTCATGGACCACCCATCTAGTACATATTCTGCCAGTTTTTCTGGGAGAAGGAGGTAGGAAACACTTTTAAATGCTTTGCTGAAGTCCAAGTAAACAACATCCACTCTCTGGCCATACCAACAGAAGATGTTATTTTGTTGCAGAAGATGATCAAGTTTGTCAGGCCATTGCTAAATCTGTGTGGGCTGTTCCCAATCACCTGCTTCATTCGGTTTGTGATTGTTCCATCCTTGCTTCAGTCCTGGTACTTCAGGCTCGTAGTTTCCCAGGTTTTCTTTTGGGCCTTCCCTGTAGATGAGTATGACATTTTCCCCCTTTCAGTCATCAAGCATGTCCCCAGTTCTCCACGACTTTTCAAAGACTGCAGGCAGTGGCCTTGCATGAGTCTGAGCCACTTAACACCCTGGGGCAGATTCTGTCCGGGCCCATAGATTTATGTAGGGTGAACCCTTGCAAGAGGCTAGAGAACAGCCCTTTCACTACTACTGCTGGGTTGGCACATGCTTTGTTGTAACTACTTGATCTGGGCGCCCACTGCTCCTGTAAAGTCAGAGGCAAAGAATGGTTTTGAGAACCCCTGCCTTGTCAGCATTATTAGTAATTAGTTTCCCTCCTGTATTTAGCAATGGGCCTAATGTCTTCTCTATGCTTCTGCTTACTGCTTACATATCTGAAGAACTCTTTCTTGTTGCTCTTGACATCTTTGGTAAACTCCAGTTCTAGATGAGGTGGATGAAAAACTGGACATGACCCAGCAATGTGCACTCACAGCCCAGGAAGCAAACCGTATCCTAGGCTGCATCAAAAGAAGTGTGGACAGCAGGTAAGGGGGTGATTTTCTCCTCTCACCAGCTCCTGTGAGCTCTGGGGTCTGCAGTGTGATAGATGTGCTCCTTCTGTTTGAACTAACTGAACTTTGGTCCACACAAATGCTCAGCAAGCAGACCTAATCATAGTTAATCCTACAGTGTGAGGCTATCAATAAGAACTCATCATCAAACCCAAAGAAACAGTTTGGCTGGAGGCTGGGCTGTTAAGCAGCCGAAACTGCATTAAGACAGCAGAAAATCTGACTACAAACCAAACACTTTACACTATAAATATCTTCAGTCATCAGTGTTCATTGAGCTCTCCTTCTACAGCTGGCTGATGGCAGTGATCTCCCCTTGAGTAGGGACACCTCTCAAGGTTATCCATGAAGGTTCAGAGATCTCTCACCTGACACTTGACATCAATAGGTTGGTAAGTGGTGTTTTTTGCAGGCATCTAACATTTAAGATATGTATAGTTAGCTTAAGCGATAATTTTTGTGTCCCATGCTAACCTTAAGTGTAGCAAATATTAGAATATTGACCACCAAATCATCTTTACTTATTAAATATTTTGCATACTGCTGTGGTTTAATTCCAGTGAGCAACTGAGTACCAGGCAGTGCTCAGTCACTCCTCCTGCACTGGGATGGGGGAAGAATTGGAAGAGTAAAAGTGAAAAATCACGGGTTGAGATAAAGATAGATAAATAAGTCAAGAAAAAACTACACATGCAAGCAAAGCAAAGAATTCATTCCCTACTTCCCATGGGCAGGCAGGTGTTTAGCCATCCCCAGGTAACAGGGCTCCATCACACATGATAGTTACTTAAGAAGACAAGTAACCATCACTCTGAACATCCCCCCTTCCTTCTTCTTCCCATGGCTGTATATGTTGAGCATGATGTCAGATGTTATGGAATATCCTTTTGGCCAGTCTGGGTCATCTGTCCCAGCTGTGTCCCGTCCTAATTCCTTGTGTACCCACAGACACGGGTGGTATGAGGAGCAGAAAAGCCCTTGGCTCTGTGTAAACACTAGTCAGCAGTGACAAAAACATCTCTGTACTATCAAGACTGTTTTCAGCACAAAAACAAAACTCAACCCCATGCTAGCTACTGTGAAAAAAATTAACTCTATCCCTGCAAAAACCAGCAGTCATAACTAGATAGTAAACTTAAATATAAGCCAAAAAACTACTAAACAGATCTGAGTGATTTCTGACTCTTCTCCTGCGACAGCCAGTACAAAGAAAGCCAGGGGGCTATTGGAGCAAGTCCAGTGGAGGGCTGCAGCACCTCTCCTGTGAATGCAGGCTGAGAGAGTTAGGGTTGTTCAGCCTGGAGATGAGAGGGCTCTAGGGAGACATTATAGCGGCCTTCCAGTAATTAAAAGGGGCTTATAAGAGAGATTGGTCTTTCGGGCCCTTTATTATCACTGACCAAGACTAACGGCATTTACAAAACAGATGAAATCCTGACATTAGAAGTGGCCTGGAGACTCTGGAGGCGGTTATTTTGTGTAGGACGCAGGAGCTGCCATGAGACATACGGTGCTCATCGCCCTGACAGGTCAAGGGGAGGATTTCTTCTTTTAGTGGCCTGTGTAAGGCAGAGACTGTACTCTTTACCTGGACATTGTACTGAAAATGCATCACCTTTCGCACGCTTCACAGAATATTTTCCTGGCGAGAACAGCGAGCAAAGTCTCTTTACAACATGGTGTTTTACTCCAAGGGGACGATATCAACGGGCTGGAAATCCACTGACCATGGCCAAAAGGTTTCTCCACACCCGTTGGCATGCTGAATGCTGCTGCAAAGACGGGCTTTTTGTTTATTTAACTACCTCTGTTATATCTCTACTTTGATCTACCCTCTCCAGTTTCATCAACTATGAGCAAATATCCAATACATTTCACGACCCTGTACAACTGTCTCCTGTGCTGCTTCTCATCTGTCAGTCACCATTAAGCACTGGCCAAATGTCTGGCCAAGTGGACCAATGCCAGTCACACCTATCTAAAAAACTGACAGGTTGCAGTAGAATAATTACAGGTCCCTGAGACAAGGAAAAAACCAGTGTGAGATCAGTCTCAGAGCAGGAGTCTCTTGGAGAATATCCTTGGTGAACAGATGCCTTAATGACACAGTTAGGGCTCCCATCTCAGAAACCAAGGATGCAGTTGGCAGAACTGCCTTAGCTAGAATACTCACTCTCCACCCAAGCCCAAGACATAAGGAAAGGAAATAGGAGAAGAAAACCCCATTGTTCCTTCCCCCATAGGGCAGGTTAAGGCAGAGTCACTGAGCAAGTCCCTCTCTTCAGCAATGAGCAAAGACGGAAGATTTACTGTCACAGCACAGCACCCACGGGCAGCCACCGTCCTCTGTATTCACAGGTATGTGCTCCTGACACTGCCACCAGTGCCACACACTGAGGTGGAATTGTCACAGCCAGCCTGTGTGTCGGCCTGCTATGTGGCACTGAAGGACCACCTGAGCATGGAAAATCTTGCCAGCAGCACTTTAAATCCATCCAGCACTTAACACCTTGCTACTAAAAATCAGCCAGGGCCTGGCATAGATGGTATGTCCTTGGATGGCAAGGGCTGTGTATTTGTTGTGTGTGCAGTGCCTATTTCCTACAGCTGGGCTATGCCTTGAGACTGAAGCTGTTGCCACCATATGTGTAGATGAGTATATGAATGATGGATAGCTGTCTCTGAAATAATGAAACCCTAAATAAATTTGACAGTGACAGTTATTGAGTATTCAGCAAAGTTGTTGTAATTTTCCTCTCTGTATCAGGCCACGTGTTGTTCTGCATACTCTGCACAGCTCTGGCTAGTTACCAGATGAATGATCAGTTTCTCTTTCAAACCTACTACTGGTAATGAAAAAAGAGCACTACCTGAATTCCAGCTGAGATGAAAAGCATGCTGCAGAAAATGGGACCAATAATTCAGCACTTATCTACTGTATTCTAAATTTATCCCATGCTAAAATGAATATCCTAAGGTGGGCAAGATGACAGGATGTTGACATTTTTGTCCCTGAGGCACCAGTGACTCAGTAATGACTCTGCTTTCGTCTGAGCCACAGATAAATTTGTAGCTGATGCTATGCGACGTAGACAGCTGAGTCAGAAATAGGGCTCTAAACAGATCAGTGTTTTGCAGCCAGAAGCTGATGACATCACACCTGCATGCAATATCAAATATTTCAGTACCACAAATGAGAAAAGGGTAAGTGCCTTCCAGGCAGCCCTACATCCAAATGAGTGGGGGGAATGCTGATAAACCCAGCCGTGCAATAGCTTGCGTTAACTTTACCCTGAAGACAAGGGCAAACTTCTCTATTTTCTCATGTGAGCATTTTTTTTCACTACCTTCTACTGGGCAGTATATGAAAAAGAACACAGAAACAGTAGACTTAAAAACCAAACCAAAACAAAACAAAGCAAACAAACAAACAAAAAAGGCAAAAAAAACCAGCAAACATACAGAGTTCTGAGGAAACTCCGTCCCTGGACTCTGTTCATCCTCTCCCTCCCTGTCCCAAACTGCCTCCTTTTAAACAATAACCCCAGGGTTGCTGTTTGTGGTGGTGGTGGGAGTGTTCAAAGCCTCACCTGGAGCCCTTGGCACTGCAAGACTTCCTCTGCAACCTCCCCTCCAAGCTCTGCTTGGCTGACCTATATGAGGAATGGATGCACGCTCTATAGAAGCCAAGCAAGCATAAGGTGGCAGAACTGAAAGAGCAAGTGTGGCAAGTGGTCTGCTTGCTCTGGAGGGATCACTGGAGGCTGGGGACTTGCCTGCAAAGGAACTGTCTCCTTGCAAAAGCTGTGTTTTCTTCTAGCTTACCATTGCTTGTCTGTGGTTGGATTTCAAGGGAAATTGGCACAGGTCATCCCTCTGCTGTAGGAAAACATGTGGCTGTGGAGCTTTCCCTTGAGCGGGCTTGGCTAAAGTCAGGAGCAGAGAAGCAATGCCATGCCTGCTTCCTGACATGCAGAAGCATTGAAAGCTGGCTGAGAGCACATGGAAAGCTACTCAGCACAGCCACTGGCTTGTGCCGTAGGCAATTCTGGCTCTCCTGTAGGTGAGGTCAACATTATGTTCCCATTCCCTCAGTGAGACAGCAAGTTGTCTGCAGCCAATCTCCTTCTCCTCAAGGGGTTGCTCCCCCTGTAGATCCCCATCAGATAAAACTGTTCTACCATCTGGATGAGCTCCAGCAATCTGGCCATCCACATTGGGCCAAACATGCTGAGCCCAGCCAAGGACAACCTGCTCCTGTTGGAAGTGCAGCTGGAGGTCTCTGGGAAGGTAGACTGGCTAGCACATCTTTTGAAGAGAGGCTGAGGGACTTAGAAATTTTTAGCCTAGAGAAGAGAAGACCGAGAGGGAATTTTATCAATGCTTATAAGTACTTGATGGATAGCTGTTAGGAGGATGGGGTCAGTCTTTTTTCAGTGGTGTCCAGGGACAGGATAAGAGGCAACAGACACAAATTTGAATATAGGAAGTTTCACCTAAACATGAAGAGGAATTTCTCTACTGTGAGGGTGGCAGAGCACTGGGACAGGCCGCCCAGAAAGGCTGTGGAGTCTCCATTTCTGGAGACATTCAAAACCTGCCTGGACAGTGCAGTCTGCTCTAGGTGATCCTTCTCTGGCAGAGGGGTTGGACTAGATGATATCCAGAGGTCCCTTCCTACCCCTATCATTCTGTGATTCTGTATATGCTGTATTTACCAGCTGGATACAGTCTTACAGGCTTCACATAGCTTTGCTGTACAGAGGTACAGTGCTACTCCTCTCTTGAGCAAATGTTTGTGGAGTAGCTGTTTGAAAGAGCATCCCCAGAGCTGATGTGTTCCATGCAAAAACAAAGATGAGGAATGGGAAAGACTGTTTGGTATGTTTTCAGCCACCTGGGTTGAAACTCATGACCTGATGTGCGTAGATGACAAGCTGGGTGGAGTATCTCATCGAGACCTGGGGGAAAATCTTTGAGGAGGAAATATGTGGGCTTTCCAGGCCTTCAGCTGAGGAATCAGTAGCACCCACTGGCAGCTCCACAAGTGTGAGGATGGACTGACACTTCGCACAGGCTGGGGCTTCTGGTCCTGTTCCTTAGGGTGTTCCTGGTGGTCATCGGTGCAAACAGAGCTGCTGAGAGCTCAAGACTTGACAGAGCTGCTTTCCTACTGAAAGGCTTCCAACTCACTTGAATCGGCAAGAATCACAAGGCAAATGACACTGCCACTCTCCTGCATCTGCCCTTCACTTGCATATCAAGCAGATGTTATGAGAGTGATGCTCTTATCTTGATGTCACTTCTGCTGGTACTGACAGAACAGTGCTGTTCTGTCAGGCCTGCTTATCCCATGGCCTCTGTTTGGTCACTATCTCTCAGGGCACAAACAGACAACGCTTCTGGATGAGCTCAAGCCCTTGGTCTTCAACTGACTTCTGAAACCTGCTGACTGAGATGTCTTTTTCCAAATCATCTCCATTTAGCACAGAGGACATGGCAAAAAAACCCCAGGACATCAGAGGGCAAAAAAACCCCCAACTGGTAGAGGGCATGGGTTTGCTTTTGTTGTTTTTCAGTTCCAAGAAGTCATGGCACTCCAGGAAGGCACATGCCTTTGCTTTCTAGAGCTGCGCTTGGAAGAGCAAGATGGCCACAAAGGAGAAGCAAATTCAGTATAACAGGCAGAAACACTTCTAGATGCACCACCCTCTCTGTTCTCAAAGAGCAGGGGAAGATACATTGGTGCAAGCAGAAACAGGAGAGGTATGCCAAGTCCACAAACACTGTGACCATGCCTCTTGTTGGCATTATATCTCTTGTGTTTTTCCCCCCCCCTAATGATACACAATAATAAAAAAATGGAAAGATTGTTTCTCAAGCAGGTCTGAATGCCCTGAACTTCTGCCTCCAGAACAGAAAGCAAGCAGGCAAGTGTGGGAAGTAGAGTCTTGTTACCGACACAAGAGAGAAGCAGTTGGCTCTCTTCAAAAAAGTCCCACGCATTTGTGTCTTGCAGGAAATTACTTCCTACTGTGGACTACAATGCTGCAATGAAAAGGCAAGCAAGGTCTGCAGCTCTGCAAAAGCTAAGAGTAGGGCTGAGGGAGGTTTGCCTTTGCACTTTGTGCCATGACCCATTAGAGCTGCTCTGCCAGTAGCTGTCCAGAAAAGTTGAGCTGAGACCCCACTCGATGAAGTCTCTTTTGGGGAAGGGCACTATGAGAAACGGGGTCACGCAAACCAACCCAAGTGGAAACTGGGCAAGCAGTGGCTTACTGCTCCAGGGAGTCCCTCACCACCCCTTAGCTTCCACATTTTCATTTTGGATGCCTCTAGCTTTGCTCTGGTCACTCCAGAAAGTGTGGCAGACTCCCTCATGTGCCTTGAACATGTGAAGGTCTTGTGAGCAGAGAGAAGGCAAATGAGTGAGCTTTGATTAAAAGGAGACTTGATTACAGTTTACCATGGCTTTACCTACCTGATGCTGAATGGAAGGGTCTGCTGGCTCTTCCCAGGAGGCCAAAAACCACAGAAAGAGGAAGAGAAAGCAGAGCCGTGATGAGAAGGGTGCAAGCAAACTAGGAAAGAAGAGGAGAGAGAGAAAAGGAGCTTTCGGGGATCAGCAACTGAAGAAAGTGAAGGTGGCTGAGAAGCAGCAGCAGCCCAGGTGTGCAACAGGCTCTGTTTGTCCATCTGTCCATGCTCTGAGCCCTGCTTGAAGTACCTGAAGTATTTCTGTGATGCACCAAGACAGCCCCAGGTAGGAAGCCTGCACTTGCCTTTGGGAGGAAATGTGCGTCGGGAGAAAAACACCACTCCAAATTTTGCAGTTTGAGTTGTGTCCTTGTTGAAGCACTGCCTGTACAGGGGCAAGCAGACACCATGGCAGGGTCACAAGAATCACTATTTTTAGCTATTTGATCTGATGTTTAAATAAAGATGAAAAATCCCAGTTTTTGATTCATGCCAGTTGGCAATCCTAATACTGGCTTGTATTGTCTAAATCCCAAATAAGCAGCAAGAATTTGTTCCAAGTAGGTTTAGATAATATTGCCACTTCTTAGAAAATTCATATTTCACCTGTGATAATGTAGAGAAAACAGTTTTTGTTACAAGATAAAAATGCCTAGGCCTTACACAGAAGGCATCTAGTCTGGTGCCTTTGTACTTATTTCTGCGCTGCCCACTAGAAAGCAAGGTGCTCCAGGATGGCTCACTGCACACTGCTCTCACCAGCCAGCTCAGCCCTGTTTTGAAGAAAGATTAAGTCCTGGATGTAGGCCAGTCCTGGCTGGGTGGGTGGTTCTGCCTGAAGGACAGCATGTGCCCTGTAGCAAGGGGAAGTGAGGGATGATGCTCCTCAGGTTTTGGAAAAGATCACATCATAGCTATGCAGGGGCTCTCTGTTGAGCCCTACTGCATAGTAGATGGGCTCAGTAAATCTCTGTAAACTTACAGTTCTCTGAGGTTATTACACATAGTTAGAAGGGTCCAAGCAATACTGTAGACACCGCTTGGTAAGAGTTCTCTCTTCTGTGCTAGAACCAAGTACTTTTGAATTGTATTTCCCAAAGAAACAGTAACTGGCATCAAGCCTATTTCTGCCTTTATGGTTCCACCAATGCTTTCTGAATTCAGAACCATAGGGGCTGATTTACTTGTATTGGCTGGATTTCCCAGCTGAGCTGTGACTCCTGAGCTACGAGGGGCACGATTCTGCCCCAACACCTTTGTGGCAGAGGCAAGAAAAGTGATGAGATGCACCCGTTCCCTGCTGCTCTTGCCAGCAGATTCCATTCATGCACAACTGAGTTGGAATATAAAAAGAAAATGGAAGGCACTTGCCTACCAGGCACCAGGGCTGAGTGCTCCTACCACATCTCCCTCAGCCCGATCCCCCACTCCATGCAAAAGGGAAAATTGTCCCTTCAGATGACATTGCAGGTGTGAGGGCACTGCTGAGGCCTGTGCTGCCTGTCCTACACCTTGCCATGTAAAAGGTGCCAAAGGCAACACACCCCTGGCAGAAGGCTTGGCTGCCTTGTTCTTCAGCTCCATGAGCACAAGCCCACCAGCTGGCAGAGCTGAGACACTGCTCCATGACTTGGGAAAAGCACTGGGAACCTCATAAAAGAGGATGTTTTGGAGGTAATTTCTTGTTCTGCCCTGCAGTATCAGCTGGGATAGTTTCTGGTCTTCCAGATGCTTATTTGATGTTCACTTGCAAACCTTTGCTGCCTTACCCAGGGCCCTGTTTTTCCATTGAATCTGAGAGGACTTTATTATCAACCCACTGACCATGGGCTTTGCCCTGGGAAGACTGTGACAGTTCAACTTGATGCAATTCTTTTCTTCAGGATTAAAAGAATTAGCCTTTTGTCTACTTTCCAGTTGATCCTATCCTCCAACAAACCCCCACCCAGGTCTTCCAGGCCTTTCCTTGCCAAATTCCAGGCAGTCACTGCATTGCTCTCCTTCTAAGCTCTCCTGAAAGATAATTTCTTCTGTGATGCCTACAAAACACTGATGGGCTGCTTCTGCTGCTTTGTGGATACTAAAGCACCATCATCTTCACTTACAGCCCTGTAAACAATTGAGTTTTAAGTTTTGTAGCTTAACTTAATAATAAAAAAGTTAACTGAAACCAAAGCTTTTTAAATTTTCTTACTGAAGCCAAAATGAAATTTCTGTCTCAAAAAGACTTTTCAGCTTGTTTCAGGACAGGTACAATAGGGGCTTATGTTTCCTGAAATGATCATGGTCTCTACTCGACTTTAAAAGAAAATAAAATTAGCCAAAATATTTCAGAATGAAGTAAGTGGGATAAAAAAAGGTCTAATCGAAACATTATATCTTGTTTTGAAGTTCTCTTTCAGTTTTTGGCCAAGCCAATCTGATAAATTCAAAATAAAAGTGTTCCAAATCAGTCTTTCCATACAGTTTTCAGTGTGAAGAAGTGCTCCATGGAAAATTTGAATCAGCTGGATTCACCAATATGTTTTCTCTCTTGTCCATCCCATTTCCATTATCAATGAGGCAGATTCCTCTATATATGGTTAAACAATGTCTAAAAAGATGGGGTACTGTCCTCTTACTGTGGCATGTGTGCTAAGCTCAGAACATGCTCAGTCCTGCACAAAAAGCCCAGACAGCACACTATTATTGCTGCTATCTTCCAGTTCTTTCAATAGGCAAAATATTTTGAGTGAGAGAGAAACTGGTGGAAAGCTGTTTTGTTGCACCTGGGGTGCCACAGGACAGTTTCTTTTCCCTGTAAAAAAACCTGTTCCGTTTTGCCTATATAATTATATGCTTACCAGACTAGAGACTTTCCCACTTTCACCCAGCAGAAGTCACCCTCTCCTCATTCTTTTTTTTTCCCTCTGGGGAAAATTAATGTTCAATTGTGTGTATCCACAGGGAAGAGTTTTAAAAGAAGAAATGAAGAGAAACTCTTTTACTGATTGTCTAAACTGCTGATCAGGGCTCTTTCCTGAGGGGTAGACAAGTCAAGTTCAGGTTCCAGTTCTGAGCTACATAGAGGGGAACTGAACACCTTATCATGGCTAGATGGGAAGAAAAGCAAAGTAACTTTAGTGATACTATATTAACAGGTAAGCTTCAGACATTGTGCCAATGGGCTTTGATTAAAGTGTTTCTCATTAGGCAGTGATTGATGACAACTCAGTTTTAAAGATCAATATATTTGAAGGAGGTGGTAGAATAATAATTTTCTTATCCATAATTGTGTAGAGAAGATTTGAGCTCACATTGCTTTATTCAAAAACAATGTATCTGCTACTGGGTTAGAGTGTAAAACCCACATGAAAAGTAATCTTCCAAGTGTGATCTGGAAAGGCCACATGAAGAATTCTAGTAGCCAAAGGCAGCACAAAGTTCTTCACTCTTGTCAGAAAAACTACAAATGAGCAATTGCTCATTGATTTTGGCAATTTTTCTTTTATTCTAGGATTTTACCATTTAATAATGAAGACCTGGCATTGTCTCCCCCATATATTTGGTTTCAGTGTTTCAGAGATAGCTATCTGTCATTCTTTTATTTATCTCTGTGTATGGTGCCAATGGCTTCAGTCATGAGCTATAGCCCAGCTATAGGAGGTACTTAGGGACTGCACAGACATACAACAAATATACAGCCCTTGCCCTCCAAGGACATACCATCTATATCAGGCCCCGAATGATTTTTAGTGCTCTTGGCAAGATTTTCAGTGCTCAGGACTTTGGTTTAGACATTGAAATGATGCTGACCCTGTTGTAGGGTGGTGACATGGGGACAGATGCTCAGGGCTGTGCAAGAGGTGCTCCGGGAACAGTCTTCACAGCAGCCAGTCCCTCAGTGCCACATAGCAACCCGACCCACAGGCTAGCTGTGGCAGTTCCAATTTTGATAAGTAATGCATGATAATTTAGTCTTATAAACTGTCATTGCATATAAACATGCCTAATGGAAGACCCTGAAACACACCGTGTCCTGTGTGAATCCTCACAGAGGGCTGTGGCAAGGATTCCTCACCAGAACACAGCCTCAGTACTGAACCTCCATTTCCCTACTGTGGCTCTGTTTCTCGTGGTGGAGCTGTGTCCCCTGTGCTGAGCCTTGCATTGGTTGGGTGCATCTCCCAGGGCTGTTAGTGAACTTCCATCCCACCGCAGTGTGGATGGGAAGGATGTCAACATGAATATCCAGATGCCAGCTCCACCGGGCATCTCCTTCCAAACGAGAGCAGCAGAAAGTCTTCTCGCTCTGCCCAAAAGGGTGATTTTGAAGACGGTTATTCGGGTAAGGGTAGGTGCACTGGTGGGGTGACGGAGCCTGGTGTTTCCTCAGGGAAGTGTCACCCCCGTCTGGCTGGAAATGGGGTCTGTCGCACGCCGGCGGGCAGGACAACCTTGGGTATGCCCTTGTTCTCACAAAACCATTCTCGGCCATTCGTTTGTACTTGTTTCTGTGGCAGGGTTTTGGGTTTCAGAAATACAGGCCCAACTCTTCCTAACACGGGCATGGGCCGGAGGCAGCGTTTGCTGCGGACTGAGCCCAAAGCAGAGCCGCCATGACCGGGCACGGGGCACAGCCGCACTTCCCGCACAAAGAGGTGAAACCGAAGGAGGTTTCCTGTCCCGTCTCCTCCGTGCTGCCGCAACTCTCAGCGCCGGCGCCGGAGAAGGCGCCGGCCGGGCGGAGGCCGCGGCCGTTCCCTGGCGGCACCGCAGCGGGAGGGCCTCGGGCCCGGGGCAGAGCCGCGCAGCGCTCGCCAGGCGGCAGCATCGGGAGCCTCTGACGACCCGGCTCGGCTCGGCCCGGCCCGGCCCGTGCTACTGCCCTCGGCTCCTCGCAGCCGTCCCGCAGAGTCGGGCCGTTGGAGCCGGTGGTGCCGCCCGGCTGCTGCACAGGCAGCCCTAAGTTCGGAGTTCCAGCACCCCGCGGTCAGTCTCTGCCTGTGCCGGCGCTCCTGACCGTCACGCTGTGAGCAGCGCCCCTTTCCCGCAGTCCCAGTGTATTCGGTGCGCACGGAGAGGGGAATGCGGGCATTGGCAGCTTTAGGCCAGAACGTTCTCTGTCTCCTGCACTTTTACCGGGTTATCCGGTGCCGGACTGTGCCACCTCATCGCAGCTGCCCTGGGCAGCCGGCAGGAACGTGTGTAACTCCGGCCGCAGTGTAAACCCGGCTGCCGCCGGCCCGGCATGGGGAGCGGGGAGCCGGCGGGCTCTGGGCGCACTGGCCGAGAAGCGCGGGGCTCAGGGACACGGAGCTGGGCTGTGAGCTGGAAGGAGTGAGCGGATTAATGGGGATTTGAACCCACTAGGGAGGGAATTGCGGGGGCTGTGTACAGGCTTTTGCAGCGTGTTTATGTTTGACATAATCTTTCCTTCCCCCTCCATAAACAAGTTGGATTAAATTGCATAAATACAGAGGTTTGTCTTCACCTTTCAGAGGAACTTCTCATCGCTGTAAGAGTTGTCGTCACTGACACGGCTCCATACAGTCAGCCCTGCTGCAGTAGAGCATAAACCCTGTTTATGTGCACATCTGAATGTCAGTAATAACGCAGGCAGAGTGCAGGCAAACACGGCTGAGCTTGTGCCTTCTGAATACGCTGTGCTTTTGAGCTCCGTTGTTTTGGGGTCTTCTTGGGTCAGCTCTATTGTGCATTTCCCTGTAGCCCTTCAGAGGTGCTGTCCTAATCTGTGCGCCTGTGCTATGCACACTCTATCCAAGTAATTAAATTTCCATGATGAAACCAGAAACAAACCTTATCAAGCCTGTCAGAGGCAGCAGAAAGGCTCACTATTGTTCGATGCCAGGAGTTAAAATGTCAAGCCTTAATCAGCAGAAGAGGATCAAGTCTTTTCTGGTACAGGTACCAGACCAAAAAGCCACAGATGGGATGTGAGTCTAAAACTCAGACTGTAGGTCCTGCAGGGCCAGGCTTCAAGTGGCCATGGTCTGCTATGGCACGTTCTGCTGGGCTTCAGGGAGAAAAGAGATGGTTTTATCTGTCACATTTATCCAAATCACCTCTTCTTTAGGGGTCTAAGGAAGGAAAAAGGAATCAAGATGAATCTCCAACCAGTGGAGTAATGATTTCTATATTTTCTAAAATAACAGGAATAATTCAACATTTCCTTAGGATATTACTGATCAATTTAAACTTGATGTAAATCAAGGAGTGCCCCTACTAAGTTGTAGGAAGGGTTTCCCTCCAGTACCTCTCCAGCAGACCCTAGCACCAGTGGCAGGTGGTCACGGGAGCTGTCCCCAAGGGACCTCTGCACCGCCCAGGGAGAAATGTTCAACCTTGCTCTCATCTGTGAGGTCTCTCAGTGCAAGCAGGAGGAAAACTAGAATGAACCAGGCTGCACTCATCCAAGTCACTGATTTTTTCTGTCATCTGCATCAAACATTGGCATGCCATAAAATTAAAGATTGGAGCTCCTTATAGAACTATTGCATTTAATGCCTATTTTTATATTACATGATTGCTTGTGTATGACTTTTTAACCTATACAGTGTCCTCTCTGCCTCCTCTACATCTGTGACTTTGTGCATCAGTAAACTTGTTATCACTGTTTCTTTCTTCGTTATGAGAAGAGAGTCTATGCTGTGTTATTTTTAGGCTATCTGATTTGATGGGGTCTGTACACCAGTAGTTGTTCAGTGCATCCAAGATAGCCTACACTGTTCAGTATTTGTTCAAGGTCAAGAAACAGAGACATGGAACATAAGAGGTGTCAGCACAAGGTGAAGTCTGTGAGTGACTGAATGCAAATACATGTGTGTTTCCACTGACAGTGGTCACCTGATACATTGTTCTATCTCTGTGTTGCTTGGCTTTCAAGTTACATAGGAAGCCTAGAAAATTAAACTGCTATAACTATAGCTAGGTATGTCTTTGCATTCTTTGCATTGTCTTTACATTTATAGAAAAAAGACTTTCTCAGGTTTGTATTTTATATTGAGGTTTGTTGGGTTTTTTTTTTCTTGTTACAATCAATTTGTGTTGAATTCTTTCACAGACTTTGTGTAGTGATGGTACCCTCTAGATTTATAATCCAAGGCACTGATATTTCCTTAAATTTTCATGAAGCTCTTACCCTTAATTCTTTATAAGCTTAAAACTACATCAGAAAACAAAAGATCTTAAGCAAATAAATGTAGCAAGAGTACCCAGTGAAATGCTACAAGCAGAACAGGGCATACTAGTCATTTCAAGAGTGAAACAATTAACCCTAAGTTCGTGAAACTGAGGTTCAGGAGAGGCTTGCAGGCAGCCTGCCCAATAGCAGTTACATAATAGCAATAATTTGTGGCCTGTCTGCAGAGCCCTTCTTCATTTTTGCCCACTAATAAAATATGTAGCATGCCTTGTATAGTGCAGCATGGGCTTGAGCACACGAGCTCATTGTTTCGCAGTTTGTACCTCCCTTCCCCAAATGATGGAATTTCGCCTTACGCAGCAACCCCAGGGACATCCAAGCCCTGCACGTGGCAATATGTGATAGTGTCTGTATGGTCTGCAGCAGTCTTAGGGCTGAAGAGCCACGGTGCTTGGATCTGCTGAGAAGAACAAGGAGTAAAACCTGCAGACTGTAGGGTTTTGTAAGAGTGGGTCACAAGGAGCATGCCAGCCATGGTGATTTATGAGTTTGGAACCACTTTATGAACATTATCTTGCTTCTACTTATCCTGTCTCCTTGGACGTTTTCCATGCAACTCAAGACTGTGATGCTTGATAACTGTAGAACTGAAGACTGTGACACATTAAACAGACCTACATGACATTGAGTTTTTCTGCATGCACTGGCTCTCACCAGTTTTACAACATTACTGCCTTCACCTACAAACTACTTATTCATGTCAAATTGCAACAGTGGTAGTATAATGCAGGAAGGGATTGATTGGGTGCTGAATTTTTTTTTGTTTGCTTTCACTTTGTGGTAGGAAAGCCTATAGCTTAGGGTGCATCAGCAGGGTAAGGAAAGGAAAAGAAGCATTGGATGGGCCTTACCTGTCTTTTCCTCTTAGCTAAAACTAAGCATTTCATAAGGAAAACAATAAGCTTCATGAAAATAGCCATTAGCTATGTTCTTACCCCTTTTGTGTCCAAAACTTTGTAGAGAAATGACAAAACTTTTGTGGAAACAGGAAGCTTGACCCCATTAATGCTACAGCTTATGGAGCTTTCACAGTCTGGCAGTTCTTCTTCTCCCAGATCATCTATAATTTCAGTCCTCCCTAAAATTGTGTGGTGTCCATTTTGGAGCAGAATTTTGGAAAAAAAAAACTTATTAGGTGTATTGTTCCCGGTTAGATGCACTCTGGTCTCATGTTATTGTAGTCTGGTGTTCAGAAATATCCTCTACTTGTAAGTCAGAATTTCCAGATAATGATAGTGAGACGATGAGAGAGTTTTGTGCTCCATGCACCAGATAGGACCTTAATAAAAATTTGTAGCAGGGCTTGTGATGTGTGTAAGAGACAAACATTTGACTGATGACCTAAGCCTCACGCTGCTGCATGTTGGTCTGCTAATGTTACTGATTAAGCAACCTGTAGAAACTTAACTAGACCTGGTGTTGCAAGATCATAGCACAATGATGCCTGGATGTTCTGCTAATACAATCCTTCCAGGGCTGGTCTTTCCATCTACCTGCTTCTAGAATACTATCTAGTATACTTCCAATGTCAATGAGTTTCAGACTGGGAGGCTCCTTTGATTTGAGAGGGCAAAACTTAATGGTGACAGTCTTTGAGGAGAAACAAGTTAACATACCAGTATGGTATGGCTTTCAGAAAGGTTTTCAGAAACCAGAGGAGTGTCAGGGGAAATGAATACCCAGTTCGTACAAGGCCTGAAAGACACAGAAATGTGAACAGTCTGCTTGATCCTGGTTACTCCTCTCTGTTACATTTAACCCGAGAAAGTATAGGGAAAAATCCCCAAGTTTTAGTTTTTTAATTTAGTTGTATTCTCATATTTTGCTAACTCAGACCTCATTGCTCCGTAAGTCCACTAACTCAGGCTGCTATCAAGAGACATATAAAGGCTTTGAAATCTTAGTTTTGGGCATGGAGTATAGATATCATTTAACAGGAAAAGTGCTTGCAGTGTAGACAAGTTTTTTATTTTAAGAGTTTAGAGATTATCCCAGAAGATTCAAAAGCTGCACGTGCACTGTAGAAAATGTGAGAAATGCACATTCAGTTCTAACTGACCTCTCTGGGAAACAGCCAGGAAGATCAAAAGCCAAGCTAAAATGCTTGAAAAGTAAGGGATGAACTGATATTATCAGAAATTTATGAAATCACAGTGAAGAACAGTAAAATGAACTGCTGAATGTTTGCAGAAAAACAAAGGCAAAAAGGCTGGATAGTTTGGATGAATAAGCCACAGAAGGACTTGAAGTGGAAAAGGGGAAAGGGGCATTTTTAGGGGAAATAGATAACAATGTAGTGGAGAATTTGGAGAAAGGAAAATGTCTGCTTCAAAATTGCCCCTTCTAGATTGTAGAATGAGAATAAAGCACGTTGAGAGTTCAGAAAGACTGAATCAAAAGTGTGAGTGAGATGCTTCAGAAGAAATGTGGGTATTTTTTTTTTTGGTGAAAAAATGTTTACTGAAGTAACCATAATTTATTGATAGAAAAATCTTGAAGGACAACACTCACAGAAATACTCACTAAATACAAATACCACAGTATTGTGAGAAAGCTGGTAGCTCATGAATCCTGGAAATCAAAGTAGGAGCCAGTTAAGAGAAAAGGTAATTAATGTTACATTTTGTGTCCATGCTATTACTTTAATAATTCTGATTTTTATATTAATGATGCTTAAGCTAAAAACCCTGTCCATCCCCTGAATAAATATTAACATAAAATAGAAGATGTCTCAGATCAATACCACATCCGCAAGCAATTAAATACCTTGTAGTCAAACAAAATATTTAGTTTGTTCCATAGCCAGATGCCATGCAGTCAAGTTTATTTAGTGTTTTACTAGCACTAAAGGATACCCTACCATCTCTTAACTGTCATCTTAAGGAAAAAATAATTCCCTTTTAATTAGGTCATTGCAGTCATGTGCTGCTGCTATTACATAAACTCTTCCTGCTATGTAATGATGAATAAATACAGCCTAGTATTTCTATAGGTTTGATGCTGGCATGGAAATAGTACTATGCGGGTGGTAGAACAGGTAGAGCAAATAGTTTGATGATACAAATTCCTTTCCTGAGTCTGTCTCAGTTCTGACCAAACCTAAAGCTGGCAAGGGTAAGTTAGGCTCACTTTTCCTGACTGCTATGTAAGGGATCATGAGTTTATATGAAATGCCTGCACTCAAGTCATTGAATAAAATCTACTTTTTCAGTGACTCGAATTTTAAGGCAGACTGAGATACAATTATCCCATATACCTAACTCTGAGCTAACCACACCCACCATCTCGTTCTTGCGCAAGGTAGTGTCAAACACAGAAGTGGGAAGGATTTAAGGGTGTTGTTCGTTGCTGCTCTCTTGGAAAGGAGACAAGTGATTCTTTCAGGGAGAATTCAGTTTGGTTATCAGCTAAGCAAGTTTTTTTTGGCAAAAACCGTACACAGATAATGTGTAAAAGCCTCATTTAAATTTAGGTTAATATTCCAATACGTTTATCTAAAAAGGTTGTTTTGAAGCACCTTGTACGTAAGATTGTTCAGGTTTTGAAATGTCACTGTGTTTTTTTCCCTTAATAGAGGGTATTTTCATTATATAGGAGAAATATTAAAAACCCATGGGTTCCAAACTTAGCATTCTTGCAGTTCTTTGGTGAGCATGATTACAGCTGCTTCTATGAGTAAATGATAAAGACAGTTCACTACTGGTGTAGGTCTGATGCTGCCACTGGAATATTATTGTAAATGGGCAAATTATCCAATTTGACAAAATAGGAATTTGTTAGGAAAACACCATACAGTTGCTGGCCAGAGTGTCTTTCAATTTAGTAGTAGCTTCTTGGGTCTGAACAGTTTAACTACACAGTGGATCCTGGGCAACCTTTTCCCCAGAACCTTTACTGCAGTGAAATGTCAGACTGTTATTGTTGCACATCATTTGTAAAGAAAAATCATGAAGCAGAGAGGGTGAATTACCAAGGTCAGTGAGTGTACAAATGACTGAGCAGGTCTATATGCAATAAACGCCCTGTATTGCACAACTTGCAATGGTGTTCAGAGCTTTTCTGTTTGCAGCTGTTGCTCTGCTGATGCTATCGATTAGTCCTTTGTCTTACGTGTTTTCCAGTCCAAAAGGAAGCTGTTCCTGCTCAGAGGGGCTTTTGCCTCATCCTAGTCTGCATTACTCCTGTGTGCAGCAAATAATGGATGTGAACTGATGTTAACTGCACCTAGTCAAATATGTCTTTTGGGATAGAGATGGCCATACCTTGGGATGTAAGTTCCTTGTAACCTGCAAGCAATCCAAACACAGTTTCCATGCTGGAGGTGTGTGCCATTTGACTAACAATGAGTCTATGCTAGCACAAGATCTCCAAGTAGCCTATAGGCGTGGGAAGAAGTGAGCAAGCTGATGACTCCAGTTAGTCACAGCAGTGCTTGGTGAGCAGGCAACACACACAAAGCCAGGCCCTGTCCACAGTGAGAAGCTGCTGCCATATGTGGACTATCCCCAGAATTCTTTCTGTTCTCAGCTTTTCAAAGGATCTGGCACAGGTCTTGTGACCAGTCAAATGACAGTTTGGCTTGTGGCTCACAGATTCTTGGAGCTCTTATCAGCTACAGATCTTTCCACTTTCTTACTTTCCGTAACAAGAGCTCCTTAGTCCTTCAAGTGTCAAAATGTGTTTTGTGTTTTGCCTGTCATCGTGGAACTATTACAAACAATGTCTTGATGACAATGCTACCAGATTTCATCATAGGTCAGCTTGTTCTATCACCTTAGAAATGATTCCATGTTGGTTGTAGAAAAAGTTATCTTCTATTAGACAGGTTTCATACTTGTCTGGAAAAGAGGTGGCTATAATAGCTTAGTAAAGATTTAGTCTGGTGTGTGGTGACCACATTCTCATTGTGAGGGAGACCATCAGAAATAATGGTTCTTTCCTTTTGCGGGAGATCACCTGTGTGTCTCTAATGGCATTCTCATTCAAGATGTTTACAATGTAAGTGAACACATTAATGACTTAAAATTCAATTCTGTTGATGGATGGAAAAGGTACACACTTTCCCAAAACTTTAGGACAAAAAAAAATCTTAGTGATTTTTTCAGAGCTGTTACAAAGTGAGTATAGGCATAGAATGGACTTGATCCTTATGGGTCCCTTCCAACTCAGGATATTCTATGATTCTGTGAGTGTTGCTCTGAGTAGGCCATCAATAGGGGAATTATTAGCATGAACAGAATAGTTTCTATTAATCTCTTCTACAAAGCTATATGAGAAAAACAAACTTGCAGTTTGAGCTGAGTCTGGGGACATGTTTTGGGTGTACAGATTATCATGTCACATGTTCTAAGCAGGAAAAGCAGGGCATGCTCTAAGATGCATCCTCTTTTGACGTTCCTTGAAACAACACAGTACTTGAAAAGGCTTCACTGACTTTTACTGTACCTTGCCTCTCATCATGGAGTTGCTTCAAAATTAATACCTGGTCTTGGACCAGACTTTCCAGGAATCTTCAAAGTCTGTGGTTCTGGTTGCATCAGAGGTTGTAATAAGCTCATGTAAAAGTCTTCTTTTTTCTTCTTCTTTTTCTGATATTTGTGTTGTGATAAATGGTGTGGAAATTGTTCTATTGTTTGCCTGGAAATTGTTTTGGATTTCTTAAAATTGTCAGCACATGAATGCAGCAACACTGGTGCTCGCTCTCCCACAGAGATCTTTCTTCTCATGCAACTTGGTCTGGATTCATTGACAAATTGACTTTAATCCAGCCTGCCAGCAGGTGTGTCTGACCGAGATAACGCAGTCTGAGGAGCGCTGCTTTCCTTTTCAAACAGAAGCTGACTGCCCTTGTTACTGCCAGCAGATCAGCTCTGATGCTTCCACTCCACATTGTAAAACCTCATCCCCGCGGTAAGTGACCGTCCTCACCTGAGCACTTTCTTCAGATAAAGCACACCCTGCGTGGCTGTGCAGTCAGCCTCGCCAGCTGTTGGTATTCGCTGCAGCAGCTGTCAGTGGCCCTCCCAGCGTTACTTTGCATTCTGGAAGGCAGTTCCTTAATTTTCTCCTCTGTGTATAGAAATTTCCCATGGTAGCTGGAACTGACTGCTGTTGTGCTTACTTTTGACCACAGCAAGGAGGGATTCAGCAGACACAGCACGTGATGTCTTCTAGGAAAACAAGCCACTTTTAATTCTTTCCCATTGCAGAAAGTTGCTCAGTAGCCCTAAATCACAATACAAAGTTATCTGTGAGGTCACAAAACTGTGCTGTTGTCTTTTTAGTAATTTTTATAACAGCACCCTGTATTCTAGGCTGGCTGTATACAGCTTTATCCTCACGTTACCATCCTTCTGCCTTCATCCCTTTCTGCATGATTTCTCTCCAGCACTGGCAATTGCAACACATCACTGCCACTGAAAGAGCTTATACAGCGCTATCATGGACCTTTTTCTGGGTCAATACATCGTTGTGCTAAGTGTCTCTACTGCTGTGAAGTTATTATACAAGGGTTTTCACCATTTTTGTAACCAACAATTTGCATGTTAAAATTAAACTTATTCAAAGAAATGTCAGCTGCACATCCTGACAAAGCCACATGCATAGTTTAACTGGTCAGCCAAACCTCTTTCCCAGGGAATTGCTGACAGACAAAATCATGACTACCAGAAGCCATGTGGTTGATAATGGAATGAAATGTGGAAATCAGCTTTTGTAAGCCACAAGCCCAAGAAGATGATGGTACAGCTGTTCTTGGTGTTAGTAATTTGTTTCCAAGAAAGCCTTATGTTTTCTTTCAGGGGATCAGGCCTATTTCTTCTCTGAAATCTGGCAATGAGATGCAATTAATTCCTCAGGTCTGAATTTGGTCTGAGTTCTGTTCTTTGAAAGAATATTCAGGTCAAAGCAAGTGTTGGGAGGGAGTTTATGTCTCTGTATAGAAAGATACTTAGACTTTAAAGGCAAACATAGTTTATATAATGTTTTGATATAAAATAGGTAGTAGCTGCTCATCATTTATTTGCAGTTGGTATCTGTAATAGCAGACAATTTGGTACACAATGTTCAGTTATTTGTACATTTTGAAAGGCTTTTTACAATGAGCTGCATTATCAAACCAGTTTTCTGTAGTATATCAATTCTGGGAGAATACTAATCCGATCAGAATCCTTAAGAAGATTGAGTAATGCTAGTGCTCACTGAATAGAAATTTTCAGAGCTGCATGTGAGAAATATTAAAAACAATGAAGTATGAAAACAGTAGCTACATTACTGGACCTTGATTTTCCGAAATGAAAAAGTTGTGGGTTTTGTGAGATATGTCATAAATCAAAATAGCATGAATTAGCAGTGTTCAGATAACATTATAATTTTCCATCTTTATTAGTTTAGATCAATCCAAATTCAAAATCTCTACTTTATATTCATTTTTGTCAGTGATCAAGTCCTCGCATTCTGCCTGCAAGTAGGGTCTTCCTCTGCCTATAAACCAGAAATGAATGTTGTAATAAGTCTTAATTTTCCTCCATTTTCTACTTCTTCTGAAAAATAAAAACATACGGCTTGTACAGATATGAAGAACAAAGCGAACTTTGTAGAGGTAGTTGACACACACTGACTTTGTAGGGCATCTGAAACTTGGATGAGTTTCTGACATGAATCTTGTAATTATTTTTAACGGGTGTTAACTCATGTAACATCTTAAAATGTTAAAGACCTGAAAAGCCATGAACAATCATCCTTTTCTACACTTTCCTACGCTGTTTGAAAATATTGTCAACCCACAGCTTGTTTCTGGATATAATTGCTTTTTTCCTCTGATAGTAGCAGGTAGCCTGTTTCACTTCACCTAAACCCATCTTCTCCACAGAAGAGCCCTGGCAAAGCTAACTTCTGGCACTCGTGTATTTTAACCATGTTCAGGGTATGTTGTAGGGTGACTCTCTCATGTCATTAGTTAGCCTGGCTGTCTGCAGTGTAACTGCACAGCAAGTTTCATCCCAGATGAGCAGAAATAGCACTGTGAAATTTGCATCACTTGTTTCCTGGACGGATGAGCAGGTAGAATATTAATAGAAGGGAAAAGAGTGGAGTGTGGACAACGTGCATTTCAACACAAAGCCTTAAATATGGATATGATATTATCTGCTCACAGGGACTGAAGTTTTCAATAACTTTTTGACAGCGAGTATTACCCAAAATTTAAATTGTTTGCGAGATATCATACCTGAAATAGTCACCCTGGTGCTTTGTGCCAGTGGGTGAGGAAGCCACCAGCAGCCCCATGGGTCAAAATTCAGAAAAATTATATGAAAGCAGCTTTGCTTTATTTTTTCACAGTCTATGTTGAAAATACTTTATCTAGACCTACAAGCCTGGTCTTACAGTTTGCTTTGATTCCACGTGCCAGTGAAAAGGTTGAACTGATTTGAACTTTGGGAGATGGATAGCAGCTGTTGTACTAAGCTATTTAAAACCACCAATTTAGGCTTAAACGTTCGCTGAGTAAATACAAAGCCGTAACCGTACATAGTGCCCGTAATGAGCTTTCGTTTTGCAATTTTGGAAGATAGGAATTATTTTTTAAACCAACCATATTTCACTGCCAGATTTTCCAATGCCAAATTTTCCATTGCCAGAGACTGAAGTATTTTACCAGAAAAAAAAAAAAAAAAGGAGAGCTAAAAACAAAGCAGGTGAGTTTATTTTCATTTTTCAGGAGCAAAGTCACTGTTCATCACTGCTGAATGCAGTGTAGCTCTCCCCTCCCAAAAATGCACCCAACATTAGATTCATGAAACAACCTGAAAAGTTACATCTCTGTGTGTGAGTACGTGCCTCATACATTTCTGGAATGAGAGAAAGGTAAATGAAGTGGATGAGAGGAAATGTAAACAAAGCTACATATGATGACGTGTGTGCTTCCCATTGGCTTATGTAGCCTTCGGAATCTGAAAGCCAGTACATAAATATACCAGGAAAGGTTTCAAAGCACTTTCTTTGAGCACTCTTTCTAAGTAGGTTGTTTACTTATCACTAAGGCATCCAATACAATGCTGACATAAGTAGGATGATAACGTCATTTTTTTACCAAGGAAGAAAAGAGTGATTGGGCAGGTAATAGCGTAGGGATAGAAAGATTAGTTCTGAGAAACAAGCTTGAGGTTCAGTTCCTGATACAATCCAGACATAAACACAGAAGGTGTCATTAATATAGAAATATATAGCATAATAGATTTCTCAGTGTCGTACTGTAAGTTACTTCTAGACAGCACCAAACCAACAAAGGCTTTGTCAAATCAAAGCTTAATTATTTACCAGGAAATAAAAAAGAAGTTTGCATTCTGTGGCTATTTCATTGATTTATGAAGCATTTGCAAACCTTGGCAGGTTTCATTACTACTTTGAAACCACATCCAATACGGTGACAGATTCACACAGCTGCTAGGATTGCCCAGTCCAATCTGCAGTTTTTCATTAGAGTCAGAGGCCCGAGCCGCAGGCTCTGGATCGAAGGTTGGGGTTCATGTCCATCATTCTTGTTTACAGCCCTCAATGGCAAAACTCACTGATTCGTGCCACCGGCTTTTGGACAAAGCTAGGTGAAAGGCTGTTGTTATTAATGGGTTTTGCTCTGCAATTTCCTGCTGATTTGTATGTGAAACTTTAGCAAGAGAAACTAACAAAAATCAATGAGTATGTATTGCCATGTGACGTGCCGCTTGGCAGTTGTGCACAGTGCTCAGACACCATCCATCTCTGAAGCCATTTCTGAAAGCCACAGCTTTCTATCCTAACTCCTGTCCTGTGGGCAGCTCACAGAGGTCCTGTGCAATCTTTCCTTGGTCACAGCTCTACAGACAGCAGTCACAGTCCCTCTGCATACCCAGTATTGTTTTTCCCAATCCATGAGCATTTTTTTTACACCTTGTTTCTGACTGGGATAGAAAGTTCTTCCAAAGCCGAAGTACATCACCTACTCTCTTAGCATGAAAAGCAACATTCCTGTGTTCAAATAAAGAGCTTAGTGTAGGATCTCATAAAATAGAAATCTTAGAATGGGGTGTCTGGTTGAATACCATTTTCAGTGTCTTCACTTTACACATTCAGCAAACAAAAGCAGAGTATGTCATGGTTTCTAATAACAAAAATAGAATACCTCATACTGTTGTTTTTTTTTTTTATTTGAAATAAAGGTAAGAGCTTGTCACAGAAGTTCAATTCTCATCACTTGCTATATTTTACATTTTTAGCTGACATGTAGGTGAAGCGGCTATGGTGGTTGTTTGGGGGGTTGTTTTTAAGTGCAGGTAATTTAGTTGATTTATGTGTAGCAGGTCAAAAGGTAAACTCATCAGAAAACCCAATGGAATTACTCACAGAATTACTCAAGTGTATGAACATTTGTATGATAATAGTTGATACAAAAGTAAACACTAAACTTTCTCACAAAACATATTTTCTCTTATTTCATTTGTACTTAGAGGTAAGGTTAGATAATTTTTTTTCAGCTACCCCTCAGCATTTATTCTTTGTTGCTCCTCCCTTTTTGTTTATGTTTCTCTTCTCTGTAGTTCAGTTTCATAAACTGATTCCCCACCTTTTCCTTTGTTGTGGAAGAGATAAAAAAGGTTCCTTGAGAAATTTCTGTTCTGTTTTTAAGAATTCCCTTCTAACTCATGCTGACAACTCTAATGTTCCTACAGCTCGAGTATTTGGTGAGTCCACCTATTTGCATTTACATGTTACTTGAACTATTTTGACTAGAGGAAAGTCTATTTATTTTCATCAGGTCCAACACTTAACGTACCAGTACAATAAAGACGTTAATACGTTCTAACAAAGTGTAACTTTCATTCCAGATGTCAAAGTTCACATCTTGGGGTTCTGTATAGAGAGAATAATCTAACGACATTTTGACTTACTGCCTCTGTCTAAATCCTCCCTTGCAGTGAGGCTCTATTCTCTATTCCATTCAGGGTAAGCATACTCTCCCAGTCCTGAGCAATGTGTGTGCTTTGGGATTTTGGTGATATGAACAGGTTTATTTTGAAGAAGAAAACGTTCAATTTAGAGTTTGGAGATAACAGCTTGACATAAATACATGCAAAAAGCCACTCATTACCTGAACGTGGTTCATTCCCACATCAAAGGATTTTCCTTGACAGGGCGGAACAACAGACACTGCACAGTCCTGTGCAAGACCAGCTCACCCTGTAAATTCTGCAGTTGCCACATTGTGATACTTGGACTGAGAAGCAACCACTATTGCTCACATGTCAGACAGCTAGTTCTTTTCAGAACACAAGGAGTCTCTAAAAAACTGAGGAACAAACAGACTAAGATGATCATATGCAGAATGCAATCTGTGGGATAGTACTGCTGAGGCACTTATACCCTGTGGATGCATGGATGGATGGATGGATGGATGGATGGATGGATGGATGGATGGATGGATGGATGGATATTCTGTGGCCAGAGAAAAGCTTTGGAAGTCTGGGATTCCCAGACTGCATCAGTTGCTGACAGAAGCCTCCTTCTCTCTACTTGAGCATGGCATTTATACATAGTGGTCCTACTCTGTGTAAAAGTCCTAGTTGACTACTGTGTCAAGTACATTAGCATCTCTGCAGCCTAGGTGGAGAATAACATGAAGCTGGAATTTCCAGAGCTTGTTCTGCCTAAAAATCTAACTGATGGAGTTGTTCT
Source organism: Gallinula chloropus (assembly GCF_964237585.1). NCBI lineage: Eukaryota > Metazoa > Chordata > Aves > Gruiformes > Rallidae > Gallinula > Gallinula chloropus. The sequence continues at coordinate 29,579,758 of NC_140086.1, read as the reverse complement.
GCATAGCCTCCTTATTGTGAGGGCTCTGCATTGGGCTGAGGATTTCAGAAGCAAGAACCTCTTGGCTGCTGGGAGCTTTCTAAAGGAGAAATCTCTAACTTGCTGACCTTAGTGGGCGGGAACTCTAGAGTGACTATGTAAGGTATCTCCTGTGTCTTCCGAACAATGCTGGCATCTCTTGCCAAGATTTTGTCCTCAGAGGAATAGGACAAAGTGCTTAGTGAACAGATGGAAGCTGATGGCTTTGATTGGTTTATAAACCACCTTTAAATCCTTTGCTTGTGCAGTGTTACACTGAGTCATGCCGGTGAGCTTCTCCTCCCGTCGCCTTATGTACATTCTGGTAATACACTTCCAGTGTGAGTTGCTCCTTGTTCACTACATGGTACACCACCAACTGCAGAAGTCACAAGAAGATAATTTGCAAGGTTAATGGAGCGTATTTGATAAAAGGTACATAGGGGAGAAATCAGTGTGATGACCACTGACACATTCACGTGTTAAGAGGAAAGCATGTCGTCACATAAACAAGGAAATACCATACGGAGATATAAAGACTAGGCAAGTAAAGACCAGGCGGTGAGACAGTCAAAAACATCATGGAATACAGTTGGTGAAGAAACAGGTTACCCTGGAATGAGAAGGGGTGTACACGAATATTTCCCCAAAGTTGCAGGAATTAGCTAAAGCAAAGACTTTGCTGATATTAGATTTACACCGTGTAGGGCTTTGTCATATGGATGCAGTTTCACAAAGTCAGGACAGATAGCTTTAGTCTGGAAACAGTTTATTTTTGTAGTCAAGTTTCTTCAGTTTTACACACCAGATTACTTAAATATGGTATATTTCAAAGCTGTATCAGCAATGACCAGAAGTCAGCAGAGAGGCAGGCAGGCTTTTTCTACTGCACTGATATGTCATGAAGCTTGAAAGGTTGATACTTGTATTATTCTCTCGTTAGAAATCAGTAAAAAAGTGTTGGGTTTGTAAAACAAGGGAGGGCTCTGACCTGACCTCATTGAAGGACCAAATACTATTTTCATTTTCACATATGTATTTAACTTTCACAGAATAGATAGGAGGAGTCAGTGACACAGGGTTCTTCTGGATCTTGCTCAGCACTTAACAGAAACGTTGCAAGGTGAATTAACAATATGGTCATTGTATGCATTTCTGCTGAAACCATCTTGCGGGTTGATGCACGTTTGATGTGTCACTACTGCTGCAGCCAGCAATTGGCAGTTGACTACTAAAGAGAAAAAGCCTTTAATATTGAAGTTCTGTGTCATTTTTCTGTCTGTACTGACAATTGCAAGGCTTCAAAAACTAATAATTATGATCATAACAATGTATTTTAGTTAACTTCATAAATCATGCACAAATAAGTGTGCTTTCTTTCCTGTGTCAACAAGTGTGCTGTGACATGTTAAACCTTCAAAGCAGGATTCAGATGGAGCCTAAATAATGTATATGCTTTGTGCTGGCCTTTGCCTGGTGATGAGCACTATAAATGGTGTGGAGATATCAGAGGAGTTTCCATTTATTGAAGCATTTATCGATGCAGCTTGTATTTGTATTTATTAATATGATTCAAAAGTACCACCAAATCTAGAAACATGCATGTGTTTACCTCATTCGGGTGTGATCTAACTTAATGAGATAGCAGAGAGATGAAGAAAGGCATCTGGATTTATATTTCTAAAACCCCTCACAATATGTGGTACCGGTAATGACAGAAATGGGAGACAAGATTACGCTGGCATCTTTTCTACCCAAAGTGTTAATGTCAGAGTCATGAGTAATCAAATGGCTACAGTAATTACCTAATCTGCTCCCTGTATTTGTATTGCTTGAAATGTATTTATAATGCTGCTGTCGCCAAAGGCTTTGTGAACATTTGCTTTAGGAACGGCTCCTACACATTCTGTATGTGCAAATAGGCCTTATGGGTATGCGTCATTCCACCGACTTCATCGGAGCTGTGGCGGAGAGGGGCAGGGTTGCAGAGCACAGTGGGGATGTATGCAAGATGCTTGAGCTGATGCGCATTATGTCCTTTTGCTGCTGCTACCATGCCTCATTTTTTGTCAATGCCAAGCAGCTTCACCAGCATGCAGTATTATCCAGACTATATTGTTTCCAATATCCAACTTAGAATCATCGAATGCTTTGAGTTGAAAGGGACCTCATCTAGGTCCCATCCCCATGCCATGGGCAGGGACACCCTCCACTAGACCAGGCTGCCCAAAACCCCATCCAACCTGGCCTTAAATGCCTCCAGGGATGGGGCTTCCACAGCCTCCCCAGGCAGCCTGTTCCAGTACTTCACCACCCTCATAGCAAAGAATTTCTTCCTAATATCTAACCTGAATCCACCCTCTTTCAGCTTAAAGCCATTGCTTCTGGTCCTAACACTACAGTTCCTGGTGAACAGTTCCTCTCCCACTTTCCTGTAGGACCCCTTTAAGTATTGGTACACCGCAATTAGGTCACCCCTGAGCCTTCTCTTCTCCAGACTCACCAAGCCCAACTCTCACAGCTTGTCTTCATAGGTGAGGTGCTCCAGCCTCTCGATCATCTTTGTGGCCCTTCTCAAGGCTAGTTTACAGCTTTGTCCAAGACATTGCATTTTGCCATAAAACCATAGCCTTAGGTTAGAGGAGTCACATCCAGGAGACAGAAGAGGCTGAAACTGATCATCACCAATCAATGCCAGACTCTAAATAGCAGCTTCTTTGCAGAGGCTCAAGCCTGCAAGTACTAACTGCTGAATGTATCAAAGAAAGTGAGCATTTGTAAGAACTATGGACCTTCTATTTGTAGATGTATAACTGTGTGTGCTTTGCATGTACCACCTACCTGCTGATAGAAATAATGTGATAAAATGAAGTTTCATATAATCAAAAGCCCAGTTCTCTGAAGTCAGTGCTGTTGACTGACTTCATTTCCCTGGGTAAGAAGCCTAAGTAGATCTTTTAGGAAGCCTACCATGCCAAACATTGTGTTGTGCTTAATCCTGTACTTGTCCTTTATGTGGTACTCCCTTTGACGTCAGTAGAAACTTGACATATGACCATGCAGAGGAATCAGGCTGAATTGATTTTTTTTTATATAGTAAGATTAAATGGAAGGAAGCTGTCTAAAATATACAGAAATCTTTTTCCTTCCTATAACGTAAAAATGTATTTTCTACTTCATTCTTCAAGGATCCTTAACCTCTCTGGGTTTGTCTGTGTGTGTGTTTCTGAGAGACTGTCCGTACACGTGCACAGGACAATTGGCAGATTTAAAAGTGATTGCTGGAAAGTATCTATAATGAGCAAACAAGGAATTCCTAATATATTTCTAACATGTGTATTTCCATTTCTACACCACATACACCACAGCCACTTCTAAATAACTTCGGTACGTACAGTTTTGCCTTGGCATTTCCATTTTCTGGTCGCTCTGTCATCTTGAATTGAGGCACGTGAACGTGAGAGGACACACACTGTGGTAATCAGCAATGAGCTTTAAATGTTTTCTGCTTACACTCAAAGGGGTCTGAGAAATGCCTCTAGGTTTTTATAAGCAATTCCCCGCTCAGTTCCTTTCTCTATTAGCAACAGTAACCGCATTGTATGAATAGACTTCCTTCTCCCCCCCACCCCCAACAAATAAAAACAAATGACATACATTTTACAATGCTGAATGTAAATGATGGAGTCATTCGGATGGTGTTATTCTAGATTTACAATGAACTCCCGGACAACAGAATTTGGACCTCTGTGGTTGAATCACAGCAGAATAAAATTAAACTCATATTTTAATAAACCCCTTTAATAAGAAATCAGGATAAACTCATATTGTAAACTAACACCATTCCCATATCAAAAATCGCTCAGGACAAGAGGACTCAGAAAAGCATTGAAAAGCATCATCTACAAACCCACTCAGGTACGAGTTCCCCCCACGGGGACAGCACAGGACGAGGAGCCTGGGCGCGTACCCACGATTCGCCCGGTGGCGCGGGGCTTGGCGAAGTCTGGTCCCTCCTGCCCTGCGATAAAACACTCCAGCGTTGAGCAATATAAAAACATCTAAAATATGTATTGCTCAATTTTATTCTCGCGTGTCCGTCCCCGGGAGCGGCAGCTGAGCCGCTCTCACGGGAAGTATTTTATTCCCGAAATGCGAAGGGCGAATATAAACCCGGCTCCAGCGGCTGCCTTCTCTGAAAGCGGTCAGGGGAAAATCCCAACCGCCACCCAAAATCACCGTCAAGTAGAAAGTAACAACGTCCTCATTTTCCTGAAGCGCGACCACAGCCCCCCCGCTAAGCGCGACGATCCCCGCCCCCGAATCCCCGTTAATCCCCTCCAGAACCCGGCACCCACGCAACACCCCTCGCGGCGGGGCAGGGCGCAGGTTCCCCCCCACTTCCCCCTCCTAAATAACTGCCCTGGCTGCGGAGCCTTTCCCTCCACCCCCAGCAGGGAGCAGCAGGAGATCGCAGTGCCGCTCCCCCGCACACGCACGTACACACGCGCGCACACACACACACACACACACACGCGCGCTCACACGGACGTGCGCGCCCGCCGCCCGCCCGACACCGGCTCCGGCCGCGCTGACACCGGCCCGCCGGCACCTTCCCAAGGTCACGGCGCTCCGCAGCGCCCCGCGCAGCGGCCGGGCGCCCGCAGGTGCGCAATGCGGGGGAAAGGAAGGAGGGCCCCGGCCGCTCCGCTCCGCTCCGCGCCGCCCGGCTCCCGGGGGCGCTACCGACCGAGCCCGCCACAGCTCCGCGGTGGATCGCGGATTATACGAAGAGACCGCTCTCTCCGCCCCCAGCGGAGTCTCCCTCCGCCCCCGCCCGCGCTCCCCACCCCTTTCTCCGGCCGCGGAGAAGGGCATGGAGTTGGCGGGAGCCTATAAAAGCCCCTGAGAGCCCGCCGCGGCCACGGCTCTGCGACAGCTTCCGCGGACATAGCGCACCATGTCCCATCACTGGGGATACGGCAGCCAGGACGGTGAGTGCCGGCGGGGTGCGGGGCTCCGGCCGGCGCCGCGGGGCACCTGCAACGGATCCCCGGCAGCGGCGCCCGGGACGTGCCCGCTGCGCGTCGCGCCGAGCCCTTGCTCCGAACTGGAACGAGTTCCGTGGCGCTTTTTTTCTTTTTCCTTCTCTTTTGTATTTCTTGGGGTTTTCTTTTTCTTCTTTTAACCTTGAGATGCCACCTGCGCCTGAGCAGCGAGCCCGGCGCGCCGCGCCACTTGCCTGGAGCATCTTCTGGTTTCCTCCTGTCATTCCTCTACTTGGGTTGCAGCGCAAGGGAGCGGGGTGGGGAGGGGGGAACGGCGCACTGCTCCGGCGGGACGGGGTGGTCTCTGTGAGGGCGCCCGGTAGAACCCCATCGCTCAGGGCTGCCCGGTCCTTACCCTGGTCCCCAGGTGGTGTTTCCCCTCGTCTGTGTTTCCTGCACAGATGATCTAGATAGATACTAGATGATCCAGAGATGGTCTACTGATGCTGGTGTTGAAACACCCCGGATTTTAGAGTGAGGGTTATCATTTGTATCCCCCGAGCTTCGTGTCTTTTCCCACTGAGCTGCTTTACGCTGTCTTGCAGGACCCGCTCACTGGCACGAACACTTCCCCCTCGCCAATGGAGAGCGCCAGTCCCCAGTTGCCATCAGCACCAAGTCCGCCAAGTACGACTCCTCTCTGAAGCCCCTCAGCTTCAGTTACGATGCTGGCACGGCCAGAAACATAGTCAACAACGGGCACTCCTTCAACGTGGAGTATGATGATTCTTCTGACAAGTCAGGTGAGACCTCATCTTCGTGATGTGGGGGTAGAGATGGGAGAAACTGCTGCTAACACTGCTACTGAAATGTCTGCTGAGGCCGGAGGGGCCTTTTAAAGCCAAAAAAGCACCAAAGTGTTATAACTTCAGTAAGGTCAGGATTCAGCCCTTACATGGCTCATTTAGACTAAAGGAAAAATGAGTTCCCATTAAAAAAATTCAAGAATCTGAAACAACAAACTAAGCATTTATGGGCAGTTTTGAGCTGCCCTACTCTAAACTCCAAAGAAGTCTATTGCTTGGGTTTTTTCTTGTTTAGATCAGAAGGGTTTGGATAAGGGCTCAGCTGTGAAGGAAAGATAATAAAAGATGATTATTTGACAAGAACAATTTTAGGCATAGCTCATCATACTGACCAAATGGTTAAAAGAAGAGGCAAAATACATCATAGGAAGAAATTGGCTGTAAAATAACAAAGGATTTCAGTTAACAACTTGAAGTAGAAATAGTTTGGAAATAGTTTTGCTGGTTATCAAAATATTATTTCATATTTCTGAAGCCAATATGCTCCCAGGTTAGCACAGAAACAGAGGAATGATTAGAAAATACCTCTTTGTTCTTCTGTAATAATAAAAATATATTCCTGACATTTCTCAATGCTGGGCTTTTTAGATGAAAATTATATATCTGATGCATTCCTACAAAGTTTGCTAGCAGGCAGATGTTCTGTGGTGTTTTACTCTTCTCTGTACTGTATGGTGAAATTAAACCCTGAATCTTGCAAACCTTTTAGTAACCCTTACTAAAATCAATCCAGTATTGATGGGCAGGCAGAATCCAAGCCTGTTACAGTTACAACAGCTGTAGGTTGCCTTTAATTGTAGTTTTTCTGCTGGCTAAATTTGCAGAAATCATCACCCTGCCACAATGAATGTGCCTCTATTTTTAATTTAGCAAAAACAATCCCATTGTAAGTCACTGCCTTCTCTAGACACTGCCTGATTTAACTTGCTTGAGCAAATGCCCTATTTTTCCTAAGTGTTTTGTTGGCAATGTCATTTAGGGAATGCTACTGAAAACAAATGATCCATGCCTACTGAAAATAAGAAGTTTTTGCAGGTAATGCAATATAACAGTATAACAGACATTCAGCCTTGCACCAAGAATTTTACTTCATATTTTGATTACAGTCTTTCTACTGAACAAGATTAAGTGGTCAGCTCTAAGTGTTCAGTCATAAACACACATCGCTCAGTGTATAGTTTACACAGGGCATCTACACTGATATTTGTATTATTTAAATAAAAAGGGGGTGGAAGGCATTCTGACTTCTTAGTGTTTATTTTTCTGAAGCACCGAGGAGCTACAGGAGCTGAACCCATGCTCATTTTACCAGTATCAGGGGGTGTAAGGTAAACGATTCAGTGTACAAAAAAAAGGGATCATGTTTTTCCCAGATATGTGCGAGTCAGCTCCCACTGTTACCTTGCTCTCACTGAGCCCAGAGGAAGCAGGTTCAGGTTCTCATAGTATAATAAAAAATTGTTCAAAAATTGTTACATGTTCACTTTGTGCATGCGTAAGTTTGGAAAGACTGTGAAAATTAGGTTTATTTGGTAACTTAGGAGGTAAAAAGATGGCAGGAACATGAAATAATCTAAAGAAATGTCTGTAGGAAGAATGCTTTTTATGAGAGAAGTCAGTGCAGAACCAGAACATCTGTGACAGGGATCCTCTGACAGATACGCAGTGACACAGCTTTCAGAGTGGGAGGATAGGAGATGCAAGTAGCAATATTCTCAGAAGCTGTATTAGTGAATCAGAAATTGATTATTCTTTAGGAAAAAAAACCCCATTGAAAAGATCTCTCTGAAGCCAGGTAAGGGTGGATCCTTCAGTATCATGCTTCCGATTGAGAATTACAGCGCGAAGCACCTACCTGGCAGCACACTTAATGGCTTCATTTGTATGCAGTTAACTAGGTAACCTACTTTTCTTACACTAAATAGAGCTGTCTTTGACTTGACTGTGCTCAATTCACTCCTGTTTCTGCATTTGAGACTAGCTATAATGTGTATACCAAATTCGAGATTAGACGCCACACCGACAGTTGCATGGAGAAGCTATGAGAGGTTGTGGTGTGCTGCTGTATTCCTTGCTCCCATGAGCTGTCTCATATGCAGTAATGAATTATCTATGGTAGTAGGTGCAAAATGAAGTAATAAGGTCCTTGTTTGTGAATAATCTTTAAGAAGTGAGTAGTTGCACACAGAGAAGTGGATCCATTCATTAAGAATCTTCAGGTTCATAACTAACAACACTGAATTAAATTGAACAGCAGTTCTAGGTACTCATGTCTGTTGATGACAGTGTGCAAAATGTGTTCTTGCAATGAAAACTACAGGTAGCAATAGTATGGTAAAAATAAGGAAGAAAAGGAAAGATGAATGTTTGGGTAAAACTCTTTGGAAATAGCTGTTAACTCATTATGTATTTTCTGAATCAAAGCCATCTAAGTATACTGTAGAGCATAAGTAACAACAAGTAGATATCAGAATGATCAAAAGTGTGATGCAGAATATTTTCCCCCAAAATAAAAGGCTCTTCCCCCAAAATATACACACATAATGTAACAAATACACATATGAGAATATGTAGTATAAAGCTTCTGCCCATATCTGTGGAAAAACGAAACATTTAAAAGAAAAAAATAGGATTTCTTAAGATGAAGCCCCATCTATATTCTTTAGCATAGTAAATATGTAAAATAAAAGTTTAAATTTTTAAACAAAAAATAATCTATGTGCAATTCATGTGACTAAGATATCTTCACAGAAGAAATTTTTTTCTTCTCTACTCTCAGAAGTTCTCTTTACTACTAGGTGGAGCTTTACAGACATAACTCTGAGGTTGCAATGATGTCTGGCTTACACAATTATTTGTTACAATGATGTTTTAACATAGAAATTGTGTTAACATCCTTATGATAGCTTTCTAACCCAACTCTGGTCTAATTTTTTGTTAATTCCCTTAGATGTGCTTAGATATTACTAATCATGCTTAGAAAAACCCCTACCCCCAAATCTAATTTTGGTTCTTCTCGTACAGCCTTTGAATTTTGTGGGTTATATGACAGCTGGTATATTCCAGAATAAACATTTAAAAGCTCAGTCAGTTCCCAAAGTGGGTCCCCTTCGCATTTCACAGGTGCTAGTTGGTAGGAATGGTGTATGGAAAGAAAATCACAAGCCATCATTCCCATGTTCATAAACAGTTTTTTGTTTGCTGAAATCCCATGATCATCTCTTTGAGAGGAAAGGGTATCTTTTGTCTTGTTTCTTTGCAGTCTTGCAGAATGTTTTCTAGGACTTGTATGTAGAAAGTGAACTTCGTCTTCCAGTTATTCCTCAGTCTCTCTTATCTTTCCATTCTTGCAGTTGCTTTCATGGATCTCATGTCCACTGTCTTTTAATAATAATAAAAGGTGAAATATTTGTAGGTATTGATCTTTAAAATTTCTGTACATGTAAAAATTCATTATGATAAAAGCATCACTAGGAATAAAAAGCCAAACTCAGGTTCATCCACTCTTGTACGTGGACGGTCAGGTCCCAGGATTCAAGTGAAGCAAATGGTGCTGATAACCATTACATCATAATAATGCATTTTATTTTAGGGACTTCATAGCAAAGGAGTATCTCATTAAGGGTACTCCATTTATCATGTTAAACACTCTATATTGTAGTCTGCTGTAAGGATGTGTGCTGTTTCGCTCACTTTAAAAGACAGAAGTAAGCAGCAACTTCTCAGGGCAGGAAAGCCACAGGAAGTGACTTTGCTCAAGAAAGCCTCAGGAACCCGAAAGAAGATTTAGTAACATACTTACAACACATTCTCTATGCAAGTTTCCTAGAAAACTTTTCAGAATTGAACTAAAATCTGAAATTCAAGTGCGAAATGCTCACAGCAGTAGGCACTGTACTCTGTCTTTTCTGACCATGTGTTTGATGAGCTTATAAATGGCAGAAGGCAATGAGTAATTAATTTATTCCATAACAAGAGTGCTAAAATATTTTATTTTAGCACCTGAAAGAAGTGAATTGCAACTATAGTTTAAGGGTCTATGGGTATTACTAAATGTGCTGGTAACTTCTGTTTGTGGACAAGTCTTCTAATTGTTTTCTTTTCCTTCCTTGCTGCTGAGGTAGAGATAATACTGAAAACCAAAACTGACTTTCAAGTAAATACATTTTTTCAAATATTAAATCATAGTACGACTTAGAATGGTGGGATCTAGGGAAATGAAATACTGTTGGGGGTGTTTATTGGTTGATGTGAAGCTCAACATGAGCTGTCAGCGTGTACTTACAGCCCAGAAAGCCGACCATATCCTTGGCTGCATCACAGTGTGACCAGCAGGTCAGGGGAGGTGATTCACCCCCTCTGCTCTGGTGAGACCCCACACGAGGTCCCCAGTACAAGAAAGATATGGAGCTGTTGGAGCAAGTCTAGAGGATGGCCTCAAAGATGATCAAAGGGCTGCAGCACGTCTCCTGTGAAGACAGGCTGAGAGAATTGGGCTTGTTCAGCCAGGAGAAGAGAAGGCTTCAGGGAGACCTTCTGTAGTGGCATTCCAGTACCTAAAAGGGGCCTGCAGGAAAGCTGGAGAGGAGGGGCTGTTTACAAGGGCATGTAGTGATAGGACAAGGGGTAATGAGTTTAGACGGAAAGAGGGAGGATTTAGATTAGATATAGGGAAAAAAAAATCTTTACTATGAGGGTGATGATATCCTGGCACAGGTTGCCCAGAGAAGCTGTAGCTGTCCCCTCCCTGGCAGTGTCCAAGGCCAGGTTGGATGGGGCTTTGAGCAACCTTGTCTAGTAGAGACTGTCCCTGCCCATGGCAGGGAGTTGGGACAAAATGATTTTTGATGTCCCTTCCAGCCCAAACCAGTCTGTGAAAATAGCATATTTACTGTATTTGGTCTGGATACTAGTACCCGTTGGGAGACTTTAAATAGTTAGAATCAAGTTTTTTACCCAATTCTTCCTATACTTGTAAATATTTATGAGGAAGCTTTGGCTGTCTTGAATTATGACTTGCTGGAAACAAACCAATGTATTTTGTTAGATTTGTTATTCAATAGCCAGTGTGTTGGCACTGCTTGGTTGGCAGGGAGCTACTCTGAAAATAATGCCACTGTTGCTCTTTTCCTACACTTCTGCCTCAGTGGGTAAATTGAGGAAGAAACACGTAGTTCTGCTGTCCTTAAGGCACAATTTGTATTCCATGTCACTGCCACTGGGCTATTTTTAGGCTTCCCAGCTCTGAAGAAGTAACATTAGCTATGCATTAGCATTAGACTATTGGACTTGATGATCTTGAAGGTCTTTTCCAACCAAACCCATGATTCTGTGTCAGAAGAATATTGCATGCGACCAGTATACAGTCATGGATTGAAAGTGCACAATATTCTACCCTAAGCCATGTGCTGGCCTCTCTGAAACAGATACCAAGGAACTGATTGCCAATAGCTCATAGTATTCAGGTGCCTGCCCATGTGTCACAAGTACTTTTGTTCACTGGCTATGCTACCAAGTCAGAGGTCTCAGAGGCTGTATGATCATCAAGTCATTTTTCTAGGGAGCTGGGATCACCAGAAACAGCAAAACCTACGTCAGCAGGTGACTTGAGAGTAGTTCTAGAGGTTCCAGGAACAGAAAGCAAGATGAGAGTGTCTGGGTTCAATCCTGCATGTTTCAGTCCTTCATTTTTTTAGAGCCTAAGGTGCCCTTCACTTGTATGTTAAAAACCCAAGAAAAACAAAATGAAAAAACTTGATATAGCTTCTGAGTAGAAATTTGGGATGAATTGTGTGTTCAGGAATCATGGCAACTTCCTTCCCTTCTTCCAAATTCCTCCTCTGGAGGTGCTTTTAGTGTAAAACCAGGAGAAAATGGTCAGCTGCTATCAGGTAGGGCCCCTTGGAAAAGTTTATTTTTAAGATGTAATGAAGCTGCAGATCAGGTATCACCAACTACACTTCCCAGATGATATGTTTGTTCATTTACTTATAGGCATGAGGGACTGCTGCATAGTTAGAGGCAGTGGTCACACCTTGTTTGTTCTTTCTTCATTAGATCTCAGTTTAGCATGAGCATCTTGTGCAGAACACAAATTTCAGTACTGTAAGCAGTCACTGAGATTAATATTATAGCTATTACCATCAGAAATTAAACTGATTGTTACCTTTAAGAGAATTCTGATAGTTCCAAGTAGGTTCTTACAAAGTCATTGTCAGCTCGTATGGTGTGAAACTTGAGGATTGAAAGCTGATCAGGGACTCTCTACAGCAACTCAGGACACTTAGAGAATCTCCATTTAAGAGACTACATGAGAAATAAACTCCACTGCTCCCAGGGAGTAGGAGGAAAGTTAAGAATCTAAATGACTTTATATCCTTAAGCAGGTCAGTGTCTCTCTGGCTGCTCTCCAGTCTGGATGAAATAGTTCAGCTGAGGTGAATCAGAACCACTGACCCACTGCCAGTACGTGCCTGCAGACCTGCTGCATTTTGGCAGATGTTTCATTCTTGTCTATCTCTGTGGAACATCCTTGTTGCCTTATCTGGCTAACCCTCTAGCAAGGTCAGAGTAGGGTTTTTTTTTCCTTTATAAGATACCAATTACGTAGTTTTTCTCTTGGTGAAACCCATTACAGATGTTTTCTGCAAGTATGATGTGTACATTTAGATGGTTGCGTGCCATCTTGCTCTCTTGCATGTTATGATACAGTGTCCTAGGAGGAATGTCTGAAAGAGATAACATAAAGAAGGAAACATCTCATGAAATGTGACGCGCTCTACTCCACGTTTCACAGAAGTGGCAGCTCACCCTAACTGAACTCTTCAGTCTGTCAGACAGGGAAGCCCATCCTTGCATAAGAACACAAGGCTAATCCCCGAGTGTCCTCATAAGAGCCTTTTTTTGTGCCATTAATAGTGCATGGTGCTCAAGATTTCTTTTTTCTCAAGTAATGCTTCATCTACTTTGTCTCCTCAAGGCCTGTTTTCTATCACACAGATGGCTGTGTATACACAAAAGCTTACAAAACATTAACACTAATGTGTATACTATGCATATATTTACATACATACCTACAACATCGTATATGCATGTGTGTCTACTGTAGAATGGTAGAAAAAACACACAAAGAAATGTGCATGCAAGAGGGCTGTCATCAAAGTTTGATGTTTGAAATATTCTGCTGCTATGTTTCGCTTTGTCAGAATCCCAAGTAGAACTAAATTTCTTAAATCTGGAGCTCTGGAGGTCTGTTTTGCTGTAGTGGGCCCATTATTTCAGCTACTGGAAAGAGCTTTGCTGTGAGCGATTTCCATTTGAAGAACATTATCTCATTCTGCATTTTCTCAAAGTAACAGACTTCAGAGTAGTATTTTTCTTGCTACCACAATTCATGTTGCAGGAAGGAATTAATTCTAGCTCATGAAACAATCTTGTAGTTCAGCCATTTCGATTATTTCTTTGACAGGCGTATTGCCTTGATGAGATTTGTTAGCCTCCTGCTCTATGTAGAGAGAACCTCCCCCATAGGAGGTAACTAAATAACAGTAATCCCACAGTATTCCTGTAAAAATTCAGATGTGGGTGCCACCATGTCCTGAAAAAAGGTATGAAGTGGTCCACAGTATCTTTTTACAAAGTTGTTCTGTTCTGCAGGGGAAGGGTGACTTGTCTTTAAATAGAGCAGTGAAGTTGTGTCAGTAAACAGCTGTCCCAGATGCAGCAAAGTGCCCTTTGGTTTCCGTGTGTTTCCAGACATCCTAAGAGCATCTAACAGAGACAACTCAAACTCACTTTTTGTATCCAAGAAATCCCACAGACATAAATGGAATAGCTCATGTGGTTATTTAACTTTCTGAATTAGCACTGCTAATGCTTATGCTCACCTAATTTAGAAAATGTTATGAGATCATTTAATAACAGTGTAATATAATTACTAGATGCTACTTGTCTAACTTCTCCAGTAAAGGGTAGAAGGTTGAAAATGGTTACTGTTTCTTAATCCAAGTAGAATAGGTCCTAGCGCCTCACTGTAACACTTCAAGTAATTGTCAAACAAAGTTGCCTTTTCAAGCTGTCAGCTCTTAGGCTGTTCCACATCTATGGAGACTAGGTTGCTGATATAGATTGTGTTGAGTGGGATGAATTTGTAAGAAAAGGAAGTGTTTTCCAGGTTGGCTGGTGCTGCCTTCACCCTGCATCTGAATCTGTGCTGTATAACCGGGATTACAGCAACATACTGTATACCACCCCAGTAATGTGTAACACTGATTTCAAAAGGAAAGGAGCTAATAAGGAGATGCCCAAATATGGATCAGAATTTTCCCCATACCTCAAAAAAAGGGGGGATGGAGAGGCTGGGCATCTATGATCAATGTAGCATGACTGGATGTTCCTGTCACATGGGACAGGGAAGGTCCTGGTATTCACATCTGATTCTTGATAAACTTTTACTTTGCAAAAACTGTTAGCACTTATTCATGATTTTAAAAGTTTGAAGCTCTAACATTTCTACTTTACCTTTTAATTTTATTTTTTCCTTTTTTGGAAAGGCTGACAAGCATTAAAATAATCTGGGCTAGAATAAGAAGGGCTGTTTCTGTAATTAAGCTTGCTGAATTTGTATTCATTTACACTAATCTAATTATTACTTTCTTTGAATGCTCTGCTGTGAGTCAAAATAATCTAGTGCTGGATTTAAGAACCACAGAGTGAGAAAAGTAAGCAAAAAACAAGAAGAGATTTTTCTGCATCTTTTGAGCTTTATGAGACTATAGCGAACTTTGTGTAGAGAAATAACACTGCAAATGGATTTAAGAAGACTGCATGGTTCTGCTTTTCAGCATGCTCTCCATTGATCAATAATGCCGGATTAACCTGTGCTGCGCTAGTGCTTTCTGAGATTGAGGCATGGTGGGACCTCAGTCCATCTGTACCTGCAACGAGCAGCAAGTCCATTAGCCAAAGGAATTGAAACTGAAGCATTGCAACTCCATGACATCATTTTTTTAATGAAACATGATATTGTGCGAATTAAGTGATTTCGCATCTGTAAAGACATTGCAACCTCTTCCTTCGTTTTCAAAAGGAACTAACACACATTCACAGTCTCTCTTCTGAAAAAAAAGTATTCCAATTTGTAGTCCTGTGCTTGAAACAGTTACACTTATTGGCAGCCAGCACATGTAGAAATGTAAAAGCAGAGTAAGATATGTTCCTATTTAATTACTTTAAGTAGCCATTCTTTGTATCGCATAGCTTGGCAATAGGTAGGGCGAGTCTTGGTCTGTTGACTGTTCAGTGTTGGCTTTAGTATTGGAAATTGCAAAGAATACAGTGGAACATATATTCAGATTTTTCAAATAGAAATAGATGTTGGGAGACTTCTAAATATATTTACTGAAGGAGCCCCAGGCACATGCTAAATTTGTCCACTGAACCCAAATTTTGCATGTGTAAGGCACACAGTGAAAGCTAATGTGTTTATATGTATCTTACATTTAATTTTCATGTATTTCTGTTTTTTAGTCAAATCCTTCTCACCCCATTGCCAGGTGGCTGTTACCTATGCTTGCATATGAACAGAATTATTCAAACCTGAACAGACAGTGACCTTTTCCTATCCCCATTTGATGTATATTTTCACACATGCACGTATTGTGTCTAGACTAATTGCAGACTTGAGAGAAAAGCATCTTTACTCCACCGAATCATTTTGTGACACACACACACAGAGCACACTTACCTGTAATATCTGATGTCAACACTCTTCTGTCACTTTATTGTGTGTATATATTTTTATATATAAATTTATCTCTAAGACTTATAATACTTCAAATGACATGTTATTTTTTTATACTTTTAAATGTTAGCATCTTAAACATTTAATTGTAAATTTGAGATGCTTAGCAAAAGAACCCCAACAAGCCACCACAAAACAAAACCGTGACCAGTGAGAAGCCTTGGTCTAACTGAGATAAATAGCTCCATTTAATAGAACTATTTGTTATTGTTCCGTGCTGTAATGCTGCACTGGAGGAGGCATTGTCTGTGCCTTGAGCGTTTTGCAGTAATAGGGCTTGATCCTGCATATCGTAATGGTGATTGGTCACAGTTTAAGTGCAAGGTTAAAACTAACGAGCAGAGTAAGGGAGCTCAGGGGAGCTCGTGCCTGTATAATTGAAAGTGTGGCTGGACACTCCACCTACAGCAGTCCCATGGCAGGAGTAATGTCAGTGGAGAGCGTAAGTAAACGCCTCATTTCCAATCCATATTAAAAATAAAAAAGAAGATAAATCTACCT
Source organism: Gallinula chloropus (assembly GCF_964237585.1). Classification (NCBI taxonomy): domain Eukaryota; kingdom Metazoa; phylum Chordata; class Aves; order Gruiformes; family Rallidae; genus Gallinula; species Gallinula chloropus. The sequence continues at coordinate 29,563,583 of NC_140086.1, read as the reverse complement.
TTGCAGATGTTGCCATTTTCACCACCAGTTTTTATAAACTTGTCCTTTAGGAGCAGGGGATGGGAGGGATTAAGCAACCTGAATTCGCATCTCTGCTCTACCTTGCTGCAAGCTGTGGCTTAGCAGGTGTTTAGGTTTAATTTGGAACCCAAAGCATTTTACTCAATCCAATCCACCATGGGATTTGCAGGATTAAGGCCTAAATAGATAAAGTGTCTAAAATGAAGGGACAGAGTCCGTTAGTAAGTGAAAGGTGATTGGTCTTCAAGTGTACTCTCATAAAACCACGCTCTACATGGGCCTCTTACAAAGACTGTTCTTGGCCTTCTTACATGTATTTGGTGACAGAAAAGTTACACCCTTAGCTTTCCCCTTGTCACTTGTAATATTAGCATGCCTGTTCAATGGCTGTTGAGTCACTCACTCTAAAGCCACTTATGGTTTTATATGTTCATTATTGATTTTGGCATATTGCAGTGATGTACCATTGAGGATGATCTGGGGTAGCATGGCAGCATGCAGAGCAATGAACTGTGATTCATTTGGAAGGCTTGAGATGGACACTCCTGTTTTGAAGTGCAAAGGTTATGGGAGATGCTAACAGAAGCTCTTTGCTTTGCAGTGCTGCAAGGAGGAGCACTGGATGGAGTCTACCGGCTGGCACAGTTTCACATTCACTGGGGATCCTGTGAGGGCCAAGGGTCTGAGCACACTGTAGATGGTGTGAAGTATGATGCAGAGGTAAGGCACAATTTACCTTCTCCAATCTTTCATGTATAATGAGGTGGTTTTATTGCTTTTTTTTTTTTTTTAATATTCAACCTGATATAGCTTCTCTACAGTTCTTCATAAAACAAGAGATTGAGGGGGTATATTGGTACCATGCCACACCAGGACCTACTCTTTTCAAAAGCAGGGAACAAAACTGGAGGACTGCTGTAGGTTTGTTTTGGGTTTTTTTTCCCCAGTTACTTCATATCAAAGCAACTACAGAAGCAGAAAAACCCATGTTACTTATTCCTGGTTTTTCTCTGCTTTCTCAGTGACTCTTGAAAATACAAATAGAATCACTGTACCCTTGTTCACACACAGCCCCATTTCCTGGCTTGAGATTTTAACATCGGAGACATTTATGTAAACAGAGTATTTTTGGGGCAAATCCTTTCGTCTTTTGGTAGCAAAGTAAGAAGTGGAGCTGTAAAGGGAGCAGACAGCAAAGTGAGACCATGCAGGTACTCTGTGTAATAGCCTTGTGACTCCACATGTCCCTTGGACCACTTAAAAACCTGTATTACAGTCTCACTACAGAAATGGAATGACTGTAGTACCTTTCATCCCACCTTTCTTTGTGTCTTGTTTAGAAAGCTACCTCTGGATGCTGTGACAGACTCTTTTAACCCTTTCATAAATGCACATCAACTGAGTGAACCTGTGTTTTGTATTGCTGGGTGAAAGAAATGGCTCCACATATTCATCAGCTCTGCTGTGTTTTCCTGAGATAAACTATCTTTTGTGTTATCTGAGAAACTTGCCATTGCCTCACACCTGTTTGCAGTAACATAACTGTTTGCTCAACTCAACTTCCAGATATGGGGCAACAATCAGATAAACTTAAATTAGAAAAAACATGGAAATAGGAAAGCAATTTCCTGGATAACATGACCTTGAAATTAATTTTATATCCTTTTCAAAGGTTTTCCAGAAAAGGACACTCCAGATTGTGGGTCAGATCTCTAATTAGTATTTCATGACACTAGAAAATCATGTCTTTTAGTGCTGATAAGAATTCCAGGATATTTCTAGCGCTAACATACTACATCAAGATCATGCAGAAAAAAAAAAACAACCTCCTGCTGAAGATAACAGGAGTTTCACCAGGCTAAAAACAGAATGATAGAGCCACAGTTTGCATTTAAAACTCGTCTGGGAATAAGAGTGAGAAGCAAAATAAAATGCATGGCAGAAATCTCTTTGCATAAATGAAACTTGAAAGTAGATGAATGATTCAACAAATTCTTAACTGTACATAAAAGTTTTTAAATCTCAGCAGTAAAACACCATCTGTTCTTAATGTTTAATAAATTACTTCCCTGAATCCTCATTTGTAAAATATTATGGATGGAATATTGTGTTCACAGTGCTTCTTGTTTTCTTGCTCCCAGCTCCATATTGTTCACTGGAACGTAAAATATGGTAAATTTGCTGAAGCTGTGAAGCATCCTGATGGTTTGGCTGTGGTAGGCATCTTCATGAAGGTTAGTTAAACTTTTGCTTTTCTATTATTTGGGTGAGTCCAGTATGTTCATTATATTGTGGGGGGAGGTGGAAGAACCGAAGAGCCTAAAATACAGAATAAGGCTGCGTTATGTTATGCTGCATAAACCCAGAGTAAACTAGATAGTGCTCCGGATTTTTAGCTTTCTGTATGTAAAAATTGCACACCAGCCATGGGGTATGAATGCATACCATAGCATGTGCTTGCCTTCATCATGACAGTGACACTGCTGTTAGCTCCTGTCAGTGAAAGGTGATGCGCATCACTGACAAAGTCGTGTGTGTGTGTGTGTGAACCTGCAGTGGAGCTGCCTAAATAACTCCTATTTTCCTGCCACTGTTAAATTCGTCCAGAGCATTTTGTCTTAGTGGAACTGTCTTCACAGCTAGTTGGAAAAGCCGACTGTACCCCAGCAGTGTGTGCTCTTTCCTGGCCTCACTGTATTTTATTAGGAGGGTGACTCTTATGAAAAAAGAACAGCTCAAGTCCAAAAATAAATCCACACACTATAAATTAAACTAATTTTATTCTGTCCGGTGTCCTTGGCTGACCCATTTGTTCTGACTGTCAACTGGCATGATTTTACAGAGACAGTTCCAGTTGCTTTTGCTGTTACGTAACAAAATGATGCTGGGAAAATAAACCATAAAATGTTTCCTTGAGAACTATAAGAGAAAACAGAAGGTGATGTAGGAGTGCATTGTTATTTTCTGTTCACATGTGTTGTGTTACAGGTAGGAAATGCCAGGCCTGAAATACAGAAAGTCGTGGATGCTCTGAACTCCATTCAAACCAAGGTAATATTTGCTGTGTGTGTTGATGGCACAAGTCATAACTATGCCATGCTGTTGTCTTCAGAAAGCGTGTTTTTTTAATTTGTTCAGTCTGCTGTATGAAAGTAAAACAAACCTTCCTGCCATCAGCACTGATGCTCCTGTAATCCCAAACGCAAAAGAGATTTGAATTTAGTTGTGGTAGAGAGCGAAGAGTAGTAGAAACTGAGATAATTTTGAATCTTTGGCTACCTTTGTCTCTTAACTGCATCTAAACCTTTAGGGAAGGATTCATCTTCCTAATCTAAACCACCCTCCTACGTCTCCTTTCTGGTCAGTGGTGACAGATGCAAAAGGCGTTTCCCATCATCTCTGCATCTGCGGGTTACATTTTTTTTCCTCCAAGAGGGCATGCTTCTCTTGGCTATTTATAGAGGGACTCCAGATAAAAAGCTTGAACAGGATATATAACTCTTGAGGGGGATAAAAAAAAAAGCCTTTCTGTATTTTAAGTACTGTGTGAAGCATATGTGTGATCTTAATGAGCTGAGTTATGAGAACCTAAAAGGACTTGCTGAGTAATTAGGTACCTTCATAGTGGTAAAGGCCTGTGGCAATGAAAAACCTGGACAGTAAAGGTGAAGAATGATTCTACGCTGTCATTTTGTCACCTGGCTCCCTTTGAGGTAAATGGATGTTTCCATTTACTGTAATAAACTCTTATAACGGGGTATCCCGGGTCCTCTGCTTCCAGTGCCATCAATGTACTTGGCATCTGAAATCTCATTGTTCCTTTGAGCAGGGTCAGATCATATCTCTAGGAGCAAGGAACATAAAAATTCAGCATTTGAAATGAGAAACAATGTCTTGAAAGTCTTATAAGAAATACATTGCTGAAAGGCTTTAATCCCAAATGTATTGTCAGAGGCACTCAGCACGGCGTGCCTAGTTACATTTCTGCCTTTGTCTGAATGTGGAGCTTCCCATAGGAGACTTGACTACTGCAGGCCCAGTGTGTGTATGTGGTCTCTCCCCTGATGTTTTCCCACCTACTTTCTTTATTGTAGGGGAAGCAAGCTTCTTTCACAAACTTTGACCCCACTGGACTGCTTCCAGCATGTAGAGACTACTGGACATACCCTGGCTCCCTGACCACGCCCCCACTGCTGGAATGTGTCATCTGGCACGTTCTGAAGGAGCCCATCACTGTCAGCCCTGAGCAGGTAGGTCTCCAGTGGATAGTGCCAGTAGATGTATGCAGAAGTCATTTGCTTTTGTTCAGCCTTCCTGGTGATCTTTGAAATGAGGATTTATGTTACTGCAGAGCTCTGTTAGGGTATCAGCTAACATTGCATGTCAAAAACACCTATCTGAAGCAGTTATCCTCTTCTGGTAGGACTCTGCTTCTGGGTGTGAGGGTAGAGTTTGCTGTAAAATGTGAGGCTGTTATCTATATGGACACAATCCAGAGAAAATTTGGTGGGGGTTAAGAATTTAATCACACTTTCCAAGTATGTGATTAGAGTTGCCATGTGGTAAAAACCTGAGAAATTTTGTAGCATGCATGAAAGGACCATTTGCACGTGCAGAGTTAGTCTAGCACGTATTGTGAGCATCAGCAGGTTTGCTGCACATGCACAAGTCGCCTCTCTGGGTATACTTGCCCTAAAAATATGAGGTTCACCCAGCATCTGGAGAGCATGTATTCTGTATCTGCAGTGTTACACAGTAGATCTGTAGTTAGATTGTTGATTTTTTCCAGAATTTCCAGGACATAGAGCTCATTTCACAAGTTCTATTCAGCACAGAACAGACTGGGAAATCCCACGCTGAGTAGTGACAATCCTAACAAAACTGCGTTGTTTGGAAGAGAGAAAACTTGCAGATTCCAGAAGTATACTGCCTGAAAAAATACTTTCTTTTTTTGAGCAGCTTGAGGAGGATAGAGTCTCCCTAGTAGGAAAGAGCTTGTGCCAGTTAAACCACTCCTGGCCTTAGCTTTCTGCTCCATCCATTAATGAAATTACATGGAGGCAAGATTCCATCCTTGGGTTTGCATCTGTGTGCTTGGGAGATATAAATAGAATCTAGAGCCTATAAATATAAACTAGCCCTGAAGGGCTTTAGTTTACCCTTCAAACTCTTAAACCCCTTGTCTCAATGGCAGACACATAATTCTAGGCATTTTATTCAGCTGATGTGAAAAAAGTGCAACTGGGTTGTTGTGGGACCTAGCGTAATAAAAGACAAAATAAATGACAATTAGGAACTATTGGAAGTAATAATTATAGCAATAATTGCCATCAATAAACTGCAAGGGAGCATTAAAGTTGACAGTATTTACTTGTTCTAAACTACTGGTATTGCTAATTGATAATCCAAGGTTTGCAAATATGGTAACATTGCAGGGAAGTAGCGTATCCACCAAATATAGAGCTGTTTTTCCTACTACACCTACTTTAACCACCTACAAGTGGTAAAAGACACCACTTGTTTTGCCTACATGCAACCTCCATATTACCATCGGCACTTCAAAGATGGATTTGAGATCAAAACTGTGTGTGGCAGCTTGCCTTTTCATTCCAAAGCTATCAAAATGAGAAACCATAAAGCAGAGTGGTGACACTGGGTTTGAGTTGAGCAGGTTTTCTGGAGATAGAGTAAAACCGGGTATTCCAGAAGGGTGTAGTGAGCCTGGTATCACTTGAAGTAGTGACACAGCAGTGCTTGGCAGAGGTTGAGCTCTGAACTTTGTTCTGGTCAGTCCTGGAGGTAGAGCCCTCTCCTGAGCTGGTCACTGCTGAGGGCCTTCCTCTTTGACTAAGGCAAAGCCTGACCTGCAGCCTGACTTGTATAAATTCCTGTATCCCACCTTCATAATTCTGTCAGCAATTCCAGCTGTCTCTATGAGATCACACTGGGGGCTGGTTATTGTTTTGGCACAGTCTCTTTCTTTGCTTTGGAGATGTCCTCTTGGACATCAGGGTGCTTCTCTGACAGCAGACTGCAAATCCATATTTTACTTCAGGAATAAGCACTGTAACCTTACAGGATGCTCTGGTTGATGTGGAGCAGTTTTCTCTCACAGTACTTGAAAATCAAGATGATCTCTAATTTGGCTGCTGTAATTTGAGTCAAGGATATGGTCTTTTTTATTTTTTTTTAATTGCAACTGCGCTAAAAAAAATCCAACTTTCAAAGGAGGTAAAACATATGGCTTGCAAAAGTCAGATCTGGATTAAGGACAAACAGCTCTGTCTGCAGAATATGCGTGCCTAGGTCTTTGTTTTCTGTGCTTTCTTAGTTCTTCTTGCTGGGATAGTTTGTGAACTGGAGAGTGTGTCAAGGGCCAAATATGGTGCGGATGAAGTGCAGAGATGATGCCATCTCTAGGCCATAGGTGATGGAAAGCTTTGAGTTGGACCTCTGGCTTAGTCCTAAGGTGTGTAATTTGAGTAGTCCTGCTGAAATGAACATGCCTGTGAGATGTTTGTGCCTTTTCCCACAGATGTGCAAACTCCGTGGCCTTTGCTTCAGTGGTGAGAATGAGCCCGTGTGCCACATGGTGGACAACTGGCGCCCGTGTCAACCTTTGAAGAGCAGAGAAATCAGAGCTTCCTTCCAGTAACCTCAGCGCCGAGTGTGTTAGAAATTGCTGTGTTTGTGAGAAGCCCCTTTTGCTAAGCACAAATCAAACCTTTGCCATGTGTGCCCTGGCAACATCTCGTCTCCCAGATCCATTCTTTCTTTTGCTCAGCATTTAAAATGCCAGCTAATGAAATAGGAAAGGCTCTCTGCCAAATAGGAAAGGGTTCTTAAGGTGTGGGGTTGGGGGTGGTGGCTGTGTGCATTTTGGTGACTATTACTGTGACTGATACTTTGGCATGACAGTATGTTGGGAGAGGGTATGGTGATAGCAAAATAAGCCATTTCAAGAAACCTCATCCACGGGTGTGGTAGAACACATAACTAATGATAACTTGAAGCTTTGTGAAAAGCACAGGAATAAAGAATAAAGGTATGATTTAGGAAAAAAGTATTTTGAGGAAGTAAAGCAAAATTAATATTGAGAATTAGACTTAGATTTTAAGAAACTGACATGTAAATATTTTTAAGACTGTTTTACACTTTTACTCATGCTATCAACAATCTTGATTGTCTTAATGGTAGTGTTGGATTTTTTTAATTAAAAGTATCCAGAAGTAAGTATTATCTTTCCAAGTTGTTATTACCATAGGAATAATGCAAAATATCTTTTCATTGAAATAATATATGATCTAATTTAAAGAGGAAGATAATATTGTATTTTAGATAACTTCTCTAATAAATCTATACTTATATTTTTGCTTCCATGTTGCTGTTTTAATTCAAGAATGGAGTTGCTAATCTGTTTGTGTTGTTGCATGTTAAACATAGTTGCTAAACATACCATATATTGGGAATTGGCTTCAATGACACTGAAGAGGAATGCACACCTATATGGATGTGTTTGTAAACTTTCTCTGTAGCTTGCTGATAGCAGAAGGAAGTGTTAATGTTGACCAATTGGTACATGTTATCATCCAAGCTGACTGCGTAAGAAAAGATACCCTCAAAAATTTTGCACAGTATCATACTGAAGAATGGGCTTCTCACAACTCTTTGCTTAAACACTGCCCAAAATAAGGCACCTCATCTTTATTTCAGAGCATCTATGCAGTCTGCTTCTCCAACTAGACCAGATCTGTCAGGACTCTTCCATGAGTGTTTTGATTTTTTGCCTCATTGTATTATATTATATGAATGATTTCAACAGAAACATTGCTCAGCAGACAATAACTTCCATTGCTAGACCTTCACCAGCTGATTGTGTTTTCATGAACACACATGCAGTAGATACCTAAATAAAAATCTCTTATAAATACAGTGGATCCAAACAATGTCACAAGCACCTACCCTCCTTCTCTGGTCCCTGGCTGTCATGAGAAAAGCCATCTTCAAATCCTTCATCTCATTTGATTCTGGTCCTAGTTCTTAAGGCAATTGTGAGTTCCCCACTCCATCAGGTATCACTTTCTAATTTATAAGGCATCAGTTGGGTAGGCTAGGTTCTGAAACTCCAGGGATTGTGAAATATGTGAGATGGGAATTAAGCCTTCTTATAGTGTATCTTAACATTCTTAGGAAAGTGTCAAATCTGCCCCTTCCACAAACCCCTAACCTCCTCAAAAAATCCCCCAAAGAGCCAAAAACTGAAAAACCAGAACAGAAAAATGCAATGTTCCTTTTTGATGCACCATTTGTACTAACTGCACCTTTTCTGAGTGGAGCTATGAAGGTACTCTATGAAGGTGTTACCTATGCTGACTAGTTCAGATTCTTCATGTTAAGTGGTTTGAAAACTTTTCTGATTCTCACTCGCAGGCCTGAATGCTGTACATGCATCCATCCCTGTTGTTGTTTAACCCCAGTCAGCAGCTAAGCACTATGCAGCCATTCACTTGCTTCCCCCATCCCCCATCCACTCTAGCAGAATGTTGGAGAGAACTGTAAGAGTGAAAGTGAGAAATCTCATGGGAGGTTGCACCTCTAAAATAACAATTATAAATCAAATATGTTGTGGTTTAAAGCTGCTGAAGCATTTCAAAGGGGAAACACAGAACCATGGTATGGCTGAGGTTGGAAAGGGTTGCTGGAGGTCCAACCCTTATGTTCAAGTAGGGCCACCTAGAGCAGGTTGCCCAGGACCATGCCCAGATGGCATCTGAGTATCTCCAAGGATGGAGACTTACAGATTTATGACCCACTTATTTTAGCAGGTGGCATCTGTTTGCTGAAGCAAAGTGCTTGTTAGCAGTCACAAACACTGTTATCGTGCACATATGCCACAACTTGCTCTCAAAGGTCACAACCTTGTTTTTTGCATAATGACTACGTGTTATGACACTCCTGAAATTAACAAATAAAATGAGAGCCCCAGATTTTCAGATTTTAAACCCATGTTCTGACAACTATGATAACCTGGCTACTAGGTACTAAGACTTTCTGAGAAGTGGTAATCTTATTGGTACCTCTACAGCTTCAATAGCATTCAGGCTGGTTTGTGATAGAGAATGCAGACTTCTGCCTAATGGATAGGGTAAAAACTTGGAATGTCTATGAAGTTCCAACCACTGCTGCAATAAAAAGTTTCCTATCTCATACTCCATCATATTTCAATATTGCTCCATAAATAATAAGTAACAGCAAAGGCAACCAACATCAGCCGTGTACTTATCATCATGTTTCCATGAGCCTATTTACCTGGAATGCTGCTAGTGTCATACATTTGCCTTTGCTGAACGTGAAGTACTTCCATATTCAGCCAGACAATGCAAGCTGATGTTGGTATGGAGTCCAGGAAGAGCTTGCTCTACATCTCACCTCTGTGGTCTACAAGGGAACACTGTTCTTCAGTGTTTTTTGTTTTTTTTTTTTTTCCTTTCATTTTAAGTAAACAAACTTAGAACTGCCCCCTAAAATTGTCACCAAAAAGCCTTACCCAGCATAAAATGTTACATGGGTTTATTGCGAATTCACACTTTGCAGTTAGACTCTTGTGCAGTGGATAGCCTTTTCAAGGAGGACATTTCAACTGAGGCCAAACCAGAAATTAAGAAAACAATTTCCCCGACATTCACGGCCCATTTCCTGAATGGTGACTTTGATTAAGCTAAAAGTGAATAGCAACATCTAGTTCTTCCTGACTTCTATTCTCCTTTACTATTTGCTCATATGAAGAGGTTATAATTAGGTTTCGCAATTGTTCCACAGCAGACCTAAAACCAACACCCATTCAAACCTCACACTCAGACCTATTTCAACTGAAAAATTGAAAAGAAAAGAAAAAAGAGACTGCTTTAGTCATGGAACAGGGGTTGATGTTTTACCCTCTTCAGGTAATTTTGTTACTGTCAAGTAGGCAGCTCTGATTAAAGGGAAACTTATTTAGAAGGAAAAAAAGAAAGAAGGCTAGCGTGTTATTGTGAAGTCATGGTAAGATATTCAGCCAGCACTTTGATGGGGGAAAGAGAAGCACGTTCACTTGCAGACTGTTCATTTTGCACAGTTTGTGATCTTGTCTCGCGCTTGTCTGCCAACTCCATGTGTTAGAACATTTTATGATTTCTCCACTGCTATTTCTAAGGGTTGGATGTGCCCTAGATTGACATGGGCGGGTAGACTGTGATTAGAGATGTTCCCAGTGAGATTGGATAATAATGCCCTGCATGGAGTCAGCAATATTTATAGAAGTCCAGATAGTTTATAGAAGAGTATCACTCACTACACAACAGCTTTAGGATTTTCTAACTCTTCAAAGAAAATCCCTGCAAGCAACAGCTGTGTCAGATCTAATACTGAAGACAGAAGCAGTGATGAAAGTACAGGCAGTGGCTTTATTGAAAAATTCCCATATACCGTCTAATGTCAACCAGCCACTTCCTCTTCCACCCACAGCATCTCATAGTCACATAGCACCTGGTGACAGTTGCTTACAATGAGTGTTTGATATATTTTAAGTCTATTTGGCAATTGAATGCTCTACTGCTGTCCTCCTTCCTCTTTCAGTATGATTGCGAAGGTCAATGCCACCATCAACGGGTTGCTCAAGCCACAGCCACCAACTTCCTAAAGGTACAAGTGCAATGGGCACATGCTCAAAATCATCCTGGCTCCATTCCAAGCAATGAGAAGTATGATGACAGAACTTTACAGGGATCTCTGACTATTTTAGACTACAAGTCTTGCTACTTTTTGTTTCAAGTCGCAAATCAAAGCTTTTTTGGGTATGTCCCCATACCAGTGTGGATTACAGTGTAGTGATTCCCTAAACTCTCATCTTGATCCAACTTTGAGCTCAAAGCAATGCAGCTATGTTGCCTGAGCTGATGTACCTGGATTGTCAGCAGGGCTCAGTGCTAACATCATGTAGCTATGTTGCTCCTTATCTCAGAATAGTCTGTTTTGTCCAGTGAGGATGTCAATGCACTGCAACACGGTGTACCTTATCCTTCCACCTTATCTCTTCCACCTAGGGAGGAAGGATAACCAATGACCCTACTTTTGCAAAACTATGTGGTAGCAGAATACTTTTTTTTTTTTTTTTTGAGCTGCTCAAAGGCCAGGGAGGATCTTCCTCTTTCTTCTGCCTAAATATCTCTTCAGCCAGCTGACTTGAGCTTGATACAAGAAGGACAACATGAGACTACTTAATAGGATGATATTCACATCAGGCGATGCAGAACATTGTAATTTGGATGAGGCATCTCTTTACCACTTTAGTAATTGTATTTCATCCAAAAGTCACTATAAATAATCCAATTACATTATTCTCAAATGACAGTCTTAAATAATATAGTCCTTGAATCAAAATCAAAACTGAAAGGCCTCTAGATACTTGCAGTGAACATGTCATTTTGTTGTTTTAGCCATTAATAATGGTGCTCTGAGTAGGTAGACAGAAGTATTGAATAATAGCAGAATTTTGCAGGGGGGGGAAAGATAAACAAAGCTTAAAAAAATTACCATCCTCACTCAGAATGTGTTTCTGGGAGATGTTTGAAAGGACAGCATTTTGCAGATGAGCCTAAAAGAGGGTGGTAAACATAATTTCCTCCCACTCCCTGTAGAAGTGCATCAGACTCTCTTAAATGCTTTTTGACTACTAATGGAAATGATACCCAGACGGCATTTTGAAACTGAAGTATCTGAAATAATTTGAGAGGCATAAACAAGCACTTAATGAATGATAAAACCTGCAGAAATAAGGTGCAGTAATCCCAGAATGATTCCTGTTGTGACTTCTTAAACGTGGTCTTCTGCATTTCTCTCTGGAGAACTTGTCACATCATCAAGGGTGTGGGGGAAGCAGGAACAAAAAATAAAAATTAAAAAATTAAGGCCTGATGGTGAAGACTCTCATGTGACTAATCACTGGCATGAGTAATCCCATCCATTAATTGAAGTTCAATTGGCTTGACACATTCCCTGTACAGAAAAGGCCATTCTTCCATGAGAAGTGGAGTTAGGAGACTGCACACCTGAAAGGCCAGAAGTCCTGTTCCTTTGGATTTCAGTTTAGGGATTTATCATGAAGAAAAATGAGGATGGGGTAAGGTGAAGGAATGACCCGAAGTAAAGGTGGCTAGAGGAAATGGTCTTCATTTTTCCTTCAGCATTATAGAGGTTTCCCAGAAAAGTGAACAAGAAACTAGGGTTACACTACTGCCCTTCGCATAGCATGTGCATTGAGGGCTGTACTCAGGCCTCATACTCCAGGTGTCAATTTTAAATTTACAACCACTGTAGTGGCTAAAGGAGAAGAAAACCATGAGTAGTGCAGATTCCTGCTTTTCAAAGCTGTCAGAGTGCCCTAGAGAGTCAATAGAGAGGTCACCAATGAAGAGGATCTCTGTAGGGCCTCAATTTCCATGCTGGGACCTTGATTTTTAGAATATCTTCCAAGCCACCAGTCTAACAGGTAATAGAGTAAATGTACCCTTGTTGAAATCTCTTTCTACATTTGTCACTCCAGCCATGGCACAAGCTGGGCCGGTGAGACTGTTCATGTGAAGAAAGCTGACCATACTCTTAAGTGACCTGCAAGATGCAGCTCTTAATTTCTGTCGAGTAAAGGTCTATTTCCATCTAGTTACCTAATCCTTTTAAAGTCCCCAGGTAAATGGAAATGTCAGATCATTCCCACATGAAAATCCATTCTCAATTCTCAGAGGATTTTGCAAGCACTGAGCAGCTATCTATGCTAAAGGAAGAGAGGGAACTGTGAAAAAATATCTTTGCCTTTCAGAAAGAAAAATTGCAAATGAGAAAAAAAAAGTCGAAGCTTGTGGAATATTGAGATGATTTTCACTCTGAGGAATAATTAAGTTAGTGTAATGATGACCTGACCTGTCATGCAACCACCACACTGTGTTTAATAAAGTTATATGATAATAAAAATATATAAGAGTAATGTTTTATTGGACCCCAAGCCTCCTATCTGGCTCCTGCAATATAGTTGATAAATGCCAATCCCAACCCATGAGAAGGAAAAGCCTTTCTTCCTCCATCATGTTTTGCTTTCAATAATATAAACCTTTGGAAAAGTGTTTATTTATGTCATTCTAAGACCATTTGTCTTAGAGAGGATATGAAATAGAAAAACAATATACCAGTTATCACCCAAAACAAATAATGCGCATCAAGCCAAGCAAAATATTTTGTATTGAGTCAGTAGCTGCTTTATCTTTGTCTTCAACTCTGTGCCCTTTGATCAGAACTGTACCTTTTGCAGTGTTCCATACTAATAATAATAATAAGGAAAAACTGGGTCATACGTCTGCTCCCGGAAAAATCCTGTGCACTTCAGATACCAAATATTTGCTTCTGATTGCTTATAGGAGATTGGGATTCTGACTAGGACTGGAAAAAAACTTTATTAAAAGATATTTCAAGGGCTCAAATGAAGCTAATTGCCCAAGAGGGAACCAAGTAAAAAGCAGGCCTGTCATAGACAGCCATCACTCCTAGTCATTGCACTCCCAGTGACTGAAGAGCTAATGATACCAGACTCTTAGGAAGTTCGCAGCCCGCAAGCTTGATTAGGTAAGACAGCAAGTTTAATCTGCATTTAATGAATGATTCAGGAATAACCTGGAGAGCCTAACTTTAAGGTATCAGGGTATTGACAGAAATAGGTACATCCTCTATGCACATCTTGTGACTTAGATAATTATGGGCATCTGATAAAGTTATTCCACTTCTTCCATCCAATTTCAGAACCTGCTTGTTCTGCCAGCTGAGAAAAAAATTGTTAAAACATACTCTACAGTGTAAGTAGAGGGTAGAGAATAATGAGAGGAAAAGGAGAACTGGCTAAACCTGTTATATCTGCAAGGCCATGTAGGCCAGCAGGTATTTGTGCCTCCACAGAGCCCCAGTGTTATTAGTGTGAATTCACAGTGACAGCTTCCAATCAATAAGAGGATTTTGACCTACATTTGTCTGAACTTTCCAAGTAAAGACTGCTAAAGACATACAAGTAAATGCAAAGAAAGAAAACTAAGCCAGTGTAAAGAGGGCATTTTCATTCTTTATAGTCCCAATAGTATTTTCTCCTAAAATAGGGAAAAACAATTTCCTTTTAAGAGGTGGCTTTTAGATATAATGTTTTTCAATTGGAAATACTTGTGAATGTTGGAAAATGTGACAAAGGGAAAACTGTTCTGCTATGCTCAACCTGCAGTGACACCATCAAAGTATCACTCTATCTTGGAGTTTGAAAACCCTCCAGCACCTTCCTTTTGATTTAGCAGGAAAAAATTTCTGAGGCATACTTAAAGTTGACTAAATGTCAAAGTTCCAGTAGGGAAGAGAGGTGTTCAAGAGACAAATAATTGTCACCTGCACTTTTCAGGCCTTTTTGAACACCTTGGCCTTTCTGTCACTGAGATTCATGAGCAAATTCATTCAGTGAGTACCACTGACTCTTTCCTCCGTGCACCTTACTTCAGGTTTCATACAACAAACCTGCCTTTCCCAGCTCCAACAGCCTCTGACATTTACCTCTGTCCTCAGTTAGGACCCCAGTACAGTGACCCAGACCTACCACGTGCTTTCAATATAGATTTCCCATCTCCTGTTCTCTGTCTTGAATACACGGAGCTGGGATCGCTGGGCACAGTGAAGCAGGAGTTGCACCCTGTGTGACAAGGAAAAAGCTACTGCCAAGGCGTTATAAAAGCAACCTACAGCAGAGCAGCTGAGATAGCAACTCGCTCCTTTGACATGCTTAGCAGAATATTATTTCTCTGTCTGTTTTGCTGTGTTCTCTTTTCTAGTCTGAGTTTCTTTAGTGCTCTGGACAGCACTGTGGATAAAATCCAAAGAGTTGGAATAGCTAACTACTACATGCCTTTTACAATGGAGGAAATAAAAGCAAACACAGAAATAAAAGTGTCTTCAAAGCCATACTTTGTACAGTCAGAAATAAACCCCAAGGCTCATAAATTATCTATGAGATTATTCTTACTCCCCAGCAGTCAGAAATGAGCTACTAATTACAAGAGCAATAGAGAAGTGCTTGAGAGAATGAGAGCTCTGGGCCGTTTGAACAGCTGAAGGACTGACTCTGCATCAGACCCAGACAGAGGCACTGCTCATGCTGCCTCCCCTTAAACGCTCAGCTTCCCATCGCAGAGCTTTCCTCCCGCATGCTGCTGTATACACCACCAGCCACATGGAGCCCATGACTCAGAATCTCTGCAGGCTTTTGTCAGATTGAAAATATCCTCAATATCTCCAGGTCTTGCGAGGCATTTTCAGATGGAAGCGAAACCTGCTGCAACAAGCCCAGGCTGGATATGTAGTGCTGACAAAAATGGCACGGTGAGCAGTATGTGTGCTATAAATTGAGTTGTAATTAATCACTGCAGGACAGAGCTAGGCGAGAGAGCCTTCCAGAAAAGTGAGTATTATTTTTCTTTCAGCAAATCTGAAAATATTGCATGTGTATGTGGAACGCTGGGCAGACTACGCTGGGGCCTCTGGATTATTTCTTTTTGAATGTTAATAAAAATAGATTTAGCAGCAAAACCCAGCATACAACGGGGATTTGTAGCAATGGAATTTCCCCAAATAAAAATGCTGTGACCAAATTAGAGCCTGTCTACCTCTGTTCCCATGTCTCAATCAAAGGTCCTTTATTTAGCCCTCCCACACTACGTTCTGCAGGGGATCTGTGCACACAAAATCTAGGTTTTTTCTCATTGCTACGAACTACGCCAGTGCCGCAGACTTCCTTCGCAGGGAACCATTTGTGGTGCTCTGTGTATCTGGGTTTTAGTGCATGGCCCAGGGAATGCATACACCTTAAAGTCCCTTTCATGACTGTGGCTCTGTGCCTGCTGGTGATTTGGCAGGGGTTGTGCTGTCAACAATGTCTGGCAATATTTTTTTCAGTGCTTTTTTTCACCTACCCTCACTGGTCAGTCATCTGTGAGTCCTACATCCAGACCACCTGGTTAAATAACTTCCTGCAAACACAGGATCAAGAAAAAAAAAAACAACTCTGTAGATAGTTCAAACCTAATTCCCAAGGGGATGGCAGGCAGGAGTAGATTTACCTGAGATTTTGTTCTTAATTGTCTGGCATAGAGAAAATCTCTGGTAAATTCACTGATGGCAAAATAACCATGAGACAAATGTACCCCAGATAGCGTAAATGCAAGAAAACACTTGACCTATGTATGCCACATAATCAGCTACTGCGGAAGAAGATGATGCTTGACTCTGTGATCATTTATAGCACTTAAAGCTAGACCCTGGAATTGAAGCAACCATGGCCTCTGATAAGTGGACACCGGTGACTGTGACCATGCACCAGAAAGTCTTCTGGCACTGTTTAAATGCTGTGTGCTTCGTTTCATAGGACATCAAGTGCCACAAGTCATGTTGCTTATCCCTTTTTTGGAGAACACTCAAGCTGTTTTTAGCAGATTCACAAGGCCAAATGAAAACTCAGTCACTTGTGTTTTATATTTACAAACAGAATGGGTTGTTCCAATTGGGACTCTATGACAGTGCCAATCCTGATACTTTCTTACACTAAAATATTTTAAATCTTCGTCTATACATATGTGCTGAAGAAAGCTTGGAGTTTCTGAACTTTTAAGGGACATTATGCATTTTAATTCTCTCTTTTTTTTTTTTCAGTTTAGTGTTCCACACCTCAGCTTATTATGGTCTAGGCCATGATTTCATCATCATGCTGAAAGCAATAAAAGAATAGCATACACTATATAAAGACAAATATAAATGTTTCAATACATCAGTTATACAATAAAAGCTCTCGAATATAGCACACTTAGCACAGAAGGACCAATGAAAGAAAAAAAGATGGCAATTTCTTTCCCAAGGTAACTGACAGGAAATTCTCTACCCTGAGATTATTCTTTTTGGCCATAAAGATAAAACATTATCAGTGTTCTGAAAAACTCAGGAGACTAGATTTCGACAGTTCCTAGGTATTTGATGGTATTCATCCCAGAAATTGAGAATAAAAGTACACGTTATCAGTTTTAAGAGGTCTCCATTGACTCTGGTAGGAAATCTGTTCTAAAACCAGATAGCATTATATTGCCCAGTGTGTTTAGTTGATAACAAAATAGGTTACTACTACTTTTTTTACATTCTAATTTTCCTTATCTTTTAGAAAATGCATGGCTTGGAGTAACTACTGTACTGGGGTTTGGTCATGGGCAACGGAGTCTTGTAGCCCCTGCTTAAAGTTATTAACTTCAATCCAATCCAAACAGAAAAAAAGTGGTAAGAAGAGAAAAAAAACATAAATGATTGTTACTCAAATAGGCAATAGATTTTTTTTTTTCTCATCTTACTCTTTTGCAGGCTATTCTTCATCAATGGAGGCTACTGCCTACAATTTCATTTGACACTAATTCAGGTCCATGGTGACAATTCTTGAGATGGGATGGGGACTGAGATTTTAATCACAAATTCATTAGAGTAAGTAAACATGTATCCTTGCCCTGAATGAACATGGAGAGAGGTTAAGATTCTGCTTTCTTGAGGTGAATATAAAATAAGTTTCTCAAAATACCCACCGAATCCCATTCAGAACAGACGGAGAATGAAGCTTTCCAATATTAGGTCTAGTACCTTCCACTAGTACTACACTAACTTAACACCAGTTTCCAGGTTTTCATTTGAATGTAGCAAAAAGTTGTGGTGGGAGTAAATTACTCTGTACAATTGAACATGATGAGACATGCGAGGGCTTTTAAAAGGGCTTTGAATCATGTTAGTCATCTTCACACTTTCCCTGCTGGTTGAAATGGTAGAAGACGTCTCTCGTTCTGAAGGTCTGTTGCAGGCTGCCTGGTGTTGCTTCTGATTCAGCCTCCTTCTTGCAGAGACAGTTTCTTTGCAACCTACACACCAGGGAGGCTGTGAAACAACTTCAGTTCACTCGGTTTCTGAGACCTGAAAGTAAGTGGCAGTTTTCAGAAATACATCACTGCAGAAATCATTAAAAATCTCAGGTATGTTGCCAAGGATTTACTTAAATTTTCTACAGAAAAAAACCCCACCAAAACCCCCAACAATACAGAGTTAATCAACCTGTTTTCTCCTGCATTTCTCTCTATTTATTTTTCATATGCAGCAGTGGTGAGAATGATGCTACAACTTCTAGCTCTGGAAACTACAGCTGTTAGGCTGAGACTTGGCTAGCAGTATCTCAAGGTTTTGGAAGTTTATTCACAGTAGCAAACTATAGTAGCATGGAAAACTTAATTTATGGTGTTTTAGGGTTTTTTTTTTGTCTGTCAGTCTTTTGCAGGTGAAAATCCAAAACATTAACCAATACATAGGCCTAAGTGTACAGAGTTTTTTATCAGTCCAAGCAAGGAGCTCTGTAATGATCATCATGCTTCCCCCCCATTTTCAGGCCAAGGAAAAAAGGATGTTCATTGGATGCTTCAAACAAAGCAGATTTTCTTATTATGGATTAAATGAATGAATGTAAAATGCTGGAAACTATTTTCATCCAGTTATAAACAAAAGTGTCACTCAAGGGTTTACAGTGAATTTACTGGGATACATTTATCCATTACAGCATTCTGGAAGTGCTTATTAGTTTGATTATGCTAATAATTAATTTTGGTTTTGCCAGATGGAGTTTCAGCCGTGCAATACTTTCTGAAGCCAATATGAGTTGTGCCAGAATAGAGACTGAGACTCCGTGGTTCATTGGAACAGGAAACTGCCAACCACAAGAGAAAGAACTGCAGTGTTTTATTGACAGAGACCGTACTAGTGTTCAGAAGGAAACAGAGCTGCTATTGCAATTGTCAGGAGAATAACACTCATAGTATTTTATTCATTTACCAAAACTGACAATTACTGGATACAGACATTTAATGATACTGTCAATGCAACTTTTCTTCTTTGACTCAGCACATAAAGGAAGATACATGTGCCCATGCTGTCTACTGTAGCTCACCATGTATTTGCAAGTCTTATGTAAATCAGCACAAAAGTGTCTACTTCTAGAAGTGGAGTAATTGTGGAATGAAAAGTACAATGCTACAGGTTTCAGATCAAACAAACAGAAATGCCATTCAATAACTGAAGGTTTTTCTAGTGTGACACGCATCACATTCGTTTTTAAACTCCCAATATAATGGGCATTCATATAAACACGCTTCAGATATTTTGTAAACTTGTCATCTGTCTTGCCATATGTTTTATATCATGATTTACACTTTTGGGGTCCCTGTACTCCCAGTCTGGAGGTTTTTTTTTTAGACCTTGGAAAGCCTATTGTCTACTTTAGGCAGTCTCGCTACGAAGGTCAGCCTGGCACTCAATCAAATTAGCATCTTTTGTCCTGTTTTGAAATTTGGAGCATTTACAGCCTAAAGACAGCTGTGTCATCTATCCTGAGGTAATCTGCCAGTGAACAGACCCTCTATATCCATTATCTTTGTGGACTAGAAATACTGGACAGAGTATTCTGTGTGAGCATGGGCGAAAGTTCACCTCCCTACAAAAAAAAAAACCAAACCCCAAAACCACAAAAAGAGCACAATAACAGATGACTGTATACTCCCATTTCACTCCCTTGACACATGGTTGATTTAACACCTACATCCAGACAGTTACAACAAAACCCTCTGGGAAACATAACAACCAGACACCTTAATATATGGCAAGACTGTAGGCATCACTCCTCGAGCATGACCACAGTGGTTCCTACTGAGACAAAAACCTGTGACCCAGTGGCAGGGACATAATTTTGCCAGGTCTCTGCTATCTGAGAATTCCCTTAAGGCAAGGGATTTCCCACATAACTGATTGCTCCTCTTGGGACCCTTGAGGACAGAGAGGAGATGCCATAACCATAGACATGTCTCCACAGGGATTTTAGTTGGAGAAAGGTCTGTGACTCTTTATGGGTATTACTCATGAATGGCATGAGTGCTAGTAGAAAATGATGCTCAACCATGAAAGGACATGTATAGAAAATGTGTGTGTGTGAGAGGAAATTTTGTCTCTGCAGACAAAGAGGAATGCTCCTATCAAAGTAAGACTTCTTCATGAATCAGGAACTATAAATCATATGAATAAAAGTGTTGTCGTTAAATGAAGGTCTGCCACTGTTACAGTATTAGGATTCAATATAATTGCCTTTCAACATACCTTATGGGCTGGCTGCTTCCTTAAAAATTGGTGCTAGCTCAGGACCTTCTGTAAGAACAAAGGAAGCTACTTCTCCTCTCTCAGAAAACATGAAATATTTATTGAGATCTTCATTTATTTAGCCACCCACAGAGAACCACATACAGGATATCTTAGTTGCTAGTCTGACCTTGACTATTTAATGAGATGTGTAACGATGCCATTACAGCAAACAGAGCCTGACAGAAAAATTGCAATCAGCCATTTTCTCTCATCTTCTACAAAAGCAGCAGTGGGGAAAAAAGGTAGCATTAGATGAAGGAAACAAGTTTTAGCATGTGGGATCAACATATGGCGGCACAAAATATCAGATGCCAAAAGGAGAACTAATGTTATTTGCTGGCCCACTTCATGCAGCAGTTTTTTCAATGTAAGATGTCTCTGGGAATCATAGGGAACCTGCAGGCTGTATGGCAGCTGGTAGTGGCAAATTTGATATTACCCAAAATACAAGGGATTTAAAAGGAGCTTCTTTCCCTCTCTTGTATCTTTGTTATTATATACATCTGTGCAAAGCAAGTGTGCAAAGCACAGTCATTTTGGGATGCCTTTTTTAGAAGTGAGTGTTTATGTGTGGGTTATGGCAGTGAAGGAAAGAAGCACTTTCCAAAAGGAGCAACCCTGACACTACATTAAAACTGCAAGATGTGGCTCCTGCCTTGAAGACAGGATTGCACATGTACGTAGTTATTCTTCTGGGGAAACTTTAAAGAAACTAAATATAATTATGGTCTCTTGAGTTTCATTATTGTACCAGGGGACAAAGTTTCCATTACACAAGTGCAGAGGGAGTGGGATGCTTTGTGTGCTGTTTTTTCTTCTTTCTTTTGAAGGGACATCTTCCTTCTTTAGAAGGGACATTTTTCACAGTCCTGCATGTGTCTTCACCCCAAGTTTTCACCTGGCCAGAGATGAAGATGGCTGCCTACCATCTCAGTTTCCTGTATGCACACAGTCAGCCATATTTTTCACACTGTTAAAATACATTTCAATTGCTGAGGGGTTTTAGAACAAAGTCGTTGTTAGGTAGTTAAATCTAACTGCTCTTTGTAGTCACCATAAAGATGGTCTGTGTCATGTAGATATCCTGGAAGAATTGCATATGAATGAGGATGTCGAGGTGGAAAGGTCAACTGCTTTATAACTCAGGTCAAAGAGTCATTTTTGTTAATGGGAAGGGCTGGGTCAATGAAAGTTCACAGTCTGATCTGGGGGAAGGGAACCAGCATGCCTGAGAGAAGCACATCTGTTTAGGACAAGTAATTAATAGATATTTCCAAGACAAAAGCAAAGGTTTGTTTTTCAGTAAAACACCAAATAAACTGAGTTTATAAAAAAAAAATATAATTTATCAGTTTCATTGAGGAACGTCTCTAATCCAGAGACAGTTCACTGAGAGAGAAGTTGAATTCACATGTTCTTGTCTTCTCTAATAGCCCTCCACCCCCATGTGAACAACCTTAAGTTGTAGTGTCGAAACAAATGCACTCTCCCACTCCATCTGACTGCGCAGCCAGAACATGTTTTTAGCGCCTGGAAAGCACAGGTAGTTTGGCTTCAAAGTGGTCTAAACCAACCTGTAGGCTATGCCTAACCTGTAGGAAGCTGGCGGGTTTCCCAACGGGATAAAACAAGGGCACCAGGTGCAGACTAAGAACATGCACTTTGGAATACATTCACACTCCAGCCTGTGCAGACCCATCTCCATCCTTACCTGGTGAGTTGCTCCTTCAACATCAGGCCCCTTCTCTACCACTTGCACAGCCCCTTCCATGCTGTGATATCAGACTAACAACAACCTTTTCTCTCCAGATCTGTTACACCTGATCCCAGCTGGATTCAAGCCTCACCGTGCTCATCTGAGGGAGCAAGGTTACAGGAGGGAGTTTACCAAAATCCTAGTGTTACTGAGGTTTTCTCCAGGACAGTTCCTGCCATTGTACAATAGGGAATTTAACCTGGTGAAATGGGAATGATTGCAGTCAAGAATCTACCGCCTCCTTGGTCCTTTTGAACATGACTGGAGGTAACATTTCTTAGAAGCCCCTTTTGAGTGTGGGCTGGGGGTACAAGCATGCCTTGCTCATTCCTTTTCCTTGCATAGCTCCGCAAACCAAGCCAAGACACAGATTTTTTTTTCTTCTTTGTCTGCATAGTTTCATGGCAGCAACTTTTCAACAACCATTATTTATATTATTTCATTTGCAAAAGAAATTGAAAAAAAAAAAATCCAGATTTTTATGATGACTTTAATCAGATTTTTTCCGTGATATCCACTTAGCACCCCAAGTTGATTCTCTCACCAGAATAACACCATTGTGACCTTGCTGTCACGTTACATTCACTGTGTATATCTCCATGGACATTGCATAAACAAACAAGGAAATACTCTGATCATGTATATCTATATTCAGTGGAACACAGAAATGCACTGAAGAAGCAAGATAAGAAACTATTTTTTTAAATATTATTCTATAAGTTTGGTTGGTTTCCTTTTTTCCTGCAGGGGAAAAAAATCTTAAATACAGGTGGTAGAAATATATACTGGAGCACTATCAGTATATATATCAGAAATATATACTGGAGCACTATCACAAACTGCATGAACTAGTTAATAAGAAACCCATTAGAATACAACTGCCAGGGTTTAATGGTACAAAAACATTGAGTGAATTTCCCTAGTTAAGGTGTCTTCTGTGCAGTGTGGATAATAATTTTTAGGTGAAAGTTTATTGACAACACTGGGACATTCTGCTGAATTTGAGAGCCCCTTGTAAGATCTGCATGTAACATTCTCCTGGAAAAGCTTTCTTGTTTGAACTTTTGTGGTTGTCAGTCCAGTGGCAGAGATCCTCTGGAGTTTAAGATAATCGACATGTTCAGCTGCATTGTGTATTGTTTTACAGACCACCCAGAAGATTCAAATCATAGTCAAAGAATGGAATATTTCCCAAAGAAATGTTTAGATCAGGTCACCTAAATCTTAATATATCTTCAATGATATATTGACTTTGAATTACGTGTTTCTCCCAAAAATGTAGACAGAGTTGCCACTTTTTTAAGCAGCAAAAAGGTGCAGAGGAATTCAGAAGGAGAAACAAAGACTTTATGACTTGGGGATTCTTCTTTACAGTACTCAGAGATAAAGAAACCAGCTACATTGACATTGCAATGGATGATGAGAATTACGTCCCCATCTGGCTCTTGTGGGGCAGAATATTCCAAAGTTTTGAAATTTGGGGAAGAACGACATGGGGATTTCTGTCAGTAACACATAAGAGGCATAGTTATTTTCTGATTTTTAGGTGAATGTGCCAGAGGTTTTTTTAACTTCATGCATTTCCAGGAGTGAGAAGCCCACGGATATGCTCCTCATGGAAGAGATGTGATACACTCACATGTACAGCTGCCCTCAAGGCCCTCATTTTCCTCCTGCTCTGACATAAAGCCAGAGAGTTTCAAGGAATCTGAAAAAAATTTATTCCAAGGGCCAAACCAGCACATGTAAACCCCTCTATAAAGAGACCGGGGTGGCTGTGGCTGCTTTTCTCTAGACACTGCCATGAAGTACCTGGATTTTGTTCAAGACAGTGACTAGCTTAAACTCACAGGATCTAGCCATCTATTGTTATCTAGATCAAATCAGCAATGCATAAGTTACAAAATGTCTTACCTCATCCCTGTGTTTGACCTGAATTGCCCACAGTCTTTGCACATTTCTCAACCGACTCCTTGGAGTCTCCCACAAAATGGGGGAAGGGAAGATCAATGGCTGGCTTTTTCACAGGAGAACTGAGTATTACATGACTTAGCAAGCTCTGAGAACATGTAAGGACATATAACATAATAATTGTATATTTGAATATTTCCATGAGAACATCATCCCAGCTGATCCAGACTCCTTTCTTTGGGGGAACAAAAGATCTCAGCCCTCTTCCGAGTAAAGGAAAATGAGTACTAGGGCAAAGCAGTAAGTCAGCACATTTTTGTCAACCTAGAAACTGAACCATGGTTACATTTTCTGCTGTAAGTTTCATTTGGAGAAGAAATTAAGGAAAACCAGCAGACTCTAAAAAGAGAAAAAAAAATCAAAAAGTGAAACCTTTGTCTTTTCAGTGCTTCAGTTTATTTTTAAAAAAAGTTCCATAAATTGTGAGAATTTTTTTATAGTTGATAGTTCTCTGCATCCTGCTGCTCTTTAGTTCCCAGGCTAGTTCTATTGCTGGGTGAAACAGAAAGATATCTCCGAGCTTACACGGCTTTGCACAGTGAGTAGTGAGTCACAAACTGGAATAGCTAAAAAGAGCTCTGCAATTTATTCCTGGTCTTAAATGGGAACTGACTTAGATTCTTTTGATCAAACTGCTGCTGGAAACATCCCCTTGTGAGCCATCATTAACACTTTTCATCTTAGGTATTTCCCTTGATGTTATTACAAGCAATAATCACTGAATTAGGGAATCAAGTGCATATGTGAGGGCATTCAGACCCTTTCAAGGTGACTTTCACTTAGTGAATGAACTGATTACAGGTTACTGAGATTTCATATAATTTTACATAGGATTGGCAATTCAGAGACCAGTGTGTTCTGTTGTAGGGGATAATATATAGAAAGCAGCCCGTCAAGAAGGGAACAGACTGATTCAATGGGATGCCATTGGAAGCAACAGAATTAATGTCATTTCATCTCTCTAGATCAGGTAATCTCAGATAGTTAAAGAAGAGTGACTAGAGATGTACTTGCACTGATTGTCCAGCAAATAGAACCTCAAAATTACCTGCCTATCAGAACAATAAAAATAATTCTGAGTTGTATTATTCATGTAGCAAAGCTTTTGTTATAACCATTGCAAAAAAACCCGACACACTTAGTAGAGTGGGTCTGGGTATGTAACGAAGTATCAAGATACATTATAAACATCATCCTTTTAGGCTATGTGTTCCCTTATGTCATTAATTTCTTAATCTATTTTAGATCTACCCACTCACTGCCAGTCTGCAATACTTCTTCAGACAGCTTCCCATTTATAAGGCGATGTCCTGAGAGCTGACATCAATGGAAAATGCAATCATTCAGTTCTTTGCCAGATTTAGCTGCACACTGCTCAACAGCCTCTTAGAAAACATGACAGTTTTTTCACACTACAGTTACTTCACTTAGTAGATGGCATATTTCATACTATAAAATTCCTAGAATGTAAGCTTCTAGTGCTGGGATAAATTCAATATCCTTAATAGAGGAATGGTGAAAGGTTAGTGACTCTGTAAACAGCTGAGTAATAGAAAATGAAGCACGGTATACATGAGGAGTAAACTACCAAAATAAGAATTGAGGAATAAACTCCACGAGAGTGGGTTCACCCTTGATTTAACCTCTGACTCCAAATATATAAACCTTTTTTTTGTTTCCAGTGAGGAGTCCAGCAAGTTTCCACATACATTCCTCTGCTGACCACACTTTTGCCTCGTGGTCTTCACCAGCCTTCAGAAAGTTTAAAAGATTCTTCTTTAGATATCCTCACTCTCCAAACATCCTGCCTTCCATCCCTCAAATACTATTTTATATTAATCTACTCTTACTATGTTAGGAAGCAGAATAAATGCATATTGCAGATGTGGTGCTCCTTATTTTAGCTAGGGCCTCCAAGTAGAGATAAACGTGCAAACTGAAGCAGAGTCCCAGGAGATGGTTGGTTGCAGTTTGCCAAACAGGGCTGTATGCAGCACAGATGATTCACCCTGATGATGCCGACTGTTTCTCAAACTTTGGCAGGGAGTCAGAAATGGCATGGTGGAGGAGAAATTAAAGATAATATTCTTTTCTTTGATACAATATTTTCACATGGAACTAAATCCCTCGCTTTCAGAAAGTTCTGAAGAGCTGAAATGCTTTGTTCAAACTCATTTTCTAATGGAAAGATGGAGGGGTTTTTATACAAACATTTTCCTTTCAATATTTTTTTTTTTTTGCAATTTGACAAGGACCTTGTTGTCTCCTCTTTCCCTGAAAAGCCAAATAAACACTACAGATGTCTAGCTCTGTGTCTGAATACTCAGAGTCATGATTAGAAAAGAGTTCCTTTCATGTGCATAACTGCATACAGTCCTCTCCCATGTGGACTTGTCCTTTTTGTAACTGTTGAGAAAAGTCTTCTATTAGACAACCTTCAAACCACCAGCTTGAACCTTTCACATCAGTTAGCCATTCGGTTCCATATAACATCTACAGAGAGGGCCCATCTGAGACCTTAATTGGTACCTATGTCTTCTTTGAGTATAATATGAATACCAGCTCCCATGCAAGATTTCAGCTTCCTGGCATCATGTTACCTGAAGGGCAGTGCATGTCTGACCATAATCTCTCACGATGGCTATGTCCTTTGAAATAATGACACCATGAATCACAAGGGTAAAACCTGTGTGTACAAGCAGCAGAGTTTTCTTGGCAACTGACCCACTGAGCTAACACTCACCTCTGGAAGATGTCCAGAAACCTTGACATCTTAGCAACAATACAAAATAGCAACAATTCAACAATGTCTTTCCTTCCTGAAATACAGCCATCTACAGTGGAGGCAGAAAATGTGAAATCCAGAGCTAGGCTCACAAAGAAGTTCTAGTTCAATATTAAAGGACCCGAGAACCCATACCTTAGCACTGAGTTACAGGCCAGTTGCTTCACATGTAATGCATGCAAATAATGCACGCTTTAGGCATATCATTCCCCCAAGCCAGCGAACTAAGCAGGTGGCACATGTTAGCCAACAGAAACTGGTAAGATTTAGATCACGTCTAGCCTGTGGCACTCACTTATTGATGTCAACCCACCCAACCTGGGCTTGGTGTGAGGCCCTTCTGCCAGCCCCTCTCACTTATAATTATGGCCTTAACAGTGGCTTTCTTCCATAGATGGACTTAGCTATTTATGCAAAAAAGTGCTACTAGGATAGAATCATTCCTCTGCTACAAGGTGTTTGAACCTACATTTGCCTGATCCCTAACCACTGGGGCCATTGTTACCCTGGGGTGGAAAACAGAAGGTTCTCAGTAGCTCTTGTAGAAACTATATCCATCCTTGTAGACTCATCAAATATTCATTGTGCCCTAGAAAAGAGACAAGAGTGAACATGTCACTATAACTCACTGCTTTCTTATGATTCCCAACTGGGAGAAGAATCTCACTTTCTGTTCTCTCCTCCAATTAAAAATTTAAATATTTGAAAAGAAGTACTCTGTTGCACAAGAAACCTAAGGCTTAGCCAATCATTGTTAATCTTATCTTGCTCTTCTTTCCTTCCTCTGACCTAATGAATATTTAATTATTCCCTGGAAAGTCAAAGTTAAGAGAACTCTGCTGTAGCCTATTATCAGGTACTCACTTAGAACATGTATTCTGTGTCTCTTCCTCCTGTCAGGGTTCAAACTGATGAAGGTCACCAGAGGTGTGAGGTATTGCAACTATCACCAGCCTCTATGTTTTCTGCAGGGCCTTTCTAATAGATGTGGACTGACAATGCTTGTCAATTGAGTGAGAGAGATGGAGATGACATCATCTGCAAAGCTATAAGGGCTCTTGAGAGTTGGATATTGCTAAAATGAGGCAATTCCAGCATATTCAAAGGTAAAATTTTAGGGACCTTGCTAATAAGCACATAAGTGACTGTGGACTTGGATGACTCTAGAATAGGACAAAAAAAAATTTTGCATTTTGAGGACTAAAGTAGCAAAGAGAAGCTGAAGTCCCAGTTAATTTCTTCTGTACTTTTCATACTGAGACTCATAAGTCCTCTGGTAACTGTAGTTTTCTTATGCTCAGCATTACAATGAGATGCCAAGGATTGCATGCAGGCAACAAGGGGGTGCATTCCAGGGGTCACCTCTCCATGGAATTACTGCAGGTTCCTCAGAACTGTTGTTGTCTGCACCTCCAACGTAAGGCACGTGTTACGAGATAGGGCAGATGTGTCAAGGCTGTCCCTACAAGCTGTGTGAGGCAGCCTGACAGACCAGGTATAGAGGGCCTTGCAGGCACCACTCAGACTGTGACAAATTGTACTAGGAGGAGCCACTGTAGCACAGTAACGCATCTAAACAAGCACTGACACTTCCAAGAACCCTTCCCAAATGCCTTAAGGAGTTTAGCTAGCAGTTTCATACTTTCTGACATGACAGTGTTACAGGAGAAGCTCTTAAAATAGCACAGATTTTTTGATCCTGCTGCCAAAAGAAGAGTTGGGATACTGACAATAGGACCACAGCCAGAAGAGAGGCAAGAGTCAGCATTTGCACTAGACATCAGGGCTCTGAGTTGCTGCTTACTTTTGACTTTATCTCAGCACAGACTTGCGACATGCAATTAGAGAGGAGTACTGGAAATTTGTCCCCGGAAATCCAGCAGTGAGAGGATTACTTAAATAACAGGAAGCTCATTGAATCCCTGTATAGCCACAGTATTATAAACATGAAGTTTTTACAGTAAGAAAGAAGTTTATGCAAGAGGAAGTGTAACAAGAGGAGACCCAGCTAGTGGTAAACTCAGATTCATAGAACAGCAGAAATCAGAAGTCTTGGAAGACTGTCTGCTCCAGTCCTTTGGGCTGAAGATGGGTAGTGGTCTGTACTAAGATCATTCCTGACAGATGTTTGTCTAACCTGTCCTAAAAACCTCCAGTGTAGGAGACTTCATAACTTCCATAGAAGAACACTTGCAGTGCTTTAACAGGCAAACAGAAGTCTTCTCTTTAACTCAGTGAGATAATTTTTGGTGAAATTTAACATAATTTATGGTTTTTTTCTTACCCCGTTGACCCTGAAAAGCCATTTATAGTCATCATCTCTGCAATAACATTTTATAGCAATACAAGGGAGAAAAATGTTTCTCATCTTCCTGGGATCAAGTAGAAGGAATAATTACTTCCCACATTATTTTCAACTCTTGTGAATGCAATCCAGAGTAAGATTTGCCTGCTTAGCTACAGTGCCAGATTTTTTTTTACTCATACTTATTCATACTGTGATCTACTGCAACTGCATTTTTTTTTCTGCTATCCTATAACTAAAAGAAAACTCAAAAATCTTCCTCTGGAACACATCTTGCATTCTGGTTATTAATTAGCCACTAAATAAAGCTGTTGATCATTTAACTTTGTAGTCTAAGCTAAAACAGAATCCACTATAAGGATGAAGAATATCTACATGTCCCTACTCTTTCCTTCTAGAACAGACTTACTCTCTCTCTTAGGAATGGAGCCCCTCATTGTGCTGGAAATTACTCACATGAAATGTTATGTAAACCAAAAGGCAAATTTTACTGTTACAAAACTTTTGTTAAGGCTAAATGAACACTTGTATACTTGCAATTTATTTATTTATAAAGGCAAATTAGTTCATTGATACCAGAGACGTCAACTTACATCCTCTTATTTTGGGTAAGCTTAAGGAAATTGTTCAAACATCTGGTACCACAGGACATCATTAGTCACCTTCTCAAATGCAAAATTCTTTAAAAAAAAAATATATATTTTAGACATTCACTAACTCAGAGGTTTCAGGAAGAACCCATTTCTGCTTCCAGAGTCTGCAGTGAGACAGAATTAGTCACCAAGAACATATATACACTGTGATTTCCAAGTGAATACAAAAATACCACAATGTCATTAGTAAAAAAATAATTTTAAACATGTTACATTTAAAATAACAATACAGTAATGCCTGAGAACCCTACACTACTTAGTTTTGTGAATAAGAAGTATTCTGACTCTAGTAATATTTTCAATATATATAAGAATATTTAATGACCAAGAAAAAGGTGAGAAAAAATTGTGGCAAAAATTATTCTGTGATAGCTGGTAATCTTGGAAGATAACTGCACTGATTGTTGAAATTCTCATAAAGAACTATGTCTTAGTCATGTGAAAAAAAGAATGAAGTTCTCATCCTTGTTAAAGCATAAATAATATTTATTCTTTACAATAAGCGAATCTGTATCTTCAATGCATGAATTTCTGTATGTTATAGAACTTGTTACTTGTATTTTAGTCTCCCATTTTTCTGAATTGCAGAGCGGTATTATGAAAACACAGTAGGAGGGATAAAATAAATTCAAGAATTCAAATGATAATCCAACATTCAACTCTTATAGAATTTTTTTTTTGTTAAAATACAAGTTAGAAATGTGTCTATGTAAATCTAGAAAACCTACGTAATCAAGCAGACAAATTCAAGTGTATAGTCTGAAAATTGCCTGAATCACCTGTATTTTCTGGCAGGAGGCAAAGAAAAACAGAGAGAACAAAAATCCTCACATGTTCCATATATTGGAGTGTGTTTTCATGCCTCCCTAACAATTTTGTTCTCAACTCAATAAATAATGGCTACCTACAAATAGGATGAACCTAAGACAGTTAAAAGTATAGTATATAGAAATCCTAGGGGTTTTTTTTTATGGCTATATATACCAATATGATTAAGAGCCATGCTCTAGGGCTCATAAAGCCAGGTACAGCCAACCGATGAATGTTATGTATTTTAAAATCAAACCCATTATTCAGTTAAAAAATCAGTCATAAAGATTTCTCACTATCAGATGTTTTGTAAGACATTTTAACATGGTTTGGAACATCTTCCCCAGCTCATGTGTGCTGCAAGCCTAATAATGCACTGTAGGGTTTAAGAATGGGATTTGTCTTCTGGCAGAATTGTATTTTGTTTATCTGTCTATATACATCATTATGATGTAATAAAAGTCGCCTGGATATGACCCTGTTGTATTTCCCACTGCCAGTGCAGTCTTGTTATAGCAATATCTTTTCACAGCAAGGAAAGAAGAGAAAATAAACCTTAGGAAAACCTGTAAAATGTGTTGCTGTTCTGTGAAAAATGGGCTGTCCTCTGTGGCAGCTCAGCATAACACATGGAGCTGAACACTGTCTGACTCACCATCTTTAATTTCTCAGGCTAAAAATAATTAAAAAAAAAAAAACGCTTCTGATAAACACGATCCAGGGTACAAAAGAAAAGATAATTTAAAGGAAACTGTGGAAGGTTTATTAACTATGCAAACATCTGTTCATAAGGATTTGGTTATTTGCACATTGTTCCTCCATCAGCCTACACTGATCTTACTGCTGGCTGTTCCAGTCTCTCTTGCTCTTGGCCCACCACCCCACATGCTCCTGTCTCGTGTTCCCTCTGTCCCCTCACCCTGCTAACCCCATGCAAGTCCACCTGCCTCTGGCCAGCTGCCTGCCAGTCCATGCAGTGAAGTGGCTCAGTCAGCACAGTGCTGGTAAGTGGGGAGGACCAGAGCAGTGTGACACAGACCAGCTTCAGCTGCCCAGACTCCGGTAGTGTGGATGCTTGTACATGCTGGTTTCCCCACCACTTTCACCTGTCCACCATGGCTGGTAGATCAGACATCCTGATCTGTCCAGGAGACAAATGGTGGGACAGTTTGACTTTCCACTAATGACCAAACAGTAGAAAACAGGTTGTGTGAATGTTTTAAACCCCTGGTGTCCTTAAAAGAAGTAAATGGGAGTGGGAGGAGGGTACATGTCTATTTGAGGTGCCTACTCTAACCCGAGTAACAGGACTGTGGTGTAGCCCTGGGAGGTACAGAGGAGACACTGGAAGAGGTCAGGCAGGCTGAGGCAGCATTGCTTATCTGAATGACATCTTACTGCATGCATTAGGAAAAAATTCTTCATTAGGAAGAAATTCTTTACTGTGAGGGTGTTGAGGCCCTGGCATGAGTTGCCTGGAGAAGCTGTGTCTACCCTCTGAAGTGTCCCAGGACAGGTTGGATGGGGCTTTAGACAACCTGATCTAGAAGAGGGTGTCCCTGCTCATGGCAGGGGGGTGGAACTATATGGGCTTCGAGGTCCTTTCCAAGCCAAACCATTCTATGAGTCTATGATGCAAATATTGCCACCCTTAAACCTAGGCTTTATGTGGTTTCACAACATTTTTTTCTGCCACACAGCACATGCTGATAGAGACCTATAGGTTCTGCTCTGGGGTGGTGTACAAGCAAAAGGAGATGCAAGCCTGGAAAATGAAGTCACTTTTTAAGAACGGGATGAAAAATACATTATAAGCAACACTTGCAATGCATTTCCTTAAGAGTTGTGGCTGCAACCTTGGCCAGTCTAGAATAAGGCAAATTCATGACTTTCAGCCTTTTACTTGCTTTACACCAGGAGACAATCTGGACCTGTAGCTCCTTACTGTTAAATGCACAACACTGCAGTAAAATAAAAGGCCTTTAGATTTCACTTTCTTGGTAAATACTAAGGAGTAAGTTTCATCTTTTTCATTTCACTACTGACATTGGGCATCCATAGCTCTGACTAATGTTAACTTAGGTAGAAAAATATATTTTGTATGCAAATTACTTATCATGTTATACTGATACTGAGTGAAATAGCCAGAACTGACATTAGCAATATGTATCTGAATGCTCAAACAGTCATGTGTTTTATAATCACAAATTAAAAATGGCCACATAAGAGGCCATTGGACTGGTGCTAATAAAATATGAAAATGACTTTTTGTCCAATTTCTTTCTTTGGCAACCTTCTGTAATATTTTTATTCTTTAATCCAAAATAAGCACAAGGTTTTCCAATTATCTGGCAGTTTACATCCACTTCAAATCCTGACAGGTGAGGTCTGCTAGGCTCATAGAGCAACTTTGAAACAAAAGTAATATTCACTACATTCACTTTTCAGTAAGAAATCTCCCTTTTTCTCCTTTTCAATATATTACCCTAGAATTTCATTGCTGCTTTGAAAACCAAAGGTGACAAAGGAGAATAAGGGAAAGGTTTAAACACCAAAGCTTTTCAATTCCCCATATTACTGTTGAGAACATTAATCCCACTGGACTTTTTTCATTTTCCCCAGACCCCAACTTTCCAAAATAATTTGAGACAAGAACTTTAACCTGCCTAGGAAATCCACTGGTATTGCTGCTACTAACAGTGTTATCAGAATTTGTTTCTTTTCAAGCTGTTATTCTCAGTGACACTGGTATAATATATTGTTTTCATTTAATACTTGGCCTGAGTATGCTGTATTCCTGTGGTGTATTCCAAATAATGATAGAGGCACAGCACAGAATGCAGGAATGGGTTGCATAGAGCTAGAAGGAAAAATCATGTGAATTTTGTATTAGGCTCTAACACTCATGAATCTCTGAGTTTTGCCAGCTATTGCTTCATAGAATCCTTGATCAGACATGTACACATGGATGGGTAGCTCTTCAAAATCCAAAAGCCTGCTTCTGTAGAGAAGAAGGTTTTGCAAATTGCATTAAAGTCAATTTTGAAAGAAATGGGCAGAGAATGCAAACTAATCTGTGTGCTGTGCAGACATGCTATTTGTAAATCTCAAGTGTTTTACATGAGGGCATTCTCTGTGTGATAGACCAGAAGTGCAGTGATGGAATAGCTTTGTGGCTGACTTCTCATGGCTAATCACAAGACTAATTCTGGATTCATATAACGCCATTTTTCCAGGGAAAACCCACAAGGTTTCATTCTGAAAGCCATTTGTTTTCAAATGTAAGTAACACTAATAAGTTGTCATTTACTATACATTCGGAGGCAGCTTTCCATTGTAATTCAACCCATATCTGTGTAGAGCTAATCAGAACAGCTACTGACTGCATGCATAATTTATGGATAGAATGCCTTACTTCATTAATGCCTTTACATGCCAATCTAATATGGGTGAGGAAGTAAACATAAGGAGTCTGAGATACATATCCTACTGGAATTGTAGCTAGTCATTAGTAAAAATAATCAGACACAGCACAAAGGAAGAAGCAAATTCCTGGAGCATTTCCCATAGCTCCCTGGTAAGGGGACCAGTTGACAGATACTGTATACCAAAGGCCAGGTGGGATGGAAACTGCCTTGGTTTATAAGCATACCATTAGGACTCAGAAGGTAAAACTTTAATCATAAAATCATAGAATGACTTGGGTTGGAAGAGACCTTCAAGATCATCAAGCCTAACACTGCCTAGTCCACCTCTAGACCATGTCCTCAAGCACAACATCTACACACCTCTTAAATACCTCCAGGGATGGTGAGTCCACCACTTCCCTGGACAGTCTGTTCCAATATTTGACTGCCCTTTCAGTAAAGAAATTCTTCCTGATATCTAACCTAAATCTCCCCTGGTGCAATTTGAAACCATTTCCTCTTGTCCTACCACTTGTCACCAGAGAGAAGAGACTGACCTTCCTTGCATGTAGTTGTAGAGAGCAATAAGGTCTCCCTTCAGCCTCCTTTTCTTAAGACCAAAAAGCACAGGGGCCACCAAGATGATGGAAGGAGTGGCACACCTTCTTTATGAGGAGAGGCTGAGGGAGCTGGGCCTGTTTAGTCTGCTGAATACAATGGGATAATCACTTCCCAACTACTGCTGGTCACACCATTCCTGATAAAGGCCAGGATGCTGTGGCCTTCTTGGCCACCTGGGCACACTGCCGTCTCATGTTCAGCCCAGCTGTCTACTAACACCCCCAGGGTCCTTCTCCTCCAGGGAGCTCTCCAGCCACTCTGCCCAAGCCTGTAACACTGCCTGGAGTTATTGTGACCAAAGTGAAGGACCCAGCACTTGGCCAGATCTGCCACAGATTGGCTGATATACGTAAGATAATTCAGATAGCTATTTTATCTCCTGTTTTCTTCAAAGGCAAATGTAGGGCTGTGCTCACTGTGGGTAAAACACACTACTGGGTCACTTAGGCACAGCAATCTGCGGCAGCATGCTCAGAGCACTAGAGAAAAGGCAGGGAGTTGGCAGGTCTGTCATATTCATGCTGCTTTTTTCTTCAACCTGGAAGTTCTCTCAGGGATGCTGTTTTTGCTATGCATCTGAGGAAAGCTCAGGAAACTAAGTATACTGGAATATAATCTTCTTAAAAGTAATCTTTTCTGCCTTCTCAGTACAAACCAGATGTAAATTATTTTTCTCTTCCTCATTCCCAACGCACAATAGAAGTCACAACATCATGTTCACATCTACAGTAAACCTTAAAAAAAACCCCAAACAAACCAAACATCTGCAGAAGTTTGCACTTATAAATATGCAAACTTTTTTTAAGCAAAGTGTCCAATTTACATAGCGAGCTGGAAAAAAGAGAATAAGTCTCCCACGGGCTGTAGTGCTGACTCATGCACGGCAGGATTAGCCAGGCTTTGCGTCCCCGGAGGAGCATTCATGTACTCTGGGGAAACCGCGGCACACTTGTTCCTCCCTCCTTCCCTCCCTCCCTCCGTTCCTCCTTCCTCATGACCATTCATGAAAACACCTACTGAGTATTTTGCTGCTGCAAGCAACCTCTCTGATCTGTGCTCTGGCAGGAAGATACTCCTCCCCTTTCTGGTCTAACTTTTTGAACTTCAGAGATGTAAAGGGCTGGAGAAACCTAATGAGATTCCTATCTGTCCAAAATCTAAAGAAAGACCATGACTTATTGCTCTCGGCTGCTTCAGACAAAAGGCTTTGGTAAAGTAGTTACTGCAGATTGCTTTTCGTTTACTTCAGACCTATGCTGACTGTCGAGTTTCCAGTGTACAAGTTTCAGCAACAGAAAGACAACAGTGAGAACAGAAACTCGCCTGTTACAGATGTATTTCAGATATTAAACAGATATAAATTAGGCTGGCGTTACTCGTTACCTTGGAAAGAGTTTGCAGTGAGTGTTTATGTTAGGTTTTGCTCAGTGAACATGAAGAATCCAGACTTCCATCAATTGCAAAATGATTTCTGATGTTAATGATAATTAACGTGCTGAAAGAGAAGCAAGGACCATTTCATTTAAGAAAAATACAAAGGAACAAAAGGATTGATTCCTGGAAATTGCTTCTGTTTAAAGCTGTCCAAAGTCAGTCTTTGACACACACTAAGAAATGTTCACCACCCTTGTAGAATTAGACCTGACCCTCCAACACCTTTTTTTTATGGTTAGAACTTTTTTAAGTGCCCCACACCACAAGCATTCATACACGTGGTTATCCTTCTGGGTGCAAATAAATACTCAGCAATGGTGTTACTAAAATAATTAAATTGTAGCATAAAGCTGACATTTAACTCCTCAGGTAAAAAAGCTTTTCAATGGTGCTTACAGGCATTTGGAAGGTACTTTAAAATAATGCTGACAATTTTCAGAAAATACGGCTAATATATTATTTCTTACAGCAAAATTTTAGACTTTCATTTGACAGCTGTTTCCTTAAACACACCATGGTCAGTGTGATTTGAAAACCAGATACGACCTGAGGGTTATTTCCAGTACTCTGAGGATGCTGCTGTGCTCTTTCTCTCTGCTGCACTATGTACAAATCCATCTAATTCCCACTGCCCACTGACCCTCCCTCTCAGATAGGTTCTGTGACCATTTTCCTTTTTCTCTTTGTGCTGAAAGCCAGCTGGCATCTTCCTCCCTGCCAGAAACCCTGACTGACCCTCGGCCACCTCGGTTGTAAGCTGAGCTGCCACTCTCCTTCACTCCTCACCGGGTGCTGACTCCGACAGTTCCTCCAAGAATAGCACTGAAGATGCAGTTAGCCTTAGGCCCTGGTTCAGCCAAGCAGTGAGGCACGGGTTTAATTTTAACTGGGACTGCAGTGACATTGGTTATGTGCTTAAAGTTAATAGGTGTATTATTAACTTCCATGAAAATCAAGCCTTAATGAACAAGCCTTCAACAGCATGCAAGGAATTATCTTTCTGAAACTTCAGACAGTTCTGTTCTACACAGCTCCAAATAGACAAACTCGCCCTGCTTTTTTTCCCGATTTTTTTATAGAGAAATCTATCAATTTATCCTGTAGAATAATTTTTAAAAGTCATCTAAATCTCAATATTCCCCTGCAAATGTGCAAGTACTAGTAATTTTGCCATGAAACTAAGGGCAAAAATAAAAAAAGTACTTTAACCAGAACACTATTTTTGCACAAACCCTATTTTCATTGGGAGGTCATTTATAATTTAAGAAAATATTTTTCTGCATAACATTTACCCAATATCCAGACAGCTTTCTCAATTTAATTGTCAGGATGCTCAAAAAAGGCAGTGTTCTTCAGAGCAGAAAAGGGAGATTCTGCTATTCCAGATGCCGTCAGATCCCCTCCGAAGCACAATGAAATGCTTATTCAAGATCGAAGACCACAATACTGAAGTCAATAGACCTTTGTCATTCATGTGAGCTGGAACTGTGAAGTACCTCCGGGTCTGAAGGATTTGCAACCTTCCCTATTCCTTAAGCTGAACAGTATGTCTGGGGTAGTTTCTATCAAAAGAATTTGGTATTTCCTCTTTATTCTCTTGTAGCATCTTAGAAAGCACATAAAACAGGTATTTTTCTGTTATTTCTGGGATATTCAGAACTATAGCATAATGGATGCAAGCACATAAAAGTTCACTAGCACTGTCCAAAATTATCTCTAGCTTTCCCTGCTGATTTTTGCCTTGCCAGTTTTTACTGTACTCTTTCCCCTCAGTTCCCTGCCATTACAATGGTTACTATCCTTATGGCAGGGTAAGTATTTCAGAAGATTACTTTACAACTGACCAGGCTAGAAGGTCATTCTTGAACTCTTATAGCCTGGGAAGATTATAGAGTGTTCTTTTTATGCATCAAATTAAAGAGAAAGACTGACATTTTGATTTAAATAGAGACTACATTTTGGCTGTTCTTCACACCACACTTAAATTCTGTCATATCTATCGTTTTCCTCTGCTAAATAAACCATGCCCTGAATGTCAGCTAGAGTTCAGCTGAAGCTAAACTTGACTGTATCCTGGATATTGAGTTTTTACTATTTTCAAAGACTCATAAAAGCATACACTCATTAAATGATAGAATGGTTTAGGTTGGAATGGAACTCAAAGATCCTCTAGTTCCCAACCCCCTGCCATGAGCAGGGACACCCTCTACTGGACCAGGTTGCCCAAAGCCCCATCCAAACTGGTCTTGAACACTGCCGGAGAGAGGGCAGCCACCGCTTCTCCAGGCAACCTGTGCCAGGGAATCACCACTATCACAGTAAAGACTTTCTTCCTAATACCCAATCTAAATGTACCCTCTTTCAGTTTAAAGACATTACCTCTTCTCCCTTACCCACATGCCCTTGTAAACAGTCCCTTTCCCGCTTTATTATAATCCCCCTTCAGATACTGAAAAGGTCTCCCTGGAGCCTTCTCACTCCATGCTGAACAAGCCCAGCTTTCTCAGCTTGGCTTCACAGGAGAGGAGCTCCAGCCTTCTGATCATCTTTGTGGCCCTTCTCTGACATTGATCAAACAGCTTCCTGTCTTTCTTGTGCTGGGGACCCTGGATCTGGATGCAGTACTTCAGGTAGGATCTCAGCAGAGCCCAGTAGAGGGGCAGAAACACCTCCCTTGACCTACTACTGGTCATGCTGTTTGTTATGCAGCCCAGGATATGGTTGTCTTTCTGGACTGCAAGCACATATTGCCGGGTCATGTTGAGCTTCTCATCCACCAAAACTCCTAAGTCCCCCTCCTCATGGTTGCCCTCAATCCATTCTCTACCCAGCCTGTAGTTGTGCTTGGGATTGTGCTGAACCTTGTGCAGGACCATGCATGTGACATTCTTGAATTTCACATAGGCCCACCTCTCAAGCCTATCAAGGACGGCATCCCTTCTCTCCGGCATGCGGATCGTACCACAGATCTTGGTCTTGTCTTCAAGCATGCTGAGGGTGCACTCAATCCCACGGAGATTTTTTTTTTACCTCTGAAGATGGTGTAGTGTCTGCTGTCTTTGTGCTGTGATTGCCATGTAAAGGTTTTAGGAAATCATTAAATCAGTAGGGATTTTGCAATAGGATTCAATAGGGCTAAAGTTTCACCCAAGATTTTCTATTTGTACCCCTTCAAATTTTTTCTTTCCTGAATAGCTTTTAGATTTAACTCTCAGGTGAACTGCTCTACTTGCTTTGTGAGATAAAAATAGATGCTTTTTAAGCTATACAGTATGATGTCTTAATACTTGAAGAACAGCAAAGGACAAAACAGGGGTAAAGTATTTGCTTATCTATTAAACTGCAATGCTAAGTATCTGGTTTGTTTCCCAGACAAAATTATGTTATCACTATAGAAGCAAACAGGATACTTTTAGAACTATATAAAGATAAGGTATTGATTTTCTGAAGCATAGCATTATGCATCTATTGCCTGACAAAGTTTCTGGGTATATCATCATGCAATTGCCTAGCTTTTATTCAAATCCTTCCTTACTTGTTCATTTTTCCGGTGAAACTTAGCACAAAAACAGCTCTGGATCTGTGTAAGTTTCTTAGCCTTGTCCTGTGTTAAGAAATTAAATTCAATTGTCTTGATTTGAGGGCTGACGGGTGCACAATGCAAAGCTGGTGTCTCATTCTCAGACTGGACATTATCAGATGTTTTAACAAATTAAAAATTCAGTTTAGTCTACTCAGAGGACCAGGCCTAGCATACCAGGTAACAAACACTCAGAAATGAGGCCTGTTCAAAAATATGGAAGAATTGATAAAATAAAAATTGATAAAAATACGATAATAAAAATTGATAAAAATACAAAGCACTCAGGTATTGGTACATAAACATAAAGACACGTTCACATGATCTCAGCTGGAGAACTGGGTGTTGGTGATGGACAAACACCTCTTGGAAAACCTGCTTGAGAAGCAAGACAAGCATCACCTGCAGAGCAGGGGAGAAGAGGGACCCTTCACCCTTGCCTGGTGCAACACGGGCTTTGCCAACATCCCCACTGTGGGAAGAGGTCCTTCTTGGGGCCTCTGCTTCTGTAGCTCATGCGGATCAGGCGAGGCTGAACTGATGGTTGATTCCCTTAGGAGAAGAAACATTACTCACCTTCTGTACTTTAAAGCAGAGTCTGTAGAGTGCAGAAATAGCTGGTGAC
This sequence comes from Gallinula chloropus, assembly GCF_964237585.1. NCBI lineage: Eukaryota > Metazoa > Chordata > Aves > Gruiformes > Rallidae > Gallinula > Gallinula chloropus. The sequence continues at coordinate 29,523,308 of NC_140086.1, read as the reverse complement.
AGAGGAGTAAAGATTCCATTCTAGAAGCAAAGGCAGCAGGTGAGGAAGTCTTGGACATCTGCAAGTGTCTTTACAATTCCACATTGTCATGGGATACCTGCAGCACTGTGGGAAGGGAACGAGTCTTTATTGTGTTGTAAACTAACTTATTTGTGTGAATTTGCTGTGTTTTCTTCTCATGAGGCCTCATTTTAGAGAACAAAGGTTTGGTGTAAATTCTCCCTAGAAGTAGAATCTTTTCCACCTGTGTTCCCTTGGTTTCACATTTCAAGAAGATAATACAGTGACATTAGCATTTTATTGGGTGACAGAAGAGATGCACTAACACAAGACAAAAGCGATTGATGCATAGGCAGACACAAGTGAAAGACATTAAAGCTGTTAGAAGGCAGGGAAATAAAAGAGAATAGAAGAATTTACTGCATCATCCATGCTACCCCGCCTTTAGAGAAGCTCTTAAAATTTATACTGTACAAATAATAGGGATTAATTTTATTAGCAGTGCATCTAGCACTCCTATGGCAGAGATGTTGTGATAATGATTCATGCATAATGCAAATGAAGTGTAGGTATCCAGCATCTCTTCTTGTATTCTTTTCCTCCGTATTTCCTAAACATTGACTTTGCCCTTTTTATCATTTCAGTTCTAGAAATTGAAGGGTCTTGCATTTTACAGTGTGTACACACACTGAATGAGGAGAGACACACAAATATTTATAACTCTATGTGCAAATATCTAGCAAGTTTCTCAGTTTGTGAACTCTGTGTGAATTTTACACCTATGGGTATCAACTACATATTATTAGGCTCTATTTTTATCTTCCTAAAAAAGTAGAGAGTTAGATGCAGAAGAAATGACCTTTCAATTTCGATCAGAAAAAATGTTCTGTAAAATAGCTGTTTTTCATGACCTCAAAAAAAGCAATCACTCGTTCTGCTTTCTTATGCCACAGTCTTCAGCCACTATGCTAGCACCTTCCAATGAATATCACAGCTGCAGGAGTTTGTGTGGTCCAGGTTTTGGGTTAGGGTACAAGTTCTACCCTTACAGATGTTTGTGACCCTTTCCCCATCTGCTTGCTGTGCTTTTTTCCTCCAAGGATCTTCCACTTTTTTGCAATCATTCCTCACTCTTGGCATTTCATGCTGTCCGTGTAAGCACTGTGGGAGGCTGATGCTTATGTTTCACAGCAGTTATGGCCCTCTTCCTCAAGTCCTCCCCTTCTCTGCTGACACTTTCTATTCCCACCTCCCCACACACATTTCCTGTATGTATTTATCACTGGTTTTATTCTTGTGGGAATGTATGTAACCAGCTGCAGAAATGTAGTTGACATTTTGGCTGCAAAGTGGACTAGTTTGTGTCCATTCCTATTTCCAACTGCTGAAGAGATGTGAAGAAGCTGAGAAGACTTTGTTTTCTACTTTTGCGTCTTACATGTTTAAAGCCAATGGGTTTGGCACTTCTGAGGAGTAGAACTGTTACCAAGAAACCTCACAGAGAGGAGAGAGATGTGCTGTTTATGAAATTGAGTTAATTAAGGCCTTTGAAGATTAAAATGAAGGCACTGAGTACAAGAACCACCCAATAAAAAGAGCTTAATTTCCTCTGTGTACGTGTTAGAAGGCTCATCCAAGTCACTGGCACTGGGAGTTGCCTCAAAGTTTTATAGTGATAACAATCCCATTTGCATGAAACCTACACATTTCTAATGGGGGAGGGGGAGGAGGGAAGTTAAAAAAAAAAAAGTAGCACTGTTCTAGTTGCTGTTACAGATGCTCTCTAGGAAACAGACAAAAACCCCAGCAGGTAACATTGCAGCACTACAAGATGAAGTCTTCATTCAAAACACGTTAAAACCAAAGTTGGTTTTCATCAGTCCCAGTGGATATCTGGGGTTAATTCTGTATCACTGAGATGTTCTTGCTGACTTAGCTATGGAGGAGCAAGTTTCAGAGACAGCCCAGGAAGAGAAATGTACAGGTACTTGTAGAACAGGTTAGTGGTGTCTACCACGAGATTTCTCTACTCTCTACTTACGGCTGTGCGGATGGAGAGTTAACTGTTGTATTGATGTCCTATGTGTGATATGCTCTATTCACAAAGAGTCAGGACTTGCAGACTGACTGAACGAAAGACCAGTGTTTCTATGGGTTGGGCTATATTAAAATTAGAGCCCAATTAATGTTCATAGCTCACTTAAACCTAGGAACATTGAGGTCTGAAAAGAGGCTCAGAAACATTCAATTCAGCTGAGACAGATGTTTTGAGTATTTCATCACTGAGTGACTAACAATTTCATTGCTACAAAAGAGTATTTCACAGGCATCTTTAGCAACCTGACAATACCAGGATTTGGTATTATATCATTATGGAAAGTTTTCTTTGCTGGTCAGCACTGTAGCACAAAATTTCTCATGTTAGTATAATCACAGTAGAGAGTAATTCTTGGGAAAGTGGTTTGTTTGATTATTCCCATTTGTATTGTTTTTTCTGTCTAATAAACAATGACTCTATTCAGTCATGATTTGCTTCAATTTGGTGGAATCCCTGTAAACAAATTTCAGTTTAATTTGATAACTGGAATTTAGTAAGCAACAAATAAAATTCTTTTATGTTTCTTTCTTTCACAATGATACTCTGAACTGCACCGTTTGGTGTGCTGAAGATGCAGAAAATAGGATCCAGTCACCAGAACATGTCACCAGCAGCCAGGTCCGTGTTTTGCCAGTGAAGTCAAGGTAAGCTGCTTCAGTGAAGGCTATTTCCTAAAGGCTTCAGCTGATTAGTTTTAGATAACTCTTAGCTTGAACAAATACTTTCTGCACTTGTAGTGGTAGAGCTAGAAGTTGTGCTCCCAAGTACCTTCCTCATCCCATGCTGGGGCTCCAGTAGCCTGCAAAACCTTCTGGGCTTTTTCTGATCTCAAACTCTGTCTTGGGGGAAAATGAAATAGCATCTGCTATCTGTGCTAGGCAGTTAGCTTATAGCACACACTTTTTAACCAGCTGGAAATTCACCATCTGTTTCACTGTTGGTGATGGAAAAAGATGTGTATTACTTCAGTTGAAGGTTTTAATTTTCTTCCTGATGCTGGAGAACTTCAGAACTTCCCTAACATCCAAGTGTTTACTACCTTCTATGGGTTTTTTTCAGTCCACAGGCAGGCAATAATCACAGATTCTTGGATCCAGATGAAAGGAAACTGTCTTTAATTTCTTCCACTGCATCTTTCCTGTGCTGAAGGCATCTGCCATAATTAATGGATAGGTTCTTGATGTGGGAGTGCTGTCAGTTTTGGGCAAAACCCACTGAAGTTTCTGCCAAATGTCGTAGACATCACACTTACACTTCCTTAAAGTTTGAGAGTCTGCCCCTTTCCGCTCCACTTCACCCCGTTTAGCCTTTTGCAGGAAACCCAGGAAATTCACAGGGTTCATGGAACTAGGGTAGAGTTCACCATGGCTGCTGACAGCTGCACTTTTAGGTTCAAATACTAGTATATTAAAAGAAAGCATTCCCATCCTGCACACTGGTATCCTACCAAGCAGAGAAACCACCCAGTGGCTATGGATAAATCAGACTAGAAATGCATTTTACACAGACCACCATGGGTCAGCTGTTCTGGGACTGAGCTAAAAGATGGGGTTTTTTTCACTTATTGAATACTGGCTGAGAGTAGTGCTGGTTGCTCTGCTAACCTGGATACAGGTGCTACTCTCTGATGTGCAAAGTGGTGGTAGGAAATCAAGCAAAAGGTTTTCTCACCAGTGAATTGCATACTGTCCGCCTACACAGGATGGACCAAGGTGACATCCAATGTGCCACTTCTGTGTGCCTGTAGTTGGGGGAGGGATTTCTGTCCCTTGGCCCTGCTGCCATTCCAAGAAGACCTAATGTTATGACAACACCTTCGTATGCCAGAATTTATATTGGCTTGAAAGTAACAGAGTTCAAATGTGCTGGGGATCAGACTGCTGTATTTGCTGAAACCGTTAGGCTACACTTCATTACAGGCTGCCATTAGAAAACAAGAGTCTTAACTTGTAATTTTATTTTTTCCCCCTGAAATTTTGGCAGGATGTTGTGAATATACAGCAAATGTGCTGTACACAAACTTAAGAAATGCAAGTGAAAATAAAAAAATCCAGTGGTTCAAAATGTAGGGAAAAATGTAACAAGCCACAGATTACCTAGGAAAACTTGGTGAAAATATTTTTCCTGCAGATCCCATTCTCTATTTCCAGGAAAAGGGCAGGAGAGATACCAGGATTTCCCCCATGAAAAACAAACAAAATATCCCAACAAAATTGTTGATAGTTAACTAAGATGAGGACATTGGATTTCTAAAAAGAATTCTCTTTGTTAAGAGTTTTGAATGATTACCATGCTGCACAGACCATGTCAAAAGAAAGACATCAGGCTTCCTTGGGGGATCAGACTGACTCCAGCTTCACAATGAGGCAAAGGTGCGCAGACTCCTCGAAAACTGTCTTTTGGCACCCACTCCAGAGCTTTAAATGCACAAAACCAGCAGGTCTATAATGAAACTAATGAGGCTTAGGACTCATACTGTTCACAATGCAAAAATGCCCTAAGCACAGTCAGTGGTGGGAAACTGAAACAAATTCACCATAGGGCCAAATTGCACATTTTTCATAGGGAGAGTAATGTAATTAAAGCCAGTGACATTATTCATAGGCAATCTTTATACTTAGGCTAGAGGTCTAAGTGTTCTACCACCAATAGAAACAGTGATATGAAAGACTGTTGCCCAAATTTGGCTTGTGTTATAAGAACAGATTAGGCAGGTCCTGCTAGGTTCATTTTTACTGTCAGAAGACTATGGGCTGTGTTTATCAGACTATATAATTTCAGAAAACAGTGTTTTTCCAGGAATATGGACAAAGGAAATTAAATTGGTGTAAAAGAAAATGGAATTCAGCTTGCCATTTCCAGACATGCTTAACACCACAGGGATCAACTCTCACACCATATCTCTTTGTGTGTGCACTTCTTATATGGACAGATATATGTATATAGATATATGTGCATGCATACACACACGTATGTATGTATGTAAGCATACATGTGTATATTTAAGTATGTGTGCTGAGGGTAAGGCTGAGAGATGTTTCCTGGGCCATAGAAAAGTGGTAAAAATTGTGTTATGTAACCTGATGACAAAAGCATTTATTGTGTGACTCATATTTTGCCCTGCTAATACTTAGAAAGTCAGCACTGTTTTGGTTTCTTTTCTTCTTCTGAGGCTGGATCAGATTTCTACTTGACATAGCATTACCCTTCCAGTGACTTTGTCTGACAGAGATACAGCATGAGCAATTAAGTTCCTATCTGATATAAGAGAGCTTGGAGCTGTGTAAGCCCTATTTTGGATGCTTTTTGGGCTAGGCTGAAGTATAGGACACTTGTCCACATAATGCCATAATGAGTCATCATTATAAACCAGATTTGAAAGATACTGAAAGCCAACCTCAAAGCAGGACTAAATCTGAAGATAGACTATGGTGTTCAGGGCTGTGCCCAGTCATGACTTGAAAACCTTGGAGAGTGGAGGTTCCACAGCCTCTTTGAACAACCTCTTTCAGTGTATCACCAAGCTTGCACGTTTTTTTTTTTTTTTCTCTCTATTCAGCTAGAATTTGTCTTCTTACAGCCTGAGTCCACTGTCTCCCTCCTTTTCTCTGTGCACCTCTGAGAAGAGTCTGACTCTCATTTCTGTAACTCCCCATTAGTCACTGAAGACAAAGCAGATCTCCCTTTAGCCTTCTCTTCTACGTACTGAGCAAATCTGGGTCTCTTAATTCCTCCTTGCATGAATTTGTGTGGATCTGTGCTGTCTGAAGTTTGACCTTCTCTCTCATGTACTGAGGAGCCCAAAACCTTACAGTTTTCCCAGTTTAACCTCACTAGTATTGAAACACCAAAATTTAATTAACCATGCAGGTAATATAAAGACAGAGTTGATTGCTATGTAAAATGAATATCAGGTGGAAGATGTAAGAGCTGTTCACAGTTTTCAGTAGTGAGTCAGCATGATAAGTTTCTGAGAATCTAGTTAAGTGAGAAGTCTGAGATCACACAAGAGAGGTCAACATCCAAATAATATAAAAGACATTTTTTTATAACAGAAACTCCTGTTTCTCCCTTGACAGTATGTACTAAGCTATTTTTGTTCCCTGCAAGACAACTATTTCATACCTTGGTGATTTTGAACAAAGTTCTATTTAAAATTTAAATGTCAGCTTGACTGGAAAAAAACAATCCAGAAGTTACTAAAAGGAAAAGGCTGTGATGGATTTTGTTTTTCAGTCTTGCCTACAATTATGGTTCTCTTTTAAAAGTCTGTATAACTTGGTAGCATATGAAAAAAATACACAAGGGGCATGCTGGTGATTTAAAGAGAGGAACTCAAAATTTGTGCAGCAACATCCATTTTTCATTGTAACTCCCTAGACAATTATTATGGTATGAGCAATTTCATGTTGTAAACTTACATGATGTACTTCCAGTCTTTCAGTCACTGGCATAATAGGTACTATTATGATGTGGAAATGCGCCAGTGCACTCACCCTTGACAAGCATGTGGTCATTTGACTTAAAATACTGTTGCTATGCAAAGGGAAGTTTTACCTTTCCAAGTAGTGACCCTGGTCTCAAATATAGCCACAAATGTTGATACGATCTTTACAAAAATCACTGTCTCCCATTACATCAAAAGGGCAAGTCAGCCATTTAATTAAAAGAAAAAAAAGGTATTCCAACAGCTGCTCAGTGTTCCCCTCTTACCCAGCTCTGACTAATTATCAATGCTGACATTGATTTGGGTTTGACTGTTAGACAGGACGCTGTTGCCACTAAGCCTGCCTTAAAACACACGTGCATTTTGCAATGTCACGTTGGAATATTCTGCAGTGCGCTACAAAACCGAGCTCCTCACTTATGAAACCATATCTGTGATGTTCTATCCCCTGAGTGACACACTGGCTGGGTAATAACCAACATAGCTAATAGGGGCAAGGAGCCTTCTGCTTTCTAGTATGACTATTCTCAGGAGCACAGCTGCAATCTCCATGCTCTCTGTAGTAAGTCAACCCAAGGAACAAAGATAAGTGATAGGACTGCAGCACCTCTTTGAGGTTTGTTTTTTCCTGCCCTGTTTCAGGAGATTATTGTCACAGGAAACAGAGAGGTCTCTGCAGTCAGACAGATATGGAGACACCATTATGAATAGTTTGCAATGGGAGGAACTCCAGATATAGAGAGGTCAGTCATAGCTGGACCCTTCTAACCTCCTCATTTTTGCAATAGTCCTAAATAGAAGGGTATGTCAGTCACTGATACGGCCCCCCCGCTCCCCCCCCCACTATAAAAAATGAAGTAAACATGAGAAAGAAATAATCTGTGGCATGTTTGCAATATATTTTGAAAGGTACTATAAGGTTAAGAATATTATCTGGAAAGCCAGCTGCGCTCTTTACTCCTCCCTGTTTTTGATAAGTCCCTTACTCAAATGGAGGACAGGTTGAACCTCGTTGGACTGACGTTTTGAACTTTATCTGCTGGTTCTTATCTCTTCTGCCACGCAAAATATGTCCACGAGAACCCTAATTTCTGCACGTTAGCAGCAAAAAGATTAAAAGGAGAAACGTGTCTTTCATTCAGCTGTTCTCTAGAAGCAGAAGACCTGAATGCTAACGAATGAGAAGAGTCCAGAATATCGGAGAAGAATATAAATAGAGCACGCACACATCTTCCTTCAACAGGATGAAAGACCTTGTTGCTGCTGCATATTTCTCAGCGTACGCATTGCAGGATGCTTCTGTATCAGTTCATATTGCACCTCCAGTAGCAGGTTGCTGCTGCTGTGTTTAGCAACCCAGGTAATGAGATCAGTTGTGTCATGGTAGGCACTTCATATGGACATGTAATTGTCTGCCTCAGAGCACTTACACTCTATATCGACCAAATGGGTTCATGAAGATAGGAGGGTAAACAATACACAACGAATTTAAGACCCACATGAGAAGCTGGATGAATCTGGATCTCCTTCCAGGGTCATGACCCTTATGGAAAGGTTTCCTCTCCCTTGCTTCAACCTATGCTTTGTGACCAAACGGTGAATTCAGTTAGGGGCCAGTCATTTCCAAAGGGTATCTGGAGCTTGTGGTGGAAAAGAACTCACATCTATGAATTTAACAGACTTGCTGCCCTGGCCTCTTCTGTCACAGCCACAGGCCAGCCCATGTACTTGCTGGTTGTGGGGTGCTGTTGATTGCTTGTAGAGCTCAGTTTGGGCTACAAGAGCAAACAGAACCTGGCATGTTTGGGTATACCCCTCTCAGTTGTACTTCATGTGACCGACTTTTCTTTCTTATCAGCAGAATAATAACATTAATGGGATAATTGATTTTTCTCTTATTAATGAATGCAAGTAAAATAAACATAAGATCATATTTTTACTTAATGTTACATATTTAGGAATATTATTTCTTTTACTTATTTGATACAGTAGCACAGTCTGATACTCTTACAGGCATGAAATAAGCTAGATGCATGGAAAAATAGAAATTTTATTCAGAACACATACAATGGCATCAGTGAAACTTGCAGATGAATGAGAAATGTAATGTCTGATTTCTAGTGCATGACATGAAGCATAACATTATGTTAAGGACTGCAACAGTCCATTACAGTCAGTGCATGACAGAACTTTTAGTGTTATGCTGTAAGCAAGAAAACCACAATTTCCCAGGCTTTTCAAGTACTCCATGGCTTAAAACTACCAGAGGTACCAGAAACACATCATTTTGTGAATTATCAGTGGAAGAAGGCATTTTCTGGCATTGATAAAGCCACTATAGTGCCTGACAGATGAAAGCCTTATCATTATTATAAATAATACGGTACAAAACCTCATACAGGCTACAAAATATTCAACCACACGTTAAAAACAAAAGCCTCCTGATGCTGACAAGTCTACAAACAAAAGAGCCAAGTGGAATAAGTTCAGTGTTTCACTATTGTGAGAAATGATGGTGTCTATAACATTATTGACAACTGTGATGTTTTGGGAAAGGACTTGGCATTAAAAAGCTTTAAAAGAGCATACTTTTATGCTGATAGATTTCGTGTTTCTTTTAGAGACAGGCAAATATTTAGAGACTGTCTATTATTTTGAGGGAGGATATCCTCCTACCAGACATTCTAGTATATATAAACAAAAACATTTAAAAAAAGTAATTTCTGTTGAAAATGTTGGTGCTACAATGTCAATAAAACTTCACTGTTAAAAGGGCCATCAGATTAAGACACAGGTTTTCAGTTGCAGCTTATGGAAAAGTTTGGTTGCATAAACTGAATGTTGCTTTTGTTACTCATACTTCTGTCATTAAAATCTGATGTAGTCCCAAAACTTTAAAAATGTGCTCCTTTTTTTTTTTTAAAATATTACTATGAATTTTCCCAACATGAAAGAATGAATATTTTACCCTGTTTTATTTTGCAGTCAGCTCCTAGTAACAGTATCAAATTTATTCTGGTATTTAAAAATACCTTGTCAGCAAGTCTAGAGTCACGGTGAAAGTGATGGGAATTGTCACATTAAAGAAACACAGGTTTAATAATTAAATCCTGGTAACTGGAGGGGAGGATATGCTTTTTAAAAATCCCTTCAAGGCCTGTGGTTATGTAACTGCTGTGTGGTGTAAACCCATTACAAATTCTCTCAAGATGGCTCTTCAATTTTTTTTACTCTACATTGCACAACATCTTGTGCACCATGAAGCAGATGTGTATGTACTTGACTTAAGATAGCAGTAGCATGGAAGTTACTGATGTTCAAGGGGGTTTCTACGTATTTGTCACTCACATGGCAACAAGTAAACTCCTGCCTGATGCTGAAACCTTTGCTTTGGCCTGCTTCTCTTGATGGCGAACTGCCTGGGTACTGGCAGCTGTGAGATGGCATTTCTTTACATTTCAAGTCAAGTAGCACTTGTCTGTGCACAAAGGGAAGCACTAGTAGTACTGAACAGAGGAAAAAGAGAGAGTCATTTATTAATTCTATGAGCTCTCCTGTAACTAGATAAATTGCTCCGGGTGAATGAGTTCATAGCTCTGAGCACGAGGTACTGGATCAATAACACTGAACAGTGGGTGGTCTGTTAGGTCCTTTGTTCCTTCTTCTGGTCAGGTCAGCTAGTTTGGCAAGCAGTTGAATTATATTTAATTAAAGCAAATTTAACGACTGCCAATATTCCTTGTACCTTTTGCCATTAGCAAAAAATCTTCCATTTGCTAGAAAAAGTTCCTGGCTGGAAAAAAGCCAGTATAATTTAAATACTGTCCTGAATAGACATAGTCCATGTTGCTCTGTAGGTTCAAATTTGTGACTTCTTGAATGCTGTGCAGTTACAGAGGTTCATTAATTCCTTCAGCTGCATTATTGTAGTTGAGCACATTTGAGGCAGTTCTCATTTGATGTAGAGGATTGGAGCTAAGTACAGGATTATAATAAAGCATATGTTATATATAATGTATAAACGTAGATGTACCCTTCCTCCTTCACTCTGCTTTACATGGGAATCCAGTGCAAAATAACTCTTACTCGGGTGCAAGCTACGAGAGACATATAGTAAAGTATTCTAAATTTGCAAGTCTTGCTGAGATCTGTGGGAGAATCAAGTATAAAAAGCAAGTATTTTTTTTAAATGCCAGGAAAAATTAAAATTACAGAGGTATTTAAGGTACTGGAGTTAACAATTCTGTTAGAAGGAATGACCTGCTTTGAACCTTGGGTCGGAGTGTGTGCATGTATGCCCATGCTACATATAGTGTGTGCTAGAGATATAAAGCATACTTGAGAACTTTTTTATTTTGTTTTGCTTGTTTGGGTTATTTTTTCCACTAATTTCACATTTTTTTGCAAGACTATTGCTCATCTGTTCCTTCTGATGGGTTGTTACCTCCATGCCACTGCACATCTATGATAAGGCAGTCTTACTGGGGCTAGTCTGTATAATTTTATCATACCAAGGGCAAAAAACCTATCCTGCCCTAACACACCAACATTTTATTTATAGGCCAGTAGGACAGATGTCTTCCTACTCCTTATCTTTTATAACACTCCATGCAATGTGATATCAGGTAGTGGACAAGATGAAGTTAATTTGAGCTCCAGGGATAACCTGCGGTTTGACTGCTTAAATATAAAAACAGAGCAGATGTGAACAGCAGGCCACTGTAGGAGGGGAACAAACTGTCCTGCTAACATCTCTGAAGCAGCTGTCTCTCTCTTGAGACAGCATGAGATATCACTTTTATTACAGCTATTTCAGCGGGCAGGAGTGTGCAGTACAAGTGATCTGAAACATGCAGTGTGTCATACATCCTTACAAAAATCTAGGGTGTACCTATAGCGAGGAAAAGGCAAAGTACTGGGGTCATAATATCCACATTTCTACATGGCTTTTATTCACTTCATTGAAGCAGCAAATGTAGCTGAAACAAATAACCAGAAGTACTCTTCAGTTTTGCACTGTCCTATGCTAACCTACTGTTCATGCCATCAAAATGCCTGGACACATTTCCACTCCCATGAAGCACCGAGAGTTGCAAACAGCTGGTGCCAGAGAGTGTGTGCTTTTCCTTGTAAGCGCTCCTCACCCCTGCCTCGCAGAGAAAAACCAGGACCTCCCCCATATTGCCCCTAAACTGCACATCTGCTATGAACAGGAGATCAAGAAGATATCCTCAATTCCCGCTCAAATCCTTGCTTAATGCAACAAAATGCAAAACATTATTGTTTTCACTTGATTTTTGACTCAGACTCTCTTGCAGGCAGCCCTATAAGAGTCTTGAGGCTGTTTAGTTGTTTTTGTGAGCTCACATACTCTATACGTGCCTGCATGAAAAGGGGTGTCTGTGCTGCCCAGCTGTACCAACTAATAATTCTTACTTTTGTTCCAGAGGCAGCAGGTTAATCTTCGAGAAGCAGAGACTTCACTCACGCAGGCCTTGCTCTATTATACTAGACATGTCATTTTACCCTAGGAGTAAAAAAGAAAGCCAGATGTCTTATGTCAAATAAAACCCCCAGAAACAAGTGAAAATATAATTAAGAACTGACACATTAATTCTTGCTGCGTTTCAACATGAAATAACATAGTTTTTGGCTTGGCTGAAGTATCCATGTCAGAGTGTCAGCTAAATCATGTCCTTACCTGCTTAAATGAAAGGAAAAAAAATAATAATCCTTTTTTAAAGGCTTTTGACCTTGGTGTTTTTGAAGGTGGTGTTAATATTGCCTGAATCAATGTTCTGCCTCCATACGTAGCCATTACACACACTTTACTTTTAAGATTGTGCATTAATATTTCTAGAAGCTTTAACAGCCTGTCTTAGGACTTCATAAATGACAGATAAAAGGGAAGTTTTCAAGGTTGTGTGATGGTTTGCAGGACTCAACTATTTTATGACATTTGTTTTTTATTTATGAAATACATACTTCTTGTTTCTACAAAAGTGATGACTGAGAACTAAATTTTTGCACTTGTATTCACTGGATATTCAGAGTTTGTAAATGACCCATGTGCAGATTTTCCCTATCACTGTGTCATGCAGTCAGCATACTGGAGGGAAGGGATGCCAACCAGAGGGACTTTGTCAAGCTTGAGAGGTGGGCCCATGTGAACCATGTGAAGCTCATCGCCACATGCATGGTCCTGCACAAGGTTCAGCACAATCCCAAGCACAACTACAGGCTGGGTAGAGAATGGATTGAGGACAGCCATGAGGAGGGGGACTTGGGGCTGCTGGTGGATGAGAAGCTCAACATGACCCGGCAATATGTGCTTGCAGTCCAGAAAGACAACCATATCCTGGCATGCATCACAAACAGCATGACCAGTAGGTCAAAGGAGGTGTTTCTGCCCCTCTACTGGGCTCTGCTGAGATCCTACCTGAAGTACTGCATCCAGATCCAGGGTCCCCAGCACAAGAAAGACAGGAAGCTGTTTGATCAATTCCAGAGAAGGGCCACAAAGATGATCAGAAGGCTGGAGCTCCTCTCCTGTGAAGCCAAGCTGAGAAAGTTGGGCTTGGTCAGCCTTCCAGTATCTGAAGTGGGATTATAATAAAGCTGGAAGGACAGTTTACAAGGGTGTGTAGGGATAGGAGAAGAGGTAATGTCTTTAAGCTGAAAGATTTAGATTGGGTATTAGGAAGAAATTCTTTACTGTGAGAGTGGTGAGTCCCTGGCACAGGTTTCCCAGAGCAACTATGGCAGCCCCCTCCCTGCCAGCGTTCAAGACCAGGTTGGATGGGGCTTTGGGCAACCTGGTTTAGTGTGGGTGTCCCTGCCCATGGCAGGGGGTTGGGAACTAAAGGATCTTTAAGTTCCCTTCCAACCTAAACCATTCTATGATTATTGCTATAAAGTGTGTACTGCTAAGCAAGGCAAAATCTTAAAAGTCAGCCCAGACAGTGTAGGCTTGCCAGGCCTTCAAGCCTGGCACAAGGAGCAACATCTTAGACATTAACACCCTTGCAGAAATCCTGATCCTTTTGTGTCCCAGGCAGTTACAGCTTAAAGCCAGCGTGGATAATGAGAGTTTGTGTTTCCTGAATATGTCAAGACAAAGTTCAATACAACCATCAACTAGACTTACAGTCCCAGAAACTCATCAGTGTAGCACATACAACATAAAACAACACAGCTTCGTAATCATGTATAACAAGGTGCAGTATTTGATATCTAGCAGATTAGCAGCTCCTACTGCTTGTTCTCCACTGGTTGTTGGAGTCTCATCTGATCTAATTGGCTTTTACAATAGCAACAACAGAGTTAGAGTCTGAATTCCAGGGATCTGTGTTAATAAAACAGGATTATGATCTTTATGGAACTCAGTCAAAAGCTGAGGATTACAAATTCAGACATAGAGAGTATGCACAGATGAAGTCTTTGAGACCAAAATTTCTGTTCATAATTGCTTTCAGAAATAAATTTAAAAAAAAAAAGGAAAGGAAATTGCATGACATACACGCTATGGTGTCTGCAAGAACCTTTCTCTCAGGCATTACATTACCAGTAAAGGCTGTGTAGACACGTGATTAAAAATTTAGAAAAAAGCAATAGGAATATGTTGTGTATGAAACCACAGGTAATATTACAGAGTTTATATGTTATTGCAGAGCTCAATGCTAGGGGTAATCTGCTAGACTTTCTTTTCAGGGATGAGTGTTCCAAGTAGGGTCCCCGGTCCCCTGCTCAATATAAACCTGCTCCAATGCAGAGCAGGCAAGGCACAAGACACCCCTTTCCCTATACCATACTTCCAATGACAAGCATTTTGAGGTCACTTAGCTAAATTCTATATCCTCCTGTATACAGGAAAAGAAAGGGAACTGATGGCCTGTTCAGAAACACCAAATCCACCTGAACACAGTGGGACTTCAGTGTCTGGGCTCAGCAGAGGGTTTTGAAGAGCCTCCTTTGCAGTGTAAAAGGGTATTTAACCAGAGTTATGTGCCTATGGGATGAAAAGACATTCAGAAAGATCCTGTACAGCTCTCAACATGCACAACTCATCAACATCAATCTTTTGGCCTCGCACTGTCAGCTCTCTTCACTGACTGCTGCAAGGGCAAATAGTGAGCTTTCTGCTGACCCTGCTAGGGCTGGGGGTTTAGGGTTTCTCTCTGCATCGCCTCCTGTGTAATTTCTCATTGCTAATGCAGATAAAGCAGGAAACAGTATCCAGAAATACAGCAGGTAATGATTTGGGAAATCTTCATTTTGAGCTCTGAAAGTTGGCAATCAGTGATCACAAGCCAAGCATTTATCATCAGGAAATGCTTTTGAAAACTTGGCTCCCTCTTTTTTTTTTTTTCTCCCCTTCATGAGTCACACTCAGTCCAGCCTTCCTTTGCTAATATTTAGAAAAAGAAAACCACAGATAACCATTTAAAAAAAGCTGAAATGATCCTGGAAGACATTCTTTTTATAGCTTCACACTGTTAATATAAATTTTAGCACATAAATTATAACAGATATTCACTTGCTAGCATGTTTTAAATTGTGTAAACAAATAATGTCTCCAGTTTTGATGTTAATTTTTTTCATCTAGATTCTAGTCACTTGAATCACTTGTGCTCACATTAAGCTAAGACAGAAACACAAGTTTATCTGATGCTCTCTGGCCAGACACATGCTTAAATTATTTTCTGAACATAGAGCTCTGTGTCTGAGCAGTGCAACGGGTCAGAAGAAGACAGAAAGTAGCTATTCTAAAGATATGTATGGAGTGTTCTTAATAAAAACCACAAACAAGATGGCCTTTTCCAGCATTGGAAAAAACATGTGGGAAAGAACGAATTTTTCCCTTGGTCCTCACTAGATGCCATTAGCAGTTGCTGCATACAGAAAAAAAGATTTCTTCTCTGTAGAAGAAGTTGTGTGTGGAAAGCAGTGATAAAGCCTGGGGTACTTCTTTCTGAGTGCTTTTGCAAGTTGCTCACTGGAGCTCACAAATGTCCCTTTAAATTATTTCAGCTTTCAAGAATCAGCAGGAGAATCTTAAAATCGGAAAACACAGTATTTACAGCTACTGGACCAAATCTTTTTGATTGAGGGATTGGAAGCACATGGTCATGTGGAGTTTTAACTTGCATTCAGAAATGTTTTATGTAACTGTTCTTCCTGTCATTTTTTCAGACCTCCAGCACTGTTTCAAAGAAATAGTGCTGCTCAATGTGTAATAATGCATCACAGGACCCTGTTCCCATAGATCTGCAATGTCTTACTTTAATCTTCACCTAAACAAATATTCACTTAAATAAAATAGACTAACTTTCTCAGTGGCATGTGCTGTGTGTTTTCAGTCACTTGGAAGAGTAAACAGAGCCCCCTGTTCCTGCTTCCTTTGACTCCTGCTTCCTTTCCCATGTGCTTTATTTCTCTAACTGTTTGACCCATGCCGAGGCCTTGCAGGTTCCATCTTCCTTCCTTAGGTCTAACAGCTCAGTAGCACTGAGAAACTCATGAGCCACCAAAACAAGCTTTGCCTCCTTTGTTGAGAAACCATGGTTGAAACTTTTCTACTTTATAGGAAATGATTCTGTGTGGGTGTGAGAGGCATGAGAGGCATGGGACCCTCTCCACACAACACTGCACTGTTTCTCTTATCTTGATCTTTCTGCCTCTTCTTTAACTCATTATGTTGTTGTTGGGTTTTTTTTTCTTAACTACTGGATTCTTGGCTAGTCTGTGTTTGTGGAAGAATGCACATTTATTTTTTTTAACTGATCTATTCTGAGGAAAAAAAATGTTTATTTTAGTCAAGGCATGAGCAAAACTAATAAAACAAAACAAACAACAAGAGTTCCTTTTGATTCACACATCTCAAAACTCTAAACCAGGCATCATTCCTGAAAGCAGTTTTTCAAGAGGAAATCAATGAAAAACAGGCTAGTTCAGGAAATTCTTCTCAGCTTGATTGCTGCTTATATATGATGTGTAAAATAAGCATGTAAAAATACAACACTCTTAGAAAAATTGTTGTACTTTGAAGCTTTATCCAGCTGGCACCTGTTTTGGTGTCATTGATGTCACAGCAGAATATCAGCTCTGTTTCTCTTTCTCCCACCCATTTACCGAAGCAGTATGATGTTCAGTACTCAGTACCCTACTCTGAATAAATACATCTGCTAAAGGTGTACAGTGGATATGTCAAACATTAAATGAATATTGAATTTTGAATGGCGAGTATTAAGCAGGTGAACATTGAACAGTTCATGAATAATGCAGGAATAGATGTCTTCTTGGTGATAACTGATCAACACATTATGGAAAAAAATCACAGACAGTAATGACTCTTACACATCTGAATGCACATTGTTATAAGGTCTTCAGAAGTGACAAAGCCTTTTTGTGATATTTTGTGATGTTTTGTGACTTTAAACATGATACCAACTATTCTGAGACCACAGTTTACAAACTGCTCCACATTATCCAATTGTTTAAGGAGAACACACTAATTTTTGGTCTGAGTTTATTTACTAGTGCAGCCTACTAATTGAACTGATAGACATGTGGAGCCATACAATAATGCTACTACCAGAAGTGTTTGTATATCTGCCATAGCATATGGGAATTTGCTTTTCTTGCCTGCTAAGACCTGCTAAGTAATAATTCACAAAATGTAAGGGTTTCCAGAGAGTAGACTGTAAGTCCCTATTCTAGAATATGCACGTATTCTAGAAAATACTTTATTGCATAGACAATATACTGGATACTCCCTCCTGAATTATATATACTTCACAAATGTTGGGTATAAATATTTCAAGACCGAAAGAGAAATTAACATCTAGAACAGGGATAACCCAAAAGGTTGAAATGTCAATAAAGCCCACTAAGTTCACAGAATCACAGAACATTAGGAATTGGAAGGGACCTCGAAAGATCATCTAGTTCAACCCCTAATCATCTTAGTGGCCCTGCACTGGAATCTTTCAAGGAGTTCCCTGTCCTTCTTGAACTCTCAGGGGCCCAGAACTGGATACAATATTCTGGGTGTGGTCTCACCAGGGCAGAGTAGAGGGGGAGAAGGACCTCTCATGACCTACCAGCCACACCCCTTCTAATACATCCCAGAATGCCATTGGCCTTCTTAGATGTGATGGCACATTGCTGGCTTATGGTCATCCTGCTGTCCACCAGGACCCCAGGTCCCTCTCACCTATGCTGCTCTCCAACAGGCGAGTCACCAACCTATACTGGCACCTGAGGTTGTTCTTCCCTAGATGTAAGATCCTACACTTGCCCTTGTTAATGAGATTTCATTAAACTTCTCCCTGCCCAGCTCTTCAGCCTGTCTAAGTCTTGCTGAATGGCAGCACAACCCTCTGGTGTGTCAGCCACCCCACCCGGTTTGCTGGCTGTGCACTCTAATCCCTCATCCAGCTCATCAATGAATATATTGAATAGTACAGGTCCCAGTACTGACCCCTGCGGGACACCACTAGACACAGGCCTCCAGCTAGACTTGCTGGCTTCTTCCCTTCAAAACTGATCAGAAAGTAAGAGGTTTCAGCCCTCTACATACCGGCTTAATACCTGGCCCTGTTAAATTGCAGGATTCACAGCAAAGGTTGACTTTATCTAGACTACGTCAAGAGTAAGAAGGAACTGCTGTGGACAGAAATCTCTGAGTTTCCAGAAACCTGGAGAGACTTGATCAGAAGTTCTCTATGAAACAGGAGCTATGCCTCTTGCTCTTTATGCATGGGACACTAACTCACATTTATATAGTAACCAGGATCAGCATGAGACACCATCTTAACATTAACAATGAATAGTTAATACAAGATTGGGAAATCTTCATAGCCACTATCTGTAACAGGCTGATCAGTGTAAGAAAAATACATGTCAAAAGAAAGTTTTACACAAAAAATTGTAGCTATTATTGAATTGGACCTTGTCAGCAGAAAAGCAAAGAAAGATATTTCCTTTGAAAATTGCAGTTGGCCACAAGCAACACGCACGGGCATGATTACCTGCTAAACTGTTGCCTCATGTCAGCTAATTATTGGCACAACTAAGAGGAGAATAAGAAAAAAAGCTGCTCAGTTTTGCAATAATAGCATGATGTTAAGGCAATTTCACAGGCAAATTTTGGGTCAAGGAGGAAGGCACCCCAGGGTGAGCTGCTTTTAAGATCTCAGTGAATGAGAAACAGTTGCTTGTCCCTCTCAAGAAATCTGTTCTAGTTTTGTTAGTAGAAGAGCAGTTTAAGTGTCTGATAGGTCTTTTTAGGTGTTCAAAAAACACATAGATGTGGCACTCCAGGACATGACTTAGTTGATGTGGTACTGGATAGACAGTTGGATTTGATGATCTTACTGGTCTTTTCCAACCTTAAAAATTCTATATTTCTTTGATGTATATTTAATAATGTACAGGCACTTGTTTAGAGGCTGAGGAAAACAGAAATGTTTAGCTAACTCTATTAAACTGTGTAACATTCCTGAAAACAAATGGAAGCATTAATCCATTTTGGCACATTCCTGGATAACCATCTGTATCTGCATACATTATTAACCACTGCAGTTTCTTAAAAGGTACAGTTATTGATCTCATTTTACAATGCTACAGGGAGGCACTGACTCTGAGCATCTTGCCTGTCTTTTCCAAGTAGTGGTGTAAGGCTTCATAATCTAATCTGACCGTGCAGTGCCCAAACAGCAGAACAACTTCTGACACGCTCAGTAAATGCTTTTGGCTTTCAGTACATTCATTTAAGAACCTAAAAAAATATATCTTTAAGGGTGTCCGAAGCTATGGTACAGCTAATTCAGTTCATCAATCATCACTGAGAAATAAGATGGTTAGTGAGCACCATCAGAAAAGCAGAAATGAAGGCCTCTTCTGCATTATGGAGAGGAAACGAAAGCCCATTCTGAGGTGTGATAGCATCAGTTAGGTAGAGGAGTCACTTCCTGAGTGGAAGCTGAAATCAGATATAATTCCAACAATATCCACCAGGAAACCACAGAAAGCTGCAGGATTCATTAGTTTCCAAGAAGACCTAGATGTTTCTCTAAATCTCAAAAGTTAATGTACATGGTTTTTGTTCTCAGCAAGTTCAGCGAGGAGTATGACAAAGATCCTGTTGTTCTTGCCTCCAAATTTATTCATGTTTCTTTATAAGTTGCTACCTGATGAGCCATTTATATAACTATGTCCCAACTAATTTCCTCTGCTGTCTCTGCACCAACAATGTCTAATCTGACTTTGTTTCCTATTATTCTTATCCAGTGCTGCATTTAATTGTCAACATCCAGTAAAAAAAATTCAAAGTAAAACAAAGACACTTCATGTTACCTAATATTTTTATGACTTCTTGTAATGTCAAGACAGCCCCCTTTCTGTTGTTCACCATATCAAATTTTTGGTCATTAGTATAGCTATGGCTCCTCCTTCTTATCTAGCATGCCAACCAGGGAATATTGTACTACCAAAGAGGTCATATGGAGATCTTGAATGAGTGACCATATAATTTCAAGCAGCACAGAGTTCCGCTATACTCAGAATGATCACTGTATTTCAAGATCACATAAGAACTTCCAGGTCTCAATATCTGGTGTTTGTACCACTACTATTGTTTTACATAAGCCTAACTTCTCTGATATCTGCATGGATTAAATGGATTCCTTCTGCATTTTATACAATGCTATTGTATCAGGAAAACATTAGTACAATCATTATAGCAATCTTGTGCATGTTTTTTGCTCACATGAACTGGTGTAGAAGTAGTATAACTGTGTGCTCTGGTGAAGAAATATACGTAATGGTAGCTCTGGTCCTGCACCAAGATATTATTTCTATTTATCTACTCATCCATGAGTGAACAGTACACGTGGGAGGTGAGATGCTTACTTAGGAAGCTTGCTTATGGCCATGAGTCACTCTAGAAATCAGTACAATTAGGACTAACAACTTCAAAACAGTGCTTTCCACCAAGTAAACCTCTGCCAGTGTTCATGCAGGGCAAAGGCATCCTAAGTTAAGGATCATATTAGTAATCTGCACATCAACTTGAGAGCTGCACTTAATTTGCACAATAGTTTAAAAGACGTGGGAATTACTGCTTCAAGAGGATGATGCAGAAGTGGAAAGGATACTGAATTTAGACAAATAAGTTAGTCAGTTGGTCTCCTTAAGCAATGTAAGCAATGAAGAGATTTCTCCAGAAGGTGATGCAAGGGATGTAAACTAAATTCCTAATGTATGTCCCATTTAGAACTTCCAGGTCTTCATTGGTTATTCAGGGAGTTTAGGGAGTCTATTTGGATAGTTTACCCAGCCAAAGTATAGAGAATATTAATATGTCGCTGTACCTCAACTGCCTTCTTCCCTCCTTCCATTATATCATCAGTTGTCATTGATGATCTTAAAACAACATCCAGCATTTCGTTAAAAACCCCAAAGTACTGACTGCACTTCACTTCCATGTAAAGTTTTGTTTGCCTTTCAAACTCCATTTTAGCTGTTGATAGAGGTGTTTTCAGGTCATTTATAAGTTGTCATATTTACAAGCCTTAAGGCTTGTGTCTATATTTAGTTGTTCTTTAGAAATAAAGTTATTTTTAATAAATCACTTTCAATAATCATGAAGACTAAAACATTTATTTGGTGGTAGGGATTTTTTTTTATTGCCACAGTGAAGCTGATTTGAACAGTTCTTGCTGCGGTAGTTATATTTTTTCTATTTATACTACATTTGCTTTCTTGCAAATTTTAAGTCTGCATGATCAGAAGGTGCAAACTTCATCAAAATCTGAAAGAAATTCTGTGTTCAAAGATCTCCAAGCCTTGTGAAAGATCATTTATCAGTATCACCACATAATATCCTTAGACATTTTAAATAGTAAACATGATAATTTGCCTTAAAAGTGTTGAGACTAAAATTAAATATATTTGGTTTACAAATCATGCAGGTCTCATTTGGACAGGATGGAATGGAGCAGAACTGCCCAAATAAGGACTTTGGAGACAGAGGAATTTGGGAGGTCCTATTCAAGCTTTGGACAACCAAGAGACAATAAATATTATTATAACTGCAACTTTCTACTCTACTCCTCTTGTCTCAGGGATATAAGGATGTGTACTGGAAGATGGGGAATGCACAATGCTCACATTATGTGACCAAAGGCCTCACCACTCGGCGTTTAATGGGACAATAGTAGTTCGTTAGTCTCCCTGTGAAAGAACATTTGCAACCCCTGCAGACCATGAGCTTGAGCAGTGGGATCAGCTCCATCTCCTGGGCTGGTCTCAACAGGCTCTTTTCGAGCTGAGGCAATATGGAGAAGGGAAGTGTGTGGAGAATAGCTGCAACTCTAACATTTAATCTGACATTCATTCTGAATCCAAAGTGATGGGGTACTTTGGCCCTCAAAGATGTGATTAATACTGAGAACTGTACTTAAAGATCCACTAATATTGGTTAGTTTGGGCTTTTGGGCTTTTGTTTGTTTGTTTGCGGTTTTTTGGTTGGTTTTTGTTTTTGTTTGTGGTTTTGGGTTTTTTTTTTTAATTTTTATGTTCTATATTTGCTCCTAAGGAGAATAAAGCTGAGGTATGTCTGCAGGAAAGTGCTGTCCCCCACTTATGTAGCCCTCAAGACAAACAAAACTAATGGAGGGCAGGGAGGGTTCTCTCTGTTTCAAAGTATTATTTTCTCCTCTCCAGCTTTCCTTTCTATTGTTCTGCCTGATTTTTGCTGTGCTCTGTAATGGCATTTCCTTAAGGTCAATCTATTGTTATTAGGAGTGTGATAGAGATATCAGGCTGAGTCATGCAATATTTGCCAGCTCCACACCTTTCAGCAGCATTATGCTGCTGATAGTCAAGGTAAAATAGCTGTTTGTGATTACTGCTGCTTCCTTAATAGAACCTGTTTGTTTTTTTTTTTTAAATAAAATTTGTAAGGAAAGGAACTCTAAAAAGGAAATAACGTTTTAATGCATTTTCTTAGGTTAGCATGCAATGAGACTGAACCTGTCCAGGGCCAGCAGCATTCACAAATAATGCTTTAATAGCACATGCACTTAAGTCTGAGAGAGAGAGACAGAAGAAGGAATTAAACAAAGAATATTTCAGGCAGGATAAAAATCAATAAGGAAAATAAGTCTGCCCAAAACTTCTGACAGACACTGAAAATGTGTTTTCCATTTCACAAATAGAATTTTAAACTGAACATGTGCAAGAAAAACCCCTAACCAGAGATAGTCTACATAAAACCTACTGTGTATGAAACCAGTGAGCCATTATGTATGACACCAACCGTAAATCTCTTTGTGCCAATCTTGTACTGCAAATTATTGCATTATTTTGCATTGGCCTTTAACAATTTCCAACAACTACATAAAACATCCACACTGCAACTCAAACACTCAAAAGAGACATCCTGACATGGGTGCACATGTAATGAGGTGCTTGTTAATTCTAAATTTCTCCACTTGGCTATCATTAAGGACTTGTTAGAAATAAAATATATTACACTTTTTTTATGTGACAATGCTGCAGAGCTGCTACTGAATGAACTAAAGCTCTAGCTAGATACATAGGTGTGTGTTTGCTTTTGCCACCTTAGTTCTACAAAACAAATTTTGATAACTAAATCCAAATACAATGTTATTTTTTTTTTCTTCTTTCAAGGTTTGCCCTTGTGGCTGTTGCTCAACATTTTCCTCCTCCCTGACAAATTACAGTAGGGGCCTAAGATGCAGCTTTCATGGCTATCCATGCTATCCTATTTTAGATGAGATTTGTCAACATTCAGAGCATTTCTTACCCTCTCTTTTGCTGGGCAGGGGAGCAGCGGGAGTAACTCCGCAAAAACACAACTGCTTTAAAGCTAGATGAATTCTGCTACTGTGAGAGGAAAAATATTGACCTAATGCTTCAGTCTGCAGCTGTCATCTTGAGACTTTGGCAAATCTGTGACAAATTCTTTCAAAATATGTAGGTTCAGACTACCTGCATTACTATTTCTATAAAAATAATTATTGTAGTAATAATAATTTGTCCAAAAGGTCATGTTGGCCCATCATAAATGACTTATCAAAGAACATAGCTGTAGATTTCACAGAATAATTACTCCCTTGTGTTAAATAGCTTGAAACTGAACTGTAACTTCCATCTGAAATACAGCATCTTGCCCATCAGAAAAAAAACACACAGGCTTCTCTAGCTCACAGGAGATTCACCATGAACCCCAGCAGTGTCTCCTAGGTGCTAACAACTTGCCTTTTATTAGCTTTATTAGCCTAGGCCAGTGAATTTTGCCACATCAGGTGAAACAGTGATCAAGAATCTTCTCTTAACACCAAGTATGGAAATCACCCGGTCTCCCAAGCTTTGTTCTCTAAAAGTTGGCTTCTAATTTAAAATACTCGTGTAGCCTCCTCTTCTAGGTAGTGAAAGGACATACACTGTTCATTTCATCAGTCTTAGACACCTAAACCAGGGCTGGATAAAAAGGAAGAGGTCATTGTAGGAGTCTTTCCCACTCCATTAACTACAGAGACAATGTGAGCAGCTAAATTGGAGGCCTACCTTCTAGGCTACTAAAATTACATGAGGTGAACAGCTAAAATGGTCATGAGTCAGTCATCTTCTTTGTGAAAAGCTGTAACATTTGTATTTCCTTATTCTCTCACTGTGTGCCCATTTCCTACATCATAGGAGTTCTTGTGGTTTTTCTCAGAATTGTGTTTTGCCCTTGAAGCCCTCTATGAAAAGCAAATTCTCAAGCAATGGCAGTTTTCTTTCCTACAGGGACAACTCTCCTCTCCACTAGCAACTTCTTTCCTTTTCCTGAAACTTTTAAGGGTATACTTTTTAAAGAAACAGCTACTCTTGTGACACACTTGGTTAGAAATGGCTAATAGTTCAGTACACACGCAAGTATATGGACATGCACACCTAGATACATGCGCATTCCCCCCACCCTGACTATGCACTTACAAGTCATGTGAGATTCATTTCCACATACAACAATTCAAAATTAAGATTGCAAATAAATATTTTGGGGTAAAAATAAGCATGTCTTCTTGCTTTCACTAAGAAACATGAAATGACTGCCTGGTAATGGGAATGCTCCACATTTTTCAGAGTTTGAAAGATGATTCATAAGTCATGTTGGTTTAGATAAAAGTGTCCAGCTAATTTAGATGAAAGTCTCCAGCTCTCTACAGATTCCTCTGATTGAATTATTTCCTTTTATTTGAATAGCTTCAATCACTTCTGTCTACTATACCTGGGTCATTGCTGTTAATGACCTCTGTAGACTACAAGGTTTTACTCTCAACAGTTTGCATAAAGTTGTTCTGAAGAAATGTATTCTGATAAAATGTGGAAGTTCTGCCCTAAACCAAGGGAGATTAGAGCATTTATTATTTAATACTCTTTCCACAGCAAGAAGCTATATTCAGTGTTTAGCCTTCCACGTATAGCTCAGAAATAACTGTGGAATACCTTAATTCGGATTTCACTAGATAAGCAATACTCGTAGGGAGGACTTCTCAGGATGTGGCAGGAAGTAGAGAATGTGACCACACAAAGACATCTTGCATAAATCAGCACCAAAACCCCCTGCATTTCCTTGCTGAATATATTACAATACTCTCAAAACTTCAGGGTGTTAAAAATCCCATTGTTTTTTAATTTTTCAGTGATGAGCTTTTACCTTGGGAAATTAAAATTCTCATTTATGCCTGATAGAAGAGTTTTCAGAGTCCCACGTTAAGCTGTTGTATATTGTTGGATGTTGATAAAAAATTGTTGGTCTCCTCTGTAAGCAGCTACATTTCAGTGTTGATGTAGTATATGTATATAAGTAAGTAAAACATTTGGGAATTCTTCTGTGTTACTTGCTATGTTTTTGTTGTTGTAGCAACATTGGTTTGTAGCAGCTGTGAAGCTTCTGGGGTTTGTTAATAAAAAACCACACAGATATAAGAATGGAAAGACTGGAGGGGAGCAATAAAATAAAACTAGCACTTGTATAATGATTGGAGACCAATTATTTAGTTGGTTTTTTTTCCTCTTTTCTGTGTTTTATTAAAGGATTTTATTGTTAGCTCTGTATAATCTGTGTGAGAAAGTTGCTTGTCTATATACAACTGCACATTCGCTTGTGTCCCTCCCACATGAATGTGTGTTACTGTAATACTGGTGTGTAATTGTGCTATACCTATTTGTACCATACGAAATTCTAACCCTGTACCTGCACCCTTTTAAGATACTATGGTCTTAAAAAAACCCCAAAACATATGAAATATCTACAGTTGAGTAAATAGTGTAAACAAACTGCTTTGAATATTCATTATAATTCTGAAAGTTTGCGTGGGGTTACTTTTTGCCAATTGTCACCGCTTTGATGTATTTTTCCACCTGTTGTGTTCTACTAAAAAAAAGCTAAGGAGGACAAATTACATGGATTCACACTGGGAAGGTTCACACTGGAGTATATGCTTTAACATTCAATATTGTAGTCTGCAGGAAATTCCACTGGCTGCATTAGGGGTATTAATGATAGGAGATATAAAACATCATGGCTGTCAAAATGTGTCCCTAATTTGGCATGCTCAAATACATAAAGAGAATTATAAAGCCCTTCTGTTTTGCACGTATTCAAAATGAAATGTAATAAAGAACAAGATCTGCATCAACTTCTACCCACATCAGTAAATCCTTGTCAGAGAAAGTAAATGTTTCACAGTCTGGATCAAACACTGGGTAATAAGTTACTTGAGAATCAATCTGTATTTATCCAGGTTCGGCCTGTTAATACTCAGTGTGGATTACTTCCGCTTTTAACTCCTCTACATTTCACTGTGGGTTTATCACTGAGTGTTCCAAAAGCAGAGTGGTAAAATGTTCTAGTTGAAAAACAAAACAGTCCGGAAAAAGAAAAGTGCAATAGATCTGGAAAGCTCATTTGAAATTTATGAGGGATTTGAATTTGAATATCTGGATTTGCCAATCCACAAAGGAAGAAAGTAGGAGGCTGCGAGTGAAGAAGTTTCCTGTGGTTCTTCCTTTATACCAAGCCACAAAGGAAGGAGCTCTGTGCTCAAGCAAGCTTTGTAAAGCTGTTCAGTCTGTGCCTACATCAAAACTGCTGTCAGGATGGTAATGCAGTTTGGGAAAGCTTTCTGGGCATTGCTTTGCTCTTACATCTGTTCACCCACCTACAGCATAAGGATTTTGTCCACTGACTGGTAACTTCAAGAAAATGACAAAGTTTTGGTACACTGTATGTTCAAATAAATTTTAAGATCTTTTCTCATAGGATGCAGGGTTTCTATATTTGCTGTTGGAGGTACACACACAAACACAGATATATATAATGCGTCCAAGACGGTTTTGCATAAACCAGGGGTTCTCTATCATAGAATCATAGAATGGCATGGGTTGGAAGGGACCCCAAGGATCATAGAGCTCCAACCCCTCTGCCACAGGCAGGGCCACAAATATTTCTATAATGTGGATCACATCCAAATGAAGGGACTCCTTTTCAGTCTCAAATAACATATTCAGTCCTATGGGCAAATAACAATCCTATACCAGCATTTTTTTTACAAGGAGTTTTGGTATCTTTTCAGGATAATAATCTAAAAACCAAGGAAATCCAACAGACAAGTTTCCTACAGAACACAGAAGTACTGACTACCATAGGAATTGTGGACCATGAATCATTGTATCCTACATAAAAATAGACTTTGGAAACCTACATGTCTGAATACAATTGGGATATGCAAGTAAGGACTGCATGTAGGGTAAGAAGGCAAAAGCATTCAGAAAAGCTTTCCATGAGAATGATTGAGTTCAGGGAAGTTATGTGACTCAGGGAGTGGGAAGTTGTCCTACTCAAAAGCATGTGTATGCTTCTGACAGTCATAGATGAGGGAGAGCAGTGGTTTTTTAAAGGCATGAAAATAGGTTTTTAGACATTTGGGTGCTGAGAGCTGAGTTGAGGTAGAACACTGGGAGGCTAAACCCACTTATTAGAGCTGGGGAAGCAAGTTTAGGGAGGAGCTAGGGAAATGGAAAGGACAGGTTTGAAGAGGGAGGAGATTAACTGTGGAATTGTCAAGCTTGAGCTACATGATGAAATAAACATGAAAACAATAGTTTGCAGCTGAAAAAAACCACACTGTCTCCTTGGTGCTACTACAGAAAAAAAGCATAGAAACTTGTTAGGGAGGACTTGTTGCTTTTGTCATGTCTTAGTGGTAAATTTTAAAAAACAGACAATGCCAGCCCTTAGACAGCCAACATAAAGAGCAGGGGTTGAAGGACATGTGCCAACACAATGTAATTCTTGGCTGTGAAATGTTAACTATGAAATGGTTCCTCAGGTTGGGTTAACTTCTAAGATAAGCTGCTCTAGTAGGGTGTGGAAGGAAATCAATTTAGTTCATGAGCTATGGCATGGGGTTTTTTTATTTGAGGTATGGGGGATTTTAATTTGGTTTTACTTCTGGGTTTTTTTTTTTTTTGATAGTAAGTTGAGTGCAGTGTGGTTTTGAATTTGAAAAAAAATCTGAGTTTTGTAAACTGGTATCTGGAAAAATGGTGACATTCACACTTTACACAGTGTGTTAATTCAAAAGAAACCATTAGCAGCCTTAGACCAGAATAGGTGCTTTCAAAGTAAGTAAATCATTGTTACAGAGGCTGTAACAATGAAGTTGAGAGGAAATGAAGATGTGATTATGAGGGTCACCATCATGTTGGCTAATATAAAGCACAACACAGGCAGCTTTTCAGAGATGACAGGCTGAAGGATTGGTGATATGGAAGATACATACAACAAATGAGAATTGAATTTAACAGTAGATCCGTATTGTTTTTCCATGGCCTTAAACTTTCTTTTCTTGAGCAATCAAAATTTGGCAGAGATTTTTTACAGCACTCATAGGTACCTGTTAGGTCTTTTAATGTTTTGATTACTGCAACACCTATTAAAATGTTTATAGCTTTCAGCTTTTGTGTAATTACATCTGTCCCATCAGAAAAATTTATGGGATAACAGGTGCTGCCACAGTTAATGACAGCAACTCTGAATAGGAGTTAGTTATTGAAGTAAATGAAGAGTACATGCAAATTATGAAGTATCATTGTTATAAGTAGGGGTTTTTTAATGCTCTGTAGTGAAGGATGAACTCTTCTGCTAGAGGAATAATGCAGATGAAAATTAAGCATTACAGTAACACATACTGTTGGCAGTATTGGAGATTTTAAAGTACTATATTGGAATTAATAGTTTGCTAACCACCTTGTTTTCATGGAAGACTTCAAAACAAGTTTTCACCAAGCTGAGCTGTTAGATCAGCCTTGTAACATGTGATGCAGGGATAGAAAATCATGAACTTGAAAAAAAGGAAATGCAGAGCTACTGTACAATTAACCATTTCCTTTTTTTGTATTGTTGTGCATACATCTAAATAATCAATGACTGTAAATTCCAGTACTGCCCATGGAAAAATAACACTAAATTTATGTACTATATTGTTTACTGACTTCTATCACATTTACTAATGATTCTGCTTTCAGGCATTTTCACCATGCCCAAGATCTCACTTCCTTCTGCCCTACACAACTGGTGCTCTAGAGACTGTAAGTCAACAACTTATGAAAAGGAGTTAAAACACTTTTGTGATTTATGAGAGGTAGTAACAAATGTGGAAGTGCTGTGACCACAGCAGACCCTTCCTGGTGATTAAGTTGCCCCTCCCAGTCCGCTCACCTCAAGAATTTGTTCTGTGCCTGTCAGCGCTAGAGGCTGTGAAATGCTGCTGTCTGCTGTCTTTAGGGAAGTCTGCGGATTTCGTATTTAAATGCTGCTGGCTGCTGTCTTTAGGGAAGTCTGTGGGTTTCGTATTTGAGTCACAGTCACCTATGTTGCACCACAGACGATGCTGATTTATGAAGACAACTAATACTGAGGTGTATCAGTGCATCTACTGATCATATGAATCTGAAGATGTAAGAAAACGCCTTCACAAAATGGACAGAATCAGTTTACTGTTTCCACCAGTGTGACTCAGTCCTGAATATATGAGGTTTTTGTGTCAGTTTAACATCTGTGCTGCTTGCTGTATATGAAGACAGTAACAGCTGAAAGTCACCAAAAAACCTTCCAGCAACTTCAAGAATAAAGAGAAAAGGTGTTGAACTGCCACATATCCTAATTTAGAGTAAAGCAACACAGGTGAAGAGAGGCAACTACCCTTGCCCATTTCATATTCTGTGAAGAAAGAATTTTTGTCTCCTGATCTCTTAATCTAGTTCTTATCTGTGTCTCCTTTCACTGAAAAAACACCAAGCCACAGAAAAAGATATATCTGACTTATAAATATATTTAAATGAATAAATGAAAAACATGTCCTCTATAGCTGCCCAGTTATCAGTATCTTTGTCATTCTGATAAATAGAGATGAAAAGTTAAAACCCATCAGTGCATTTTAACTCTGCCATTCCTAGAGTTATTCTTTCTGTGTGTACTTCTTTGCCTTGCAGGGTAAACACATAAAGCAGTGAATAGACAAGAAACACTCCCAGCAAAAGAAAATTTACAAATCTTCAAAGGATGTTGAATGTGAGTGGGCAGATCATGACAAAATGTTCACACTTCTTCCTCAAACCTAACTAGTTTACCACTACATATTTATGCTATAAACTGTGAACTGGAGTTCCTCTGTGGGAGAGCAACCCAAGTGAAGTGACTGGAAGCAAGAAAACAGCTGCTTTTGCAGATATGGGATAGGGCAGGATTTGCTGGTTCCCGTATCTGTTTGTCTAATTGGAAAAGTCTTTAAGAATTAATTTCCATCACCATTACTTGAACTTAACTCAGAATTAAACAAGTTTATTCTGGAAGCACAATCAGTGAAATAATGTCTTTAATCTTTGTCCTTTTTGAAATGGAATAATAATTCTGCTGCAGTTACATGTTGTGAGGCTGAACCTGTGTGTGTATGGAAATGTGTGTATTCCAGTGGTGGGTGCTAGTTCAGGAATGATGTATTTTAGGAACTTTAGACACAAGTGTCTTCAAAATAACTGTGAGTTTGGTTTTTGGGTTGGGTTTTTTTTTGTCTGGGTTGTTTTTTTGTTTTTTTTTTTGTTTGTTTGTTTGTTTGTTTGTTTGTTTGTTTTTGTTTTGGTGTTAAAAGTAGCAATATTGTTGGGTTTTGTGCTTACCAACGGTCAAAGTAGAGCTAAACTTTCAAGATTTCCCAGTGAAGCAGGTTTCTGACATCAAAATGCAGGGCACAGAGTTTTTATTTGTAAATCACTGTCTAATATTTACATAGAGAAAATCTACCAAGACATCTCAATAGCATTTACCATGACGTTTTGCAATAGTCACATAGAAAAATGTTGACAATTATTGGTTGTTATGACACAGTACTGTGTAGACTCAGTCTGATACATTTTAAATGTTTTTGACAAGATAAATTTGAAATTCAAGAAGTTGTTTTGAACACAGATTTATCAACATAATCAATCATTATAGCACCCTTGACTGGCTTTCCATTCCTTAGAAGTCGGTGCTTATTAGGGCCTGCAAGTTTGGGACTCCTGAGACACTGATAAGCAGGAGAAATTGAGCAGAGGGTCCTCAAGGTATTTAGGGCTGGACCACTTGCCTTGTAAGGAGTTGCTGTGGAAGCTGGGTTTATTCTACCTGGAGATGTGATGGCTTGGGTGGGAATCACAGCAGCCCCCAACACCCAGAGGGCAGGGACCAAGATGTTGAGCCAGACTCTACACACCAATGCATGGTGGGAGGAGATGAGACTACGGGCGGAAGCTGAAAGTCGTGAGGTTCAGAATGGACATAAGGAGACCCCTTCCCTTTGGAGACAGCTGAGTAGGGGTGCAGGTTGTCTAGGGAGGCTGTGCTGACTTCATCCTTGGAAGTTTTCAAGCCCTGATGGGGCACATCCCTGAGCAGTCTGATCTGAGCTCAGAGCTGGTGCTGCCTGAGCGGGCGTGGGAGGCTGTGCTGGAGAATCTTCTGACCTTCCTTCCCACCTGTGTTGGCAATGGTCAGAGGGAGACTGAGCACCCACGTAGACATGCATGGCAATGAGCCAAACCACACAGACAGATCCTACATCCCACTGTTCCTAGGAGAGCTGGAGTGAAATTCTAACATCACTTAGGTCAAGAGAAAAATTCCCAGTGATTTTGCCAGGATATCACCCATTGTATTTTGTCATTACGAAGAAGGAATGCTGGCATTTTTCCACCAGCTTCAGAGAGGTCATGTCACACAAGAGGAAAAAGGGTGTCCAACCCTGCACTGACCAGGGAGACAGGGCCAGCTGGAATCTGCTCTCAGGTCTTAGCTAAGAACCTAAAATTAGGTGGACTGAATCCAGGCATGAGAGTTAAAACAACATGGAACATTTGGGGGATTTTTTTCACATGTGCCTAATTTGAGGTTGGGCACAGCTCACTTTTGCTAGGAAGCAAGTATCTATGTCTGATACTAAATTTTCAAAATTAATCATGTAAAATATACATACATATATTTGCCTGAAGTTTGTGGTTGCCAGACAGCAAATACAGCTGATCTGATTTTACCTGCTGACACACAGTTAGATACGATCCGTGTCCATAAAGAACTCCAGACAGTGCCCATACTGATTGCATTCATAGCCTCTTGCATTACTATAGGCATGTAACACATATATATGTGTATATTTGAGACTTGGATGTGTGTTTGAATCTCCTCCACTTCTCAGATAAAGTTAAAATCCAATGTATTTGGCATCTAAATATTGCCATTAATTAAACCAGGTATTACTTTAAAACACTAAATTAAATAGTTTTGTGTTTGAAATTCATCCCATTCCCTGATGTGTTTTGATATATACAGGACTCAGATCCCTGCTTCACTTCTGTGCTTAGTCTGTCATAACGTGACTTTTTTTCGGGGAAGGCTAATTACATGACAAAGAAATTAGATCAATGAAACACAAGGAAAACTGTTGTAAACATGCTGAGAATAGTAAGGCTGCCTACTGACATTTTAATCTTTGGGGAATTGCTCCGGGTAAGAGCTTATTTCTTAAATTTCTCACTCCAGCTGGATCAGTCTTCTAATTCACCCAGTTAAAAGTGCATGTCTTGTGCTACCCTGTTTTCAATTACATCATTTGATGTAAAAGTTGTTGCACCAGAATAATTGACATACAAATTTGGCCTTTAATAAAAATTTGTTGCAGTGACAAATCATTTATTACATATTAATGTATTAAATTATGAACCACTTCTGCAAAGAACGCCAACAAACTTTTGCATTTACTTGGCAAAAATCCACAGCCTGATGAGGGCTACTGAAACAATTGGTTGTACTTAGTTAACAAAACCTTGTTTTTGAGATCATACAGTGTTAAAAAATCTTAATTTTTTGAGCTCCAAGATGAGCTATCTTTTGTATCATCTTAGATACAAAACTTTATCTTTAGGTGTAGGGAGAGGCTTCAGGATCAAAATGTCTTTTAAGGAGGCAGACCTTAATTTTGAATGGCAGTGATAAACATGAAGTCAAAATACACAATATTCTAGTTAAAAAGAAAAAAACCCAAAACACACAAAAAAAATCCAAGAAAAAAAAATCAACTCTTCAAGATGTCTCCATAATTAAATTTAATTTTACTTTTTGGTCTCTATGTTGCTATAACTAGATATTTAGTCCCACACCCCGTTTACATTTCTTGCCTGTCCTTTGTTCTGCCAACAGATTTTTCAGGAAAATTATAGGACTGGCGTACTTGTAGTTACTCATGAATAAAGACCAATTCCTGCCTAGAAAAGATATAGCAGGCTAAACAGTTATCAAGTGGCAAGGGTTTGGCTTGCCACATCTGCATTGTTGGCTCAGATCTACTTTCACTTCTTTCCAGAGGGCACTCCCATAAAGGAGGCAAAAAGAGAGGAATATGTTTACAGTTCTTCACTACTCCAAAGAAAATTTACCAGAATGCTACCAGAGGTTCAAAATAAATGAAAATGTATAGCCATTTCCAAAAGCATACAATGAATAGAATTTTAAACATCTCAATGTAAGGATTTTTTTCCCTGCAGTACTGTTTCTTCTACATGCATGTCCAGGATACCAGCGTCTGAATTCTCTGCTATGCTTCTTTTCAAGGACTGGAGGAGTAGCAGATAAGGGTGAGAACTGAACTCTGATTAAAACAATCTAAAAGTACCCACTGGTTTTGATGGAATTTGAATTAGGGCCTTAGTGCTGGTATCTGGACTTCCAGAAAATTTCCAGAGGCAACTGCAATGGTCACCCTATTACCACCACAGCCAAAAAGCTGGCTCCCACCTAGCTAGAGCATTTTAACTTCTTTCATTACAAATTAAAAGGGGATATTAATTCTGGGGGCCTGTGGCATCCTGTTCTTTAATAATGAAGTCCACTTTGTACACATAGAGGCAATTCAAAATCAATGCCATGCAGCTTGTCAGTGAGTCCCAGGTAGACCACCAAAAGGAATGAAGAGTCTGGGTGGGATGGGTGAAAGTGACCAGGGCCAGTCCCCAGTCCTGGATCTATCTAGCACACACCCCAGCCACAGCACAATGCCAAGAAGGTTTCTGTAATCACCTGCTGTTATGCAACTTCTGGATGGGTGCAAATTTCAGCCTGAGAAATGTAAACTTTGTCATCATAATGATTAAGCAAGGAGTAAGCTCCCCGGTAAATGTGTGCCTGAGATAAACAGAAAATGACTCGCATGCGCGCGTTGCCTCGGCTGCTGGGACAGGCTGCTGAGCGCTGCAATTGCCAACTAAAAAATTGCAAGAAAACTTGTAAAATATTTTTATATCATGTCTTAACAGTAAATCTTTATCTTTTGTGTGTTTGTTTTTTCTTTAAAATTGCAGTCTGCAGAGGCTTGTGGTTGTAGCTTATTCCTCAGGCCATATCATCACCCTTTTTTTCCATTAAAGAATCTGCAGTACGTATCCTTTGCAGGTGTCCGGGTATATTTTCAACTGAAAAGATATTTTGTTCTGGGAGATAGCACAGGTAACTCACAGCAACATCACAGAGTGGCCTTACCAGAGGAAAAAACCCAGCCTGCCTGACATTTAGAGATCTCTGTTCCTCTGTGGGCTGGGGTAGAGATGTGACTGGAACAGTGAATTCATACTTTCTCACATTGGTTATTACTAAAATCTAAAGCAATAAAGCAAACGCTGACAAATTCCTACTTTATTTAAGTTTAATTTGAGTGGGAAGATAGCGGATGTACCCAGAATGTGTGTTGCTTGGTGTGCTCTGGCTTCTGTGCTCACCCATAAGACCCATGAATCACAGTCAGTTACAAAAGCTGTCTCAGGGAACAAGTTAACTTTAAATAAATAGCCTTCTTTTTTAAGGGCTTTGCTGAACCAAAGCCAGGAGGATTAGTTGAAGGATATTAGTGGGAAAAAAAAGTATTAAAAGATATCTTTTTCTGCGCTATATAACTTCATGACATATTTGACATTAAAATTAAACACAGGGAGAGGACAGTGCTGAATCTCAGCCTGTAAACTCCATTTATTCCCACACTGATGAGGGAAAATGCAAACAACTACGTTCTTTCTCCTAGTTTCTGTTGAAAAAAGGCCCTCTTCGTGATTTTATTGGTTATTTTAATGGTGCAGAGATGCTGCTTCTTACTGAGAGCCACCCAAGTTTCTATAGGTGCTGTATTTATAGTGGTGCAAAACCAAACGGTGGCTTTATATCCCTACAACTTCCATTTGTAAAACCAACTGATAAATTTCTTCCAAAGCAGTTTACAGTGAACTCATAGCTGTGTAAGCAAAAAAGAGTTAGAGAGCTATGCCATGGG
This sequence comes from Gallinula chloropus, assembly GCF_964237585.1. NCBI lineage: Eukaryota > Metazoa > Chordata > Aves > Gruiformes > Rallidae > Gallinula > Gallinula chloropus. Next base: position 29,487,838 of record NC_140086.1, on the reverse strand, counting down.
AAGACTTGGTGGACTGCTGTAGTTTTAAACCACCCATTTTCTGCCACAGTTCACATGAAGATGCACAATAAGCCAGGTAACCTGTAATTGTCTGCATTCAGTCATGTCTGTTTTCAGTCCTAAAAAGATCATAGAACCTTGGAATGGGTTGGGTTGGAAAAGAACTCAAAGACCATCTAGTTCCAACCCCCCTGCCATGGACAGGGACACCCTCCACTAGACCAAGTTGCCTAAAGCTCTATCCAACTGGGCCTTGAACATTGCCAGGGATGGGGCAACCACAGCTTCTCTGGGCAGCCTGTTCCACTGCCTCATCAGTCATAGGAATTTCTTCCCAAGATCTTTCCCTCCTTTTTACCACTGTTCTCTATCAACTAGGGACAGTGTCTGTGAATGTCTGCTAAAAAATTGTCATAATTGTACATGAACATGGACTTGAGATGTTTTATGCAGGTCCATCTGAGACTAGATCTGCATCTAGACTGACATCAAAAATAGACATGGGTTTTGAAAGAATGTAGTTTTACTGATCAATATCCAGAATTTGATTTTTTTTTTCATCTCCAGTTTTCTTATAATTTCCAGGACAAAAGAGAACAATCAAAGTTCTGATCATGCCTGATGCTGATCATCCTCCAGGGAAGCACATGGTTTTTTTTGGGGGGGACAGTTACTGATTTAGACAAATTGTGTTGTCTTCTTAACTGACTCTCTGTGATACTAACTCTTTGTATTTGGATAAACACAATAGTAGACTTACACGCAGCTGAATCTTTATAGAAAGAGTACAATGTAACCACATTAATACAGGAGGGTTATTTAGCTCCAGCCTCATTTTATAAGTGAAATACCTGTATAAAATATAGAAATACATATATATATATATTTCTCACCTAGAAATGAAATTATTCTAAAAGATCCAAAGGGATTGCAGTCTTTGCATTGTGGAAAGGAGGCAATGAGATTGGAGAACATTTTGTACATCCAGAACTATCCAGAGTGTCACAGAAATTTAAGATGGAAATATGTTACAGAGAGCATTGCAGGAAATGAGTGCAAAAACTGCCTTCTGGTACCTCCATCCCTTGGGTCACCCTGCACATTCAAAGCCCTATCAGTGATGTCAATACTGGTTTCCCAGTTGCCATGATTTACATGCATTTTTGCCTTCATTGCCCTTAGGTTCCAGACAGAGTTGAAGCCAACAAGGTATTGATGACAGAGGTTGGAGGTATAACAGTTCTCTGCTGAAAAAGGAAATGCAGGAATTTTCATGTTAAACTTCCTGTCAGTAAGATAAGAATACTCACCAGTGGAAAGGAAAAATAAGAGGTCCATCTTGGCCTCCACAAGAACGTGGGTTTTGTCACCATCCAAAACACATGCCATGGAGGCCAATGCCATGATTTCCACTGGGCGGAATTAAAGGAATCACTATGTGTGTCGGTGTAGGACACATCCTTCCTGGGCTCCAGGGTTAAGAAGTCGCTGACTGACATTTTCATTGACATGCTGAACATACCCAGCACAGGTCACCTTAGCAGACAGGTGACATCCTTGCATCATATCCTAGAAAAGCATGGCTTGCTTTTTACCTAACAGTCCTCTTCCTGCCACACTCTGCCTGCACTGTCCCTCTTCCTACTTCTCATTTGCAGCATCAAGAATAATAATCACCACCATTTTACTATTTCATTTCCACCTCTGCTACTCTTCTATTTGCTGTCTATTTGTCTACTTTTCAGACTTACTTTTTTGGTTCTTCCTCATGCATATCAAGCTGAAACAGTGTGCATCAACTGCTTTACAAGCTTGTAGATTACCTACTACCATGAAATCAGAGGAGATCTTAGTGTAGTTCTAAGACAATATTCAAATAGTCCAGGAGTACATCTACATGTATATAAGAAGTCTGAGATAAAACTTAGCAGTCAATAACATGGGAGGACTATGAGGAGCAATAAATAACTTGAACTTGCTTTCAGAGTTCTCTAGATGTCGTCAGTGGGCATAATTGTCAAGGACCAAGAGCTGCTCTGCTGTCCTAGATGCAAACTGCAGCTGCCTTTTCACCTAAAAATTAAATTAATCTCCAGCAAGGTACATTATGTTATCATTTAACTGTAATAGATTTTAGGCACCTACTGGATTTGTGAGCAGCAGCATATAGTTGCTCTAGCCTCAAACTCGACCCCTAGGCCCTCTAATCCTCCGAGTACATGGCAGAAGAAAATCAAATCTCCTGAATCTACAGAACAAAATCTCACAGACATGTGAACAAGATTATTACAGTTTTATTCTGACACAGGATTAGAGAGAGCTCATAGCAGAGCAAGGAAAATTAATGACATTCTAAAGAGTATAAGGAACCAAAGTAACCTTGTTTAGAGTCATTGGCACTCAAAGAGTTCACCAATGCCAGGGTCTAACTGTGCCTGGTTGCTCATTTTATACACACCTACATTGCTCTAACACAATTTGCAAACAGTATGACAGAATGGAGGATTGCCTCTTCTTGAGGTGCTCTATTATTAATGAACTCACAGCAGCTCTGTACTGTATTTCAGGACAGGAAAAGAGGAATACCATGTGCAAGTGAAACTGTAGGCTTGTTTGAGTAAGCAGCATGTAATTATCCAGACTGGAAGGTGGCCAGCACACTAAAGCTGACAGTCCAACGCTAACCTTGCAGCACTCAATATCCAGAGTATTTGCAAACTGTCTGCTGCAGTTCGTTTTCCAAAGTTCAGCATTAGACAGGAATATGTTCTGTACTGTATTCTGATGGCAGCACAACCTCCTCCTGATTATGGTCTCATAATTTACTTTTGCTGCCTAGCTCTAATTCTGACACTGTTAAATTTTCTCTGTTAGAGAATGCAAGCATGAGAACAATAGATTATTCTGTGCTTTCCAACAGCCTGGATACATGTAAGTGGCAGTGGAAATTTACTCTACAGAGTCCTCTCTCAGGTCCAGACAGCACAGGTCTTAAAATGGTGAGAGTTATGAATGTCAGGATGAAGGTCATGCATGGCAGAATGAGGGTCATTCACTTCATAAGCACTCCACAAAGAACGACGGCCTCTACTGTGTCCCAGGGACTACAAGACATTTTTGAAATGACAACTGTTAGCAATCCTGCCAACATTGCTGCTTCTTAGCTTTTCTGGTTAGCTACTGTCAAATGCAACCTTCTCTCTTTTTCCTCATTCCTCAGACAATATCAAATGACTGAAGAAGGAAGCTCAACAAGTCACTGCATGGAATAACTGGGAGGGAGAGGTCATTCAGTTTATGGTGGGGTGGGAGCAGGAGCCAGTTCAGCTGCAGGGCTTGTTTTGGGATGATGTGAAATGGGTGGGAGGTGTGGGGATTTGTTGAGACAAAGGTTGGTACCTGCAAAGAAGAGACTATACAGATTTGTTGGCAGAAGTCAGTTTACAGGAACAAAATCTTTTATGAGGCATAGCTGAGGAGCTCTGCCGCTTAGGATTCAGGTAGGGATGCCTAGTTCAATGGAAATATCATGCTTTCAGATATTGCATCAGCTTTTGGAACTGGAACCAAACAATGGGTCTTTTAATAATCAAAATATTTGCATTGTGAGTTACTTAATTACTCAGCTTTGAATTTCCCCATAATGGCAAGGCTTTGGGCCCCGATGATTATATTTTCCAGAGGGAGAGAACAAATTCAGACAATTTTTAATCTTATGTATATGGGAGGGGGCAGTGGGCCCGTTGCTGGCTGGCTCTGAGCCAGAAGAAGACAGAACCTAAATAGAAAGCAAATCTGTGAAAAACCAGCTTTAACAATAGAGATGAACATGGACTCCATTGTTCTTCTGAGCACATTTCTGCAGCAGGTTGAACACAGTAGCGCCTCATGATTTAAATCCGCAACATGGAATAACTGCTTATTTTGTTTGTATTTAGCTAAATCTGATGGACACCCCCTGGTTTTATGTCAGCCAAAGTGTAATGGTGCTTTCTCTGGTTTGGTTGTTTTGGGTTTTTTTAATAAAACTGGCTCCTTAGAACAGTAACTTTTCTTCATTAACACTTTTCCTGTGCATTTTCACAAAGTTGTGCTTTGGCCACTTCATGCACGGTTGAAATTGTTGACATCTCTACTGAGCTCAGCCAAACAGTATGATAATTTTGTATTTCATAAATACTTGTGAGGATGCTTACTAGAATGTGCCAGAACATTTTTGAAAACTATCTGTCCCAGAGCTGTCTGCATATGTTTATTTAACTACCTGCTCCATCACTGAGCTTTTCTTTTGCCTTATTTTCAGATGTCAGCATTGACTTCAAGACAAATATGTTGAACAACAAAGCTTTTTATCGTCATTACTTCTACTGTAGGACCTTCTAGGCATTCATATTCCAGTGCTTCTACTGCCAATACGCTTTTGTATAATCTCCTTCCTCTGTGGCCGAGGTCTTAGTGAAAAAAAATTGAATTAAATGTTCCACTCACATTCTCAGTGACAGCAAGTGCTTATATTTTCTGCATCTCTAAACTCTTTATCTTTCCTCAAAGTGTGCTTTGTTCACCACTGTTATTTCTATATTGAACCAACTATTTGGAAAGCTGTAACAGAAGGAAGCGCTGGGTCAACTTCTGTGGCAGTAATATGACCTAGATTGCTGGAGATTTCTACTCAAAGGCATAATTGTAAGAGCATGTAATAATGAGTGAATATAGCTGCTTAGCATTACCCGATGTAGTAGCTTGTTAGTTTGTTGATCCCAGCACTGCTAAAACCAGAACTTCTGGGGAATTTTCTTTCTAATGTTCAACCTTACATGTAATGTTTCTACTTTTATTAATTTCACTGTAGCCACACAAACATACTCATAGTATAGTTCTGACATTTGAAGTGTTTCTCAGGAACAACTTTCTTTGCTGGACAGCTTCATCTTTCTAGAAAACCCATAGGGTTGAAAGCTCGCTGTTGTTTCTTCACTTTTCTCTCTCTGGTTTTACCCCTAAAAGCACTTACAATCTTTAATATATTGCCTTAGAATTTATCGCATATATTATACATTACCAAAAATATTACTAGTCTTTTATATTTTGATTCAAATGGACATTCTACAAATAACATTTGAGACATTATTTTGAATGGCCACGTGAGAACCATAAAATAAAACAGATGGCATGGGCTAAATAAAATGAATGGTAATCAAAATGGTATTAAGTACTTTGTAAATAGGACAATAGTTTTGATTAACATCAGCAGGAATTGCAAAGATAATAGGAAGGTCTACGGAGCTCTGAAATGGTTTTGATGTTCCAGTCTGAAATAACCCACTCTGACAGAAACAGAATTCACACCATTTAGACAGATCAGCTTTCTATGTTGACTTCAGCTGGCGTGTTCTCTGCTATGGAGAGGTCAGGTCATGAGGAAAATAGAACATGAAAATTAAAAGCCTATTGAAAATTACTTTTTGCTATTTTCTTTTTAGTGCTTTTGGCAGTGACAGTCAATAACAACAGCGTAGTATAGGAGACTTGTACGTGCTTAACAACCAGCTTGTAAACCCCTTAAAAACCTCTTTGAAAGGAGATAAAGAGGTTTTGTAGGCTATTTCAAGGAAAAGTAAAGGTTTGATGATAGTACACTGAAGATTGCAAAGCATACATGTGCTGGTTCAGAACATAATTTCATTTTATAAAATGGAGTTTTTCTTCATGCAATCCAGCATCTGTTTATTAAAACTACTCAAATTCTATTTCTAATGGATGTTTTAAATTTCCTATAAAGTGGGGTGACCTCCTTAGTAGTAAGGAACATATGGGCAGCGTGACACAGCTCCTTAGACGTCAGAATGGGCTTTGCTTACCAGGGTGGAGCTCTGCTATGCCTGGATATGAAGTGGAACAATTACATACTGGGAACATATTGTAGAGGCAGATTTACTAATTCAGTAATCAAAATTATGAGCAAAATATTTACAGTTAAATGAAGGTCAGAAGTGTGAAACAAATGGACTCCTGCTGAATTAATTTTCAGAATACAGAGCGGGATGACAGTGTTTGAGTTGTCAAGGTCAAAATAAAAGTCTTATGTCTGAAATGTTGTTCCTCTCTCTTGTTTACCTCATAATAAAAAATGAACTATAACCTCTCCCTTTCATGTTTTTCCCTCCTTCCCTTGACACAAGGGCAATGGGAATTATTACTCTAACAAAACTATATAAAGAAAATAGAGGAGGGTAAACTTTATCCTTTAGCCACAGCTGTTGAACTCATTAGTTCCACGGGACTAGGGAGATCCAGCAGAACAAAGAATTTGTCTCAGGGGATTTAACTGAAGGGTCTGAGAAGGTCTGATCCAGCTTTCAGAGAAATCAATGAGAACTTTTGCAGTGATTTCAGAGAAAACTGGATCAGGTCCAGCAGAGAATTCCGAGTTAAAGCTGAAATTTATCCTATTTAGTCTTACATGCTATTTCAGCTCCCTCTCCAGTCAAAAACTGCCAGACTAATTGAGAAATTACAGAACAAAGCTTGGCTTAATATTGCTTGATCTGTGTTTTCCCACAGCTACTCCTGAATACGCAAAAGAAACAAAATAAGACAAATAAATACATAAAGTTCACTAAACACCAAGGTTTGCAGACTATCGGTTCAAGCCCATTCCTAATGGGAACAATACAAATAAGGGGAAGTGCATCTCTGCTTTAAAATCTGGGTTTAGGATGCAAATAATTTTATTGTAAACTGAAACAAATATGTCAAAAAAATTGATGAAATGAACTCCCTGGCTTTTATGGGTGTTGATTTTAATGGAACTAATTGGAAATCAGTGTTTTCAAAAGACAAAAATTTGGCAAAGTCCTTTAGTTCCTATTCAGTTATTTAATATCAGGCACTCCAGACGAAGAAAAATGTTGACTATATAAAAGCTATAGCAGTAAATTTCACAGAATATGCAGCATTAGTTCTATAGCATTGCCATACAATTCCTCTGCCTCAACCCTACAGACATTTTCCTTCACATTTTCTGTTCTAACAGTACAGAAGACCTGTCCTTCAGATATCTTTTTAAAAGAAATATTAGTACTGGCAGCCAGTATGTTGTAGATGGACCTTGGCTGAACAGAACTATCTTTTTTTAAAAAGTACCTGCCCTGAAGCGTTTAGCAAGAATGTCAAACCCTAAACTAGGTCAGCCTTGTAATTCTGAGCAGTCTTCTCATGACAAGAGCAATGTAAACAACGTGCTAAGTTTTTCTGTACACTTATTCTCATATTTGCCATATGTCTCTTGGCCTGTTTTTATAATTTTTATGCTGCTATCAGTTGGTACCCATAGCTTTTATTCATGGACACCTGAAAGTTAGAAGCAACTCAGATCTGGCAGATGTGTTGACTCTAGCAGCAACAGTTGAGAGACGCTCTCTGGGTCACAGACGGTGATTTTCATCATCGTCCAAAAAGCCGTATCACTTGCCATCCTAGAAGAACTTGACCCCCAAACCTCAGGATTCCTAACAGGTTTCCTTCCTTTAGTTACTGACTTTAAAACAGACCAGAGCAATATAAATTCCTTAAGAAGTTCATCATACTGTCCAGTGGAGGCGGTTACTGTTGGAAGACAGCAGCCATGAGCTGGCTGAATGGCTGAGCCCAGTGCAAGAAGTAAATATTGAGACTGAAGCAGGGACTGACAGACAATATGTTTCTTTCCCTTTCCCTTCATGGGATATTTCCATTCTGGAGTATGGAATGTGTCAATTTTCTTGGGACAGAGTAGCTAAATAACAGCTCCAAGTGCTCCAATTTTATCGGGATATGGCAATCTTACCCAGATGATTAAGCAGCACTTAGATACAGCATTGCAGACGCAACATTTTTATAACCTGGATAGATATAAAAAGAAAGTTTGAAACTTTTGGGGTTTTTTTTAAGGAAGATGGGAGGAAAATAATTCTTCTTAGAGTAGCAAGTAATTTTCTTTCAAGCATGTATGCCTCAAATAAACAGTTCATTGTCATATGCCACAATTTGTACTTTAAAATGGTTCTTATGGTCAGGTGTACTACACTTCAGCATGTATTTGAGGATGTTTATTATTTCTTTTTCATCTGTAAACCTGACATTTATTTAAAATGGACACACAGGACAAGTAATGCTGTGTAGATACCTGCAACCTATTTAAGCAAGTTTGAACTAAAAACGTTTTAGAGAGAAAAATATTAATTTCCTCTGACTGCATCTGATTTTGACTAATGCCAATCAACTTAATTTATGAAAGTATAGTAACGTCTAGCTGTCACCAACCTTTTGCTGTCAGCTGGAACGTTGTGCTGTGTAATTCTGCTGTCCTGAGTGTATTTTCATTTGCTATCAGTAATTGGCATTCTGTCTATGAAAAAGAATACACCATCACAGCACACCTGTTAATGACATGAATGAAAAAAAAAAAAAAACACACTGGCAATAAGCTTGAAAGTAAACAGTTATTATTTAACGAGCCACTTCCCATTATTCCCATTACTAACCTCCTTAGTACAGAGCTTAATTATGTCACTGGAATGCATGCTTAACATCACCCATAACAGTTAATGAGCTGATTCCTCCAAAGTTACCTGCTCCTATTAATCTGTAATCCAATCAGGCTAACCCCTACATTCCAAGGAATAGCCAATAAAGAAAGTGGCAGATAGTCGTGAACTTTGCAGCCCTACTTCGATATTCATTAATATTAGACTTGTGAATTAGCAGACCACTTCCCAATACAAATTTAATCTAGATCAGACATAAATTTATAACCACTTTTCTGTTAGAATAACCAGAGCACACTATATGGTGTTTTGTCACCTTTTTGTTGCCTGCACAGGGGTAAAGAGTACTAGACAGGTATAATGCTTGAGAGAATGAAATTAAGCTTTAACTGTTTTGGGGGGGTTATTATTTTAGGTCACGGTTCAACCAGGAGAGTGAGTTTATGCCAGCTCAATGTTTTATGTATATGACCATTCTGTTTTTCACCCTGTAGACCATGAAAGCAACTATTGCCCCAGAAGGTATGAGATTTAACTGTCTAGGTTTGGTTGGTAGGGACAGAGAAGGAATTGCAAGGGACAGTTGGCACCACACTGAGTTTATGCTGATGCACATGACAAAGTGAACAGATGTCATCATAATTCAGGTGGAAACTCAAAATCAGAGTGTAGTCAATTCCACTCAGCAAGCCTAGCCAGTGCATTTCACTGTTTTGTGGGTGGTGGAAAGGCAGCAAAGCAGTGTCTGTAGCAGTTTAGCAGTCTGAGAGTGTGACCATGATGATGCAGGACGTTTTCAGTGTATCAATTACAACAAAAGGACTCCATGAGAAAATAGAACCAACGGTCAGGAAAGTGCATCCAGCGTACAATGCTGAGAAGCTCATTTCATTACCTGTGTGAAAAATAGTTTCCACACAGGTATCCTTCAATTCTTTTCATTTGGTTCAAACTCTTACCATTTGAATGGTCACTTATTTCAATGGAGCTCAGCCAGTTTACAGGTAGGGAGAGTAGACAGGTTAATATTCAGTAACTACACAGATCGGCAAGGTAGATGTATTTAAATTTTTAATTGTACATTCCCATTTATTAAACAGGCAGAGAATTACCCAAAACCTGCAAGAGGCGCATTACTAGATTCTTTTTAAATCGCTGGAATTAGAGACAAAGTTTACATGACAAAATAAGTAGTCAAACCTGTTATTGGAGAGCAGTGTTTCCTCATTTTTTGTTTTCTTTGTGCAGGTCCCTAGAAAGTTGTCTGTAACAGACATACAGTACATGGTGCAAACATTCCCTCAAACAGCTTTCAGCAGGTAGATAGCTGTCAGCTATTGTATAGTAACTTCTTTGTGTATACATATATTTCTACTACTGATCTTGAGTTCATCGTATCAGCTACTGCTCTGAGTTTAGTCCTGACAGCATATTGCAGTTTGCATTGGTTTATTCCCCAATGTGACATTCCTGTCACTCAGTGGTTATCCAGGAGAAACAAAACTATGCTGAGGAAGATACAGAGACTGGAAATGAAGCTGATTGTCGGAGAAACTGAAAAGCACGCTGTGGATTTTTATTTTAAAATGTAAGAAACAATTAAAGAATCTGCATTTAAAATAAAAGAAATGCAGGTCTTCTGTATTATAAGCTTGCTTTCATACAAAGAAGGATTTCATTGCTGTTACAAAACCTGCTACCATGTACTGTTTCCTTGTATAAGAAAGAGAAACACAGATTTAGCTCATCTGCTAATAAAACACAAGGTTTGTGACCCTGCTCTTAATCTCAGATTTGTACTACTGTTTCTGATATGAATATCATGGATGTGCTTTAAAAGAGAATGATCTCAAAATTATTTATTTTTTCATATTTTGTTGTGAAGAAGAGCTGGCACCTCAGGACTAAGAAGTAATTTAAAGAGTCAAATAATTGGAATTCACCTGGTTAAAAAGGGAATATTGAAGAGAGGACATGAACAGGTGCAAGAATGGGCTTATAGACAAAAACCTGACCAATCTTGTCATTTGGACTCATATTCTGAACAAGAATATTTTCTTCAAATTTCAAAGGGAGAGACTTAAGTTCTGTACCTCTGCAGCTAACATAAATTGTGGAGATGGTAATGAAATGCCATAATTTGCTAATAACTGTGCAATCATTATGAACTATTCATAACTGATTTCTTGTCTTCAGAAAAATTGATTGAATGGGAAATGTGTTCTGTGCTTTACCTGTCTGTGTTAACTAAATAACCAATCTCATCCATGACCACATAATCTCTTGGTGCCTTTGGGAAGCAGACATGAGCCTCTCACCTGTATGAAACAGCAGTGCCAGTCAAATACACTTAAATTATCCCAGACAGATATTTATCTCAGATTTTATTTAAAGCTTCCATTTCTAGCATTCCAGTTCCAGTACTTCAGTTTTCATGTTTAATAATTGAGAATTTTCAGATACTTTTAGAACATCCAAAGTACTTTCTGAAAATTAGATTATTTCATTAGTTTCTTCCTCAACAAACATTTTGAACTGTTGATTCCATCCATTCTATGAACAAAACTTTACGTATAAAAAAGACCTTTTGCATCCCATACTTTTTTCTCGGCTAAGCAAACCTCAGGCTCTCAACTTTTATGTTTTCACATATTATGCTTCCAGAAGTCAAGGCGGGGGGAGGAGGGTGGACTTTTTAAAATGTATTCTCTTCACATATTTTCAAAGCACAGTAGATAAAAGCCAAGGTGATTTTCAAGTAACACACTAGGCCTTACTCATGTCAAACACACTGCAGCAATTTTCCTCCAGATATAACACACACCACTTATTAATTAAGAGCTAAAGCCAGCCTTTGTTGTTGCTTTGTCTTCAAAATCATAATATTGTTGGCTCCAGTTCAGTTTGAGGGCCACAAAGGATTAGTTCAATGTGTTTTGTTTTTGACATGAGTAGTGCTTGCTGCATAATACTATCCCCTACAAAATTAACTGTTTAGTAACTTCTTATAGACTCTTCCCTGAAACACTTTTTATCTTTTAAGAAATAGGTAGTACCCTTATCCTTCGTGCAGCCTGTGTTGTTACCCTTCATCATTAGTGGGACAGGCACTGTAATGACTGGTTTCTGAAGTATTTTAACATGAAGTTGTTTATTTGCTACTGATTTTTTATATCCTGCTATTAAATAAATGGGGTTTTCTACATCAGCTTGTGTTAAAAATAGGGAAACATGATAACAATTATTTACAACTTACTTGTTTTGACTCCAAAGTGATAGAAACAGTTTTAGTTGTTTTATGAACAACATTGCCAGTGTCTTTGGCATTTTCAAAATTATTTGGTAAATTTAGACCCTTAATGTGTAGTAGTCAAGCAAGGTCCATCACAGGGAGTCTAAATGCCATGTAAAGAAAGAGTGAGAACACTGTTTAAAACAAAATTGCAAGTAGGGAATTAGGTAATTAAAAAATTTATTTTCTTAAGTTATGTATCTAGAAGTCAATTAATGTATTTTGGCATGTTTTAGCAGGTCCAGTTTACACTCTCCCAGAATTCTTCTGGTGATGATTCAAGGATTAGCGTTAAGACAAAAGCTTTCTTAGTTGGCAATTGGCATGGAGCTGCACTATGTGTTAGTTAAGAGAATGGTTGTGCCTATTCTATGCCAGTGCTAAAAGACTCAATGTTTCCTTAGTTTGCTATAATAATGTACCTTTGTTACAGGTCGTGCTTAACCAATCTTTTAGCCTTCTATGATGTCATCACCAGCTGGGTAGGTGGAGGGAGAACAGTGGATGTCATCTACCTTCAGTTCAGCAAGGCTTTTGATACTGTCTCCCATGACATCCTGATAGCAAAGCTGAGAAAGTATGGGATAGATGAGTGGACAGTGAGGTGGGCTGAGAACTGGCTGTCGGGCTGAGTTCAGAGGGTGGTGACCAGTGGAGCAGAGTCCAGCTGGAGACCTATGACTAGTGGTGTTCCTCAAGGATAGGTCTTGTTTAACATCTTCATTGACGACCTTGATGAGGGAATAGCATCCACCCTCAGCAAGTACGCTGATGATACAAAGCTGGGAGGAGCGGCTGACACCCAGGAACACTGGGCTGCCATCCAGAGAAACCTGGACAGGCTGGAGAGCTGGGCAGGGAGAAACCAGATGAGGTTCAACAAAAGCAAGTGTGGAGTCTTACACCTGGGAAGGAATAACTGCTTTTATCAGGGCCCTGGTGGATGACAGGTTGGCCATGAGCCAGCAGTGTGCCCTGGTGGCTAAGAGAGCCAATGGGATCCTGGGGTGCATCAGGAGGACCGTGGCCAGCAGGTCAAAGGAGGTGATCCTCCCCCTCTACTCTGCCCTGGTCAGGCCCCACCTGGAGTATTGTCTCCAGTTCCAGGCTCCCTGGTATGAAAAAGACAGGGATCTCCTGGAGAGAGTCCAAAGGAAGGCTACAAAGATGATTAAGCACCTGGAACATCTCCCCTATGAGGAAAGGCTGAGTGAGCTGGGACTGTTCAGCCTTGAGAAAAGAAGACTAAGAGGGGACCTTATTAATATTCATGAGTATCTGAAGTGTGGGACACAGGGGGAAATAGCCAGCCTCTTTTGAGTGGTCTGTGGAGACAGGACAAGGGGCAATGGCTGCAAGTTGGAGCACAGGAAGTTCCGCATCAATATGCAGAAGAACTTTTTCACAGTGAGGGTGACAGAGCCCTGGGACAGGCTGCCCAGCGGAATTGTGGAGTCTCCTCTGGAGATATTCAAGACCCGTCTGGATGCCTACATGTGTGATCTACCCTAAGGAACCTGCTTTGGCAGGGGGGTTGAACCCAATGATCTCTCGAGGTCCCTTCCAATCCCTGTGATTCTGTGATTCTGTGTTATACCAAGAAATTAAGACATGGTTTCTAACTTCTCCTAAGTTTTATTTATATCTGGGGAGTTTTGCTGCATTTTAATTTATTAATGTACTTGAGGAGACTGTCCAGCCAGTTAGCTAAACATCAAAGAACCTCTGAGTCTCCAGAGTTTGTGTACATATATGAAGTGCAAATATACACAAAGAAACATAGACACAGAGAAAGGACAAATAAAACTTGTTTAAGGCAAAACATTCAAATTGCGTTTTTTGGAGTGCTTGCTATAGTTGTCTGGCAATATTTTTCAGCAAGGATGACTTTTGTTTAACAAAATTCCTATAAACTTGGCTAAGGAAGGAAACATCATGAAACTTTGATTGCACATTGACCAATATAGCAACAGAGAAAATCCTTCGTGATTTTGATGACAGTAGGAGATAACAAGGACACTGAAACTGCAAGTCAATTTGGCAGATTTGCCTTCTGTAGGGGGGTTTTCTAGCACACAATCATAGCACATTGAGGGAAAGTGCAAGAAAAATTGTGTTGTGATCAAGCTCTACTCTAAAATAATTATTAATACAAAAAGATCTGTAAATTATATGTTTAATATCTGAAGATGAAGGCCACAGCCAGACAAAAATGTCACTGTTCCCAGACAGGGAGTTCTCCCTGAAGAAAGCATGCAGGAAGGAGGTTATGTGCCTGCAATTCCTTTATTCTTATTAGAGAAGGCTATTTACATGCATGCATATACACACATGCACAGAATCTGAGTCTCCATGTTTCCTATAATAGTAGTTTGAAGTCCATTTAAATAAACTGTAGAGCACCAAAACCACCTTTCCTTATGTACTAAAGACATCTCAGAAACTCTTCTCTGCATGTGTTCAGGTAAACAGAGGACATGGGCAGATCGCCCTGAGGGGAACTAACTGCACCTGAGCGGTGCTGTGCAGGATATGAAAAGAAGGGAGACGTGAAATAGTAAAATACCATCAATTTCAGGGCTTCATTAATCAAAACTCTTATTTTGAATCCAACTAGAAAATCTCAGGTTCTCGTTGTAAAACCACAAAGCACTAGAAATAAGGAGGAGATAAGGCAATGAATTTGGGATTTCTTTCATAATGAGGATACATTTGATAGTCATAGGGTCTTTAATTTACAGGTCAATGCAAGGTCGAAATGCTGGAAGCTGTTTCTGTGCAGTAAATATAAAAGAAGACTCAAAACAATGGTAATTAAACAGTGAAACAACTAGGCACATAAAGAATGTGCTTGATTCCCTATCTGTGTTATTTTAAAATTTAATTGAATAGATTTTAAAAGATACGCTCTAGCTCAAACAAGAACTGGCTCAAGGAATTCCTATGCTTATGAGGTCAAACACAGCAGAGCACAAAAAACCTTTCAGTCCTTATAGTACCTTAATCCATATTTCTTCATAAAGTAGTATTACTTAATTCATGTCATCTCATTTAACCATATACAACAGAAGCCACTTGTCTTAACTGGTCATTGGGAATTCCTCTAGAAGACACTCTCTTTCTTAAAGAGTAAGCTACCTGTGACTCTCCATAAACCTAGAGAGGATTAAATCCATCTTTCATGTTAGTATTTTTTGAAATGTATAGGAAACGATTTTTTTCATCTGAAATTGACTTTTTTTTTCCATTTGAAAAACAAAAGGCTCTTTGATACATACATACTGGTACGGTTTGTAACCCTTCCTCCAAAACTCAGAATCCATATCCTTACAGGTTTCACGGTCCCTTAACTTTCTTTTCCAGGCATACAGTAAAAACTGAAAGCAGTACCAAGACTCTGACATGGAACATTTGCAGCAGATGCAATTCAGAATCTCACAGAAGAACTTGCAGCCAATAAGTTTCTCAACAAAAAATTTAAGGTATTCCAACAGCTTTGTGACTATACGTTGTTTCAGCCCATGGGAGCTTAGGCTGCCTCCAGTGACAGTTCTTTATGCTAGTACATTAGTTAAAAAAAAAAATAAAAAACCTCAAAATATTAATTTTTTTCTCAGTATGTTTGAAGGATGATTACTATTAGAATGATATATTTTTGATGTATTTTAAACTTACCCAGTTTGCTATCACATATCAGAGGTATTTTCAAGCACCACTGGTGTCCTAGGGTTCTGTGCGCTGTGCATACTGCCAGTGAATATTCAATTTAATAGCTGCAGATGTCAACTTTCTGACTAGTCGGCAAGCAGACAGATATCCCACATACATAAAAGATACCAGTCAGCACTGAGACAGGATGGAGACCTCGAACACTTGATCTCAAACAGATAGAGGAAAGCAGTAGCTGAAAGCATAGAATTAGGCTTTCTGAATTAAAGGGTAGGTTTTCTAGTGAAAGATACAATTCCAGTTTGGATTGGTTAGATGTTATTTGTGTTTTGAAACAGACATTCAGAATTTAATTAAAGCTTATTGGGCTCCACATTGGTTTAACAGTCAGGCCTTACTAATCTGATTTCAGGAAGAATGTTATTGTTTGCATGGGTCTTTGAAATCCAAGGAAAATTTTCAGTAAGTGATTGAACCAGAAAAGTCTGTCACACAAAAGCCTGCACTGACTAGTCGAACTAACGGTGTCTAATTAGTTGACCTGTTTGAAAAATTCACTATTTGTTTTTTCTGTCTGTTACTATTGTCCTAATGTAAGATCTGATGTAAAACAGTAACTGAAGGACACTTTTTTTTTTTTTTTTCTCAGGTGCCCGTAGACACCTTACTGCAGTTATTACTGCAGGAGTATCCACAATTCCTCTTGATTCTAAAGCACAAAGGGAGGTCAGGTCTGGGGGATTTCTAACAAAAGTCCTAAAAATACACTCACTATAACAGCCCTAAGAGTATCTGAGATCTTCATAAGGAAGATAAATGATTTTCCATGAGATTCTCCTTGATCACAGCCAAAATCACCGTATCTTCTAGTTACACTTGCAGGTAAAGAATGCAGTGGGGACTGGTTTGTTTGTTTTTATATTTCCTACATTTTATCAATAAAACTAATAGAAATTCTTATATCAAAATATGTATGGTGGCTGCTACTCAGAATGGAAAATTACAGATAGTACAATTGATCATGACTGTGCTGCCAACAAGTGAAGAATTACTGAACTCTGCTAAAATGCGCTTAAATGGACAACTCATAACTGGCTAAAACATCAACCAAACCCCAATATTAAGCAAAAAATAGCTTCTCATAGTTTGGAACCAGTATGCTCCAGAAAGTACCTGTATATACTGGTATATACCGGTACTTTCTTTGAAGAAAACTGAACAAGGTGAAACAATGTAAAAGAAGGAGGGCCTCCATGGCTAGATTTCCAGCCTGAGTCTAATGAAATACAAACTAGGGTTTATATGATATTACTGATTGATAAAAACCTGATATCGGTATGTCTGGTTTGAATAAATACCCAAAGTATTAATATACATTTTACACCCATTAAGCTAGTGAGGTTTGTTTACTTAAGGCAGTTTAAGATATTGCTGATCCGTTTTGTCTAATTGGATCTTGGATACTATAATCATAGATCATCTCAACACACATGGCATTTTAATTCTGCACAAAAGCAGACAAGGGTCAAAAAAGAATAAGAAACCTTGGGAAATTATTATGGCTAGGGTTGTTTATGCCGCAAAAGGACTTATTTCTACATCTGTCACTGTTTCTAATCTATTTTCAGGCCACATATTCCTTCAAAAAAGAAATAAAGGGCAGCATTTGGCCATCTGGTCTTCCTTCAAATGCATTACTCAGACTACCAGCTATACCACCGTGCATCATAATTTCTGATGGGCAGAGCTGTCACTGAAACAACGAGTGTGGCCAAAAAGCACTCAAGCCCTGAGACCCCTAGATGAACTATAGTATTTCCTTTTGGTTTGCTTCTTAGTAAGATGCAATTTTCTACCATAGATGTAATACCTCGTTCTGATACATTACTGATCTCAAAGCGTATTTCTATCTTCATTTGTGTATAGGATTAGAGAGGTGAAATAAAGGTCATCCTCGGACTAGCTAGAGCCAGACTGTGAAGTATCCAGAAGATCAGCTATTGCTTTATCTACTAAGCTGACACATTTACCACTGACTATGGAAATTGTTATATTTCATTTGCATTTGTGTAAGAAATCGGTGTTCCCTTTGTGTGGATAAGAGTAAATTTTGAGCTAGCATCATGCATTTTCTAATTGCCCATTTGAGATATTTCCAAGCACAAAGACATGTTTTGAAACAGTAAAACCTTATCTACCTTATCTATCAGGAATATCTGATAGCAAATATTTAGTTATTTAATAGCAAAACAAAAATCCTTGTGATTATTTTAAATGTGATGTGATTCTGCTTCCTGTATACAGAATTTGAGTGAAAAAATCATAGAAGGGTCCGGAAACTATTAAGGCCAAGTAAAATGTGGTTACCTCAGGAACTGGTCCCTCAAATGCATTGATAAAAGTGTGGGCAGAAGGCACATTTAATATGTCACTTCATTGCAGCCTACAAATATAAATATAAAGCTTATTAAAAAACTTTATTCTGTTACCTCTTGTTGCTGGCTTTGTTCAGTGACTGCTTGCATGCTTACGTAGTGTATTTTAGTAACAATGTATCACAAATTTGCTATTATTTGCTAATAACAAATACTAGTAATGAAACTGAAGCATTTTGATGCATTGCAGAAGATTCGGAAATCTTTTATAGAGAGAGATGGATGATACAGCCAAGCACAGAAGAGCATTTTCAACATGAATATTCCTTGTCCTTGTGCAGATAGAGTGATACAAAGCCATCAACTACTTCAGGGAGTGATGTTTTTTTTTTTTTCTGCAGACAGGATGGATTTGTTTGCTATGTGCCAGAACTCTCTACCTCTCTCTGACAGCTAATGGCAGATTAAGGCTAAAGACTGACTACTGTTTGTAGCTAGGTGTGCGGACCGCTGGCAGCCCTTGGTTGTCTCTCTGATGGAGGCCATTGTCCCAGTGTTCAGCTGACTGAAGGACTATGTGTATGTGTGCCAGCTCACTACAGTCCCAAGCAGATTTATTCTGGTGACAAAGGTGGATATGACCCTATGTCTTTGACTGAAGGAGCTATGAAATCTTATATGAGCCCTTCAAGGCTCAGGAAAGCAAGAACACCTTTTATAGCAGAAAAGAGCTGGAAAGGGTACTACCTTCCTCTGGTGACATCACATCCCAAAGAGGAGAACAGCTAAGTGCTTGCTGGCCCAATTGACCAAACTTGCAAGTGAAGGAGCTCTTCCTCCTTCACTTCATTACCAAAGCAGCTCTCACTGACATTTTACCTGACCTTAATAGTTTCTAGAGACTGTTTTGAGTTTTCCATGTATGTTAGGTTAGATATGTTAAATAGACTGGTAAACATTCATATGGATGAGACTTTGGGAGCAACTGGACTGGCAAGTCTAACAATCTAACTGGACTGGCTATCACCTTCAGGGTAGGCAGAAGAGTTTATGCCTGTGAGGTTCTCAAACAACAGGCGCTTTCCAATACGGGCTATGAACAAGTTAACTAGGCAAAACAGAATATGGATCTACTGTATGTTTGCTCTTTCATACAAATGCTTTTACCACAGCTAACCCAATCCAGATCACATAGCACCTGTTCTCCACGTTACTCAGGGAGCAGCCTTGGAGGTCTGCCATGCTAGTAAATGTCATTCCAGAGGGAGCAGCACTCATGGGCCTGTGGATCTGTTTGCTTGAGTCTGCTTGAGCAAAGTGTGGTGAAATATTAAAAAAGCTGATTTGAGGGATATTGGGTTTTACTGTCTCCAAATAGAAAAACACAAGCATGGAGACAACAGTATGTGCTGCATTGTAAATTTGGGATTTTCTTCTGATTGCAACATGGATTTCAGTGTCAATATCTTCAGATTTTAACCATTCAGAAATCCCAACAGACAAGAGTTTGCAAGTAGGTTTGTGCCATCTTGTTCACACTCAGGGGAATGTCTTTGTTGTATATCCCCTTCCTGAAGTAAAAAATGCAGTAAAAATTCACAATATCATCAATAGCAACACAACTGGGCACAATTTGGTTGCCCAAAGATAGTTTCTTACCTGGTCTTCAGCTACTGTTTGAGAAGAGCATGTGTCTTCTGAAGACCCTGCATAACACAACTACTATGGTTGATGGCTCAAACGCCCTAAGGCATCTCAGCACTGGAATAAACATCTTCAGTTGTTGCTACAAAATTTGTTATTGATCATCTGTCAAAATATGAGACACCACTGACCAATCAGTAGGTAAACAGCCTTTCATAAGTCATCTAAGGGTAAAGAATTTTATGAACAGCTGGTCCTCCTGTGAAGATTATGTGAAGCCCTCCTTTATAGCCATAAATTTGTGAAGCGTTTCCTTCATTTTTCTGTATCCACAAAAAAAAAAAAAACAAACCACCTTTGCCATCTACTGCTTGTTGTTAAAATCAGTTAACTGCAGTGTAAAGGTGCTGCATAACTGCATTTCACTCCAGAACAAGTGACATATGTTGTGTGTGTTACACCATGATCCAGTAAATTTTATTTAGCTTGACAAAACTGAAATATGTCTGCAGATTATTTTTTCCCTTTTTTTTTGGGGGGGGGAGAGGATGTATTAGCATTTAAAGGCAGGGAGTAATCTATGATTTCCATGTCATTGACTGAAATTTTCCAGAAATAACAGAGTGCTAAGGAACTTAACATAAGTACTGCAGAAAAAGTACAGAGGGAGGACAATGCAATAAAGAAATCAATTTCCCAAACCAAACAAAACCCCATAATGCATTTAGAGTAGATTTTAATTATGTCTTATTTTCATAACCTTGTTGAATCGATGTATTTCTAATATAGATTCTTAGTTTACCAGTAAGCCCCTAGATTCTTGTTTCAACAACAACTTTTAGTAGTTAAATAAAATCCTAAGTATTTCACTGCCTAAAGTAGGCACTTCATGTGACTGCGTGAATCTAGGCTTTGCTATCAGTTACATTAGTGTGTGATGCCTAACATTTTAACTGTAAACTGATAACAAAGGAAAAGCTAATCCTCAACTAAGAATTATAGAATCATAGAATCATAGAATGGTCTGGGTTGGAAGGGACCCCAAGGATCATAGAGCTCCAACCCCCCTGCCACAGGCAGGGACACCAACCTCCAGGCCTGGATCTACACAAGGCTGCCCAGGGTCCCATCCAACCTGGCCTTGAACACCTCCAGGGACGGGGAATGAGTGCAACAGATGATTTTGCTGGGACAAGAGGAACATCCAAGAAACACTGAGTATTCCATTAAAACCTAGAGAGGTGCTTTTGTAATTAAAATACATACTGTTCCACCATCCACTCTTGCAGCAGCTTGCTCTCTCATTGAGTCCCCCAGATTCCCCAGTGCCTTGGGAGAGAACATTTTAAGATGTTTGAGAACACCTAAGAAACCTGAAGGTGCTCTCATGAGACCCCACCTGCAACACTGCATCCAGCTCTTGGGTCTCCAGTACAGAAAAAGGCATAGAGCTGTTGGAGCAAGTCCAGACGAGGACCACGAAGTTGCTCAGGGGGCTGGATCTTGTCTCCTACGAAGACAGGCTGAGAGAGTTGGGATTGTTCAGCCTGGAGAAGAGAAGGCTTCAGGGATACCTAATTGTGGCCTACCAGTACTTAAAGGTGGCTTATTGGGAAAGATGGAGAGGGACTGTTTATCAGGGAATGTAATGATAGGACAAGGGGGAATGGCTTTAAGCTCAGACGGTAGGTTAGTATAGAGGTTAGGAAGAAATTCTTTACTGTGAGGGTGGTGAGGCACACAGGTTGCTGGGAAAGGCTGTGGAAGCCCCATACCTACAAATGTTTAAGGTCAGGTTGGATGAGGCTCTGGACAACCTGATCTGGTGGAGGATGTCCCTGCCCATGGCAGCGGGGTTGTTGGAACTAGATGGTCTTTGACGTTCCTTCCAACCCAAACCGGTCTGTTATTCTGTGATTTGGTTATCATACAGGCACCCTCCTTAACCAGTCTTAAGGGACAGTGTTTATTTGCTCTGCAGTTGCTCCTACAGTCATCAGTCCAGGGACTGTAGGAAACCCAGCACTCTCTTAGTCCATTTATGCCATTTACAGCACAAATCAATGAGCCATAGCTGGATTTCTTTCTCTGGTTTCCCATCCCACTCAGTGTGCTCTCTCCTGCTCAGTCTCTTCCCATGAGCAGTTCCAGTGGTTTTGTTCTCTTCAGCAGAGACACACAGCTGACAGCAACACTCATGCCCAGTTTTTCTGCTCCCAGGTGTTTCAGCTCCTCAGCAGATTTCTAATCCGGTTTCTGAACTGTCACGAGTTGTGTCTGGTCTTAATGCCTGGGCTTTCTGTAGGCCTCAGCCCTTTATTCTGGATGTTCAAATACTTTTGATGGGAGAGTACTCTTTGGCATCTGTCAGGTCTATTCTTCTCACAATATGTTCTTGCATGATTGAGGACTACAATCCCATTCCCATAAATTAAAATTGACAATATTTACTGCTTCCAGTACTGCACTGGGGCACAGAACAGTTCCTGATGGGAATCCCCAAGAACCTCCCAGCTAAATGTGACTACTACATTACCTGCAGTTTACTTGCTTCCTATGCAGGAGTTTGAGCATTCAAACATGGAAGAATAAAAGAAATTTTCAGTCAAGTATCCACAGCAATCCTATGAACAGTAAATTGACAAATCTGCTTGTCTGTATTTTGACTCTTTGCAAAGGAAATTCTTTGTGACAAAGAAGGATTTCCTGTATAAGTTTGTAGGGAATCACACACAACCTCTATGTTGTATGAGTTATTTAACATACAAAGCATTTTGCATAATAAAGGAAACAGAATGAAAACTGAAAATCACTACGCTCCAGATTACAAGGAGCTTGGCCATAATCACACCTTTCCGCCCATGCTGGTAAAGAGCCTGTCTAGGCAGGAGAAGGGTTTCCAGATTCAAAAGAGGCTAAGAACCTCTGCTCAAAAAAAATCTATCTGTAGCCATCATACAACTGCTTCCCTCAGAGCAGGTCTGATGCACTAACAAAGAATTTATTAAGACTTGAAATTTCCTTTTCTCTCCACTTCTTTCTCTGCCTTTCACAGCTATTTAAAGATAATTGGACTCAAAAATATGCATATATGTAAAAGTATTTTCCATGGAACTGTTTGAACAGGTCCAGAGAAGGGCCACAAAGATGATTAGAGAGCTGGAGCACCTCTCCTATGAAGACAGGTTGAGAGAGTTGAGGTTGTTCAGCCTGGACAAAAGAAGGCTCCAGGGAAATCTTATAGTGGCCTTCCAGTACCTGAGAGTTGCCTACAAGAAAGCTGGGGAGGGACTTTTTAGAAGGGCAGGTAGTGATAGGATGAGGGGGAATGGGCTTAAAATGAAAGGGGGTAGATTTAGATTGGATATTAGGAAAAAAAATATTTGCTATGAGGGTGGTAAGACACTGGAACAGGTTGCCCAGGGGAGGTGGTGGATGACCCCTTCCTGGAGGTGTTCAAGGCCAGGTTGGATGGGCCCTTGAACAGCCTAGTCTAGTGAGAGGTGTCCCTGTTCATGGCGGGGGGGTTGAAACTTGATGATCTTTAAGGTCCTTTCCAAACCTAACCATTCTATGATTTTATGATTTTCTCAACTGCCCTAAATCAGCCCTTTAAAGCACATCACCCAGGTGTTAGCTTAGGAGGCCTTGTGGACATGCTGAGAATGTGGAGTGGACTGCAGGAATTTCAGACTCATGGAAAGGGACTTGGGAGATTATCACAGGACCCACCTTCCTTTGCTTCCAGATTTTTGCTTCAAGTTTTTCAGCATTAGCAATAGAAAGTTGCTCACTTCTGATAGCTCTATAGTGACACCTGAAAGGGAATGTGGCATGTTTATTTCACATATCATGGGCTGATAATCACATTGCAGAGCCATAAGCAGGAGTAATGATTAAAGTCTCATCAACCATACTTAAGGCTGAAATGGATGGTGACTGAATTCTCTGTACATTATCCTGCTGAGTCAAGGTTCGACTATATTGTTGACACTGTTATATAGGTAAGACTCACCAGGACCACTCATCAACACATTGCATAAGCTCTGTCTGCCCATGCAATTTTTCTTTAATCCCTTATTGCAGGACTGACAGACTTAATAGCTGTTTTTAAAAATAGAGGGAATATGTAGAAAGACCTATATTCTAGCATACATTATATATAAAAATATCAGTTTCAGCTGGCAGGCAACCTTTCCTTTCAAAACTACAGCTTTGCAGGCTAAAACTCAGCTGGGATGAAAGGTGCTTTTAGATAAAGGCAGTGCTGCTGTGCCTGTCGTTGTATCCACTCTCAAAGCAGTGACGGCAGCTTACCAGGGAAGTAGGGAAGGAAGGGAGGAAGGGAGGAAGGAAGGGAGGAAGGAAAGTATATCTTCGTTTTTTCCTCATTGGGAGTCCTTCATTTGGAGTGTTTGACCTCTGTTGTTTTCAAGTAAAGGTTTGAAGTTTCACCATGGAGAATTTGGCTTTGTTTAAGTTTATGAAATTTAACATGAAAGCATCCATTATCAGAAGATATTTGATGAATAAAAACCTCATACATTTAATTCAATAGTCAGGTTTAAATCAAGCTTCAGTCAGTGGGAGGAGAACAATGTTGCATCAGCAAATGTAGCACAGCGGGGTTTACTGTTCTCTGCTTTTTGCCAAAATATTTTCAGCTCTGAGGTAAAGCTTTACATAAACCTTTTAAAGAAAGGATCCACTGAAGGAGCTGGATTTCTATCCTGCTAAGCACAGAAAGCTGTGATGAGTCACTGCAAAGCTTTTCCAAACTTATCTGAACATGTCTGATGTGGGATTTGGGTTGGGACTGTACAGGCACAAGTGTACTCAAAGCATCTCCTGGAGTTTCTGGCTGCAATCTAGTTAGAAGGATCTTAGAGCAACTTTCCTTGGGGCTGCTTAAGGTTCCATCAGGCAGAAACAAGCACTTCAATTTGCAAACATTAAAACAACGCCAACACTAAAAGCCAAACCACTTCAAATGCTCAGTGTTTTGGGGTTTGGCTCATTTGTATTTCTAGAGAAGAATTTTAAAAATATCAGGGCATACAGCTTCCAGCTCAGTTGCAAAACTTGCCTATGATGTAGTGGGAAAAAGGTTGAAAAGTTTTGGCCCCATTTGTCTGCATCTTCTTTCCTCCCCCTGGGGAAAGTGATGCTTCAGTGCCACCTCCTGTCTCCCTCTTCCACAGAGATGGGTCACCCCAGCAACATACGGTGCCACTGCTACCTTGTGTTTGCTCTGTGTTATCGAACAACCACTCTGGTTTTTTTACTCCCATAAATGAAAATCTCTGGATATGACTTTCTGATTAGAGATAGTGCTTAGATCTAACAAACAGCTATGGCACAGCCAATGCTGCAACTCACTGTAGTGCCCCTGGATGGAGTTAGGCTGGGGCTGTGGAGGCTCCAATCACAGCCCCTTCCCCAGGGTTGCCAGAAGGCACCTCCATTAGTTTAGGACTGAGCCTTTTGCTAAGACAAGTACCCGTGAGAGGCACAGCCAGCCACCTCATGTACTAAACCATAGGATATCATCTTGCACAAACATCCTGAAGTGCCATAACAAAACCACAGTACTAGAGATGAATGGGGACAGGCAGCCAGAACAACTCCTTGTAATCTCTTAGACATTGTCAAAATCACAGAACCATACTTTTGTTCCCAGAGTCTCCTGTCAGACCCCGTTAATCTTCCAAATTTAGAGGAAGATGCAGCAGCACACACCAATTGGCACAGACCCTACTAGCCTTGGGATAGCCAAAGGTAGAATGGCTCCACCTTGGGACACTGCTGGGAGTGAGGAGGAAGTGGGGCACACATGAGTTTTAACCTTTGAGGAGTAGCATGTGTAACTCAGGTCAAAGATCTGCTTTAGTCCTGTAAAACTTTCCTAAGCTGGAACTGAATGAAGACTTCTGGGTGTTTCAAACTGGGTGAGGCTTTGCCCTGCTTGACTTCTACTACTGTATTGAGCTCCAGGTAGCAGGCAGGGCAAATGAAACTACCCAGATTCCCAGTACAAATGCCAGAAGTATTGAACATTTCAGGAAAAAAAAAGGAACAAAAAGTCAGACATGATGTTACTCAGACTAAAGGGAACGTGATAAATTTAGAACCATTTGTGGTGTCATTATGTGTATTATAACCTGCCTTTTTAAAATTAATGTAAAACAACACTTCTCTTTGGCAATGTCTGATGGGAAGAGTTTGAGAAAAGATGCTGCCACAAGCATTTTTAGAGATTTAATTGCCTGCTCTGACAGCCAATCCAAAGTCTTATTTTAATTTCTCGTATTTTGTCAAGGTTATAATTAGCTTTAAACTTGTGATGAAGATCTTCAAAGCGGAGGTAAGCAAATTGTTTGTAGCTGGGACCACAGTTTTGCTTTGTAACCTATCCCAGATCCTCCCGGGGACCTTGCCTGTACAGTGACTTACTATAATTTTCCCTCTGATAAAAATAAATTACAAAGGTCTAGCTAGCATCAGTGTGTAAAATGTCTAGGGTTTCACAGAGTCTCTCTAACATTCAATGCAGATAGAGCTTGATTTTAGATCCCATGATGTTAATAACTGTCATTCATCTCCTTTCCTGGTCACCAGCATTTGTGACATGCCTGTCTGTCCCCAAATTCCATGTGTACATTTTATTTTGAAGCTGTGAATTTCTGTATAACTCATTTCTCAAAAGCTCAGTCAGTCTCTAGAACATGAAACTTGCTTAAAACAGATGTGGGTATGTTTTATGTCAGTATGTTTACACATCAAACAGAACTGAAATGCTACCTTACTTTGGAAAATATATTCCAACTCAATTTACCAGGGAAATGTCATAGGTAAATATCAAAGCACAGCCTCTACAAATATGTACTTTCTTCCCTCAGTGACATGTTTGAGATTGACCATTCTTCTGGAAAATTATATTTCTGGACATGCTTGATATATCTAGAAATAATGCTTCTTGTCAAATAGTATTAGTAGTTTTTTCCTGCTATTGAGCTATGCATGCCTTTTACATGTGGAGGCACAACAGAATGGTCTTCTGCACGGTACCATCAGAAACAAAAATCAGTTTGCAAAGTTAACCATGACTATTTAAAAAGTACATTTTAAGTATGAGAAAGAGCTGTGTAATTGTATTGACAAAACAAAATGTCACTGAAGAGATTTAAAATGCATAAATACTTCCTTTCTGCTTTCTTTCTGATTTGGGTGTGGATTTGCTGTTTGGTTAGTTTGACACCATTGTAAAATCCTACCTCTATCAGAGACCAGGAAAATTCTGAGGAAATATTAAAGAAACCATTCTGTCACCCTAATCACAATAATTTATATCTCTGTAGGTATCCTGAAATGATGTGCCTGGATTATTGATGGAGTTCCAGGGTGACGAATAGGAATAAAAGTATCAAAACTCTTCTGACTTCTCTTTGTTTTAACCCTGCTGCTTCTAAACGCTCTGAGTGAGGAATCTTGTTTTATATCATATCTTGGCAGAATGAAGAGAGGAGGCTGAGAATAACACTATCTTGGGACTTACTTGCTTCTGTCAGTTTATGTCACAACATTACATTTATTTTAATGAGGGGGTGTTACATTTCATGTCTGCCTATGATAACTAGATTAAAACAAATGGAAAAAGACATGAAAGCAAATTCTAATGCATTAGACATTTTCATAGCTAATGAGACCACTCTATTAAAAGACAATCTGTTAAATTAGAAAAGATAAACACAATTGCCTCAAACAAAATAAAATAAAATAAAATCTTCATTAATCAGTCATAAAACCAGGCTATGTTGGATGAAGGTAGACAAGAGTACTTATCCCTCTTCAGAGTTTCCCTGAAGAATTTCCTTCAAAGTTTCTGGTGCTGATTGCTGGCAGAGAAGACACAAAAGTTCAAACTGGCCAATGACATGCTCTAGTGTGGCAGCTTCCATCCTGTTAGTATTCCTTGTATCGATGGCATGAAGAAATTTCAACACACTGAGTATATTGCTAAGGAAAAAGATACCTTTAGCTGCTGAACAATGCAGTCCTGTAGTTTACTTTCTCACCTAAGCAGGATGTACAACTGTTGCTTAAGCAGAGGGTACTGTGTGATGCCATGTGGTATGTGTTATATTCTGTTACAGCACTACAGTGTTGGCAGTTCTTAACTTACAATGTCTCCTTCCATCCTCCTTTAGCAAGGACCAAAGGAAAAGACAACTGCCTGCTACTAGCTTTTAACCCAAATGAACTAAATGCTTCTTTACTTCCATCTCACAGAAGTGAAAGAGACATATTTCCTTGGGAGTGTATTTGTCCACAGAAGTGAAAGAAAGAACAAAAGCACGAGAAACAGGAAATTTCTCCACGTTAGCCTTTTTACTCTAAAGGGTAAAAGAATTAACTCACAATTTGCTATGGGACAAACAAATGCTCCATAAAAAATTTAAACTAAATACCACCCAGGCCACCATTCTTATGGTTTGATGTGACATGTTACAAACTACAGTTTGTTCTACCAAGAGATACTGGAGTTTCCACTCAATCTTCTATGACCTTTTGCTTCATTCTATATTGTGTAATTTATTTTCCCCTCAGCAATATTATTTCTTTCATAGGCAAGGCAATTCACTCTTTACCTGGGCAAATAAAGTTGCATGCATATGTATTCGCTCATGAGATTTTTATGTTTCTAAATGAGCTATTCAACACTTTCAAAACCACCCAATTAAGAGACTTTCTTTATTAAAATTCATTCATTTTTATATTTTCTTTGTAAATCTGCCACCTGTACTACATTTATTTGTGGAAAAACTGTGAGGTATTTTAGTATAAACAAAACACGTGACTCCGATCTTTCCTTCATTTTAATTTCTCTCCTTGATAATTTTGCATCAAAATGCTAATAATGCCTTTCTGTTCTTTATCACAAAGACCACTTAATTATTTGTCCACCTAATCACATTGTTTATTCTTTTAAAAAAGAATATTTACATTATATGCCTTTTAATCTGTCACATTTTTCTTCTGTTTTACTGTTAACTTTAAACTCTCACCTGTGTGTATTTTTAGAAGAGTGTGAACCATGGTGTGACATGTCTCTTTCTTAACTGCATGAAGAGAAATAGATGCATAGGCATATTGTGGGTATTAACCTAGCACCAATAATACTGTTAGCACAGTTGCCTGAATTTGTCCTCTAGTTAATCTCCTCAGCTCTGGTTCCAAGTCTAAAACCAGGTCCAAAGACTTCAGGATAAGCTAAGAAAAAAACCCTCAACCTTTCCTTCCAGGCACAGAATTTCTACCCAGGACCACCCACCCTGTCTTAGTTTAAGGTCCAAAACAGATACAATTTGCTCACAGAGACAAATTTCCTACATGTAAGAAATACATGACTATAGTATGAGATCTTCTGTTCTTGTAAATCTAGAAAGAAGCAACTGGCCTGGAGTGCACTCCATTCAATTCAAACTAATCTGCACAGCATGTCCTGTCAAAGTTTTCTTGTCTGTATCATGATTTTGTAAATTCTTCTATGCTTCCTATTTCTCAAAGAAAAAAAAGGCAGGAAGAGTCTGAATAGGAGGGAGAGGGCATCCTTGTCTTAGCTACTTGTCCAGCAATTAAACTGAACAGTGTGAGGAGATGGTGGTTCACATGGCCATAGTGCACTCTCTGCTCTTCACTGACTACCAAGAGCCATTATTTCTCGAGCGGTGAAAGTGGGGACAGAGTCATCACTTGTTTCAGAGTCTCACACCGAGGGTACACTTTCCTTCCATGTTGCTCTGAAGTACAGCAGGGTCAACAGCTCACTTTTCTTCCTTCTATTTCAATGATTTCAGCTTTACACACTCTATTTTGGTAGGTACACCACAGCTTGAGATACAGTCGTCCATAGCACTATGTGCTGCAAGGCATGGGACAAATGAAGGCTGCTGCTGTCAAGGAAAGAACATTTTATTTTGCTTTCAGAATAGCTAATGCACTCTCTCAAGGAAACTTCCAGCTGCTCCATTCATGCTGTTTTACCCCTAGGAAGGATTCAGCTGCAGTATTGAATTTTAAAATTGCACAGACCCATTTAGGTTTAATTAATTTATAAAATAAGTCTTTGCTGGGAGCATTGTCTTTGAAGTTGCCATTGATTTCTATATTGGAGTTTCCAGTAACTGTGAAATTTAAGTGCCAGCTATGCACTATCAGTTAGGATATGCATTTCAGTAAAAAAAAATCTAAAATAACAACTGTGCCATGTTTCATATTTGCTACATGACCTCTGTGCTCTCACAGGTACCCAGGTTTCTCTATATTTTATCTGAAGAAAATGAAAAATAGATCTAGTCTCTCATAAAACTTCTTAGGCATGAATCAGTGCAGGGCCTCCTCCAAAGTCTAGGCAGGGTGACACACAAGATTCACTCAGTCTGCAGAGACACAGAAATAACAGCTCTGGTAGAAAGCCAAGACAGTTTCTTACTAAGCAAAACCTGCCTGTTTTATCATTTTGTTCTTTTCTCACTTTTATTCAACCCCCATCTTTCCTGTGATTCCCAAACCTATTAACTACTTAGATTGGATATCACTATTTTTTTACTACATTTGTATTATTGATTCTTCTGTGGAAGAAAGTCTTCGGACTGTTTTAGTATTTTCTAACAAACAAGCACAGGCACAAGATGTACAGTAACTGAGCCAGCAGGAAGTACAAATGCTGCCTCCAGAAAACACAACTGTTTTACTGTCCACATGGCACCTATGATTTGGGACATCGCCAGACGACTTAGGGAACATTTTCTCAAGGCAACATCCAAGTGATTTAGATGTCAAATAAGAAATAGCTTGCTTGTATAAGTGTTTCCTTCCTAGCAGACCACCATTAGAAGATGTCTCTGCCATGTGTTATTATGAAGGTTTGGCTTAGGCACTGTGTATCCTTTGTAAGTGAACTGATACATGAGTATTCACGGTTCTTAAAGAATGCAACCCACACCACCAATCTTCTAAAATACATTTCTGTGACTGGCTTGTGGAAGCAGAGCTCTATGGGGTGACAGAGACTGAGGGAGGCATAACATGACATGGGATTACTGCCCAGCTTTCTGCCATCACCTGTCTTCAGCCAATCTGTGTATCACCAGTTTTCCTGTTCTCTGCTTGGAAATAACACACGCCTTTGAGGGACATCCGCTGGCAGTCGTGCTTTCCCCAGCTGAGTACCTGCAGAGCAAGGCAGCAAGGACTCAAGGAGACACCTGATGGAGACACCTGTTCTCCAAATGACAGAGAAAGAAGTCCTTGAGCATCACTGAATGGTGTGGGGTTTCTTTTCTTTTGTTGGTTCTATTTTAACCTGACAAAAAATAGTTAACAACTGGAAATCTGCTGTCATCTCAGGCCCATGTGGAGCAGTATGGGCAGTTCAGGCAATGAAAAAGATCTAGGCAGAAATGAGTCATTTACTAGGACCTTTTTTAAGATGGCAGAAATACATATTTGCATTTTCTAGAATTTAATCAGTGGTTGAATGAATCACAGATTTTCCACATTTTTCATAGGAATTGACCTTTTTTTCTTTCCCACTCTTAATTTTGAATTTTAAATTCTTTGTAAAGCAGGATGCCTTTTGCCATGTGTTAAAGTTTTTTCTCCTTGTCAATGTTTCCCTTGACATTTACCTGCTCCACGCAGCTTGAAAATTTTAGATCTCTGCTTTCTTTCTCTAAGTCATTTTATCTCTGCCTGTTGGCTTTTAAGAGACCCATTAACTAGTGTAGTGTTACCAGTTGTCACTAGAGGTGATATGTATTTTACAATTACCTCAGGGTTTTGGGGTTGTTCGGTTTTTTTGCATGACTAATCTATTTCTTCTTGTTTTTAATTCACTGTCATTTAGCGAGCAGGGGGTTTTGTCACTTCTTTATTTGAAATTTTTTCTCTGGAGCTGAGTTTTTGCTACTTTTACATGGTTTCAGGTGTAACTACTGTAAGTAGTCTGTACAAGTCTCTGTGTACATAGGTTTCCTTTGCTTCATATCTTCATTTTCATGTTTGCCTTGCTTAAGCTTTTAAGGGTCCCTGTCCTGATTTGAAAGAACACATATAGTCTGAGGCAAATCAATGAGGTCTCATCCTTATGTTTAATTATGCATACAGAGATTCATGGACTTTGTGCTTTGAAGAGTAGATTGTCTGTTTCATTTTGTATGTATTTTTCCCAGGAGCTATGAAAATGTATGGAATTGCGTAAAAACTAAGAGAGTCAGAGAGAGAGATATAAAACCTCTGGCAGTATAAGGCTCACATCTCCAAAGAAAGTATCTTATGTGGGTTTGTTTGGTCATGGGAAATAAGAAATGGAAAATCTTGGGAAGTACAAACTAGCCTGCTAATTTTTCTGCTGAGAGTCTGGTTTAGAAAATTTGTCTTTCTCCAACTAGCTGCCTAGGTGGTGTGAAATTCATGTTGATATATAGGAAATATCAGTTTGTTACTTACTTTAGAATACATTAGGCATAAGCCTGTTCCCAAATAAGTGCAAGTCCATAATTTCAGAAGTCACTATCAAGCCCAATATTCTGTATGCAGTGTATCAAATGATGTAGAGTCTTTTTCTCACTTGTATAGAGATGAATTCTGACATTCATTTGTACTTCAGCACTTTGAGTTGAAATTTCAAATATGAAATTCAACAGACTATCACACTTCTGTTATGCATATTTGACAGGATTAGACCTTTCCCAAGAGCAAAACTAAACAAAACAAATATTCCTGAATCCTTCAGACTGACAGTTTCACTAGACACACTTCTCTGCTTAACATGCATACTTTCAACAACATCGTGCTTCAGCCGTCAAAAAAGTGTTGTCTCCCAAAAAGTTCAGCTACTGAACTTTTATGTAAATAAAAGCTTAAACTTTCTTTTAAATAACACAAGAGCACTCATTTATTACACAGAAACAATTTGCTTTGAATTTGCATGTGTGGTAACCAGAGCTGCTCTTTTATTTATTTTTTATTGTCAGGATGCGTCAGCTGTTCCGATTGATGGTCTCAGTGATCTAAAGAACTAAGGTTGGTATGATTACCCTGAAATGTGTTAAGTTAAAGCTTTTTAGTGTAAGGGAAGATTGAAAAATGGATAATCTTTGACTGGCTGGCTAACACCAGCCCTGAATTTTGGAAAGCAGAGAATATAAAGCCTCTGAGGTGCAGACAGAGGACTGCATCAAAGTCACTCTGTGATGCCCAGTCAAACTTTGCAAGCAGCGAATTTTACAGCTGGTTATGCCCTGGAAGAAGACCACCAGTGCAAGTAATTGCTGAGATGAGTGTTCTTCAGAATAAGTCTTCCCTCTTGACATTTCTGTTGGCATTATGTGGCAGCTGGGGTTCCCCCAGCTCATTTAATTATCCATATCTCCTA
The DNA here is from genome assembly GCF_964237585.1 of Gallinula chloropus. Lineage (NCBI taxonomy): Eukaryota > Metazoa > Chordata > Aves > Gruiformes > Rallidae > Gallinula > Gallinula chloropus. The sequence goes on along the minus strand of NC_140086.1, from coordinate 29,454,892 downwards.
AGTCAAATAAAGTATACAGAATCATACATGTGAGGTATTTTAAATCGAGCGCCCTTCATTGTTTTCTGGCAGAACTGATATTTCACAGCTTGGACCTATGACTCGTTCTTTAGTCACGTAAATTTGGTGCCCACTTTTCAAGGTGGCAGAAATTTCAGCAGCCTGGAAGTGACAAGTTCTTCAGATATACAGATACCTAACTGAGGTTTTAGCCACAAAAATCATGGTATCTATGGTAGCTCTAGAGATTCTGGGAAAAGGCAGAGTGCTTAGCATTGACAGATAACAACGTTACCAATTCCTGTAAGTTTTTCTTAAGTTCTCTTTTATGCCTCAGCTTGTGTTCTCTCTCCTTTCCTCTTCTCTTAGGGATGTAATTCATTGCCCATTTGGAAGAAATCTTCTTGTGACTTTCATGTCTGCAGTTAGTGGCAGGAAAGTATGAAGGGTAGCCACAGAGCAGCTTGGACCCCAGAACAATTAGGTATATACTAAAGAGGAACAGGGCATGGCCTTTGATTTGCAAAAGGCAAAGCATGGCTCATGTCTGTGCAGATAAACCTTCATCCTCTTCAAAACATGCTGCTCTCTCATACCATCTGCTCTAAGTAATCCTTGCATTGCAGTAGTTCTGGGACAGCACTAGTTGTAGAAAGCTTAAAAATATATATTTTATGCATTTAGTGAATTGATTAAAGCTGAGATTATTCTAATACTAGTGCTTCAGAAAGATTCATGGAAACTTCATGGCTCTGGCTCCTTATATCACTTTGGTTTTTTTTTAAAGTTAATTTTATACTGCTGAGGAGCTCAATTCAAGCAACCAAATTCACTTCAGTGGCTGTCAAAATACTTCTTTGCTTCTCTCCTTGATATTTAAAAGACATAATTCCCACGTGCTTGTCTCTACCCTGGTGTTTGGGAAATGAATGAGAAATGACAGGCAGCTGAACTGCATTTTAGAAAATCCCACTTTGTAGAATTTGTTAATCTAAATGTTTTAAAAGTTACTTAGAATTCTGATTGTTACCTTGCTTTTAGATATGTTTAGTTAATGATCGAGCTTTACACAGAGAGCTTTCCCTCCAAGTTTGTAACTAGTAATGATGGATCCATGTTTATATGAGCACCCTTGTACTGGAGATGATTCACTTTGCTTCTTCAATCTGCTTTCTACCACTTCTAGCTCTGCATTCCTGTTTTTAAGGGAGAAAAGGAACAGGTACAGAGCAATAGAGTAATTTAAAATAGAGTAGGAAGCACATGGCATTGGTGAAAATACAGAAGTCGAAATAGAGAAGAAAGATAAGGACAAAAAGCTTCAAGAAAAGCCTTGAGAAAAGAAATAAGTTTGTTCCTCTCTATGAAGTATTTTCAAGACTGACAAAATATAGGAAAGTAACAACCCAGTATTCATTTCATAATATTCAAAGATTTATTGCCTTTTAAAATTGTTAATTTAAAAAGAGAACCAAATAAATGACTTCCCAGAAGACTTTACTGTAACAGATTGCAAGTAAAACACAAATATATAAAACATTTTTCAGACTGTGACAAAGATTTTCTTGAACCATTTACAGATGTTCACCTCCATGGCCAATTTTAAGTTTATAAGGTCTAACATGAAAATGTCATAACTTGCTTTTTTGTATTAATAAGAGTCTTAACTCATGAAATGTCCTGAAGTTCTGTGCTAGAAGAGTACAGAAGAGCTCTGAGGCTTGTACATAGCTCAGCAAGGTGAGTGGAGACCAGAGGAGAAACTGTAAGTCAGAGCACTATGTCGGTGTATGTGATACCTTGGCTTTGGGTCCAATGCTTGTTATTTTCTGTCTCTGCTTGCCTCTATCCACTCAACTTACTCTCCATCTTATCCCTGTTCCCAGACTTATCACAACTGAGATCTGATCATTGTATCCTCCCTGACAGTCAAAACTATTCTTAGTTTTGTCATTCTAAAGATAACAGGTCTGCTGAACTCTACTGCTCTCTGCTACCAGCCCTTATCTGTCCTGCCATCTGCTTTATTCTAATCTAATACTCAAAAAAACTCCAACCTCTTGCAAATTCCTATTCTATTGTTCATGTGATTGCTAAGCCAAAATCCAAGAATGCTTCTTGGTATTGTTTAAAGGGTCTTCTATTCTGACCTGTCAGCAAGGCTAGTCCTGCTGAACATAACTGAAAATATATTTTACAAAGGAATTAGCTCTCTGGCAAATAGTATTTATATTATAATGGGACTTGAATAAAGTCATGGTGACTTTTCATGCCTATGGAGAACTTCTGAAGGAGCATGAACTAACTTCAGGGTATCTGCTTCTGTAGAAAATTGAGTATGACTCTCCAGGCACATATGAAATGAAAGCATAAATATGTTGTATTGTTGGAACCTACTGATTGGTGAATAATTCTCTCACCACTGTGTTTTGGGGAGCCACTGAGCCCCTTTGAAAAAGCAGAAAGATTACTTTTATAGACTGCTGAAACTCTAAAGTTACTCTGCAGCAGAGACAAATCAACTCCATCCATAAAATACAACAGCTAGACTGACAAACATGATTTATGGCATCATCTTCCCTCACCATTTATTGCTTCTCAACACATTTATTCCTTCTCCCGAAAAGCTTCCACTACTTCTGCCCACTCTTTGAAGGGACTTCAGTCGTAATCACCTTTTTGTCTCCACCTTACTTCTGGTCATCTCATTAAAAAAAAGAGAAAGTTTGCTATCACTACGCTGCTTACACTGGGATTGACTTTTTTACTCTGGATTTGTCAACTCATATGCCAAATAGAAATGTTATTTTTCTGACATCTCATACATTTGAAAGGAATTCAGAAGGCGGTTTCATTGCTATTAGTTCCTGTTTATAAAAGTCTCTGGGTATTCTCCTTCTGTGACAAGGGATTGTACATTTGCCCATCATGCTGGGCCACAGCATCCCCGGTTTCAGTCTTGGTGTGGTTCCAGATTGGTACTGTACCTTTAAGAGTTTGAGGAAGCTGAGGAGAGCAGGCAGGCAGCAGGCAAGGGTGCTGATTAGATATAATCAGTGCATACTTGAACTGGAGGCCTTCCTTAAATATGTCAAACAATACAACAGCCATTCCTTTCTAAAGGAAAACTCATGTTCAACCTGTACAGATTTGTATGATGTATAAAATATCCTGTCATTTTACTGGAGAATAATGTAGCTGAATATATATTCAAGTTTAAATATCAAAATGTACTCTTTATTTTCTACTCTGTTAAGTTTTATAGTTTAAAATAACTGATGATGCCCAGAGTTGGAGGTGCTAGCAACTTCTAGAAGAGAAGGCTCAGGGGTAACCTAATTGCTGCATACCAATACTTAAAGAGGTCCTACAGGAAATAGGGAGAGGGACTGTTCGCCAGGGGCTGTAGTGATAGGACAAGGGGTAATGGCTTGAAGCTGAAAGGGGGTGGCTTTGTGTTAGATGTTAGGATGAAATTCTTTATTATGAGGGTGGTGAGGCACTGGAACAGGTTGCCCAGAGAGGTTGTGGAAGCCCCATCCCTGGAGGCAATTAAGGCCAGGTTGGATGGGGATTTGGGCAACCTGGTCTAGAGAGGATGTCCCTGCTCGTGGCAGGGGGGTGGGAACTAGATGATCTTTGAGGTGCCTTCCAATCCAAAACATTCTATGATTCTTTGAGACAAGTGCAAGTCACAGACTCTCTGGCTTGGTGACCTATGCTTAAAATGCTGCATTTAAGGTTTTCTCTCCATTATATTTTCTCTATTATTATCAATTTAATAATAACTTTTAATGTTAATATACCTTGGCATTTAAATATTTTTCTCTGTTATTAATATGCTCTTCTCTTTGCCAAAAGATGTAATTTGTTCAATTATCTCAACAAAAACTTAGCTTTTTTTTAGGTAATAAATTCATTATGAGTGGCTAGTTATCTGCAGTGTACCCTTAAAAAAGTAATGCAGAAGGAAACCTGACTAAAAGAGTACAGGAGATGCTCTTTTAACACAGCTTTTAGTTCTTTACATTGAAGATGGTGAGTATAATATCTTTTTTTTCTGCTAGATGCATTTACTGACCACACATTTCTTCCGTTTCAAACCTCACAATTCAACTGCCTGCCTTATCACTCCAGCGCCAACTCCTTCCTGCTGCACCACTGTGCTGAACCTTGGCCCGTAGATATTAACTCAGCTTAGTGAAAGGGATAAAGGGTAGTTTGGTTTCCCAGCCCTCTTGAACTAATCTTTTCTTCTCAGACTTTCATGGGGTTAACCAGAAGAAGTAGAATCTACTTGCACTGTGTTGATTTTTCTGTTCTTTATACTTGTTCTTTCTTCCAACGAAAGCGTGTTTAACTGATGCCTTCTGGGATGTGAAACAGTACTATTGCATTGTAACTGATGATAAGGAACTAGAAGATAACCAGCTATTGTTGCAGTTAAAACCTTTGTTAAACTGATGGCAAAACTACAAGGGCATTACTGTACATTCTGACCCTACATAGTTGGAAGATGCCAGAATGACTGAGGGTTTAAATGGGAAGTCAGGTAATAATGCAACAAAACTGATTGAAAAGAGTAGTGCAGCTCAATATAAGACCTTTTATTTCTCTGTCTTATATCCAATATTGGATCCATATACTAGTTGTTCCCTTCTGGCTACAACAGCAGATGCTTTGACATTCACACGCAGTGAATGAAAGGATCATACTTAACACAGCAGTGGCAAATACTTCAATGGAACTCTTTTGCCCAAAACTGCACAAAACCATAACAGAACAGTAAGTTATTTCCAGATCATCAGGCTCTGAGACTCTCAATTCTGTGTAAGACTGCAGTTCTAATTGACTTAAATAAACATCAGATCCTATCTATATGCACCTACCTAAGAGTAGATATACTTCCCTGATTTCGAGAGAAATAAAACTGAATCCTGACTAATGAATGGACCACGAGCAAAAGTGCATGCAGTTTCCTCACTTCCCTGCAACATTGGATTTTAAGTTTTCCACATTTTCTTTACCAAAAGCGTAGGTTTATTCCTTTTTGACATTTGCTACTAAGCTTATAAGTATGTAAAAAGTTTATTTCCTCCAGAGGAACACAGAGGCCAGTATGTTATATGGGCAGATAGGAAATCAGCAGCAGAACGTAAGGCATCACCTACACGATCTAGCCTGGTGCACATTGCACTAACCTATAACACCCATGTGTGAACCATGATCTCATTTCTGTGCAGTTCCCTAAACAGCAAAAGTGGGAGATTCTCCCAAGCTCATCTGCATCACGATGTCTGTTTACCTCTTCTGGAGCTCCTCAAACTGATGTATGCTTCTTCTAAACCTGACAGAATATTATTCAGCACTCTCCTACCCCGATACCTGCATAGATATTTCACCTCTGCACCCTGTTCTGTTCAACAGTTCTCATCTAATTATTCACCTAGCTCTGTAGGCTGGAACTCTCATCAGGTTTGAAAGCTACAAAGCACCAAACACATTCCTTTGGACATTTGCCCTTTTGAAATCCAGGTTGTGAATTGATTATTGCAGTTTGACCTTGATAAAATCCATGCAGCTGTGAGGCACAGCACCAGCCAGCAGAGATGAATGCCTCCTGGTTGCTCAGGTGACTTTTCACGTCATAAACAGATATAACTCTTTATTACATATATTAATCTACATTGCATTGTATCTAACAATTTAATTGCAAATCAACAAAACACACATTCTTATGAGGTGTTCCTTTAAATATTTGGTAATTCATTACAATCTGCATGTACCATATTGTGCTCCAAATTCAAACATCTGCTCCATGTTCTAGATGTTCTGGAAATTGTGTATTTTTAGTTTGCATTTTCACCCACTTAAACAAAAGCAATGCCATGCCAGGACTCACATGCTTCCCAGATTTGGGCATTCAGCTTGCTGTTAGGACAAACATACATATGTCCTAAGCATCCATGTGTGGTAGCTGAACCTTTCATCAGAGACAAAGTTTCCTGTAATGAGACTCTGAACCAGCTGATTTGACAAATTTAATTGTTAAGTTTCCTCTCCATAAATAAAACATTTTGCATTTTACCTTAGCTACAGTATTGTCCATTGACTAGATGTGAATAGTTGTTATAATAAGCCATTAGTTCTGCAGAGACTATTTGAAGATTATCTTGTACAGAGCACCAGAACAGAGAGCTGCATGTGCTTTGTTTTACTGAAGCTTTTAAGTTGCTCAGTGAACTGTGATCTTTAAAGAAGCTTGACTTTGATAGCTTTATGTCCTACTGGATCTTCGTCAAAACCAGTGCTAAGCAAGTATCCCATTACTGTTCAAAAAGCCGTGTTAGCGAATTAGAAGCTGTGTGGGATGACATGGCTGTCGCCCACCGTTTTTTCCTTCTCTTCTTCAAAGCTCAATCTTCAGTTCCTCTTCTGAAGCCCATCTGCAACTCCAAAGACTTTGGTTAGGAAAGAAAACTCCAAAAGGAATCCCCAGTGTCATATCCCTCAAGATTACCTCCATCATTAGAGGATTCAGCCTCTGGCCAACAGTGATACACCAGTTTGTACTTGCACTTGCAAAATTTACTATTACATTTTTTTTACAAGCTGTGAATTTCTTAATGCAACCAGACTTTCAGTGTACTAAATTTGCCAGAAGGCAGCAGAATGAGTTGGAGTCTGGACCTGCCTTAGTGTCTGACTGGGCTTATAGTGGCTTTTCATTTATTTGCCTATAAAGGTCTATAAAGGTTGGAATTGATACAGTTGGAGTGAGAGGGAGGAGGAGGGTGTAGATCTCCTCAGAATCCCCAGCAGGGTTAACAACAAAAACATCAACTATTAGAGACAGAAAAATGTGTCTGAATATGAAAACAGATTGCCGCAAATAAGAGGGGGCTTGGGGGCTTTTGTGGATTTGTGAAACAGACCAAAATGTGCTGCTCTTATTAATTGTCATGTAAAGAGGTCCATCCTGTTTAAATACATTTATCATCTAAAGTATAGTCCTATAGTGGAGTTCTGCAGTGCTTAGAAGTTGGTACTGTAGGCCTCATGCATGGATTTAAACTCTTGCCAGCTGCCAAAGGGAACAGGTAATGGGATGCTGGAACATGAATTCTCTAGCAAAAGGGAAATTAGCACACCGAGCCAAAACAGATTCACTTCCTTGGTCATTCTAGAAGGTGGCTTTGCATTTTTAGCTATGACTTTTTTGACTTTTGATATCAGAGATGACATCCAAGAGATTCCCTCCAAGATGCTTTTTTTCCCAAAAAGCTTCAATGAGCAAAATGATGGTGAACGAGTATTTTCAAAATAGTGAGCACATAAAATCCTTTCTAGAATAATCTAATGCAGTCTTTCTGACAGCCATATCCTTATTATCCAGTTCAGCTGCAAATTTCTATATGCTATAGAGTTGCAGTAGACCCAGTTATCAATTAACCTACCCATTCCTTGCTCTATCGCTCTTTTCACTAACCTGAGTTTACTTTGGATACGTTTATTAAACAAAATCATCTCAGGTGCAAACACACGCCTCAGAGAGAACTGCACACACCAGGAGTAGCCAGGGAAAGAGAAGAGATTTGAGAGTATGTGATAAAGAGTGCAAAGTTAGTTAGAACAAGATTCTAAACTAAAACACAAGCTCAAAGGCAAATGACAAATTAATCAGAACGAAATTAACTAGTCTGGCTACATTTCTGCAACCACAGGTCACCTTCTAATCTTTCTATCACTTGGCTAAGCTGTGTGGCTTTCTCTCTAATGGAATATTAATCTGGTTTAGTTGTAATTAGCAAAAACAGTCATCACTTAAATAACAAACATGTAAGACAACTCTCAAATAGGTTTGCATTTGGCCTTCTAATTACGGCAATGAACTTGCACAGCTCTCCTTAATGGTGGCTGTAAATGTTACTCAAGAAGGTTTTAAAGAAAACATTAACAGGCAACACATGCAGCCATCGACCATGTGCACTCTCACAGGTACAGCCTTAAGGTCACTTAGAACATCAGGTTTGGGTTTTTTAATCCATGTTTCAAAGGGCTTCTAACTCACTGGCTGCCTTAGCAGCAGGGCTGGCTGGGGCTGAGCTTTGGCCCCATGTTCCCAACTGTGCCTCATGATGAAAGCAGGCAGTGCTGCCCAGACAAACTTGATGGACACCAAATACACACTCAGCTGACTTTCTAAATTGTAAGAGTCCAGCACAGGCTCTCAGGACTTTGGGGTTTTTTTCCTTCTTTAGTGAAAGTTACCAAACACTCTGTTAGCAATGATGGCATTTTTATGGCTTAAAATAATTATGCACTAGTCTCAGGAGCTTAGTATATATTATTTAATAGTACCTTCCTCCTTGCCTTCTGGCCACAATATGTCTACAGTGACCCCTCATCAAATGGCAGTGAGCTGTAGACATTAATTTTAACAGCAAAACTCTTGCACATTACATAACCTACATTATTCTCAGTAGTGGCACATGAAATTAACTGCCTGGATAATTGCAATATTGCACCTAGTCATTAAAGTTCAGTTTACATCAGGTCAGTCAACAGACTCACAGTTTCACAGGGACAAGTGAAGTATCAGTCTGAGACCTGAAGTCTCTGAAGAAATTGTGAATGAGCCTTGTGTCCAGTAAAAATTACTTTTGCCACTTTTAACAGTAGTGCTCACCAACAGCCTTGGAAGATTAAAATACAGATTGCCTGCCATGTTGCAGATATATTCCTGCAGACACACTTCAGTGCTGCAGTTCAGAAGAAACCAAATAGCATCTTAACAACCTTTATGTAGCTTAATGTATCTAGATACCAGATAGAGATAAGTGATGGTGAAAACTTACTGCATGTCTGAAGCTTCAATGCCAGGACTATTTTTTTGCCTTATATATTAAAATTTCAGAAGGAGCTACAGATCGTTGTCAGATTTCTGCTGCTAAAATAAGATCAATGGCAAGAATCACAGGCAGGAAAAGAGGGAGGAAGGAAGGAAGGAAGGACTGTACAGAATAATTTCTGGGTTTAGACTTCCTCATTATAGATGACTAGAAATATTTCCACAAAAAAGCAATTTAATTTAAAATGTTTTCACATCAATCACAAGAGACTTTGGTCAAACATATTCACTAGTGATGGATTTTAGTAATGGAAAAACGGAGATAAAATCTTGGCACATGTAGTGTGGGGAAGGGGTCACATATGTGTTCAAAAATACTTGAATCCACCACCTCAAAGCATGGCTCATGGCACACAGAAAGTGTGTGTTGTGAGGGAGGCTCAGTCCTTGTTCCAAAGTCCATGCCTTTGGCCCATGTATGTCAAAGATGTAGGAGCCTCCTGTAAGAGCAGAAGAACAAACAGAATTCCCATAAAAGTTTATTACACACTCTGTTTTGGTTACAGTGAACTTTGGCAAAGTGGGGGCAGTAATAACCTTTCCCTTGGGCCATGTAATGACACATTTATTCATCTCTGTTTTCCCTCTTCTCTTTTGGGAAATGATCTGATAAGTGTAATGAAAGATGTTCAGCAATTTTATGAGTGATAACTTACTCTCATCTGATGTGAAGCCACAAGGAATTAATTCAAGATACTTTCTCAGCTATGAGGAGAGAAAAGCTGAAACATAGGAGGTGGTGATGGCAAATACAAAGCATTCATACATTGCTATAAATTCACATGATGCTTTCTTTACACAGAGACATGACCTACTGCAGCTGTGCAGTGGGATCAGGAAGAGCTGGATGGGCAGCAGTACAGCGCAGCTGGTTGCTAGCATGGACAGAGAAGCTCAGGCTGACAAACATTAGGACTTCTAATATCAAAGTGCAAAATACTCCAGGCCAACTGTGATCTGCAGTCTGTAGTCCTGTGGTGCTTTTCAACCTCCCCCGGCCTCCCCCCAGTAGGAGGAACTAGATCTGCACAAATCCTGTTTTATACACAGTGTTCCTAAGAGTAGGTCAAAATCCCATAAAATTAGAGATCCATTCAGCTTTGAGAAAACTGAATTTAACCTAGGTTTTGCCTAGGTTTAAGGGGGGATGCTGTTGACTGCTGATTCTAGATAAGTGAAGCTTACACAGAGAAATTAACTCAGACCTAACTTATAGGGGCAGATAATTACAATTCCTGTGACATATTTGGTTGTGTCTACAGAATGAGAAGAAGATCTGCCATTTAATCAACTTGAAATCACATAATTTCACAGTTTTAAATGAAATTGTGCATGGAAACAACTTTTCTCTTTATTTTTTGTGCTCTTTAAATAACTCATGGTAACACAAAGTAAACTCTCAAGAATAAAAGGTATAGTGTCAATACAGATTGGCATAATACAATAATGCCACCATCTTCTGTTAATCTATGAGAAGACAACAGATTGTTGTGACTGCATTAGCAAGACACGATTTTGAAGTGAGATACCTTTCTTTTAGGCAGGTGATGCAATTGGAAGAAAAATCCAACCAAAGACAGGTACATTTCATGCAAACCACAACCTTCAGTTTAGGATAGATAAAAAAGAAAGGGGGGAGTGGGGAAGTAAACATAGAAAAAAATCTGCACTGAGTTTAACTAGGTTATGTTAATGAAGTAGATATCTGAAAGAAAAGGTACTGACAGAGGACAGGGGAGTTTAAAAAGAGATCAGAGAGAGAGGAGAAATTGAGAAAAATCTTCAGTGGAACCTTGAAGTGTTTGCATCAACAAGGGGATGGGGAGGCTAAGATGTACCATAAAAGTAATAGCCCTCCTCTGATTTTCAATGTTATTTTATTCCTAGATTCATCTCCAAAAGGTGCTTCACGCCTCCCTTCTGGACCAGAAGCAGTTGAGAGATGCTGTTTTGTGTGGGAAAAGTACAACATTTTATGTCACAGTATTTATAAAACATCAGTTATCTCAACTTTTCCTGCTGGACAAAAGCTGTCTCAAATAACATTGAATGAAATTAACTGATAAAGGCCCCATTTATTAAAAAATACTGAGCTGAGTCAGATATCAAAGGCAGTCTGAAGCTGGGGATTTATGTATCAATGCAAATGGTTTACTGTGTTACATCTTGAAGGTTATTTCACAAGATCTCTGACATGAAATCTCAGTTTACATGATACTCACTGTGAGGTAACTGCTGGTACAGAACTCATAACTGGTGCCCAACACGGGTGGTTAGAACCTAGTCTATGCATGGCAGTGCTGGGCTGAAGTCACCACAGTCAGCTCACCCTTAGTCACGTTCCAGTAAGACCTGTAAAGCATCGTCTCCCCTCACGCACATTTAGGTGGAAGGTTTTTTTCCCTCTCGCAGCGATGTTAATACAGAACTTGATTTCCAAAAGTAGCTTGTGAGAGACTGTCCTAGGTGACCCTAGGACAAAAGAATAGGAGCCATATTTAGTTCTTGAGTCAAAGGGAAGTCACAGCAGAAGTGTGACAGCGATAACATTTCGACTGAGCAGGGAAAGATGGAGCGGTACCTTTCTCAATAGTTTTGTAAGTTCCATTCAGGAAATCTCTACTCCTTGAGATGAAACATCCTCACTTGCTGAACTACAAAGCTAGTTTTCCAATATACTGCCGGATATCCCATATGAAGATATCCTGTGGAAGCAGGATGAGCCTGGAAGGAAAAAAAGTGACCATTAAGTCTGTTTGACTTCAGCTTGGAGTAACCCTTTACAGAATACTGCAGTTCAGAGAATGTTTTTAATGGGCTACATGGGAACGCTCAGTACTTCACAGCGTTATTAACCTGTGCATAACTGAGGATGTTTCCTCCAGTATAACTTAAAGGATTTAGAAACCAGTGCTACTTACAATTACCTTCAGGAGTGTATTTTATCAAACATTTAAACCTGCACAAACACATAAAATGGAACCTATTTAGATAGAAACTAATCACTTTTAACAGTCGAATTAACCTGAAAACATGACATTCCTGTCTTCCTAAAAAATAAAACCTGATACTTTACCACTTTTTTTCTTTTTTCTTTTTTTCCCTCCCATATCGTTATAGACTCAACATCTCCGCGTACTGGTAATTAGAACTAGGAACAAAATGTGCCTTTCTTTTCCTCAGAAAATACACTGCACTAAACTGTTTTTAAATAGGTAAAACCATGTCACTATTATTCTTCACATTGTATAAATACTTGTTCTACTATCCCATATTTTGAACTTATTTTCCAGGTGATAGCACTGGTAGCAAACAAGTATCTGCAGGTTTCCTGCTGCTGTACACCAAATAGAATAAAACTGGCAAGATTTAAACAACGATACAACTTGCTTAATAAAGGCAGATGAATTGGATATTTTATTTATTTGCTGGGGGACACATTTTTTTGCTTTCATTTCTGCTCAAATTTTTGTTGTGAGGAAAAAAAAATCTCCTGAACTTAATCTCTCATCTTCTCTTCAGACCTCAGTCTCCTGTGATGGTGCCGATTTGAAAGTAAAGTACAGAAGAATTTTCTTCTATACCCCGTGTTTGCCAAATATTTTCCTAGGTGTTCTGGCGCTTGCTTTTATAAGCAGCGCGTGTATCTTCTTAGGCGGTTTCGGCCAAGTAAAGTGGCTGAAAAGTGCCACCTACTGCGCCTGGGAGAAACAGCTGAAGCTGAGCCGTCGCACCATAGCTGGAAGAATCATAGAATCATAGAATTGTCCAGGTTGGAAGGGACCCCAAGGATCAGAGAGCTCCAACCCCCCTGCCACAGGCAGGGCCACCAACCTCCAGGCCTGGATACACACAACGTTGCTCAGAAAAGCAAAACTATTTCTGGCATGGTCCTTCTCAGGATACCATGTGAAAGATCAGGAGCTTGGTGGGGGACAAGAGCACCTTCACCCTTAATTTTTGTGCTGTGTCAGACCCACAGGATTTTATTTGTAGCAGCAATAGGATGTTTGCCACTTGGAGAAAAGCACTTCAGCATCACAGACCTTTTTCATACAGTGCATGATCTGTTGCATCATGATTATGGTCATGGTAAAAAGATTAATGCAGGTAGTTAGCTCTATTTTGTATGTGTATACATATCTATGTGTTGGTATACATACATAGGTCATCTATGTTTTTGCTGCCTTGGCAGCACAGTTAAAGTTATTCCTGTTGTCAGGAATTGAAATTATAGACATAAAGCTGGATCCATTTACATCTATTTCCTCATTCCTTTTCCTCTAAACCTCCTTACCTCTAAGGACTTTCTGATCTCATTTCTGCACAGCAGAAGAAAACCCTTAGCCTGTATCCCCATGACCTGCAGAGGTGTTATCCTGGTACAGGCATCTCTGTTCACTCAGAGAGTACCTCTATCTGTGGTTGGTTTTGTTGCTCTATAATCTGCAAAGAAACACTTCTATTTCCAAGAACAACTGGTATCTCCTAAAATAGATGATGTAGATTGCCTGCAGATTTTGTGAAGGTTGGGCAGCAGTGCTCTAAACCACTGCAGTGATCATAGTCTTTTCCAGCTCCTTGAAAGCTGTATGACTTTCCAATTCTTAAGGATGATAATGAGAAGAGAGGGAAGCAAAAGAAGAAATGCTGGGTGCAGCATCACAGTAGAGCATCACAGAATTACTACAGATTAAAACGAGATACCAAAGCTAGAAATTAATCTGATCAAGGAGCAGCTATTTCTACTGCCTAGACCTAGACCTGGCATTGAGGTAATTTCTTAGTAAAGTTTGGATGACGGTCTCCATTCAGTCAAGCTCCTAGAAACAGACATTTTGAATATACTTGCTTTCTGCCTTATACACTATCTGGGTGCACAATTACATTGGTCTTTTTACATTGTTCTTCTTTCTGTGTCCCCTAAGAATCAGGTAAAAAAACATGTTGCAAGTGAAAGAGAACACCAGTGACTGAGAAAAATTAATATGAAATTACTATAGAAGTGGTCTCATAGAAAGCAAGATGTTCTTCCAACAACTGATGAAAAAGGAGAGGCAAAGGAGAGATCTTCACCACGTTTCTAAAAAAGTGCTGAATAGTTTTGCACCACATGTTCCTCTTCAGTAAAAAAGTGTCTTCCAAACTCTTCCAACACGTAACGTCTGCCCTCAGAGAAATCTGCTTCTGCTTTCAAAAAAAAAAGAAAAAAAAAAAAGGTACTGAACTGAAATGCCAGATTGGAAAGTTTCTGGGAGTATTTTAAACATCCCAGCCTGAAAAACTGTGCATCTTTTGTTTTGTCAATGTTCAACATAAAATGAAACCTGTGGAAAGTATATTTCAGTGGTCACATAAAAAACTTCAGCCCTGCCTTCTGAGAAGGCAGAAATACAAATTGAAAGTTTGCAAGCATTTATGGTAGGTACTTTTTTTAACATGAATGCCATTATTGCCTTTCATGGTTTCCAGACTAGAAGAGTAATATGGTTCCATTTAGGGGTGCACTCTGGAACTCTGGCAACCAAAGCAGTTGCACAACATGGTGTTACCAAGAAAGTTGTTAAACTGAAACACTGAGTCTTGTTTCAGTTGCTAAAAAAAAGGCATCAGAGGTGCAATGTACTGAGAGATTCAGCTGTGTCACACTGAAAGCAGGAAAGCCTCAGATAGACATGAGAGTCTACAAGGAAAAAGGGACAAAAATGGTAGATAAAAAGAACATCAGGGAATAAGTATGAGTAGAAAAAAAATTCTAAAAGAAAAAACAATTCAAAACTAGCACTGTGATTAGCTCTACCCTATCCCTGCCCGAATCTAACACATGATATTTTCATCCCTATTTTATTTTATAAATACACACACAGAAAAGAAAGTAAATGGTCCACCATGTTGTAGATTATATCTCATGGTAGGCAATAAACCACAAACCTGTCCAGTTTCTAACCAACTTCAGCTCTGAGATTCTGTTTCTCCCCCGGCTTTGGTGATGCGTCATGGTAACCTTGGCTACAGGGCACTTATTGATCTGAAATACAAATACAGTGAGAGAGAATTTCATTGCACAACAGTGTTGTGAGATAAATAGCCCCTGTTTCAGCTGCAAATGCAGAACCCACGTATCTGATCACCTTAGTAGATGTTTTGTCACCGTTTTCTTCTTGTATTTGTCCACAAACTTAGAATTAAGATATAGAAAACACAGTACACATGCACAGACTTAGTGTTACAGAAGTGTGCCATCAGAATTATGCCTTTTTCTATTGCCAAAGAAAAGAGAATGGGAAAAAAATCACAAAACTAAAAACCAACCAGACAAATTTGGCACCAGTGCTACCACTGCAGTTGTTGTCCGATATGGACAGACATTCTAACATCATCTATGCTAAGACCTTATCTCACTACCATCACAACTGATGCTCAGGTACTTTTATCCAAGATTCCTATTACTTCGTGTTAACTTCATTGTAATAATAGGTCTCACTGCTGCTGATTAACGACAGAACTCTGAGTTAAAAGTTTGGTTCAGATTAATTATTTTTTTTTGAACAAAAAATTGCCTGGACACAAAGCAGTTTTGCAGCACACCTAGAATTAAAAAAAAATATATTTTTAACTACTGTTATTTAATTATGTTTCAACACTTTTTCATTAACATGGCATTTGGAGTAGGCTATTCATTGCAAACTTCATGAAGAAATAACCTTTGTGACAGCCGAGTGATATTACATAGTTATTTGTACTTAAATGGAGTGGGGGGAGGATGTAAAATCATATTCAATCAAAGCAAAAGCATTCTGCCTAAGTCTGAACAATGTCAAAGATGCAGTGCAGAAGACAGTCATGCCCATGGCAGTCTCTGTCTCCTCCTGCACCCCGTCCCTCCCGGGCATGAGCAGCTTTCCCCTGTGTGCTCCTTGAACTCCTCTCTGCCTTTCCAGCCAGCCACCTGGAGGATTTGTGCATATGTACCCCTTTGCAGTGTCTTCCTCCTCTAAGAATACTCCAGGTGTGCTTCTTGGGCCAACAAGACTTGGTGCTGTGGGGAATTGACTTTTCACTAATTTTCTGTTCATGATGTAACACTCATGGTAGGGGACAATATTCCAATGAAAGGATAGCCACTGATATATAAAAGCCATCACAATATTATACAAAAGTATCATACTCTTCCTCACACTTCATTCCCCGTGTTCTTTTCTCAAAAAGAAGTTTAAAAGCTCATAGGAATTGTTTCAATTGTCTGCAAATTCTTCCCAAAATAATTTTGTCATTTCCTACTTGGAGATCAGTTCTGAATTGAACCATGCCAAGATAGCTGACTTCAAAAACATGAGCTCAAAGTCTTTTTTACCAGAGTGAGAAAGGTAAAAATATCCATTTATCAAAGAACAAACCCAAACATTGGTTACTTCTCAGCCAGGAAACTGCTTTATCTATTGGGATAGAGTCAGCTTTTGTCACCAATGCCAAAAAATACTTTTTATGGGAGGCTGGGAAACAAAACCCTCATCTGACCAATGCTATCAGGCCAGTTACCTGAAAGGGGAGATCCCAAGAAGGCTGCACTCTGCAAAATGTGTATCCTTCATAGCAGAACTCAGGTCTAGGGAGTTTTAATTCTTCCCCGGTACAATTGGGCAGAGCTCCGTAATAACCAGAACTTCAAAACAGGGGCAATTCATAGTTAAGGAATACTGAATCTCAGTCATGGAATTTTATAATACCTATGAAAAAGCCTATATATTTCTCTGTGTGGTCTGGTTTTTACAAGTGAATACCTGAAGTATTATCACAGTACTTCTCTCTTTCATTAAATTTAATTTTTTATGGTGATTGTATTAGTACTTACAAATGAGAAAATTGAGTAAATGTACGATATTGTGAAATTTTAATAATTTAATATGACATGTTGTACACCCCTGTGATTGACTGATTGATTGATTGATTGATTGATAAAGAAGCAGCTTTTCTACTGCTGAAAAAATGGGGACATAGACTCCACTTTCTTACTTGCATGATAAGGACTTTATATTATGTATGTAAAATAACTCTCGGGAATACATGTTTAGTTTGCTATGTTATTAAGTACATTATAATTAAGGGAAATTACACATTAAAATATTAGTGCAACATGTTAAAACTTCAATGATTTTCTTACAAATGATTTTTTGTTTTTTTTTTTTTTTTATACAATGAAACCTAAAGCCACAGCATAAAGTTATATTACACCTCTTCCCATTTTACTGGATCCTTTCATATGCTGCTTTGCCTAGGAATGAGAAGTCAAAACTGGAAGATGTATTTTTATAGATTTTTTTTTTCATCAGATGTGTTAGCAAGTCTTGGAATTCATTACATTTAAATGCACAGCGCTTCCAACTGGAAAAAAAAAAAAAGGATGTGGCACCACACATGGAGATTTCACACTAACTGCCAGCATCTGGCTGGACTTCTTTAGGAGATGAGGTTCAGACTTGCAAATTCTCAGCCCTTCTCTTCCATCCCCTCATATTTTGTATTTTAGATTTGCTAAATGAAGTGGGTTTGAACCCAGGATCATCTTGCTGCCCTTCCCACAGCAGTAAATCTTTGTGCAAACTTTGCAATGGGAGGCATGGTTACTATTTTTGGACCAGGTAAGGGGAAGGGAAGCAGAGGAAAGGAATCCAGTTACTAATATCCAAAACCCACAGGCACTTTGGAAACCCTTACTTAATTTGGATCTGAACAGAAGAAATGTAAATGACTTTAATGTTTAAACTCTTTGACTGCTCGCTCAAGTTCTGTCAGTTAACCCAGTTACTCAAATTTGAAAGAAAAAAGTGCTCAGACATTATAGCTGAGGTTTTAGAAAATTTTCAGCAGCGGCCTTATTTTATTTCACTTTCGATTCACATTTAGTTGACTTACTTCACTGTGAAAAGGATACTAAATAAAATGCCAAGCACGTATGAATATCTAAGAGTCTCACAGAAAAGACAATTTTAATATCATAATAATATCGAAAAAACTTAAATAAAAGTACTAGGAACTCATAAAGTAGCCATTAGTGTAAAAACCTATTTTTCTTCCTGCAGCAATATAACGTTTCCTATCAATGAAAGGCTTTATACTTCTATAGAAACTTACTTAAAACACAAATTATTTTCTGAGGAAAATTTGAAAGTTGCAGCAATGTTTCCATAATGGAAAAATATAGTCTCTTATGTTCAGAGCAGTGTGGGAAATACCAGCAGCAAGAAACAGGAGCTGGGATTATGCCAGATTATTTGCCTGCAGTACCATGGGTATGCCCTAAAACCTACTCTGTGAATGAAGGACACTTATGCTGCCTGTGTAAATATGATGTAGAAGGCAAAAGAATTTTGATAAAATTATTTTTATCAAAACTATTTGTACATGGATCGTGATTTTTATGTGTATTTGGGAACTGACAACATCCAGTTGCAGGCTTCAGTGGTTCTGCACATCTGTGCCCTCTGCTTTGAGCCATAAATTGTAACCTTGATCCTTCAGGTACAATTACTAAACCTCCTGCCTACACTGGGGGCCGTATTCTAATGAACATGCTCTGTTTATGCTTTGAGCTGCATGATCAGGCAAGCAATGACATGCAACTATCTTAACAGAAAAACATTTTAAGAGATATTTATCACCGTGGAGGATTAAAAAATAGATTAAAAAGACTGACACCTGTGTATATTAACAGGTATTCATATATTCAAAATTCAGCAAATAACTTTATCATTGGTTATCATGTTTTCAAAGGTGTTTACTCTCAGCTACATTAACAATGAAACCCAAGAAATATTTCATATATACTCTGTCTATCCATAAGCATCACTTTGCAAAGCTAGATGCTCACAGAGGAGCATGAGCTGGAACATCATGCTGTAGACAGGAAAATCCTGCAAACACCTTGGTGAGGAGCTCGTATTCTCCAGTGCTCTCAGGCCTCCATCCGTTCTAAAGACTGTTTAGAAGCTCCAGTCCTGATTCAAGTGACTGTGTGGTTTCCAGAAGAGGTTATATACATTGAGGATTTAGTAATTTTACAAATGTAAAAAGCTTTTTAATGCACACTGCAGATACATTTATGTTTTGAACTTTTCTCCATCTTGAAGTTATGTTCTGCCTTCCCTATCCCATGCTTGTCTCAGGTGCAGTTTTTAAACACTTGCAAACAAGATTTTTTCAAATATTAAAAACATCTGAAGTACTTTGTTTGTACAGAGTGGGAACCACTGGTATGCTGCAGAGCAGCATGTTTAGTAACTTTTATCTCAGGTTTGATGGAGGAGCAAATAGCACTTTCGTGCAATTTAGTTTGTACATAAGTATTTAGAAGTACCAGGTAGTAACTGGAATTGGTGTATCATGAATCCTAAAACATTAATCCATTCACTAGATGGACTAGAAGTAATTATTTTAATTCCATGTCTGCTTTCTCTTCACACATTTTTAATCAGATAGCTATCAACATTAGCTATTAATAATCTTAAATGATGTCTTAAAAATGTGCATTTGCTCACATCCCTAAAACCATTTTTATGTATTGTGCTTATAAAAAAAATCCCACCAAATTGTGATAATAAAACTTTAGAATTCACATGTAAAGAAATTATTCTGAAAATTTATAGCGTCACAGCATCCTTCATATTAAAGATATCACAATGAAAACCATATATTTATAAACATATGCACTTTTAGCAGTTCGCTTATGTAGTTTTTTGCAATGAAGAAAATGAATAATCAATAATATTTAGCAAAAGTTATTGAGAATCTTTGTTAATTAAATTTTGCAAACTGCTATGTCCACTAATGAGCCCACAAGCTGATTTAGTAGAATTAGTCCTTTGTATTGGGTAGAGTAATATATCCCTCTTTGTTTTGCCAGGACAAAAGAGAAGTGTCATCAGGGAGCTGCCTGTCTGCACATACAAATGCACTCTATAAAAACTGCCACACTGTTGGAAGCATGGAGGAATGTCACTAGGAAAACACAGGAAACCCAAGCCCAGATCTGACATAGATAAATTCAATTATCAGACATTTTCATTCAGATTTGAGAGTGGAATTGCAAAAGCCAATGCTTTGTTAGTGCCTGTTAATGCCCTATGGGGTTCTTTATGATTATTAGTGAAACAGAAATTAAATGACAAGTGACCCGTACAGCATTCACTGGAGTCACATGTTTTGGAGACCTAGATACTGCATCTGCATCACTGTGTGATGAACGGCACGTACATTCCCAATTAGGATCTGCTTTGGAGTGCCAGTATAGATGAATGAAGGAAATTTGATGAAACTTCTTAAACTGATTTCACACTAAGAATGAATACTCTTGTTTTCTGTTTTATAGTATATGCGATTGGTTTGTAAGCTTCTGTTTAATAAAAAACAAATTATGATGTCTCAGTAGCGTTTAATAGAAATAAAGCAATTCATACAGAAGCCTGAAAGATTCAAAATGCCTGTTAAAAGAAGGCATAGGAAAAATAATGTTGCTGTTAAGTTGATGTATGCTGACATCTCAAATATTGAAAATACATAGCCATGCACTTTTTAACATGCAACATCCTAATGCCAGACAACATAAACCTGCTCACAGCATTATGCAGGAGGAGCACTGATACACTGGCAGAATATTCTGAATTACTGCACTGCCACCCCAAGCTTTTAATACAAAATCAAAACGATGGCTAACTGTCAATGATACCAACCACTTCCACTATTTCTGTCAGCAACCTATCACTGCTAACTCTAATTTCCTACCGTTCTGGTACAGTCAGCAATCTGCTCTATTTCAGCAGTCTCAAAAACCAGAGAAAGAAGGCTGCTGTTTGAAGATGCCCAGAAAGTTAGTTACAATCCTTTCTAATATATGTAACTGGTTGAGTGTGCTAAAGACAGACAAACGTTATTGCAGGTCGAAGGAGGTGATCCTCCCCCTCTACTCTGCCCTGGTCAGGCCCCACCTGGAGTATTGTCTCCAGTTCCAGGCTCCCTGGTATGAAAAAGACAGGGATCTCCTGGAGAGAGTCCAAAGGCAGGCTACAAAGATGAGTAAGGGCCTGGAGCATCTCCCCTATGAGGAAAGGCTGAATGAGCTGGGACTGTTCAGCCTTAAGAAAAGAAGACTAAGAGGGGACCTTATTAATATTCATGAGTATCTGAAGTGTGGGACACAGCGGGAAATAGCCAGCCCCTTTTCATTGGTCTGTGGAGACAGAACAAGGGGCAATGGCTGCAAGTTGGAGCACAGGAAGTTCCGCACCAACATGCGGAAGAACTTTTTCACAGTGAGGGTGACAGAGCCCCGGGACAGGCTGCCCAGGGAGGTGGTGGAGTCTCCATCTCTGGAGATATTCAAGACCCGTCTGGACACCTACCTGTGCAATATGACCTAGGGAGATGCTTTGGCAGGGGGGTTGGACCCGAAGATCTCTCGAGGTCCCTTCCAACCCCTAAGATTCTATGATTCTATGATTCTATTCTACATGTATTACTTCTGCCTAAATGTATGCTGCCACGTAATGTATATCATAAGTATAAATTTGATCCAATCTTTCAAATTTATCAAGTTTTGGTATAAGATATTAAAAGTAGACTATAATTTCCTCATTTCTTAATGGTCTCTAATATATCACATTTTAAAGTGTCCTGTCACAAGCATTTGAGAAGCACTTGGTATCTTTTCCTCTTGGGCTTGTTCAGCCTGGAGAAGATAAGGTGCCGGGGAGACCTAATTGCAGCCTACCAATACTTAAATGGGTCCTGTAGGGAAGTGGGAAAGGGACTTTTCACCAGGGACTGTAGTGATAGGACAAGAGGCAATGGCTTCAAGCTGAAAGAAAGCTGAAAGGTTTAGATTAGGTGTTAGAAAGATATTCTTTATGAGGGTGGTGAAGCACTGAAACATGTTGCCCAGAGAGGTTGTGGAAGCTCTGTCCCTGGCAGTGTTCAAGGCCAGGTTGGACGAGGCTTTGGGCAACCTGGTCTCATGGAGGGCTGGAACGAGTTGATCTATCAGATCCTTTCCAACCTAAAGCATTCTGTGATTCTATGATTATCCATTATCAGAAATATGGTATCACATAATTCTTACACGAAGCGCGCACACAGTGGATCTGGGAAGAATTAGCCAATTAGCCTCCAGGTATTACTTTCTAGTTGTAACTTTGCAAGGTTGTTTTATATAACAAAATGTATGGAAGTTGTGTTTCCTATAAGCTCCCATGCAATTTGCAGAACCGGTGCCTGCACAGCTTCAGTCTCAATTAGACTTTCCCAATACCATCCCTTTGCAGCCCCAAGGTTTTCATCAGCATAGAAATGTTCACTACTGCTTCACACACAATGTAGCAAACTCTTTGAAAAGCACCCTCTCTGCTTCCAGAGATGTCCTTTACTTAAGAAGGCGAGTTCTGCACTCACCTCACCTCTATAGAACCAACCACGCACCAGCTAAGGAATGCATAGGAAGCAAAAGCAAATGTATGTTAGTGAAGGGCCTGCAAGCAGTTTGAAAAGCAGTTGAACACCAGTCAGGCCTAAGGCACATATATTAACAGTTTGTGAAGACCTAATTTACAGGCTTTCCTCAAGGAAGCCCAATCTTGCCATTGTTGAGCAGGATTTAACATTTTTCTCTGTTAGGCTGGATGAGGGAGGTGGAAGTTGGACCCCTCTACACCAGACATGCTTCAGCAAAGATTGTCTTCCTTTGTTACCATCAAACTTCCCAAAATGAAGTGAACCTAAAATATAACCGCGTCTTTAGGCAGGCAAATGAGAGTCTGGCCATTGAACTTTCATTCACAGGGGCTAGTCCACATAATAACCCTCTGTCTGCAGTCACTTTCTTATGAGCAACGTAATGTAAGATGATTTCAGGAGCAGAAAATTAAATCATTCACAGTGGATAGATCTTCTAATAACATGACACTTTTGTCTCCCAGGCAGCAGTGCTGTAAGAATTTGGGTATAATTAGGACTAGGAATTGGTAATTTTGCTGATTGAACTATGGCGATGATTTAAAACAGGCTTCAGTTAAAATCTTTAATATTGACTCAGATTGTTTACTTGAAAACCTACACACTACTACGTGACATTTTGCTTTGCTAAACAGTAACATGCACAGAGTCCAAGGTAAGTTTTGTTTTCTAACCAATCACTTCCCTTTTGGATTTTAGATCCGAAGTTATTTGTATCCCCTCAGTTTACTTATGGGGGAAGCAAGTTTATCTTCTGGGATTTTGGAAAATGTAATCACCTGATAGAATCTTCAGTGCAAAACATGATCCTGTCTTAACATAAATTGTAGGAGAGGGTAGTGTGGGAAGCTGACATGTTTAGGAAAATAGCCGAATACCATAAAAATCCTACAGGGATGTGATTGAAACGTAATAAGCAAAATATATTAAGTGACAGGAAAGTGAAAATGCATGTCTCATATCCTCTTGCTTTTAAAGATGAAGGAAACAATATACACATAATCTACCATACAACTATATACTGTGTTTGGTATGAAATTTTAAAATTTTTGTTACCAGTCATGATGTTTTATCACCCCACAAGCCTTTTGTTTCATTTCATAAAATCTTCTTTCTCATCAAGACTCATAAGTTATAAATCACTTCGACATTTCCTTTAAATTCCTTCCCTCATCCTGGTTCCTTTCTAATTTACCTTGTAATTGGTTCAGAGGCTGTTTAGAAATATTCTTATATCAGACATCAGTATATGAATTTTGGTTTTGCACCATAATGTCACTGCAGGATGTTCAATGTGACAAGTAGATACTAAAAAAGTGTCCCAGATCATTCATAGCCTCTTGGCACCAAGGAAACTATGATACCTATTTCCTAGCTTTTACGCCTTGCTTTATCTTCTGATCAACTATAATCAAAATAGAACAGTACTCACCTATTTTTCCTCTCCTAATTCTTTTCCCTAGCCATATATTTACTGTTTTTTAACTCACTATTTTACATAAGTAAAACAAAGAGGGCTACTTGTTATGTTCTGAACCAAAGTATGGAGCATGGTAGCATGATTAAGCGAAATGTAAACAAACCACAAAGAATAACTGCATCACTGTTGCATTTCATTATTGCTTTAGAGCTCCTTCCACAGACCTTACTCTAGATGATACACCAACCAAGTCAAAATTTATCTAAAAACAATAGAAGGATTCATGGATAAAGAATTAGGGATGCACAGGCCTCCTTTCAAGCTCCAGCTCAAAATTCAGCAAAATTCCTGAACTACTGGAATATCTGTAACAGGTCATACAATAGCACCTGGGCCAGTAGTCAGTTGATCTGCATATAGCCGAAGAACCATGTTATTTTCAAGGTATCAGGGAGAATAACATTGACTCACTTCCAGAATATGAACTAAGCAGTAAATTAAATATGTGCAGTAAGTTTTCTTCAGATGATTCTTTTTTTGTTCCACCTGGAAATTTTCTCTGAGTAGAATATATAAAAAAAAAAGGACTTAATTTGTGAGGAAAGCCAGACACTCCAGAATGAAGCAGTCACTCTAATGGTTCTACAAAGTTGCCAAAAATCTGAGATGCAGAGACATTCATAGACCTATGTTGACTCTGCATCACAGGCTCATATTTCTCTGGACTCACTGAGCATCCATCACTTGTATATAAGCACAAGGCCCAACACAATCAGAATGCATGGGGTTCTTCTGGCTGTTTATGTGCAGTTTGTCTGACATATGCAGGATGCGCTGCATCCATTCTCTGTGTCCTGCATGGTGCCTTTCCATGCAATATCTTGGAAAAGAGTTCAGAGTGGATGACCAGAGATGTAATGAAGAGGAAACCTGAAGAGGCTGCTGTGTACGAAAACGCATGTAAGGCAGCACAACTGTTAACTTCATAAACAGAAAAGGTAACAAGGAAAAATATTAACAGTACTTCAGTGTCTCAAAAAGCACTCTTTAATTACTGATCTCTGATCCTTTAAATTATACTAATCAGCATAAAAGCCAATTTGGAATCAGCCAATTTGGAATCCGAGAGGAATTTGGCCATTTGGCCATTTACTGACATTTCTTTCATGAAAGGCATGCAAAAAATATTTTCTTTTTTCAGTTAAACTGATTTCATATAAATTACATGAATTTTAGTATTTCATTCTCTTCCTCAGTGAATAACATTTCAACATTTAAAGAAATTCGCAACTGTTTTGAATTTTTAACCACATACACCACAGGAGATGGTGAATATTTAATGTGATTGCACCTGGTCATCATGTGCCCATATGTCATAGGATTTTGACAGTTGTTAATTTTAGTTTCTGTTGCTGCAATAATAAATAAAGCCAAGTATTTTAAGAAATCATGAAACATCAGCTTTTCAAGTTTTAGATGTAAGTTGTAGTTATGATATCACAGAAGCTCTTAAATTGGAATAGATTTCTGGAGACTATCTATTCTGAAATCCTGCTTAAAGCAGAGTTTATCCTGACATTAGATCAGCTTCCTCCATCTGAGTTTTTAAAATCTCCAAGGATGGTGGGAGATGGTGGGAGAGCAATGGTTTCTCTTCCAAGATTTCTGTTCAGCCACATGCACTCACATCACACACTTACAAATCAGACACCAGCTCTTCTGGGCCAGTCATCTGCACCACAAAACAGGGGGATAGGCACTCTGACCACCCCATGCCTGGGATCCTGGCTGGCAGCTTGGTCCTAACACATAACTGTTGCACATCATGCTCTGGCCTGTACGTGTCTGGACATCCTTTCTTGGGTTTCCCTCTTCCCAGCCACTGGGGACTATTATCTTAATTATTTATTGCTTTCTAAATCAGATTGCAAACATAAACTGTCAATGGCCTTGTTAATCACACAGCCCTAGGCTAATCTCTTTGACTTTCTCCTTGTCTAAGACCAACTAGTGATTGTCCCTAGGGATTTTATTACCCTCTGGTCTCCTGTCCCCTGCCCACAGAATGTCACAAAAAGTGTGAAGCTAACAGTAGTTGCATAACAAGGTTCACTTCTTTGTTTTCCAGCTCATACCAGCTTAATTTATTCAGAGCTGGGTAGATTCAGTCAAGGTCTCATTTGCTTTTGTAGTGCTTTTGGTTATACTTCTAAATTGTGTTGTAGGGCATTTGTTGCTGGGTGGGCTTTTTCTTTCCTCTTTAGATCCAGGCAGAATTTATCTTGCTGTAATTTGTAGCTCTTTTTAATCTTTTACTGTGCACCTCTGACATGATTCTGTTTCTGTTTTCTCTACAAATTCCCATGAGAATGTTGAGGACGACAAATAGATTGATAAAGGGTTAGAAATAAAGTAACCATATTTTGAGTAAGTTAAGTACTCAAGGACTATGTGCTCTGTGAAAATAAAATCATTTCTTTGGTGAGTTCCAGTCTCCCATCTGTCCTATGAATTCCTTATCTGTCTGATGAATTCCTTCCTTGCTTATCTCGTAGTCAGTCATAAATTCAGGCAAAGCATTTCACTGTAGCTAGTTCAAGTTTCCCCATGTTTTTGAAGAATCAGGAAAAAGTATACAAAACCTGCTGAAACCAAACTTATAATTTGGATAATAGTCAAGTGATAATGGAGTCTGCACAAAACAGAAGGGTACTTGTGGTGATGAAAAGGAGCCATCCGTCTTCATCCCTATGACCCTCAATGACCACTACCAGGCAGCAGTGCACAGGTGCAGTGGGGAGGAGATTATGGAAATCACCTCTTGGAACTCGTCTTAATATGATATGAATATATATAGGTATATGAAGTAGTCATTGAACTAAATATAACCAGGAAGAACTGCCACATTGGTGTGCGTGTCTGTGGTGGAGCGATCCCCCGTGCACCCAGAGCTGAATAAACATGCCTGCTTTATAACACTTTGTGAGTTATAAAGTTTGATTCCACGAGTCCAGACTGTTGGCCTTCACTGCTGACTAACCTACAGGAGAAAAGAAGAGATAAAATGGTAAAAGTTGAGCTTAGAAAAATACATGAAAAAGAATTGCAACGTAGACTTTCAGGTTTCTTATGACTTCTTTATTGTCCATCTTATACGCAATTGCTTTGTACTCTCATGAGAATGTCAAATTCTCAGAAGTCCTTGAGAGGCCTGCAAGAAACCTTTTAAGAATGGGAAAGAGTCTGGATTCTGTTGAACCCATCTAAACCTCACACAATACATGTGAAAAGGACTTATACAGCTTTTATACAAGCATTTCCAGTAAAGACTGACTAAGAAGCAATTTCATTTTAGTAGCTGCTGTAGTGCAAAGAGCTGACATGTCAATTAAAAAAAATTATTATCCCAGAGACATGTACCTGAAATAGTCCATTAGAGCCAGAAATGTACAATAATGCCCACCTCATATTTTCCACGTTTTCAAAGTTTACTGTTTAATGAAACTTAGGTTGCTAGTGTGTACCTTCAATGATGGTGGTAAAATACATATTGGTTACAGGTGGAAAGACACATATATACACCAAACGTGAATCATTCCCATGTGAACTCATTGAGGTCTTTAGCTTTCTACAAACCATTTTCTCTCATTGTAAAAATAGGTTGCTAAGTTACTTACTTTAGAACTGTGAGAAAATGTAAGTGGCCATTTCAGTGCTAAGTATATTATTTTCAGCCTCTTAACACTGAACTAAAGTCCACCTCTGTATAAATTTATAGGCAATATATCCTAATATTCCCGTATCTTTCCCATTAAACCATAAGGTTGACAGCAAAAAATAATGCAGTTTTCTTCTGCTTGTATTACTGAAGCCAGGTTTATGTGCCAAGTTAACCTGGGAAGACAGTTCTGAAGGCAAGTCACAACAAGCCACAGGATTTCCATAATGTTATGGAAAAGCAGTTATGCCTTCAATCAAAAATTAAAGCAATAAAATTACAAAATTTAAATGAAATTATGTTGTAATATGTGATTTAGTGTGTGGGCAGTGACTAAAACTATAATTATCTAAAGATAATTAAGGAAAAAACCTAATCTGGAATACATTTAGATTAATCCGAAGTACTGTCTATTCAACTTTTGGAAATAGAAAGACACATTTCAGAGAATTATTTTTATCTCTCCAATAATATGTCAAGCAAATGAAATCTATGGCCTGTCTAGTCCTTCAGCAGTGCTGGAATCTGACTATGCAAAATATCTGTAATACCCCCATCCATAGGGAATAATGTCAGACTGTTTTTCTGTAACTTGTAATCTGAAGCAAGGCATACAGATTTTTAGTTAATTTAGATTTTATAGACTAAATCATTATTGATTCTAACACCAGTCATTTCCTAATTAAGTTCCTAATTTCCTTTTTTTTTTCCTTCCCGGGCTTTACATAGGCTAAAATGGGACTCATTTCACTAACACAGAAAACTGAAACTTTAGTTGTGTACTGCTGGTCCAAATGACAGAACAGCTAGCCCAAAGAACAATCTACATTTAAAAGACAGAAAAAAAAGATTTAAGATTCTCACTGAAATTCACTTTAAATAAACATAATTTAATGTAAACAGTGAAGTAATCATTGTTGGCTTAAAAAAATTATTATGCCACACATGCAGGGCCACAAAATTCTTGCACAGACTTCCACATGCTTCTCACCTCCAATCACAATGGAATTTTTTTCTTTTTTTTTTAAATCCCTAACCTTGAAACCAGGCCAAATCAATTGGGGAGTCCTGTCCTGCTGAGTTGGGTATCTTCTTAGCTTACTGTACCTTGGAACAAGACATTAGAGCATACCCACAGCATGATACAAGGAGGATGAGCAATTGCTTAGATCAAGTACTAAAATCAAAGTCTCTGATGACATGGAGCTCTGTTGCAGCTGAGGCCCCTGTTGCTTGTGCTCTACTGCAGCTATTCAGTAGTGAAGCTAAGTTACGTCTACAGAACTTCTGCATAGCTCTGGAACGGAGAAGGAAACAATATTAATTTATCTTGTGAATATTATAAGGTCAAAGGTCTATATTTGGAGCCTGAATATTCTCCAAAGATTTGAGACATAAATGTCAATTAGTGTATAATATCACCATAAAACAGTCTTATCAGAAGATTACCATTTATGAAATCCAGAACTTCACTTTAGAGCACACTTAATCTTCCCTTGATCTATTTTACCTCAGACACAGTCAAAGCATTTACTTAAGTTCTGCTGCACTTCAAGAGCAGCAACTGGAGAGAATCCAAAGAAAGGCAAATAAGAATGACCAGAGGTCTAATAGGCATTTATTGTAATACTATATAAGTAATTTCATAACAAAAATAGTACCATCAATCAGCCATAGTCTGCCCAAAGAAAATGTTGACTTGATAGTCAGGATGCTAAAAGGTAGATGAGTAGATTCACTGATTTGCAGATGACAGTCAAGGTTAGGTGCAAAAGCTTAGATGCTTTTTATTCTACACAGCTAAACTGTGCTTATCCCCTTTGAAAAGTTAACTTTCCTATAAAAAGCTAAAATCTTAACCCCCCCCCAACAATATATATACTAAAATATATATTAAAAACTCATGGTTTTTACAATAATAATTACAAATTTTACATAACAAACTTGCCGGTATTTGTGTTAACTGGATCGAATATTTTTCTTCCAACAGAAAGGGAGAATGTGATGTCATCTCCAGAGCTGGAAGAAGAAGAGAATGAGAACTCTAGAAATGACCCATCCCCTCCTCTGAGCGAGTCCTGGAGGAGTTGCATATATCCACTCTACCGAAATACTCTATGTGTGTACTTGTGTGTGTTTGTATGCAGATGATTGCTCAGGGAGGGCATGCCTGACTTCTGTGAGATGACTGTGCTGCTTTCATAACATGTATTCTCTTTTCAGGAGATGAGACAGATGACCCTCAAACACACAGCTTATGTCAATCAACATTTCTTCTCATCTCATTTTAAAAAAAAAATATCTATAGTAGCACTTCAGGCAACACTATTAGCAGTAACTGAAGTGATATGAAATGACGCCAGCTTAGTCTTCCTATGGTTTACTCAGTACTTTGTATTTTGATTTGATTGATAAGGCAGATGTCACACACACACACACAAAAAATCATACAAAAGAAATATCCAGAAAAGGCCACTAATTTGAGGTCACTCCATCCCTGACACCCTGAGGCACATTTTACAGACGTGGAAATTAGGACACCAGTCTCACCAATGTTATTTAGGAGTCAGTTGTGTTACAGTCTCCTTTAGCCAAGGAACCATTGTCCATGGATCAGCTTTTCAAGGACATTTAGTCTTTATAGCTCTCAGTACCTACAGATAAACTAGGTTTATGAAGTGGAAAAATGAGTAACCAGTTTGGAAAATCTGACATTAGAGTCATGAAGTATTTAATGGATTATCTGGATCATCTTCTCCAAAGTTTTGATTCTGTGCCCTTCATTAGGGCATCTGAAATAGGTATCCAAAATAATTCCAAAACTGTTGTACAGCCTATGGTTTGTTTTTCTGAAGAACAACTTAGAAAGCAATGTGTTTCTCCCACCAAAATTGGTACAAATCTTTTCAATTTGCAATTTTAAATCCTTACCTTTACATTTCATAGTTCAATTTCTAATTACTTAACAAATTAATAAATATTCAACTCATAAAGTTCAAATTAATTATTTTAAATGTATAAATACTCAGGTTTAAATAATTGACAGCCAACATACAGTGAACAGACCCACTTTGAAGGGAATATTTAAAGTGTTTATTTGTATCTTTATGATAAATTCTTCTTTTTAAATTGCAAAGCACAACAATGAAATTAAGAAGCAACTCATTGAAAATATACTGTTAAGTTAAAAGTCTCTTTAGGAAAATTTGTGGGTCTATTCTAATTAATACCATGCTTCCCTGAATAATTTTAATTGCAGTCCTCGACAACTGTCATATATAAAAACTTTGAAGAGGAAAACGCAGCTTTCAAAGAGCAGATGAATCTGATATAAAATCTCAGCCCTGCAGTAAAATCTACCTGGAATTTTAGTCCAAGCACAAAGAAATATTTTTGTAGTTAAGGATGTTCTGGCAACATGTCTTTTGAGTTACAGCTAACTCTGGGAATTTCAAATTGAACCTGAGTTAAGGAGTCAGTGAACTGGCACGGAGTTCAATCTGCATTGCTACACCCATGGAGACTCACTTAAAAATGAACAGGACTAATGTTCTTTGGCAGCTATGAACAGACACTACACAAGCCAGACAAAGTGGGACAAATTCCCTTCTATTTAAGAACCTTTAAAAACGGAAACAATTATAGACTCACTTGGATGTGATATAACCATTGCAGGAATAGAAAGACAGCTCTCTGCAGAATCCTTACAGGCATTAATGCACAGCATCATGAATTAGAAGAAAATCAGTGAACAGAAGCCTGCCAGAGAACATGAACTGAACAGAAAAGTACTGAAGCGAGGTTCTTAAGATGTATTTGCTTTGCAGAAGGGAAGAAAGAGGAAGGAAAACATAAAAAAAAAACCCCAAAGGCAAAAATAAAAAAAATTTGGGAACTAACCCTGTTAAATTACAGCATGCTGTTTTGTCATATGGCCATGCATATTTTAAAATAATTGAGAAGCATCATCCTATGAATATCACGTGGAAACTCTCTGGGTCATACTCAAGTCAAGTTCCTTAAATGAAGTATCTCGTAGAAAATTAGTGTACTGAACTTTAGCAAACTGTGCAGAAAAAAATCATGCTTTCTATGAATTTAATTTTAAACTCGAGACAATAACCAGCATGTTTGGTTATAGTTGTTTCATATTTACACACTCTTGGGAGTAAGTAGATTAATCTGAAATTACAGTAGCAGAAGATGAAGAGAAGTAAAAGTTAAAGCAGTTTTTGTGAGTAGGCCAACCCAACTTTTTTTTCTTCTTCTTCCTGGTAAATTATCTTCTTTAAACATCTAATCCATATCTAATCATTTGTTCACACATGCACCAACTGGAGTGCAAAGACTGTATCTACAGTATTGGCTTAAAACGTCACTGTATTTTGCTTTTGTTCATAAGATCAAAAGCAAGGAGCTGTAAATGTAATTTGCTCAAGATAATATAGAGAACACACAAAGATTTTGGAATTAATGAGACATTTCACAGTATTATTTTTAAACAAGTCCTTTACCTGCCTTCTGTGTCTGTTCGCTTTTGTGTCTGAGTTGAGGAATCAGATTTTATATATGCAGGCAGGAATGTGCTGTTTACTCATATTGTGGATCTGATCCTTTAGTCTCAAAGTATTTTAAGATTTTCATACACATTTATTACAACTTCCTGTTGCGACAACATCAGCTTCTTTACTTGTTAAAGTATGAAAACGATGATATTTAGAAAGAGACAAGTATCTTAAGTTCCACAGTTTGTTTCTCCACACAAAAGTCTGATCTCTTTGCTGGCAGTCAACCTGTCCATGACGTTGTGAAAAGTTCGATAACTCATTATACCTCGTTACACCATAATGCACTGGGATCAAGAAGGTCAGAAAAGCAAAACTTTTGGATGTTTCATTCAATATTCCTAGCACTGGAAATCCAAGTTTGTACTTACTCAAGCACAATCAGATCCAAATCGACCAGGTAAAAGGGTAAAAAGTTTTTGTAGTGCGTCTCACAGCTCCTCCATGGATCCCTTGTCATATGGATGGATAATCAGGCCCTGTCATTAAAGAAGGTTTAGCATCTATTTTTCAGTAAAGGAGGGAGAACCAGAATAATTACTCTATTTGCATTACTATTAGTATTAAAGATTTTTGCATTTTTTTGAACATGGTGCATGACTCTCTACTGGAAAAGATAAAAATGTAGTCACCATCCTGAACTAACCTCCCCCATGATTCATGTGCTCATTTGGGTTTTCCAGGAAAATGCGGTATTAAGAAGTTTTATCCTGAATAACACTTGTTTTTCTCCTAGTGTTTAAATCCTTAGATGGTGTGCTCTGGCAGCTCAGTCACCCATCATCCTGCAGAGTGTTGATGTACAGTTTTGTTTAACCAGGAATGAACTCTACATACGGATTTCAGAAATACAAAGTAATTGTTTAAAACCAACTCTGTCATTTTACTGAAGACTGAATTTAATTTATGAATGAGACAGCAGTGTGTCAGAAAGAGAATCACTGAATCACACAATCACAAGGTTGGATGAGACCTTTAAGATCATCAAGTCCAGCCTTTCCAATCCTATGTTAAACCATATCCCTAAGTACCCTTTTTTTAAACATATCCAGGGACTGTGATTCAACCACCTCCCTAAGCAGCCTGTTCCAGGCTCTGACAACTCTTTCAGTAAAAATTTTTTTTCTAATATCTAATCTGATAGAAAAATCTATCAACAAAACAGCTTAAAGAGCTAGTAAGGCATTTATTAAAATGTAACAGAATATAATTTCTATGTGCTTTCTTTTTCAATTTAGGATCTATTTTACCAGCCCTTCCAGCAGCTATGACTGAAAAATAACAATAATTTCATAAATCATCAGAATAACACATGTTCAGGTACTACCTTGTATACCTAAAGCCAAAAAATTGGGATAATGTAACAGGAGCCAATCAAACTTTGAAGTGAAATGTATGGATCATAATGTAAAATAAATAAATACCATTGAGTACTGACTAAAACCAAAAATCTATCACCCTGACATTTTCTTGTAAAAGAATGTTCCCATCTTTCTTCTATTAATACAGTCCTGTAAAGAAGACAAATAAGGTGCAGGTATTAAGAGAAGGATCTTTTTGACATAAATGCTATGTCTTGAAAAACTCTAAATCTAACCAACAGTATTTCTTGAAGGACAAATCTTGAGAAGATAGACTGTGATTTAAAGGCTTTTAAATTTATTTCTTAAGTATCATTATCTTTTAAAGTAATCTTCCATGCAAAGAGATTTAAAAAGTTTAATGAAACTGCAAAAATTTGCATTTATGTAAGATGAAATTTTTGAGAACTGTGATAATTATTTATATAAAAAATGACCCAGAATTTAATTTTCTTTCTTATTATATGTATTAAATAAACAAACAAAAAAAAGGTATTAGTACTAAATTACTATCTGGACCATTTTCTGTTACTTTTTTCCCATCAGTTATATACTATGCACGAACATGAGGATAAGAAAGCACTAAAATTAATAATTCTACATTTTAATAATTCCTGAGAGGTATCTGAGTCAGGAAAATATTTATCAGAAACTGAAAAAGTTCAAATGTCCCGTTTACAATATATACTGATCTGGGCCAGAATGTCCTTGCTTATGTAAAATTCCTGGCAAAGCAGTCCAGTGAACAGCCAGCATTTTAAGAAGGATACTAGTGCTCCATCTAGTGAAAAATTTGTATCACGTCAGGCTTAAGTCTGAAGCTGAACGATGTACTTTTTCAATCTGACCGATTCATGTAGCCAAAAAATTATAGGCATCCTCTAGTTAAATTCTCTTCATCCCCCTATTGAAATAGAGTTCTGATTCTGCATTCCATCAGAGGCTTAAGATTTTATTCTCAACCTTTTCAAATTGAAGGAAAAAATGAGCTCTAATGAGGGCTACAAGAAAGAGAATGTAGGAGATTTTTACCATCCCAAATAATAACTGAAGTCATCGCAGTGTCCATACTATCCCTGGTTGCTTCCTCTTGTGATAAAATCCTTTCTCATCCCTAGTTCAACTAGTTTTGTATCTTCTTCTTTCAGTTGTTCTGGAGAAATTTTTATGATCTTTCTGTCCTTTGGTACCCTATATCCCTTTTTAAAGTTATCCTCAAAATTATCAATAAAAGCCACCCTTTTCAATGGCCTCTTCCCTACATTTATTTTCTTAAACTGTGCTTTTCACTATCAAAAATACACATGCATACCATCTTCACCTATTAATCAGTGGGGAAATTAACAGAACTAAAAATACTAGAAAATCATGCCCTCTGGAAAGATGTTTTTTATGTTCCCCATATGCTCCATTTCTGCAGCAGGTTCATTTTCAAATTATGTTTTGTGATGTTTGTTCTACATGGAATAACATGCTGGAAAAAAAAATGGAAAAACAAACAAGCAAAACCCAAACAAATATAAACCAACAAAAAAACCCCCACCAACATCCCCCCAAACCAAAACCACCCAACCATTTATTTTGGACCCTATATAGTACATCCTATTAATAACTTTTAAAAATTTCAAATATCACAGCCATTGATAACCCACATGCAGAGACTCATCTTGAATTTGTGAGCATTATTATTTCTACATGGTGCTCTGTACATTGTCCATTTGCACATAAAGTTTGTAAAATATAAAGTAACATAAATGGCTGTCAGAACTGGTGCAAAACACTAGGTTTCATGCAGGGCAAAATCATAGGAGGTCTCTCTTCAATGTCTGGAATATGTGACTGCTCTTTACCGTTTAGTAATTATTTAACAAGGACCCAAGGTAATTAGGGACATGTTTCTATTCAGCAGATATAAAATCAAGTTTAAAAAGACAGCATAATATGAAGACAGCTGAAAGCAAGACTTTAATGCTTCTAATTTTATTCTCTTTCATTCTGGATCAGAATATTTAATAGGTTTCACACTACAGCTCTTATGTCAAGTCTTAATCAGGATCAATCAATACTATAATTCAAGTTTTTGTCCTGTTTTCTAGAATCTGTTTTCAGGAAGAAGACTTTAGAGAGGTGGAAGCTAGCAAAAGGAAAAAAAACTCGGAATCATAAGAACAATAAGAATGCTTGGCATTTAGTAAATTCCTTATATCAATGTTTAAAACTGAAGGAGCTCATAAACATCAAAGGCCATTATGTCACTAAGAGTAATTATCCATATGTTCAATGTTTAAACTTGAATTTTGACAATACCTTTTTCTACTTTATCTGAAACAAGATTTGTTGCACATAATGTATCAAATTATATCCAAAAATTAATGTTTTGCAACTCAACCCTTAAAAGGAATGACCATTTCAGAGTACAGTAAAAATCTGTTTTTCCAGTTCTTTTCAGAGAAAAGCTTAAGGACATTAAAGATAAACGCAGGATCTGAATTCTTGTGGACCTCATTAGAATTAGCCAGAACATTAGCTCAGAGTGCTGAGCAGAAGGCTGACGAGTTCATCTGAATGTCAGTGCCCAAAAGTACAAATTATTCACATCAAAGTAGCCCAATTCTGTGGGCTCATGTATAAATTTTACACAATTCCAGCATCACTTCTGAAATCATTCCAGAGCTTTGTTAATTCTCTCAAATCTGTTTTTCTCTAGGTTTACATGCACTGATAATGTTTTTCTCCTGGCTTGCCTCCACAGACTTACCACTTTAAGTCTCTGATAAAATCCTCCTTATTACACTGGTATGTAATTCCTTGAACAAAGACCCGAAAAACAAAAGACTTGCTGACCTACAAAGCTGCTGGATTATTGTTCAAAGGCAAGGGAGGAGAAAAAGGAAGTTCTTTGATATTTTTTGTAACATCAGGGACTGATGTTTGTGAACCCACTATCAAAATGACCCTTCTAACAAGGAACGGGAGTAAAAGACATGTTATGTAATTTCAATCAACTCTAATCAAATGATAAGGGAGTTGGGGGCACGTAATTGCTGTGAAGACTCTCAGCAAAGACAGTGTAGCTCAGCTGGGGGGGCAGGTTAGTCCCGGCTGTGTCAGCCCGGTACAACCTTTTTGTCGGCACTTAACTACCAATAAGATCGGCATGGGAATATATCTTTATGATGCATTACAAATAGGTAGATAGCTGGACTGTGTGTGCGCAGATATAGCCTATCATCAGTCTCAATTTTCATATTTTTTATGAAAACATATTATTCAATGTATTTAATATATTTTACTTTTAAGCTGTCACAGATGAAACTGTATTTGAGCTGTTTCTTCATGGCCAAGAGCAGTTCAGCAAAGCTGTAACGTAACGTAATTGTGTAGGCTGTAGTTGAGCTGCAATTCTGGTACCAAATCTAGCACACTCCTTGCCACTTAAAGTGCTAGGGCCCATGGCATATCTAATTGTGTTTGATACTTACAAGAGTTTCAGGTACTCAACAGCTCAGAAAGGCTGAATCACAGTTTACATAATGCAATCAGAATTGTCCTACCATTATTTCAGAATATAAGGGATTACAACAGAACATGTTTTGGAAGGATTTTTAGGAATAGGTCACACCCAACAGTAAATTCCAGCAGATCATGTCAGAATTTACAAAGTTTAAGGAATTTTGATGTAGTTGGCTTTCCATTTCAGTGCAGAGATACATACTAACAGCAACAAAACCAAAACCAAAACAAAACCACTAGAAACATTGCATTCCCAAAGTCTCTAGATCAGTTTAGATACTATTAATTTGCATTAGAAAATTATCTATTTTTTTATTTATTTAGATGGTGCAGAGCTCATAACAATTTTTTTTTTTTGGGGGGGGGGGGGGGGGTGTAACTGCTGCAAGAACAGGTTATTAAAAAAAACCCACACACCAGATTTATAAGTAAGGGAGGTGCATTTTCCACTAACAGGATAGGAAGTACAGAGTCTGGGTTAGATCAATAATCTCCCACATTGAAACAAAACCCAAAAAATATACACACAGATGAAAAAATCAGTTTCACCCATATGTTGGAGCAACAGTATATACTCATCACAGTGAATCTGGCACATGCAGTGCTAATTATATGTGTACAGAATTGCACAGTCAAGACTTGAGTGAATTTTGCTCCTGGATAAGAAAAAAAAAAACAACTGGAGCTGAGATCTGCTTGGCTAAGGCTCTTATAAATACACTTCTAAAAGAGATTCCACGATCTGAAAAAATTAAAATAAAATTAGCCTCTTTAAGTATTTCTCATGAAAAAAAAGTAACTGAATTCATGTGATTTACTCGACATTCTGCTGGTACAACCCTGCTTACTCACT
Organism: Gallinula chloropus; assembly: GCF_964237585.1. Taxonomy (NCBI): domain Eukaryota; kingdom Metazoa; phylum Chordata; class Aves; order Gruiformes; family Rallidae; genus Gallinula; species Gallinula chloropus. The sequence continues at coordinate 29,417,051 of NC_140086.1, read as the reverse complement.
CCTCTGCTGATTCTTTGTCATTTGTTCGTCAGTATTAACCTCGTGGCTAGGAGCTGTCAGCACTGTTAAAAAGGGGGAAAAAAAGAAAAAAAAAGAAAAAGAAAAAAAAGAGGAAGCTCAGAGAAAATCCGTGCACACTGACAAAATGCAGGTAAATGGAAACATTTTGTTTCTTGCTTCTGAGGAAAACGTGGGTACGTGTGGTTTACATCGCTAACTTTAGACTTGCTGAAAACAAATTTAAAAAGCCAGAACATTTGTTTTAATGTTTCTTTCCAAGTTTCTTTTCCGAAAGTGAAATGGTTCACAGCAGTGCTACGATGACATCTTGTGGTTAAACAATATACACATTTTGCTTCACGGTTTCTCAAAAATTGTCAGTATCAAAGGTTAAATTCTGCTCTTTGACCTGAACATTTTTGTGCTGCTAATTCTGCTTAACCTGAATTAAATTCTACTCCCAAACATGCTACCAGTAATTTTTTAGCTTACTGCTAAAGAATTCTTTTAAAAATATCTCAGCCTGTACACTCCATAAACTTAGCAGGTGAGAGTATCCTATTTTCTCACATGGTAACTTGTAAAAGGCAATTCACAGCTCTGTACAAATAATTTATATAAAGAACTATATGTTTTTAATAAAACCTTACTCACTACAAAATTTTAAAGAAATCATATGGTACGAGTCCCTCATTATAAAAAAATATAACAACAAATACTGAACTTATTCATTTGGGTTTTTTATATAAAAAATTAGTGCATTAGCTAAATATATGGATCGTGTCTAAGTACATGCTAAAGCTGTCTCCTTGAATCAATTTTTATTGTATTAAAAAAACAGAGAACTGGGCTTTTCTTGTTGTTGTTGAATGTAGCCTCTTAACCTGGATCGTGTCCTCGGAGACCCTGCTCATAACAGATAAAATGACTCAAGACTTCAGTCTGATTTTCCTATTTCGTGAAATAATTCAAAAATATGCAGATTTCATGACTCTTTGCTGAGTGATAATGCTTGAAGTGATGGTCCTGACAGTATTTATGGACTTTATGGCAGCACTTTCTCACTGGAGGATCACCAGTGGTGGTATTTGCACCTGCCAAACAATATTCACATGACCCTAAACCTTACTAAATTTAGGACCTACTCTGAAGCCATTTCTGCACTGGCTTTGCTGCCTGAAGCTTTGGAAGCTTGTCGACAGCATAACCTTGGACTGCCACCAGCTGGATATGTGCCATGTTCTGATATGCTGCGATTGCAGCTGGGGGAGGCCTCAGTTCAGCTGCTGCAAGACATTACTTGTTTATGTAACACACACTTCAGAGATGTGTTGGTGAAAAACAAACATTGCTCTTAGTGTACACAGTGATGGGTCCCTCCTGTTACTGCTTTTCGTTTCTTTCCCTTGAAAACTTCGGTATCAGAGGCTGTGGGGTGAAGCGTGCTAGAATGATGCTAAAGGTTTAAAGTAAAATGTGGCTGCCTTTATGTGTCAATAAGGGAGCACTGACAGTGGTCGTGTACCCTGAAAATCTCCCTAGGTTTTGGTAATAACCAGCCCCAGACAATTTTAATTTACTCCTCAAGGTGCAGTAGAATTTATTCCGTTGGCTGAGCCTGGCTTGCCAGGTGGCTGGCGGCCAGACAGCTGAGAAGCCAGCTAGCTAGTGACCTTTGTCCTACAGGAGAGAGCCAGTGGTTGTTTGGGCAGCAAACGCCCCGGGCACCTTGCACCTCCTTGCATAGGGTACAGAGCCTTGCTGTGGCCAGGACCAAGGCAGTATGGACAGGAATCACCCAGTGAGTTCCAAGCTGTCATCAGTACCTCAGCTCCCAGGGCAGGGGTGAAAGTCTCCCAGTCACAGCCTTGTCCCCGTGGCTGTCAACTCAATGCTCACTGCAGGCCACACTTCAGTGTAGGAGATCAATAGAAAACCCCAGGTGCACATCTTCAGAGGACACAATACACCCAACATGTTGAAAGCTCTGAAAACTGAGCCTAAGCATTGAGACATGGATGTCAGACAGCTGTTGTAGTTTCTGTTGCTGTTGCTAAGCCCCTAACCAGGTGGCAGTCTGCAGACACCTCATTGCGACGTTCCCGAGCTCCAGTTAACTACAGATCTAAATGTCACCCGGTGTGTAAGAGGACTTTGCCTTCCAGTGAGGCTTGCAGACGTGTGTAGCATACGGCACCGAATTCAGGGAGAAAAAAGGCCGTTTGATGTCGACTACAGAAGCATAGCCACTCTGAACTGTCAGCTTTGGGGCACCTAAATGTGAAAGGCAGAAGACTTCATTCAGTACAAAACTCACTGTTAGATTTAGCAGCTTTGAGTATAAATTGAATCAAAATCAGGAAGTCTAAAAATGCTCTAAACCTGCATTATTGAAATTAGGATTCCTATTTTCACAATCTTCATTTAGTAAGTTGAAAAATATGAGTCATTTCAACATCTTAGTGAATATATGCAGAGTATTTTGACTGAAACTTGGACAAACAATAGTTTTGAGGAAAGTTCTGGATATTCACTTTAAAGGCTAATGAAAGTCAAACCCTTCAAAGACCTTTCACCTGCAGGCATGATCTAATGGCCAGGATCTTATAATTTATATACATATCTCTTGATAAAGATGAGCAGGAGAAAAATTCCATCAATCAAAAATGTGAAAGCCCAAAAGGTATACAGAGACACTGAAAAACCCTCTAAGTTCCTTGAATAGGCCATGCTCTACCACAGCCCACCATATTAGTGCAGAAATAGTTTTTCAGCAGGTATTCATGGATAACTTCCTGTTTATAAGAAATTCATGAAATATGAAAATGCTATCAAACTTTGCAATATGCTTTTTAATTCTCTAGTCAGTACGGAGCACTTTTGTAAGCAATGGTTAATTCTTGCACTTCCTTTTTGCCTTCTCTTTCAACAATAATAGGTTCGCTTACCGGCTTTGACAGGAGGGAGCTGGATTTGGTGGCTGGCTGTTGTGTAAGCATCAATATACTGGAATTACACTTGAGGCAAGAAACAGGAAGAAACCAGCTGGTAAAACACAATCATAGGCTGGCAGGAAATCAGTCACTATTTGTCACTCCTTCAAAGAGGAGGAAAACAGTTGGTGGCAGATATTCAGTACCACCAAGTATCGAACAGAGAGATTAAATCTCCTTTTCTCCATGCCGGGATACTCAGAGTTTTACTTCAATGTGGACCATGGCTACTTGGAGGGTCTGGTCCGAGGGTTCAAAGCCGGGATCTTGACCAGTGCAGACTATGTCAATCTAGCCCAGTGTGAGACACTAGAAGGTAAGTCTGCTGGCTTATTTTATTTAGGAACAAATACTGTTGCTTAGACCTTTGAAGAAGGTGAGGTAAAAGACTGAGTATTGAGAGCTTATCTTAAAAAACAGAGATAACCCTGATGACCTTTGAAGAACTGTTCTTATATTTCAGTATAACAGCTTTCCACAGAAATCACTCCAGGATTGTACAGACTGTGATTTGCCAAGCAATCCAGATGATGGGATTTTCTGGTTTACTGATAAGGGTTGGAAATCTCATCCATACAGTTCTTATGGAGATTGGTAACCTTCTCACAGGTTTTAACCACGCTATAGAACTGTTCAAGTACAGAAGCTTCATATCATTTCTTCTGGATAAAATAGTTCCCTAAATCTTATTAAAAGCTTACAATTTGGCACAGTTTCCCTATAAAAGATATAATTTTATTCCTTTATTACTTTATGATTTTTAGGGCAGTGGGGGACATTCTACTTACCAGGAAGAGAAAAAAAAGGCTTCACAAATATAAAACTAAATGATTCTCAATCTTAAGGAAAAAAAAACCCACAAAACTTTTTTCAAGGTGACTTTGCTACAATCATAATGAGAACACACACTAGTTTCCAAAACAGGTTTCTGTAGCCAAGACTGGTCACAGCCTGATGAAGACAGACTGGTACAAAGAATCATATGACATACCTCTAGACACTTGGCAGGAAAAAAAATACAAAAAATATCCCCCTCACCTTTCTAAAGGAACATAAAGCTTCCTTCCTTGACTCCAAAATAAAACTTATGATTCTACACTGAAATAATGACATGAGGTATATTTGAATTTGAAAAAGGAACAAGGAGAAATAACAAGGTCACTCTGGTTTAAGCATTGGTTGCTTTGTGTATGCAGTAATGGATTTGGGAAAATGACAAGTGAAGGATCTCGTGATTTCTGTACACAGTGGAGTTCGGAGGCTGCCTAAGCTATTAATATAGTAACAACATAATTCTGGGAAGGTTGCTTGCCATTCATGTTGCAGATAAAAACAACTACATTTAAATAGATATATGCAGGTATTTTTACCTGTCAGCAGGATAAATGTCATCTCCTAGTTAAAGAAGAGGTTGTCAGTACAGTCAGTGGCATCTAGAGACTATTCTACTGACCAAGTGCATGTACATACTTGAGCTGATAAACTGGAGAGCTGTATCAGCTCTTCACTTCATACAAGGGCAGTTTAAACACACAGAACACATGTATACACTTAGTCTGAGAACTGAAATCTATTCCTTATGTCAGCTGGACAAAATCAACAGATTTTGCAGCCTTTTTGTATCAGCAGTTGTGTTCTACTCAATTTAAAGTCTCTACAGATACTTTTGATACTGTATTTAATTAAGTCCAAAAGTCCTGCTCCATGAATATATGGACTTCAGAAAAGGTAATAGAGCTTCAAACACATATAAAAGACAAAAAGGGCAGAATAAGGGAATTATTAAACCTTGCTCTCACTTGTCTCTGCAGAGGAGCTCAATAAATGATGTCATTAAAGCTCCATGAAGGAGAAAACCATAACAAAATGAAAAAATCCTGGTTGCTTCTGAGTAAGATGAAAATACATAGAGGTTTAAATCCTTTTAAAAACATGCATGAAAAAAGAATTCCCCTAATCGTTCCAAGAAGCATACTTGTTCATGTTAAGAATAGTAAGGAAAACCCTAAATTTCAAGTTGTGCTACAAGAAAGTTGTTTACAACCAGGAAGATTTCAAACATTTTTGTAATACATAAACCTTCAACATTATTAGGGACATGCAACAAATGGACAGATCACAACAGAGAGATAAAGTAAGATTTATAGTAGAAAGAACACCGACTGCTTTATTTTTTAACCTTCTTCTTTCTAATGTTCATTCAATTTTAGAATGCAAATTATTTCAGCAACAGAAGGAGCAGCCTTCATCAACTTGCCTACGAGCACATCTTTACTACCCACTACAACTTCTCTTTTCTGTCTATTCAGCTGTATCTCTTTCTCCGTCCTAACATTTTCTACTTCTTTTAGACAGTGAACAGATTCTCACCAGTTATCTACCAGCAAATGCATTATTTATAATGACAGTATGACAAATACTGAATTGTACAAGATGCTGAAAACTCTTCTGGCTATATGACACACATAGGATGCTGTAATACTGAGCTTGCATCACGATTATACACTGCACCAAAAGCACAGACCCTTACCTCTAAAGGAGAAAACGGAGCTTTATGCATACACTATATTTTATTTCCAATTAAAACATTTGGCATATGGATTTGTACTGAAATACTATTGTAGTTGTCCCAATAGTGCCTTCAGTTCATGTCTTCCCATTAAAAGGTAATAAATCTACCCCATTCTGCATTCTGTGGCATAGCACCACACCACAAACACTGACCTAAGTTAAAAATATTATAAATATGCTAAACCAAACAAGCAGAAACAGAATCAAAACAACACCATGTAATCCATAAATAGAATCAAAAAGATCTTTTAATTTCAAAGTGGTTTTGGAATCTCTAGAGGGGAAACCATAATTTCAGGACAGAGGAACCGCAAAAAAACCTGTAGGTTGCTGCTTGACATCTGCTTGATAATCATGAAGTGCAACAGTGAGAGGGGAGAAAAGCAAAGGAGGATGCTAATTGACTTATGTTACCACTGTCACCCCTCAATTCAGGGCCACACAGAGAGAAGAGGCCTTCAGCTTAACTCAGACATCCTTTTGGGCTTGTTTGAATTATTATCATTTCCATGGAGCTACCTTGTGGACAGCCACCCTGGCTGAAAACTAGTTTAGCTACTACTTTGGCTTTACGCCATCATCTGTTTCAGGGGAATGGGATCATCAGAGGAACCCTGCTGACAGTCTTTGAAGTAGAATATGGGTCTGGATGTGTGTGTGTGTGTCTGTGTGTGCAGTATTTTATCATTTCCTTGCTTTCTTGTGTGATAAAAAGACTACTGCCCTCTAGAAGGGAGACTAGGTTATAGAAGGACAAACAGCCCAGATCTGCTCCTACCATCACTGAAATCAGTTCATTTAACTTGCCAAAGCCAGGACAAACCAGCATGGGGTGGCTGAAATAGCAGCGTAACTGAGGGTAGACATTAGACAAGACTCCCTTGTGCTCGATGCCAGAAGACCAGGTTCTTGCAATACTTCTTTCCAGTCAGCATCATTCCTGTCTTAACTGCATTCATCTTAACCTAGTCTTGCTCTGTGCAGCAATTCACACTAGATATACTGTTAACTGTGTTTGGTTGCTGTTCAACTATGAGTAAAATCATATGATTTAAAATTACATTATTTAAAATCATACTTTTCCTACATAGGATTTTCCCACATATAATTTTATGAGGAAATACACAATGCAAATAGGTGGGAATAATGTTGACAGCTGAAATACAGGAATTTTCTTTCCTAGGAATCTTGTGGGCATATTGCAAAGTCCAGAGTCTTATATAGGTCTCCAACAGGCCCTGAGCAAAGGAGCAGCTACCATCACTAGAAGTTTTGGTGAACAGGAATATCTGAAGCCCTTGTAATGCTCAGCCATCTACTGTCAGGTCATCAGGTCACATTACCAGTACAAGCGTCTGACTGTGTTAGTCCCCAGGTCTTATTTATGCCAACAGACAAGAGAAAATAATTTAAAACCTGCATGATAATTTAAAACTCCATCATGATGTGGACTCTGATTATGATATTGCTAATTGATACTATATGGCATTGGATGGCTTGTGGATGACTATTTTCTCAATTGTTTTGGCCAACACGGTGAGATAGTTTTGACTATTGTTTCTCACAAATAATATGCATGCTGAAATTTATTAAATCATTCAGAAAATATACTTCTCTAAAGAAGGCTGTGTAAGGGACAGCATCATAATTCCAATATTCCTGGGCATAGTAGTTCCTCTACAGCTTTTGAGGGCCAGGTGGGGCTGTTTAATGTGTTATAGCTAACATTTTCATATGTTACATAAGGACACGGATTTTGAATCCTCCCTGACAATGAGAACTGAGGAAGGTAACACAGTCTTGTCAAGCTACTCTGAAGCAGTTGGGTTTGGTCTCTGTTCATCTCATGATCTTGTTAAACACACTTCAGAATGGTGATATTTGAGTTGGGCTTGGGGCTGATGCTTGAGTTTTGCAGTCTGCTTTTGGTATTAATCCTTTGAAAACCACCGTGTTTAGAATGTGTTATAGAATGTGACTCCAGGTAGGTATCAGCAGTTCACCTGAAAAGGAATTGAGGAAAGCTGGAATTCAGCTCTCTGCAGGTAATGTGGTAGTATTATCTAATCCCACCATATGCTGCTAACAGTTCCAGAGAGCTGAGTAAGGCTGTCCTATTCAAGTGTCTGCTGATGTAATTGCTAAAATGAGCTCCAGTGGCAGCAAAACTGCACAGAAAACTCTGAGGATTATCTATCTCAGTAAGCTAGAGTGCTAGGCGTAGGAGTTCGAGTGTACCATGTACTAGTTCTTTGGCTTTAAGTCTCCATGTAGGCATCCTGATTGCATCCTAGGAATGTACAGATGTGGGGAATTCAGGAGAGAGTAGCTACTACCCTGATAAATGCACACCTTCCTAACTGCTTATTAACTTCACTTATCGGTACACCTTTCTTTTCAGTCAGTGCTGTCCTCTTTCCTAAATATCAGTTCAGATTTTATATCATTATGCAAGCCCAAACCGTATAACATTATCCCAATCTATAATTTACAGTAGTTTTAATAGAGCTTTTGAACATAATTGTGCAATATAGCAGGGGCTTTTCTAAAAGGAAACGTTAAACTGCTTTGAACATTAAGAACCGACTCAAATCCTTACTTTCGCCTCATGCTGGAAAATGATTAGCAGAGGAAATTTGTCAAATGAATTCTTTGATATTAAAAAAAGCTTCTTTCAACTGGTTAGTTGAAAGTTAGTCAACAGCCTAACCATTTTCCTCAGTTATCTGGGTCAGGAACTCAGACAGAATATGTAACGCTAACCCAAGTTTCTGGAACACCTTCTTAGGATCTGGTAGTAGCAGACATAAATTAGATAAAGCCAAACCAGAAATCCTAAGAGAATGCAATTGTGCCCTTTCAAGTGTGCCACTGCAGAGGCCATTTGGAGCCCAGAATCTGAGTCAGGAGAGATAGGGTCTTTTCTTCAGGCAGCCTGATAACATAAGATTAATAATCTTATCTGAGATCTAAATGTTTACTATGAAAATTTAGATCTTAACAAAGTTAAAGGATGATTCCTATTGCTACATAACAGCCCATAGGAATGCAGGAGAGAAAACAACTGACAGTTTGTCACTGAACAGGAGTGGTGCCCTGAACTGAAGTCCCTCAGTTTGTTCAGCCTGGAGAAAAGGACACTGAGGGGAGACCTCATTGAGGTCTATGGCTTCCTGATGAGGGGGAGCAAAGGGGCAGGCACTGATCTCTCTTTAGTGACTAGTGATAGAACCTTAGGTAATGGTATGAAGCTGAGACAGGGGAAGTTTAGGTACCTCTTAGGTACCTTTTAGGAAGAGGTTCTTTACTGAGAAGGCGGTCGGGCACTGGCACAGGCTCCCCAGGGAAGTGGTCACAGCACCAAGTGTGACCAAGTTCAAGAAGCATCTGGACAATGCACTCAGTCACATGCTCTGACTTGGCTGGGCCTGTGTGGAGCCAGGAGTTGGACTCAATGATCCTTATGGGTGCCTTCCAAATCAGGTTACTCTATAATTCTATAAAATCTTCACATTGAACAAATCTTATTGGGAAGGAGCTTGGGACAGCAGTAATTAAGACTGTGCCTGGTGAAACTTCTGACAAAGGTGTAAATTATTTGTGCTTTCCTGTGGCATGAAGTAAGTCTTACTGGTAGAAGGCAGTATAAATTTGCAGAAATTATGCATTTAGTCTGTGTTAAACCTATGGCAAAATTCAGTAGAGTATGATCAGACCCTTTAATATAAAAATATGTTAGAAATGAACATTCTAAAAGTTTGATTTTTTAAAATTTGGTTTGTAGACAATATCATGACAGTTTATTCTCATGATCTTACTTGAATATACTTTCAGATCTGAAGTTACATCTACAGACTACAGACTATGGTAACTTCTTGGCTAACGAAACCGGCCCTCTCACTATTTCCACCATCGATGATAAACTGAAAGCAAAACTCCTCACAGAATTTCATTACTTTAGAAACCATGCTTTTGAACCACTTGCCACTTTTCTGAACTTTATCACGTAAGTAATGTTACCACTTGGCTTACCACATAGACTCAAAGCAAAAGCTACAAGTTAAGACAGTGTAAATGTGTTGTACTTGGATTACTGTTATTTCAAAACCAGAAAAATTACTTTTATACTGCAATATTTACATGTTTTATTTGCTAATATAAGTTCTGAAAAAATATATATCAAGATCTGTTGTCATTGCAATTACTTATTTTAAAGAATAGAAGCAAATATTTTCTGTGTACCGTGTCAGGAAGAGTGGTAGAGATTGAGGAAAATGGTTATGATTTTCAAATATCTTTTAAGTCAGAAAACTTAGAAAACTAAATTTTGTGGGGTTGAGTCATGCAAAATTAGCAGTTTCTTGATGTACAAGGCAGTGGCATATGGCAAGTTCTAGACTTTTTTTAAAGGGGGAAAGACAACACATCATACGCTTGCCATACCTTTTATAGCATTTGAACATTAAACCCAGAAAAAAACTATTAACAGTTAACAAGAACAAGGATCTGCTTTATAACAGTATACCAACAGGGTTAGTGAAATCTCTTTGCCCCAAGTGATTTGAATATATTATAACAAGGACACTAGAATTTTCTGTTTACTTTCAAGGAATATTAGACTATTCAGCTTAGTTTTAAGCTGAATAAGGTTTTATTCTTACCATAACAGCAAAATAAGGCAACTTTTTTTGGGGAGAGGGTGTCAGTGTAGCTGACCAGGTTTAGGTGAATATATCAACAGCATAAATATATCAATAGGATCTTAAATATCCTAGGATCCTAAATGTCCTAGGACAGCTGAGACATGGGGCATGCAATATTTACCTTTTGCTTCAGAGAAATTAAAGTGAAAACATGAAAATTATGAGAGTTCTTTTCTCAGAATGATTGACATGCATGTGTGCACTTGTGTGCACAATCTCTTCACACTTGCTTTGTAGTAATGGAGACACACTAGTTTAATAATTTTAACATGGTTATTAAATCATTGAACTCACAGGTCCCTGAGCCTCCTCCCAGATTTAATCCCTATATTTCTCTAATTTCTTTCTGAATCAACAACAGAAGCTGAAGACTGGCGTCCCTGCTGTGAGCGTCCCAAGGGAATAGCTTTTGCATTTCCAAGTCATTGACAAAACACTTTGTCAGCCTTTCTGACAGTAAAACTAGTAAGAATCTGATAGAAAACTTTTACTGAAAACTTTTGGCAAGAAAGAAATCAGTGAGAACTTGTTTTTAGTTACCTCATGGGAGAATATTTAAAGCTGAATGAAAAGAAACCCCCAAGATGTGTCCATCTGCCCGAACTCTGCAGTTTTAGTGCCATGATTCCCACGCACTTTTTCTATGAAATAAGCAAATCCTTTACTGCAGAAGCTGCTAGCTCAAGTGATTTACTTTTTGATATATTTCATTGTCACTTGTTACAGTGAATCGGCATTTCACAGCTGTTATGCTTATTATATTCACTTTTCAGTTTCCCTTTCTTTGAAAGTGTCCCCTTCTCAAAGTCAGTCATGGTTTAAAATTAATACCGTGTTACCTACTTGCTATTTAAAAACTTCTCTTTCTTTTTGATAAATGAGACATTGACACAGGGTGAACGTACAAGCCTGCAAATACCACAGTCATTTCTGATTTCAGCATTATTACTCATTTTCAAAAAGAGATTTAGACTTTTTCAAAGGAAAATTCATTATAAAGGTAAGGTTAATTTCTTCTATTTTTTTTCTTTGAAATACAGATACAGCTACATGATTGACAATGTAATTCTTTTAATAACTGGCACATTACATCAGCGGCCCATAGCAGAACTCGTTCCCAAGTGCCATCCACTGGGGAGTTTTGAGCAAATGGAAGCAGTCAGCATCGCTTCAAACCCCACTGAGCTGTTCAATGCAATTTTGGTTGACACACCATTAGGTAGGAAAACTAAATTTCTTCCTTGCTTCTTGAAACTCATTCTGCATTCTTAAGAATATCTCAGATGTAATAGCATGTTTTTCACTGATGTGCTGTGTTTTGGTAACACAAAACATGAAGTGTGGATCAAGCACTGCTGAAGCAGTGTTCAGGACATTTTCTAATAACATTTATTAACAGGTTCTGTACCAACCTTTGCTAGCAGACAAAGAAAACAAGAAGTGTAATGGGTATCTTCTGTACCCAAAGTCACTACTGATTTAGAGCATCTAGACTTTATTTCAACACCTGCATCTATAATTAAAATATGTAAGATGAAATCTTGCTTATCCCTCACTAAGGATCAAGAAGCAGACAGCTACTAATAAATATTAGATGTTGTGGTAGAACCTAGATTGCCTCTTGAGATTTGGGCATGATTCAAAACTAGAGAAAAACCTTATTTTGAAAAACTAAATCTCAAATCAAGACTTGGGGATGCCACATTCTGAAACAGGGATGAAACTCTACTCAATGTGCTGCATCAGCCAACACGAACAAACAAAAACTAACCAGCTGTGGAGCACTGATGGGAAGGGTACTGATAATAAGATGGACTAGATGGATTTGAACATCTGTGAAACCACTCTTTGCCCTCATCTCGAGTACTGTGCATGGATTTGGGTTCTGCTTTTCAAGATGGTTTGGTGGGTTGGCCCCATAAAGAAGTCAAACTCCCACCTGGCCACCTTCTCAAGCTCTACCCAAGCACAACAGAGGAGAAAACAGCAGGGGGAGGGAAAAAAATCATGTGGGTTGAGATAACTCACCAAGTACTTTTGCAAATAAAGCAGAATCAACTTGGGGAAAAATTAATGTGATTTATTGTTGACTAACCCTTTAATGTTGGTTGATAATATAGTTAGTGATGCAGGCCTTAGGAAACAAACAGAAAGGGAAAACACATATCCCCGCCCTTTTCCTACTCCTTCACTCCAGGCTTCTCTCATTTGCCCCCTTGTTATCACTGCAGGTTACAGTCAATCCCTTTGGAGGAGTGATGAGCAGCACAAGGAATCTTTGCTAGTCCTTCCTCCTCACACTTATTTCCTCCAGGGTGGGCTCCCCTGGGGGCTGCAGCTCCTCTCAGGAGTACCTGTTCCATCTCAGGTTCTCCAACAGGAAGCAGGGAGTACCTTCTCCAGCACCACAGAGCGACTCCTCCTCCTTCTCTGACCTTGGTGTTTCTCAAATGCATTTCGCTCCTCCTCTACATCCTGCAGGTTTCACCTTTTGTTAAACTCGTTTTCCCAGTGACAGCACCATCTGGGCTGCGGAGCTCAGCTGCGCCCTGTGGTGGGTCCCAGCTGGAGCCAGCTCTGTCCAGCATGGGGAACCCTGGCCTTCCCTCACAGAGGCCGCCCTGCAGCCCCCACTGCTAGTGCCTGGGCACCCACACCCTGCACAGAGGAATCGGAGCAGGCATGGAGCAAGACAGTTAAAATGAATGAGGGGGTAATGCTGCCATGTGCAGAGAGACTGGACAGTTTGGAGAAGACATGGCTAAAGGGAGATATGGACACCCACACCCACAAGAGGGTAGTGTTTTGTCCACAGTGAGCTGAGAATTGTTGCTTGTCAAATCTTTTTAAAGACCAAATCCCAGCAGAAACATAGTTTTAAAACAGGTAAAATAAACTTTTTTTTTTTTTTTTACACAGCTGGTATTAAGTTCCTGGAATATTTTTGCTAAACAAGTTGGTAAAAGCAGACAGTAGGAGCAGATTTTTAAAAAGAGGCGACAAATTCTTGGTCATTATATCTACAAATTTAAACTAAAGGGAACTGTCAGAGATACATCCTCTAATACTGTTCATCCAACAAACTGAATGCTAGGAGAGTATGAAGGTAGAAGACCACAAAAGACAGCCAAGCTCTCATGCTCTCTTTAAACACTATCTCCCACTGCCACCATCAGTGACAATGCTCAGTCAAGCAGCACTGGTCTGTCCCCATTGACATAGCTGTGAGGGACTGGCACACTTTTGTTAGTTACAAACACAGTATTTCCAAGTGGTTTAGCTGCACGAATGAACTTCATCCTCTGCTTTCCCGTTCAAAAACTTGCTCTTTAGCCATTTCTGCAGAGGACATGGAAGCACAGATGGTCAAGGTCAGAGTTTGTGATCCTTACTAGACAAAACTAGTTGCCTTTCCCCTGCTACAGACATACCCAAAGAGGAAGAGGGAAAATAGGGAGGACCATTGTCCTTAACCTCTGTGGAATACCTGCATGATTTTGGACAAAATATTATATTTCATGTTCCCTGCTAGACCATCTCCCTAATGCCCCAACCATATACCTCAGGAAGATTACAGCTTTCATTAGCATTTTTCATCAGATTCTCTCCAGAGATGTGGAATCTGGCTGTGGCACTGATTGACTCCCTTCACAGCAGATTCTCATTAAAAAGGAAGTAGGAGCATAAGGGGAAAATCAAGAGCATTTTTGTTCCTCTCTATTATATCACTCTTTCTTGTACAACAGAAACCTCAGATCCTTGCTCACGCACTGGTGAATGGCAATAGACAAGAGATGCATATTATCAGCATATTGATTTATACTGCAATATAATAAATTCTGCTTTCAGCTGCTTTCTTTCAAGACTGCTTGTCTGAAAATGACCTGGATGAAATGAACATTGAAATAATGCGCAACAAACTGTACAAGGCAAGTTCTTGCAACATAATGATAATATTTGGGGGGTTTCAAAGTGTCTCAGAAAAGGAGGTCAGTATCATTAACCCTGTTTTATGGATGGGGGAAACAGAAGCATGCTGAGATAAAGCAAGCTGTCTGAGGTCGCCTGGTCGATGACAAGTCCAGGAATCAAATCCAGCTCCTTTCATTTGTACTCTGCCGTTTGGAGAGTTTTCAAATTTTAGGTCTGCATCCAAACTCTAATTTAATTTCTCATTAGTGAAAATGCTTTAGATGTCAGACTAATATCCAGATCCATTTGTTTACAAATAACTCGGTCATCCACCAAATGCCATGGAACTGTTAGGTCCTAAGTGAGCCTAGGCAAGCTTTTGGGTAATACTTATTTTTATTTATGGAAGAAAGATGTCATTTAAAAAGTCTAATTGCTTTGTGCCTAGCTTTTTTTTGTTTGTTTGTTTACTTAAGGGTTTTGCATAATTTTCTTCCTTTTAAAATTATCTTTAGCATTGCTACAGCACACTGTTGTAAGGATATGCATTTAACATGTGCCTTGAATTTTCAAAGCATTTTACAAATATTAGCCCACAAGTCAATACTCTTAGGATGGTCTCTTTAAAGGCTATACATATTTCATTCCATTAATGGTTCCTCTTAGTACATTCTCTCCAAATTCTTTGTTATCTTTCTTCCACAGTGGATGGCCGCGACTGCAGGAAATATTCTTACAGTGATCTGATTGCACTAGGGGGAAAGAAAAAAATTATTCTCTTTATCTTATACATGATAGTTATGAATTCCCAAGCCAATAGTTGATTCTTAAATATCCTGATACTTCCCGTCATTGAAAACAACTTCAGTTACACCTAAGCATTTTAATTCTTTCACACTACTACTAAACTAGACACTCTTTTTCCATTTGATAACATACTGATTTGATACTCATATCCCACGTGGATCATCATACACTTACACTTATTAAATTTTTTGTTGTTCTTACTTTTTCCCTCTCACTTTTCCAAGTATCGGGGGGATCATTCTGCAAACACATCTAAATTATTAATATATCCTGTCTCCTCTGCTTTAGCTGCCGTTGTGATCAATTATGATTCAGCTCTGCTATCAGATAGCACTGTACAGAACCTAACACATAATCCCATGCAGCAGATCCCCCTTGAGATGTCTCTATTTAAAATTCATTGAATTGCTAGTTAGTGACAGTTTCTTTCAACAAGACTGCATAAAGTTGTAACAAATGAGTTTTAATAACATAAATGTTCCCTAAGACAGTATTTTGAGGGGTGGAAACACAAGGACCACATCTCAGATAGTCAGGGTCCTTCCTGCACAGGTATTTTGACATAGGTGCAAAGGCCAGAAACCTTAATAGACCAGGGGCTCTGCAGACCAGTATTACAGAAGCTTTGTCTGCTGTTCTGTCCTAATCCAGGGTTTAGGGTAGAGCAGGAGGGATTAGTTTGTGTATCCTCATAGTGCTGGCCCAACAGCTGTGGCATACTCCCAAATCCCCTCCTCCACAGATAAATGCAGAGTTTCCTTCAGCCATCTGCTTGTTATGCAGTGGAAGCTCAGTGGAACTCAAGAACTTCCCTCTTTAGAGAGTAAAGAAAATATAATATTTGTCCTATAATAATTTCTGAAAATGTTTGAACCCATATTGTAATAACAGATATTTGCATTTTGAAACTTCAAATTTTGATCCAGCAAAATAATTAAGCACATGCTTGAATTTAAATTCCTAGGTATAATTATCAAAGTTAATGGAAATGCTTAAAAATTATGTTTCTGACTATGTGTTGTGCTGGTCCAGGTCTTAAGAAGCATTAAAATGTTTCTCTTCTTCTTTCATGTAGTCTTATCTCGAGGGGTTCTATAAGTTTTGTGAAAAACAAGGTGGTACTACAGCAGAAATCATGAGACCTATCCTTGAGGTAAGGAAAACTCGGTCTTTGTACATGAAAGTACTCAATAACTTTTACATAATTAGGTTATTTTATTTTTCCCATTCCTTCTCTCCCCCTTTGCAAAGTTATTTGTCAAATGTTTGCTTCTCTGAATAACAACTGGTTTTCTCAGATGTAATGCTTTATTCTAGGATGACTTTTACTTCTTGACTAGAGAAGCAGCTAGTCCATTACCAGGGAAGAGTTAGCCCCAGTTAATATTTCTTTATAACAGAAAGCAGAACAGAATAAATGGTTCAGTAATCTCATGCTGTTGCCCCTTATCATTTTCCTGTATTATGTAGAAAAATGAACTAAGTGGATTATTCTTACACCACCTAGCTCAAAATTAAATTTGCAATAGCTAAGGTCTGGCCTTTCTGTATATTCATTCATAAATAATCTTCAGATTTCATGGTACTATTAAGCTTGTTTACTTTCCTATTAAAATTAATGGTTGAAGTTAGAGTTGAGTGACCTTTAGAACTAGTGTTATAGAGAAAAGTCCAATGTTACATGTTTTATTTTTGTCTGAGAAGTTCTGTCTTTGACACAATATTCCTAATGTCCTCCTCCTCAGAGCATCCCTGTAGAATAGTGAAAGACATTTTTACATCTATTATTGTAGTAAAAGATGCAGAAATTCCTAGAATTGAGTTCTCAGTATTGAGGTCCACCTTTTCTTTCACATGGTTTATCATAATTCTTCGCAGATTTTGAGAGCCAGGTCACCTATTTGTTTCCAAGAATCTTTTTTCCTGGATAAGCAGAATTTACGCTCTGAAAACTGAATGAACTAAATTCACCAAGTTCTGATGACATCACACTAAAAGTTTGCATTATAAGAAAGAGATAATAACCCTGGGAGCTGACCTCTGATGGAAGAATTAGACTAAATTACATATTACAAAAAATGTCAAAATGGAAATTCAAAATCATTTTTTATTTTACCAGGTCATAATGTTTAGTTTTATGTTATATGGAAAATATTCTCAATTGAATTGACCTGCAATTAAGTATTTTGACTATTTTCCGAAAAAAAATACAAATCAAGGGATTGACTGGCAGAGGTAAAGAGATTTTCCACAGTTCCTTCAGATTTTTCAGAAAGTTCATTTTTAGCTAGAAATTCATGCTGAGAGCAGATTACTTACCACCAGTTGTTTAAGCATGTTTTAAAACTCCATACCAGTTGCAACAGTTTGGTCTGTGATAAGCTTCCTTAAAATCCCTATCTAATGTCAATCAGCTAGGAGGATAAACTTTTCTATGGACCATTTCCTTTTCTATAACAGTTTAATAATCTGAAGACACGCAGAGAGCAGATTGTTGATGGTTGAATTCACAGAAAGCCGAAGTTTAATTATTCAAAATAATACTTTCTATTTATTCTGTAACTTCAGATGCAAAACTACTAACCTGACCGAGTATGAGGTTATTTAGCTCCCCAACTCCTTGACCACCAGTCACAGTACCAACCTTCCACATTAAAAGTACTGATGATCTCTCTGCCACCATGGATGACAAATATTGCCTGTTTAACCCCAAATCTGGCAAAAAAACCCTGCAGGAGAGCACTGCAGCTATTGCTGTGCCTCTTGTCCTGTTACTAGGGCCCCACGGTAATTTTCCCATAGCAGATGTGATTCTTCAGTTTCTCATACAGAAACTAAAGCACCTTGGAAATGGTCATGCTGTGGCTGCGGCTCTACCTGCAGCAATGGCCTCATGGCCTTACTCAGTATGGAGAACCTCATGTGCCAAACAATTTGATGAACTGAGAGGTCTATAAGGATGGGACTGATCCTGCAAATTTTCTCAAACCAGGAGCCACAGAATCAGGCCCCAGATGTGCTAGCATTAGTTGTAGTTGCATGTGAGCATGCTTTTTTTCCCCAGTAAAATATTAGGAATTGAACAGGTGGATTATATATGGAATCAAGAAGTTAAAAAAGCAAAACATTTGTCCTTCCAAAACACTTTCACTGGGGCTGATATGCCTGTTCATAGGGCAAGTGAAATTTGTCCCTGTTATTCATTAGCTAGAAGTCTTTTCAAGCACACTTATTTTCTTCTCATTATTTCTCTATTGTTTATTCACTTTCCTTACTCTGAAGTCAGTGCCAGAGGGCACCTGGGTCCCTGTTACAGCGTGTTCCAGTACACAGGAGTAGGATCTATGAATATGTGCTTAACTGCTAAAGTTGCAGAACTGTGTTGCAACTGCAGTCTTACTACTCAACAGAAAAGAACACCTTTCTGCTTAAAACACTTCAAAAGTTCAGAAAATTTGCAAGCTGCCCAATATGTGCATACAGACTTGCCTACATAATTCCTGCAATTAGCAAGGGCTCTGCTGTTCTTAAAACACGAAATTAAGTAATAAAGGAAAGAAATAAAACCATATCCCATTTGGATCCCGGGACAGAACAACAGATTCAAAACAGACAGAATTGAGTAATATTATTTTTATTTACCATTACATTTTTAGTTCACACTGTAACAATGGCAAGTGAAATTTTGTCTTGTACCAAAGAACAACCTGAGATCTAAACATCACAGTGACTTTCAGTCTACTGCTGCAAGGAAAATACAGATAGTACAGACATCTAAACATGGAAGAAGAAATCTAACCCTTGATTCTATGTGTTAAAAATTAACTGTTATCTGAAGCACTTGAAAACTTCAATTTGCCAATAAACACCTTACTAAATTATTGTCCTGCTTTCGGATGGGATATAGTTAATTTTCTTCCTAGTTGCAGGTCTAGTGCTGTGTTTTGGATTTAGCATGAGAAAGATGTTAAAAAAAACACTGATGTTTTGGCGGTTATTGGGCAATGTTTACACTAACTCAAGGACTTTTCAGCTTCTCAGACTGCCCTGACAGTGAGTAGGCTAGGGGTGCACAAGCTGCTGGGAGGGGACACAGCTGACCCAAACTGGCCAAAGGAATATTTTATTCCGTATGATGTCATACTCTGTATATAACTGTGGGAAGCTGACCAGTGGTTTAGACTATGGCTTGGGAACATCCTGGGCATTGGTGCTCTGCAGGTAGTGAGCAATTCTGCTGTGCATCACTTATTCTGTATATTTTTTTAACAACTGTTATTATTGTTGTTGCTGTTCTTTCCCTTTTCTGTCACATTTAACTGTCTTTATCTCAACCCATGACTTTTACTCTTTGTTTTTCCACAATTCTCTCCACCATCCCATTGTGAGGGGGAGCGAGCAAACAGTGGTGTTGTTTCAGCAGCCTGATGTGTTAAACCACAACAGTTACAATTATGGGTAATCAGAAACTATGGGGTTTTTCTTAAGAATTTACATTCAACCGTTACCCTCAACAGAACAGTTACCCCAGAACAGTAGTACTGATTCTTGGTCCTTTCCTGTATTATTATTATTACATATAAGAGTATTATTTCATAATTTCAGAAGGGTGTGTGAGGACATTTTTGTTTTCAACATCTAAGTAACTAAGTAGGGAAATGAGGAACTAGTAGGGATTATATTTTCAGTGCAAAAATCACAGAATAAAAGCTGTGCCCACAAAACAGTGCTCAATTTTCTAGTTAAAATTTAACAAGTATTTGCAAATATAGGTTTAGAATTGGAAAAAAATATCCTAATACCCTGGATTCCATATTTTTTATATAAATTTCCATGGTTTAATTTACTGAAAAATCCCATAGCCCCACCTTAATTTAGAACGAGATCTCTAACAACACCTGTTTGTTTTTTGTGTTGCTTATTAAGTTTGAGGCAGACAGACGCGCCTTTATCATCACCATTAATTCATTTGGTACTGAGCTGAGTAAAGATGACCGAGAGAAGCTGTACCCAACCTGTGGAAAACTGTATCCAGAAGGCTTACACCTCTTGGCCAATGCAGATGACTACGAGCAAGTGAAGTGTGTTGCAGATTACTATGCAGTACGTACTCTAATTTCTTAAAAAGACAAAATACAAATACTTAAAATAACTTGATGTCAGACAACTTCTAAAGAGTATTCCCATAATTTAAAAACATTTCTGAGAGAGAGAGAGAAACATCAGCGAAGATACAAAAAGATCCCATAAACATGCATACAGAATCAAAGGCCTTTGATATGATGACATAAGATATTCTTACCTTAGTGCAATACAAAGTTCCTCTTACTGTGCTGTTTAAAAAAGACCAAATGATGTTCTAGTAAATAAAACTGTACCTACTTCATTAATGCTCCCCAAATTGAATTTCATTTCACAGCTGCTGCATCCAAGATTTTGGGCCAAAACATAAGTCATTTTAAGACGAGCTGATGAAACAATTCCAGTCACAGATGTGTGCAGACCTGATTTATTGCTAGTGTGCTGTAGAAATGCCCTTCTGAAAAGTTTTCTGCAAATCATTGATGGAATCAAAGAAGTAGAGGAAGGTGTTATTACTGATGCGACTAGGACTAGGGATGAACCGATATGCAACACTTGCTCTATGAATGTGTTACTCTTACTGCCTATATAATATCTAAAGCTACCTCCAACTATGTGCACAAAACAAAATGAGGTCTGGTCCACTGCTTTTTCCACAGAAGAGACAAAGCTGGAGATACGTGTCTGCTCCTGTGCATCAGCAGAGTGTTAGAAGCATGTGTCACCATATCAGGGTAGTACAGAGCAAGTCCATTCATGTGATGGTGGGATATTTAGATGAATTTGGGAGTCACTGTACTAGATCTGTACTGCACTGCTACTTTACAGGAAAAGCAAAACAAATACACAGAGAAGCAAATTACATAGAAATGTAACACGTAAGAAATTAACTCAAATACATCTGCACAGAATATTCAAGGGTGACCTATCACACTAATGGACTTAGATGCAATATTAATGCAGATAAAGCAAATCCAACTGACTACTGGAAAGAAAATAAGCAGCCATGTGAGGATCAGAGTTCAGGGTTTTGGCTCCATTTACAGCTCTGGCTCTGATGGATACTATTTGTACAAGAAGATCAGTGCTCTCTGTCCAAAGGAGTGAAAGGTCATGTGTCATTCTACAGTAAGTCTCTCCTAATGCCTTCAATAAATTATCTTAAGTTATAGGAAATGACAGTAAGAAACACAAGAATAAATTTTATTTTTCTTTTTTTTTGCTGACTATATGCATTTAACTTTTGATTTATGTAGAACTGTCATCTATATGTGTGTTCTTCTATAAAGAAAGATTACTTAATGCAGATTAATTAATAACGTAAGGTATCTGTGCTGCAGAGGACACAACGGTACCTTATTTCCATTGTGTGCTTGTCTATGCTTTTAGGAATACAAGGCTGTATTTGAAGGTGTAGGGAGTGGCACCGGAGAAAAGACACTGGAAGATGCATTTTTTGAACATGAGGTAAGAGCTTCTAACCTTAAAATATGAAAATTAAAGTTGCTCACTTGGAATAAAGTTTAAAACAAGAAT
The DNA here is from genome assembly GCF_964237585.1 of Gallinula chloropus. Lineage (NCBI taxonomy): Eukaryota > Metazoa > Chordata > Aves > Gruiformes > Rallidae > Gallinula > Gallinula chloropus. The sequence continues at coordinate 29,395,447 of NC_140086.1, read as the reverse complement.
GAGATACTAGGCTTTTCATTTTACTATCCTGCATAATTTAATTTTGTATTTAAGAACACAGTATTACTGTATTGTCAGTATTTGGCTGAATTAAAATAGAAGGATTTACCTTTTTAAGTAAAATAAATCCCAGGACATTCTCTTGAAGACTAGTTATAGAACTGATAGCCTATCTATAAGCCATCTCATATAAACCACTTAATGAAATTTACTTTGAATAGTCTGCTGCAGAAGGTATTTCACCACTGTCCTTTACTTACATGTAGTGTTGCCATAGTCTATTACCAAAATTAAACCAGAGATGAAATTTCAAGTATATTTATACTAAAAAGACTCCTAAATATAGTCATGATTGCAAAGTTATGTGGAAATCTTGGCCATAAAAGCTACCACATAAAGATCACATTTGCTCTCTTTAATATTTTCATCATAAAACTTGTTTCATCTTTTCCACAGGTAAAGCTGAACGTGCTTGCATTCAACAACCAGTTTCATTTTGGAGTATTTTATGCCTATGTAAAGTTAAAAGAACAAGAATGCAGGAATATTGTATGGATTGCTGAATGCATTTCTCAGAGACACAGAACCAAAATTAACAACTACATTCCAATTTTCTAAATCTGAGAATTTATAATCCTACAATGCCTGAAAAGATGCATTATTTCATAGAAAAGAAGGAAAATCTTATTTCAAAAGTAAAGTTTAACAGATGTTTTCAACTGTATCAATGATCCACTTATACAGAGGTGGAAAAAAAAGTAATGTAATTACAGATATGAGTACTTTATAAGGAAATATTAATGGGCTTATTCATAGTTTTTGTAGGTAGATGTTTTCATTCAAGTGATCAATAAAAACTCTCTCCAATGTTTTACATACATATTATTTTTCTTTCACAGAAGCAAGCTTTCTATCAATGACATCTGAAAGGCTCTTTAGTGGCTTAATTTTGAATTAACAGTTTCCTGAAAGGGTCAATGAGCTGACTACTTGTGTCCTATATTTAAGGTCTTCACGGCATACAAGATTGTATGAAGGACTTAGTGCCCAAATAAGAGAGAAACTTTAGGGTTACTTTGAGATTTCCCTTAGGGAATCTCAAGAGAGAACCTTTCTAAATGACAGACCTTTCTGCACCTAAATATAAAGAAGTAATTTCATTTTCATGAAAATGTTTTCATTTATTCCTTTATGATCTCATGCGGAGCACTGTTAAGTCTCAAAGAATGGGTGTCTGATCTATTCCACAGCAATACAAATATCTCCTTCCCAGCACACCAAAGACACTGTCTTCATGTATGCACTAGGGAAGATTATGAAACATGAATGAAATTACCAGCCAAGTCTGTATCAGTTTTACATCAGACACAAACAACACCAGCTCTGAGCTATTTGAGGACCTGGCTAAGATCAGTAACTAAAAATAGAGCAAACAGTTGAAGCCAGATTGTGGCAGGACAAGATTAATTCTGCTGAAGAAAAAGGAAGGATTTTGAAAGCCATATCAACCTTCTGTCTTCCTACTCTATTCAAAATATTTGCCCTCTTGTCTCTGAAACAGGCCATGGCTTCATTTTCTGCATGACTCCTTAGTTTCAGGCTGCACAACAGCAAATCTTAATCTTCAGCTGAATATGCCTCCAGTAATGAGATACAGAAATAAAATCCATTTCCTGCTGAGTAGACAGAAAAATAAAATATATCTGATGTCAACACCTCAGAGTTATGGGAAACACTCAGGCATCATGGTTTTAAGACCTGAGATATCTTTCTCTAATATATATGAGTGTGCATGCATACATACATAAAAAATAGTAAACATTACCGTTTTTATAGTAAAACCATAGTTCCTAAATTGTAAATTTAACCAAAGGTTTATATCCCAGAATTTAGAATTCAGAAGATTTTTAATATTTTGCTTTACTATGAATGACAGAGGATCTTATGGTATTGTTTGTAAAAATGCTTTCAGGGACTTTCCTTTAGAAATAATTTAGTAGGAATTTAGAAAAAATTGACCAAGAAGAACTTAACATATATGAAAATAAGACAAATCTTATCTCTATGTTGAGGCTTCTTTGTTTGGCAGACCTAGTAATTCAGCAGGGGAATAAAAATGAAAACCAAAAGAAAGAATCTGAATCGTAAGATTTGTGGATTCCAATTTCACTTTGGCATGTGTAGTTGCTTCCTTGCACTGCTTTTAGTATCTTGCATTTGTTAATTTGTATCTCCAAGTCTAATCTGTGACCAACTCTTTCCAGTTCAAATCTGTATTGCAAACTGTATCACCAACTGCACTGAAGAAAGTCATAGAGCTATATTCTCTCAAATTCACATTTTCTGTATTTTTAAGTAATTGCATTAAAAAAAAAATTAAATTGTTCTGAGTAGAATAACAAAGTCAGCTGATCTGGGACACAGAAATGGAATTAATACAATTTGACAGAGTGCATGGATACTTTTTCTGTACTGATAAATCAAACCTCCCTACTTGAACTAAACAAATCAGCTGGCATTCTGCCAAGAATTTTCTGAAGTGATTTGAGGGGGAAAGAATCTGCTCTCCACCCTAAATCATTTCGTGCCAGGGAAGATACGCAGCTGCTATTGCTACAGTCTGTGGATACTGTTGGCTCAGAAAGAGAAGAGCAGGAACTGCAGCTTACGTGACTGTGTTAACAGCAGTCTTCAGACTATGGAAAGGACAGCATCACTGTTGATTGATGCTTTTTTCAAAACAACTTTCTAGGTATTTGCTAAATAAGGACAGGATGTACTATATGTTGATTGTGCTGAATTTCAAAATAAGCAAGCAAGAGACTAAAAAAGGAATTAGGGCTTTAAAGTTGTATGCCTTCAAACACCTAACATTTTCTATAAACAGTAACATTTATTTCACTCTCTTGTTAATAGTTAAGTCTTCATGACAGTGTGTATGTGTTCATGTGTATATACAAATATTAAAAAAAACCCAAAAACATGGTCATATGTCATCTCTAACAAGCTCTTACAGTGGAAGTCCACATCCCAGAATCACCCCTACAAGCATCATTAACTTCTTAATGATAATGTCAATTTGCAGCATAGGGGAATATGAGGCAATAAGCTACTTTCCTTGTTCTTCCCTGTACCTCTCAAACAACAAGAATTTATGTCCACACTCCTAAATGGCTAAGCCTATCCAGAAATATTTGTTCAATATAATTATGCAGACTATGCCCCTTTGCCTGTGTCTTCAATGAGAGATGAACAGCAGGGCCAGGAACAAGATTCTGGTCAACTTTGAGAGCTGTGAATCTTTCTTTCCCATCATTTGCTGTAGCTCAGTCTGGGGTTGGACTGGGCTGCCATGTTTGAAGCACTTCCCACGCCCGATCCCTCCTTCCTGCAATATCAACAATTTGTATCCATGTTAGGAATTTAAGATGTATAGGATGAATCATATCAGAGCATGGTCCTAAGGCTACCTCAAGACTCACAGGTGACAACAGTAGACTTACTTATTTTGGTTCTATCAATTCCAGCATGACTTTCAGGTAACATGAAAAACAATCCATTACCACACTTGGCTTATACTGCATATTTGTGGATATGAAACTAATACTGTGTAGCTTAACATTCCTTCATACATGACAATATGATGTTTTGGTCATTACTAAGTATGCCTAAATTACAGGGTATGTATAGTATATTTAACACTTCAACAATTCCACTTAAGACCAAAATAGCGGATCCAAAGTGTATAAATGGACTAATAGCTGACCATCATTTGGATTTGCATCAGAACTACAAAGGTGTCAGTATGAAGATTACTATAATAGTTTCAACAAGAGATAAGAAAAAAGTTCAATCTGGACTGCTGGACAATTGGATTGTTTAACCAAAGATTGTGGAGAACTGGTGTAATATAAATCAGAGGAAAAAGACATGATAAATGGCATCAGTATCTACCAGGCAGTTAAAACAGTTTACATAACACAAAAACTCATCTCAATAACACAGAAAATCATTCTATATATTTAGATATTTCCCAAGAGACAAAAGGAAAATAAGAAATAGGATTCAAGAAATAGCATGAGAAACCTCTCGGACAAACCAGGTAATAGTTTTCATATTGATGACACACAGTGAGATACACTTCACTATTTGGGATCCATACTTATTGAGACTTACAATTAAAATCCTGACATTCCAACCCACATAACTCAGCTTGCAGCATTAATGTAAACATGTTAATGCAAACCTTCCAGCTGTGGAACAGCAAATGACAATCCCACCTCAATGTGCAAGCCAGAAAAACAAACACCCTATTTTCTAGTGGTTTGGACCTTCTCTAGGAGTTAAAGGAAGAAAACTAATTTCTTTTAAAGTATGAAACAGATAACTGCAATAAATATAAGTCAGAAGCCTACTGACAGGTGTAATTTTTATAGCATAACTCAATTGTGAAAACAAAACTTTAAAGTTCTGAGTCTCTTGGAAGATACAGGCCTGAAGCTCTAACCTTAAAAATGACTGAAAAGTGGAGTCTCATAAGTAGGTGATTATTGAAGAATTTCTGGGGGTTGATTTTTGGTTGTTTTTTGTTGCTTTTTTTTTTTTATAAAACTCTGTCTCTGCAATCATTGTCTGCCATGAAATGACATACCCAGGGGTGGCTTTCATCCTCAGGCATGGTGGAAGCTGTTGTCACCAGCATTTTAAAAAGCTTGCTGAAATCCTTTTTTTGCTTTTTTAATACTGACATGTAGCAGTGTCATAATGCAGCGAAGTTTAAGAGGAAAATATCATAGACAACAGTGTAGGTTTTTATCAAGAAAATACTAGTGAGGTGAAAGTAATTGTTATATTTTTGAAATGGAAGAAAATGGTCATTTCCATACAAAGGGCCTTAAAATTTTGTTGCACATAAGCCTTTTCACACTCAGCTCAATGTGCTACATGTTCACCTCTGTCAGCTCTGGGACAGCCAGTGAAACCCTCACTGAGTTCTGTTGTGCAGATACAGGGAACTCAGTAATGCTTTTAAGCATTACTTAACAAAAATGCAATCTATGGAAGATCGCTAGGTGTTCTAACTTACTACTTAGAATGTAACACCAACTCAGACTGAGCTTGAAAAGGAAAAGTAAGAAGTCACAAGGTCCTCAATAATAGACATGTTTTCTTGTTTTACAATCCAGAAAAACAAATTATTCTTATCTCATTAGTATTATATTGAAAATATTTTTCCTTTGCGACATATTGTTCTCTTAAACATCTGGCTTTTCTATATACATGTGCATGCATGCATCGACTGCTAAATCTTCTGTCGAGTCACGCACCAGCTAGAAACTGAGAGACCCAACACTGGGTAAATCAGAATAGAATAAATTACAAGATGTTGCTTCATAACATTTTTTTTTCCAGTGGAAATGTAAAGAACAATTAAAACATTTGAAAGATCTGTAATAAAATCCATTAAAGTCAAATAAAGGAAATTCATTTTACATCAACCAAACTGATTGATCACTGGTTCTTTTGGAAAGTACCGCGTTCTCTTCACACCATACAGCACAAGAGGCAAACGAGAGCATTCAGATAATTAGAGGCCTGATTTAAGCTCAAAAACATTCCTTACAGCAATACTTCTGTCAAGTTCAACTAAGCCCTATACCACTCCTGTTTACAGCCTCTGAATCTAATAACCGAAAAACTCAAACAAGCTTGAGTATGGCAGAGTTTGGGGTCAAAAGCTGACCCTTATCTGGACAAACTAAGCAACGAAGACTACTAAGACAACTAAGGCAGCCACATTTCCTCTTCCCTCAGTAAGGGAATTTTAAAAATTAAAAAAGCTGAAATTATTCTTTTAAAAAGTCTCCCCCTAACCAGAGCTCCAACAGAAACAGCTGAATGAAATATATATATATATTAGATTGAACTATCGTAACTGTTACAAAACTGGAGTTTTATCTGTCATCTGTTACATGAAGAGGGAGTACTAACACTATCACAAATGTGCAGAAGCCAAAGGAGCCAAAAGGAAACAGATGAAGTTTATTTATAGCAAATATTATGACTTTTGAAGATGTATGAAAACCGCAAACAAATTCCAAATTACTCTAAACAATATGTTATAAAATAGTTTTGTGGCACAAAGATAAACAAATGTTTTAATGAAAGCATATTAATACACACAGTAAAATCTAAGTTGAGTAAGAGTTTACTAATCTGTTCTTACTGAAAAAAAATGACACTGATCCTACTGAATTCAGTGGGGTCACGGTTAGAACCTCTGGGGTGTATACAGGAGAAAAAACTGAACCTGCCCAACGTGGTAGACTGCTGTAGTGTCCTGCAGAAGCCAGGATGAAGATGTTGAGAAGAACTAGAGAATCACATTCTGTGACTGATTCTGTGAACTACTAATGTGCTACCTAGTTAACCAGCGTGGCCTTTGTGCCCCACACAGGTCACAATGCACTGAGCAGCTGACTGAAAAAGAGAACATTTTCTTTTAGCCCTTAGATGCATTAGTGCTGATATCTGATGCTATCAATTTCTTTGAGCACATTTCTCTGCCACTCCTTGTCGGCAGGAGGCAATAAGTGAGAAGTACCACCACTATTACCCATACTTCTCCCTCTGGTTTTCATGATCTACAATTAGCACACTTCTGAGTAGGTGCATTTCAGTTCAGGTTCAGAGGTCCAACCATCGGGATGATTAAACAGTCATATGCAATTTAGTATCTTGGGAGCCAGACACATGAACCCTCTTCATTTTGCTCAATATAAGCATGCAGAAGCCAAACAGTGAAAGGCACTGAAACCAGTGAGAGCCACTGCTATTAAAGGCAGCTAGTAAAAGTGACTGCATAAAATCACAGAATCACATAATCACTAGGTTGGAAAAGATCTGTGAGATCACCAAGTCCAACCATACCTATCCTCTACTAAACTATATCCCTAAGTACTTCATCTACCCGTCTTTTAAAAACATCCAGGGTTGGTGACTCAATCACTTCTCTGGGCAGCCTGTTCAAATGCCTGACAACCCTTTTGGTGAAGAATTTTTGCTAATGTCTAACCTGTGCTGGTGTAGCTTAGTGCCATTGTCCCTCATCCTATCATCTGTCACTTAGGTGAAGAGACGAACACCCACCTCTCTACAACCTCCTTTCAGGTAGTTGTAGGTGGCGATAAGGTCTCCCCTCAGCCTCCTCTTCTCCATGCTAAACAACCCCAGTTCCCTCAGCCACTCCTCATAAAACTTGCTCTCCAGCCCTTCACCAGCCTGGTTGCCCTTCTCTGGACACACTCCAGGACCTCAATGTCTTTCTTATAGTGAGGGGCCCAGAACTGGACACAGCACTCGAGGTGCGGCCTTACCAATGCTGAATACAGGGGCACAGTCACTTCCCTGGGCCCGCTGGCCATGCTATTTTACATATCAAAACCTTATTTATATTGTTCTAATGCAAAGAGTGTGTCCATTAAAAGTGTGAGCTTATATGTTTTTCTCTCAGAAAGAACAGTGGCTGTTTACAACCTCTACTGTGAAGCAGTCTTCTCAAGTCTAAATGTAATCATATCAGTGTAGCTTTTCACTCCCATGGTTTTCAGATCAGTCCTTGCTATTGAATCATGACAAATAAGTTACTGTTTGTAGTTTATCTTAATCTCTCGGGACTTTATCTTCCCCAAAGCACAAGTTTTGCACTAAAACAAACCCTTGCCCCTAGTATTAACTCACCAATCAAAATGCATGCCTTTCCAATCAGACCTATTCATTCTAATCACATGTGCACTAAATGCTACTTTATCTAAGTGTTTCTCAGCAAATTGAATGTTTCATTGCACAAGTTGTCAAGAGGTGTGGGTTGGACCCTGAACAAGCATTCCATATAGCTGCCCAGTCTTGTCCTTGAAGTGGGCAGCTCCACATTCTCGGAATAAACTAACAAAAAAGATGTCAACTTCAAATACTCGGTGCACTGTGTACTCTACAGCCCTGAACTGGATTCGAGACCTAGGAGGAAAACTATCCTGGGAACAGGAAATCAAGAAATGAGAAAGTTCTTTCTTACAAGTGTTAGTTAGGATGCAAGGTGCTGTATTCCATGCCCACTGATACAACTTTATGGGTGGCATAAGCATTTTTAGGAATGGGATATTTATGATTTTAGGTTGTAAAACCAGTATTATCGAGTTATAAAACTAGAATCAAACACAAAGCTGATGGAAGGCGGGAAGAGTGGTTTACTAATGGGCATTAGTGACCAGAATTACAGTAAATAGTCCATAAAATTGTCTACTGTCTTCTTAAGGAACTGAGTAATCTCAGAAGACCTTTTACTGACAGCCAGGATTTCCAACTCCGAAAGAATATCACTAATTTGGGAATATCTATGTTCTTAAGTATTACCCAATGAATGACAGGAGAGTTAAACAGTAAAGATCACTAGGCAAGACAAGCTCATCTGATGTTTCTATGGTTTCTTGGCAACAGGATAGGCCATGAATTGCCATTTTTAAAGAAATAACAGAAAGTTAAATTTTGCAAATTGCAGCTCAGACCAATATTTTTGGGTGTGAAATACACTGATAGGGTTTAATATTCCAGAGTATTTTTAAGCAAAACCCCTAATGCTGAAGAGTTTACTGCAGTTAGTAACTATGGCTATACACACTGGGAAGGTTGGGAACTGGAGTTTCAGGTAGCAACAACAACCAAGGAGGTACAGGATCCACACATGTACAACTGTAATCAGCATTACCTTAATCATGGTTCAGTTCAGTTTTAGCCAGTTGCTGCTTTTCTTTAAGTGCTGAGATTGATAATATAAGGTATGTACCAACGGAGGAGAATGGTAAGAGGACAAAGTTGACCCAGCTCTCTGCCTTCTATCAAGTTTAAATAACTGCAACATTTTTTTCTTCACTTTAGTCTTTGTGCTCTTAGGGAATAGAAGTGGTAACACAGTTCCATATGAGTAATGAGCCTCTGAAATGCTGCAGACAAAACGTATTTACCAAACAATACTCACTTGTATTCTAATGAAGTGATAACAATTAAAATGTAGAAGCTTTCAAATATGTTCTACTCTTTGATGTTACTTACAAAATAGATGAGGTAGGTAGGTATGTAGGTATGTTTTAATTTGTATTACAATGTCTATAGGTCTTAATCAAGACAACGAGTCCCTTTGCCCACTATCAAGTGCACAATCTGAGAGCTAAAAACTGAAGGACTGCCAGATACATGGCTGCTTCACAGGGTGCCCTAAAATTAAGATTTATTTCTTCCCATGTACTGTTTGGACAGCTTAAGCAATGCTCAAGTCGATCCTGCACACCGAGCAAAGACACATATACTGCTGATCAACAGCAAATGCTAAGTGCAGAGCACAGCTGTACATCTCAGGAGCATAAGTGGGCTATCCAATGCTGGAACAGGAGGCTGCTCCTAGGTACAGATGCCAACAACTACATTAACTTATCAATTAAATCCCTCAGCAGGGACATCGTGGGATTGGTCTCTGCTGCCAGAACTGCTTCTTTATCTATAGCCAACACTGAAAGAGCTGACATAGTTTTGGCTGTCTCCTCAACAACCCAGGCTCAATGAAATGTCCTAATCAGCATAATTTTAAGGCATGAACTTGCAAGTCTGAGACACTGGAAAACAGATGAAAGTGGGCCCTGAAACCAATGGGTTTAAGGTCTCTAGACTTCTTACAGATGTACAGGGTGAGTCTACATGACAGGAAATAACTTGGAGTTGCACCAGTTCCTGCTCCTAAGTGAGGTTAAGCAAGACAGTCTCTTACTTCTTCAGACTGAGACAATTCTGGGCAAAAGACAGGCAGAAATACAGAAAACCAACTGAAAACTTCGAAACCAAATGACAGGTGAATTTAGATGTTTTGAAGAGTCAGAGGCTCAACAAGGTTTGCTTAGAGCAATTTTAAAATCAAAGCTCCAAGCATGCCAGCATGCCAAGTGTTTTCAGTGCCAAAGTCCTAATTGGTTTAAGCCCTATAAACAACACAGAGTAGAAAAATATTAACACGTTACTGCTGGCAGATCAAAGACCAGAGTGATTTCCCAAGGCCACATTGGCATAAGAGACAAGAACTGAGTACACATTTCTCAAGTCCTAGCCCATCATTTCCATCAGAAGATTCTTTTTAAAAGATTTATTTCCCAAATAATTTTACCAATAATGCATAGTTCCCCACCCCCTGCTAAGAGTAGGTCAAATTATCATCAAAGAGTAACTACCCTGAAAAGACTCTCTGTTTTCTCTTTCATTGTGTTAAACAACCAAAACAAACTCAGTCTTTCCTTGTGGATCACATTTTCTAGATGTCTGATAAAAATCTGTTGGTTTGCTCTGGACTCTTTCCAACTAGTACACATCTTCTGAAGTGCACCAATTAAGATTAGTTTTGGGCACAGCATCAGGCACATTAATGAGAATGATGATTATTAAAAACTCTTTCAAAACATTTCAGTTTGTGCACTTATGAAGCACACAATGTAAGGAAAAAAAAAACAAAAACCTTTTGGAAATTTAAGTCTCCCAAAGGAGCTCCATCACCTACTCAAGGATGCTGGTAAACAAAGTCAGGTTATTACTCAGTATTTGAAGTCACAAAAAGAGCCAACATATTCTGGCAAAGTCACACAACATGCAGAACAGGAACAATGATCTAATTCCACTGAAAGAAAACCACTTAGACAGTCTGTCTCTATGAAATCAGAAATTCAGAAATATAGAGAATACCAAAACCTGTAAAAGTACAATGACATAATCTAATGGTATTCTGATACCAATTCCAAACTGTCCAAATTTATAGAAATTTTGCTTGAAGACAGTATTGTATTTATCTCACATAATTTTTCTGAAACTAAAGAGAAAAAAACCAAACAATGCTGTTTTTCAGAAAGTATTTTTGTCCCAAAAGTGGGGTTACTACCCAGTATGCAGTACGCCAATATACACACAGAGCAGAGGTATTTGTATATGCTACCATATACAAAGTTAATACTAGCTACAAAAGGAGGATTTTTAGGAGATAAGCAGTTGTCCAGTGAGTTATCTTTTGTCCAAACATGCTTGGGTCTTTGGTTAAGGAAAATGATGCTCAGACTCAGCTCAACGGCTTCTCTACCTGTAACAGAGTAATTTATGAATTGTAGCACAATACCAAAATTTCAGAAAATAAATCTATCAGTTCCCTGTTACAAATGGCATTCACCAACTTAATGGGAGTTTTGACAGTTTGAAATGGCCATGTAACATGTACACACTCAAAACAAACAATACACATGCACTCCTACCATCCAGTTGGGCACGGTCCTATATTCATAACATGAGAAAGTACTCAATAGGGAGGGGATCCCATCTCAGAAAGAACAGATATCACTAAAGTTTTTGCTATGCTGAGAAAACAATTGTTTTGAGGCCAAAGAAATCCCAAACTTTGTTCAAGATGAAAATTAACTTGTGAAGCAAAAACTGAAGTACTTTGTGTTCTTAAAAGAATAGCAAAGAATTTTTACCTTGTCCCTCTATGCTTGAGTATTTATGGCCTATACAAAGACATGAGTTATCATTATTAATAATAACAAATACAATTGGTGTTGCTTTTTGCCACATTAAACCAGTATCTTGTTCTTCCCACTTTCTTCTGGGCTGCAAGCCACATGAAATTAATTAACGACCTGCTTCCAAGCTGTATCTAACTCCCATCCAAAAGCGATGACAATTTAAATCTATAACACATCATGCCCTTAGTTTCTCAAAGAGAGCACAGGGTAAAAGTGAACTTAGAAATGCATGTAAAACAATGAAGGTGCAAAACTTGATGAGTTCTCTGAGTAAACTAACATCTCTGGCTTTTGAAAGCCTCACTGACTTTTGAAATCTAGATGCTTAGGAATTATATTATTTTGCCAGACAGAACTACATCACTTAGAAAAGCAGTTCTGTGACAGAAACACAGAAGGAAAAGAAAATCAGAACTAATTTATTTCGTATTAAAAGCAAAGTGAAAAAAAAACCCCAACAACACTATTGCTGCGCATCATAATTACTCTTTATAAAGATCTTCATAAAACTGTCAACATTTCATGCCATTAGGTGTATTATATACACCAGAGAAATTACAACCAGTCAGTTTACTGGCCAGGTCTAAGTCAGTTATTTCCTCACTGCGTGAATGACTGAACTCAATGAAAAAACTCTACACATAGTGACTTTCCCTGATCCACTTTACAGTTGATCTACAATCTCCTAATAGTGATCTTTCAGAAGGTTGCTTGTTGGTTTTGGGGGCTTTTTTTTAAGAGAACAACAATAACAAAAAAGTTATTTGGAATTTTAGATGGCAGATTGTGCATAAAACCATGCAGAAAAAATAATGCATGCAACTCACACAGACCTTCCAGGCCAGCAGTACCAGAAAACAGCCCTTTCGTAACTTAAATACTGACAATGCTGAAGACCAAAACAGATTTTAATAGCTGACCATCATGGAACAAAAAGTCAACTCCACTAATGATTACAAAATTAAACTCCTTCACGAAGATCATTGACTTGAGTCTTTTGATAGGAATCTATCCAGCTTTGTCACTTATGTTAGTTGCAATAAAAAAACCCCTGAAACATTGCTTGCAGCTCAGTCTTGTTATCAATTATTTATTTGCAGATATTTCAGTATATTAAAAATGACAGTGAAACTACAGAATCCTTTTAAATATTAAAAAATGTAATAATACACTAAACCTGTACATTCAAGTATTGCTTTTTAAATGACTTCTCATGTCCATTAAGATGTAAACCAGAATGATTGAAAATGCAATTACATCTTCACTGCTATCCAAGTCTTGTGTTTGGTGTTTGTCCATGGGCAGTGCAGAGAGCACAGCTGCTGAAAAAATAAAAGCAGTACCTTGGAAACAGCAAAGGATCACTCTTATGCATAACGTTTTAAGAAAGAAATCTGATTCAATTACTACCAAGAGGCTAATAGAATTGAACAAGAACAGATTGCCCCAGCTTTGCAGAAATCCCAGTCGTTTGCTACGAGCGAACTGTTTCAGAATAACTCTGGATTATCTCTGCCGTAGAAGGGACATTACTTACACAGAAATATCTACACTTCCTTCTGCTTTTCTTGCCTTTCAAACAGTGACTGACCTTGACACTCAGGGGTGCATAAAATCACTCAGATGCAAAGTGAGTTACCATTAAAAAAATTACATACCAAACTTCATGAGTCCTTACTTTGTTGCTATATGAATCTCTTACCCATCTTGTTTCACTGAGTTCTACTTTTGTCAACTTCTCTCTCATTTTCTTTGCATTTTAGTTTCATAAAATAAATTTGAAAATAAAGTTGTGTCCCAAGACAAATCAACAAAATTGGTCTATGACTTCTCTGAGTATGGTGAGACTAGTATGCTCCTTAAAGTAAATGTCACATATCTGAGAGAAGGGGGACAAAATAAAAGACTTATTTTTGAGAAAGTAGTAAAATCTGTATCATTAGGGAACTTGGTGTTGCTAACTGACATTTTTATATTATTATATGTATTCAACACAAGTTAGAATGTTTCAGTCTTTTCAAATAAACTTATTTATCTGGAAGTAAGTATCAAGAAACATCACTGGATATTGCTGGAAAAATATTTTTGAACATTGTAGAGATGTAAATATAGTAATCAACTGTCTGAAAAGAGGTACATCAGTCAATATACATTTTTTCCTAGTAATTTTTTTTGGAAAAGGGCTGAAAATGCCATGTCTTCGGGGTAACAAAAGCGTTACTTTTTGTAGATAACTGTTGTTAAATTTAACAAATCCCATGTAAATACTATTCCCTCTAGTTAATCATTCCTTCATGAATACCAAAGTAGTACTTGTCTTTTAATTCAAGAGAGGAAAAATAACACACCTTAAAAAGAACTGTGCTGGTGCATGTTTCACTGCCATATGCTATGTATTGTCTCTCCCTCAGAATAGTTAGAATTGATAGCAGGAGTATTAGCAATAGTAATAGTAATAGTAATAACAATCACCACCGTCATCATGTATGTGGATATTAATCTTGGTGATTTCTGTTATTCCAAACATCCACTTTCCATCACATTTTTCCTTTCAACCCTGCTTTCATTTTTTTCCCACCTACTGCTCAGTGAGTGTAAGAAAACTAAAAAAGTACTATTTTCTGGAAATAGGAAGCATTCCTGAGGCTGTAGTTGTAAACCAGACTTCTTGTGCACAGTATCTCATGTCAGTTCTCTACTTGGTACTTGGCAGAGAGCCAAAGGAGATGCCTACAGTTCATAGAGAGATGTGCAAGATAGGACTCACCTTCTAAAGCATAACATACCAAATTTATTGGAGCTTATCTCCCACGTATATCTCCCACATACCTTTGCTTACAAGAATCCATGCACTTGAAAATTCTGAACTAAGCCTCTTCAAAGTCTTACATCAGACAGAGGAAGAGCTATGGAAAAACCTGTATTTTCTGAACTAAAAGTCATTGGCTTTCACTCATGGCAGAAGCTCAGTTCCCTGCACTATAGTGCAAACAGCTGACACTACAGCAGGAAACACTGACTTAGACTTCACTGAATTACTTGTGACATTGACAATATTTTAGTGGCCATGTCACTAACTGGCCCACCAAAGCAACAGATATCAGCTAGGTGAACGCAGAAGACAAAAGAGAGCAGAAGAGTAGCTTGATTTAAAATGTTTTGTCATTCCATCAGATTTGTGCTAACAATTTTATACATTAAATTGAGTGTGTAGAATACGTAAGAAAAACTGCAATGCATTTTTCAATGCTTTTAAAGAGCAACAGCACAAATTTCTCCAGTGAACATGCAAGAGTTGTTCTGTACTAATATTTAATTGGTTAAAACACTCACGTATGGCATAACAAACCAGAGCTTTAAAAAATAAAAATTTTAAAATATTATTACTTCTTTTGGGCCTAAGAGATTTTGAATTGCAAATTAAGTATACATAAGTATAAATTTTGTATCTCATTTTAAAATAGACAACATGCATAAATTGCTAGTGAAACTTTAATAACAATCTGGGGACAATGTAGCTACATTAAACCAGAGAATAATAAGAAAGTCAAAAGTGGCAAAGTTAAACATTCTCTCGTCTATTCCTATTTACAGTTTAAATAGTCATGGAAGGAATTGCCAAGATTACCAAGGATATGAGTTGCCTTAAAATTGAAATGCATTAAAGTTACATTAAACATTAGAATTAGACATAACGAAACAAAACAGTACTATCTTGTCAATACTTGACAAAAAGAAGACTTTCAAAAGTTGTTGAAACATGCATGGATTTTTAAGTCTAATTCTTACCTCCAGCTCAGGAAAAGAAGAGAGGATTTTCAGAGACAAAAGTACTAGAAGTTAGGAGATAAAAGAAAAAAAAGGCCTGCGGGTAAGAATCCAAGAAAGGTCAGAAAGGAATGTCAGGACAAAGCTGAGGTTCAATATCTTTGTTTTTCCTTAGAATAAAAGAAAGTCTTTGCAAAAGTCCTGCACAGAAACACAGTATGCACAGGTTCTATGTTAAAGGAAGGGAGAGCTCTCAGCTCTTAAATAATCCTGAATATCATGACAACCACTGCAATATTAAGAAAAAAATAGATGGCTACGTCTCAGAAAATTTGAAGATCTGGATTTCTTATTTTTTCTGAGTAATGTTCAGAGAATGGTCCAGAAAAGAGCAACTTGCAGCTCAAACTGATGTCTGACTCCGGTTCTCTCGGGACATGCTCTCACAAAGGACAAACACAAATGACATCGACCTGAACATTCTCACTTATGCTACCTAAACAGGGCAATAAAGGAAGAAGGACATGTGGTCTCTTACAGACAGAACCTTGATTCTCTAACTGTGGTCTCTAGAGCACTAAATTTCTAACTTTTTAACTGAAAGAACACTTTAACATCTAGAAAAAACCTCACAAGGCCATCTTGTGCTTGATGTGTCAAAGCAGTCACAATGGCCTTTTAGCAACAAATAGACTAAAAATGTAACCTATTTTTTATTCTTCTCTTCCGTTTTGCTTGTATGTATGGGAGAATATGGCTGCACAGGAATTTCTGATTTTGACTTGCTTTTTGAGCTCCCATTTGGTATTTTACTGACCACCAATTAGTTGCAGACTATGGGCTGCATAGGATTGCTTTAGGTTGTGCTGCAATTAAATCACACCACTCAGTGAGTACTGGAACTAATGAAGCTTGGTCTCTTAAAGATTTGTTTTTCATGGTTGATTGACTTTGGTGCCTGAGAATGCAAACTCCAGCTGAAGCCTTCTCTTGTGGCAGGCAAGGCTGGCTGGCTTACTGTTTAATCTTTCTCTCCCAGCTCCCAATTCTCCAGTGGTTAGTAGCATGCATTTTAATGTAGCTTTTTCTTTGTCTGTAGCCCTTCTAGGGGACATTTTACAGTGGCTTTCTACTATACTCTGCCATCTATTTTCTCTAAGTTCATAAGAATTTCTCAGTCCTTGAAAGACATGTTTGCAGTTGGCCAACGAACTCCAAAAAGCTATTATGGAGATGGAGGAGTAACTGGTCACTGAACACACACTCAGTAAACATGTTTCTTGCTTCCACAGGAAGTGAGGCTAAAATAATTTGCCAGACTCTTTCTTTTCCAAAACTCATTGTCCATTTATTTGGGAGAAAAAACACAAAACTTGCTCCTGAAATACAGAAAGATGGAAACCCACTGTTCCCCTTCCCTTACTTAAATGCCCTCCTTATCCTCCATGCTTTCTCGACAATCCCGTTCTCTTCCTTCCTTCCTCCATCCCCAACTGGAGCTGCTCTAGTCCCACACTCTTCCATGGCATACCACTTCCTCTCATTCACTAGGACCAGAGACCTTTACTTTCCATTACCTATCTCTTTATGGTATCTCATCAGATATCTAAGACACAATGAGCCGACTTATGATCCACTCCCAACCTCACCCTATGTCAGCTCTGCTTCTGAGCCAGAAGTGTAGACATGCTTCAGAACAGTAACCCTGTATGAAGCAAGAGACTTCAAACAGTAGCTCAACATTTAACTGCTCCAATTTTAAGAGAAAGGTCAATTTACATTGATAAATTTCACAATATTGTCATTGTGAAAACAATACCTGATAAAAAAGATAACTGTATGCATTGTCTGCCTTCCAAACACATCCCAGTATGTTCACATAAAATCTGAGTTTTCTGTTTAGAGAAGACCTTGCAGTACAAGACTTAAAGCAAATGTGTTCATTACAACAGAAGATGAGACCTTCCTCCTCTCCCCCCCAAAAAAATAAGTCATACATCCTGTGCTGCTAGGAGACAGCTCACCCAAGCCACCACCACTTTGACAAGTTGTTTTCATAGATTTTTAGTATTTGGCACACAAGCCTCTAGGCTTAAATGAAAAACTAATACATTTATTGATGATTCAGCAGTGCCACAATGTTGAGTAACATAAAAAAAAAGACAATGTCTAGGTATTGAAATAATTGCATTCTCAAAACACAGAGCCATTTTGGAAGATGCCTGTACACAGGAAAATACATTTTATGGAACCACAGATGAAAATCAGTGTTTCTTTCCCCCTCTCAATCATTCACTCATTCTTTAAAGGTACAACTTCAGAATTAACACTTCGTAGTCTAGTAGAAAGGCATAGGAAAGATTGTTCTTATAAATCCAAATCTTAGATAAATAAACTAATATTGTGTAAAACCACAGATAGGCAATTTTATTGATTTCTAACCAGAGTCAAATATTTGAAATGTCATATTTTAATTTCTCCACAATGCTGCTTAAAAAACCCTAATAATTTTGAAGCAATTGGACACCAAATTCTTGCTGAGCAGCAAGTTAAATTGTGTGCCCAAGGTGATTACTGTTATGCATTATTTAGACTGCTAAACATACATAACCCACTCATATTACAGAACCTCACTGTGTCAGACACTGAATACATAATAGTAGAATCCATATCTCATTCCTTAACTGAAAAACAACATGTGTGTACCTCAGAGAGACGGGAGGAAATGAGACAGTAAATAATTGGATAGAGCAGTACCCAAGTTCCTTAACCACTGTAAAACTGTAGACTTTAAATTATAATAGGATTCTACTTTAATGTCAAAAAAACATACAGCACCACAAGGACAAACCCTTGCCTCTTACCATTCAAATAAGGTATTTCATAATGACAATATATATTTACAGTTTTACAAACATATATGTGTGTATATATATTAAACATATTCATATCTATACTCAGTCTGCTTTCAGAACATAGTAATCATGGACTCAGAGAGAGAAATATGAGGAGACTGACCAAAAGCCAACAGTGCAGAGACATTCAGTTGTTACAGGGAGTGTTTATTGTCTTAGAACAGGAGCCAATATTGTGCATTGAAAAGTCATCGTTTAAAATGTCTGAACACTGTTGGGAAGAAGGACCAGAAACTAAAAGTTTCCAGCTGTTCTCACAATGTTGCCTAATTGCTGAGTTGTGCAGCAATACTCTCTCACACTGCTTCAGGATGCCTTTGTAAAGCTGCTCAGAGCCAGCAGAGGAGGGACAATCCTGATCCCACTCTGGTCATAGTCTACTTTGAGAGGAAGGATTGGTTTATGCTTAGGAGAGTGCAGAACACAGGTTTTCCAACTCCCAAGTTCTCTAACCATTATGATGCTGTAGGCCTGGTGATCTCTGCTACTGGCTTTTCCTCTGCTTCTGTCCTTAACCTTACTTCTGTACTTTGTGTTGATTTCAGATCTTTTGTGTACTGGATATACCCATAACCATGACTCTTTGTTCTGTATCCCCCCACCGTCTGAGCCACAAACAAAACAGGCATAAGTCAAGCAGCAATTCTTTTGCTTCCATGATGCCATCAGGTGCCTACTGCACAGGCTTACAGACACTGAGTGCAGCATCCATCAGCTGACTTGGCTGACTACATCTACCTGCTTTTGTGGGCTGTGCTCTGGAAGGTAAATTTTAAGTTCTACCTAAATCACATTTCAGGTACCCAAATGGGTTTTTTTTAATATGGTCCAAAGAAACTTATAAAAATCTTTTCTTACTCTGCAAGAATAAAAAAAAAAAATCTCCATGTAAAAAAATGACAACTATTATTAGAGAAACCTTCCTTTTACTCTCATTATATACCACTTTTTGCAT
The DNA here is from genome assembly GCF_964237585.1 of Gallinula chloropus. Lineage (NCBI taxonomy): Eukaryota > Metazoa > Chordata > Aves > Gruiformes > Rallidae > Gallinula > Gallinula chloropus. The sequence continues at coordinate 29,376,206 of NC_140086.1, read as the reverse complement.
TTTTCACAATTGGACAATTAGGGCTGCATAGGCAACCACCCTAGCCACTTCCATTTAAGACTTGTATTACACAACTTTGCTCACTTCAAACAACAAAACCCACACATACACACAGTGCAATCAACTTGTACTTGAGAAAGCTTTGGTTTCAGCCTTATCTTTTATTACTGTGTTACAGTTAACAAAGTTGAATTATTACACTTCGCTTTCAGTATTCTACAGAATTTTTAAACTATTCTATAGCATGAGGGGATTATACTTTAACATAAGGCTTTCATAAGATGTTTGAGAAATTAAAGAGCAGAAATGGAAATAGATGGTATTGTATAGTAATTTTATGTGTGTTTAGAGACATTAAATTATAGGTTTATTGGTTTACTTCCTATTAAGTTCCAGTAGAGTTCTCCAGAAGTATAGTTCGAGAAAAACTGCTGCCACTCACCTAGATCTCCCAATTAAAGGCTAGCAGTGCTCACTACTAATCCTCTGCATCCAGTAATAACAGCAAAAACATTTACTGAAAAGATACAATTCCAGACAGTGAAGGCTCTAGTCTTCTACAACCTAGATTTTGCAAAAGCCCAGACTAAAATCCATGGTTATCAAACGCACATTGTTCAACCATGCCAGAAAAAGATCTATTAATATATAAGGACAAACCCAGTGCATTCTGCAGCCTACTTTATAGATACCTATTCTGAATTCAAGTTCTCCAAAACTCTCCTTAACATGCAAGGAAAAAAAAAAAAAAGAAAAAAATGTCAAAAATGTGCCCAAGGAGATGCCTTTAAAAACTTCTAAAGGCTCATAAATTACTACCTCGGGAATATTGTATGCAGAGCTACTTTTATATTTATTTATAATAGATTTTCATGCAGACTCTTGCAAAGTTCCAACTTCAGTTGATTTATATTTTGATAACTTTAATGGCTTATGAGACCTTACCTGAGGTTAACTGTATTTCAACCCTTTAAAGAATAAAGCTCTGAAGCAATGAGACAATGAAACCTGCGTTAATGCCTTCTAGCCTTCAGCAGTGTATGATGGAATCTGTAACATTTAATGGCCACAGCACAGCAGAAAAAAAAAATGATCTGTAATATGAAAAAAGTGTTGTACTTTTTCAGATACTTAGCAAATATAACTTGAAATGTTTTCAACAAGTTTTCAAAATACGGCTCCAAAGCATTGTATATTTATTACCTACTGCACTAGTAGTTGGAAAAATGCAAGAATCTTGAGGTTTTATAAGACATTTAAACCCAAACTTGTGACATTTTGCATTCATAAGTGTATCAAATGTCTTTTAAGAGGGAATAATACTTGGAATGTCACTGTTCCCCAGGGTGAAACAAATGTATGACAAAGCTTGTTTTGAAACAGGGAGGAGAGAAGCCAGAGAAGCCCATGACTTGTGTATATTGTTTCAACTCACTACATGATTTTCATACTTCATAAGGCAAGAAAGAAGCACTTAGCAGTTTAACACATATAATCTATTAAGAAGTATTCATGAAGCATCAGTATCGGACTACTGATACTAGTAGCAAGCAAAGATTAGGAGTAGAGAAATAGCCTATGCAAAGAGCAGAGATACAAACATTGCTGTTTAAAACTTCACACGCCCTTTGCTGTTGGGAATATAATACTGCATCCAGTGGAACGTTCCTTAAAATTACGTTTTCCCCATTAAAAAGTGTTCCTACCTCAAGATACGGGTACGTTTTTTCCCCCTCTAAATTTCAAATAGATTTATTTACACATTTATTTATTTATTTGGGGGTTGGACCCGACGCTCTCTCAAGATCCCTTACAACCCCTATGATTCCGTGATGAGAAAAAACTCATTTTGGCCAGTCTCTGAACAAAAGCAGGGCTGTTTTCTTTAAATGTAAAATGTAGTTGATATACAAACCCCAGCATTTCTGAAATTCTGCAAATCAGATGGATTAATTAGGCTGCTAAGAGTAAGCAGGTAGTCTTACTGCCCACAGTGGATCTTCTGAGTGTACAGTTCATGTTGTTAAAACTGCTGCACACAAACGCTCAAGTTACCACAGTTTTCAAGCGCTTGCACTACCAGTTAGGAGAAGACGAGTATTTTCTTTTAGAAAAGTCTGGTCTAAGATACTTTTAAAGGTTGAACTGTATGAAGTCTTTCTTTTCCAAACTTGTGGCTTTCCTACAGATTCCCTATTAAAAATTAATAGGCTGGAAAGTAGTACTTTTAGGAACTTCCCTTTTGTTTCCTGAAAGGAATTTACATTACCAAATCAGGTTGCCAGCCGTCACGTTGTTTCTTTAGAAACAACAAAATACCAGACTTTGCTGGAAGTTGCTTCAGGGTTTCATACTATAAGCTTTTGTTCTTCCCAATTAACAGCGGCGCTGGACTTTCTGAGGCAGCCACTCCAAGGCCTTGAGCTTATGCCCAAGAACTCACGCTATCGCGGCCTCCGCAGTGTTCCGCTGCACGGTGCGGAGCCAAAGCCAGTCTTCAATGTGAGAAAAGACACAACTTAAGCCTCGCGTTTGTGCGTAAAAGCATTTTTAGCGGTGTAAATCTGTACGGAACGCCTGTGCCGTTTTTAAGGGCAGCGAACGACACCCGCCGCCCCCAGCCCAGGTCGGGGACGGCGTTCAAGGTGTTTCTGGGCTCCAGGGTAACTCGCGCGGCACCGAGGCAGCCGGGCGTCCCTGTCAGCGGCTCCTCCGCTGCCCTGGGCCGCGAGGAGCCGCCTCGCCCCCACCCCTACGCGTCCTCCAAGTGCGGAAAAGCAGAAGCTACTCAGAGAGGGGAAAAGAGGTCGGACGGTAGAGGAATGGGGGCAGCCGGACGGATCCTCTTGGCTCCGAAACGGGGTGACTGCCAGGGCCGCAGCGGAGCCTCCCGGCGGAGCGCTGGAGCCCGCCCCGCCTGCGTAGCTCGGGAGGGAGAAGGGTGAAGAGAACACCCCCCTCCGTCTTAATCGCCCGCACACAGCCGGGGTGTGCTGGCTGTCGGCGCCGCCGCCGTACAGGAGGTTTCTCGGCGGGGCCAGCGCCTCACAAAAGCTCCCCTTATCCTGCCCACGCACACTCTCCCCCGCGGAGCACACTCCGGCGCTGGAGCCTGGCCCCTCCTCCCCTGCCTTGCGGAGGGGTTGATCCGGCCCGCTCAGCTCTTCTCCCCGCCGTAGCACCCGAGTTGGTTCAGCCCGGGGCAGGCGCTAGGAATAAGCCCTGTCCCCTCTGAAGAGCCTCGGTCGGGGCTTTCTCCTTCCTTCCTTCCTTCCTACCGCCGCTGCGCACTACTTGGTTCTGACCGGGCCCTCCCGCCCGGGCGGCGGCTCTACAAGTTCCTGCTCCCCGTGCCCGGGGCGCGCGCAGGAGGCTGGCTCGGCAGTTGGGGGCGCGCGCAGGCGGCTGGCTCGGCCCTCGGCGGCGCGCAGCGGCGGGAGCAGCGGCGGCGGCAGGAGGGGCGGCCGCAGCGGCAGGAGGGGCGGCCGCGGAGGGAGGGGGGGTTGTTGTGCAGGAGCCGCCGATGCCGCTGTGAGATGGCATCATTCTGCGCGGCGGCGGAGCGCGGCGCGGAGGGGTGAGGAGCCGCCGCGGCGGCGAGGAGAAGGAGGAGAAAAAGAGAAAAGGTGGGAGGAAGGAGGAGGCGGCGGCGGCAGCAGCAGCTGTGAGGCTGCGAGCCACGGTAAGGAAACAAAATAGGCTGTGCCGCAGCCGTTTCGCTTTGCGGTCTGGCCCGGTGGAGCCCGGCCGGCCTGGGGAGAAAAGCGGCTGCTGTTTTTCTCGCCTTTCGCCGCCGTTCGGCCGTGGGGGAGCGGCGGTGGCGAGGGCAGGGGGGTGGGCTCTGGACGGGTGCGAGCTGCCCCTGTCACTGAGGGGCGGGGAGGAGGGGAATGGGCGTGGGGGCTAAAATGGCGAAGGGAGCAGTAGTAAGGTCTCGGTCTCTCCTCTCCGGCACTTGAACTCGTCGCACCCCCGGGGCCCCTCTGGAGGGGGGGCGGGGGGGGATGGGGTGGCGGCTGTTGCTTCTCCCCTTTTGGTGCCCCCATTTGGCGACGGGAGGACGGCTGTGTTGGTGCCTCCCACCCAGCCCGTGTCTGGACCGGGCGAAGGGCCTCTTGGCCCGCACCTGGAAAGGGGAGGGAGGGTCGGTGCTTGGGTGAGCCTGTGGAGGTATGGGGCGGCGGGGAAGGAGAGCGGGAGCGTCGCTGGTGTCCGGTGTCAGGCGAATAACCTTGTTTATTCCTGTCTACGGCCTTTCGGGTGACTGAAGGCTGAGACCTGACCTGTGTCAATGCTGAGTGGATTGCGAGAGGCATTAGTGACTGGGAGTCAGTGAGGCAGTTCCGTGGCCGGCCCTTGCTTGCTTATCTGGGGGATGATAGCAGAGGAGATGGACGTAGTCACGTTTCAGTTCACCTTCCTTAGGTGAACCTGGGGAGGGAGGAGGTGAAGAACCGTTTCCCCCCTACAAAGAGCTGCTCTTACCCCTCACAATATGTGCGGTGTGCCTTTGCTCATGAGGAGGGGGCACAATAAGGTGGGAAGTCATTATAGTTACTGCTCAGATCGTATGTGTCTGCTGTTCTCTCAGGGTCCTCCTTGATGTACGTTTTGCTGAGCAGACTGTGAATTCAAGACCTCAAAAGACCTATTTATGTCATTTATCTTTGTTTAAGTGTTTGGCAAAATGTTACAACTCGTGTTTATTTACTTGGTTTTATTTGTAGTTGTCTTATTTTTGGAACGATACCAATTTTCATCCCAGTTTAACTAGGATGATATAGCTCTGCTTCTAGATCTATAAATGTTTAAACTGTACATCAAAGAGAGAAAAGGGGCTTAACACTATCTAATCATTTTAATGGGAGCTCTTCAGTGTTTGGGTGAAAGTATAAAAAGGAAGTTTTCATATTTCATTTGCATTTTCACGTGGCACCTGTGTCATATAAGCATCAGGATATTTTGCATTAAAACCCCACCAGGTTATGCAAGTTTAATAACACTGCCTTACTAGGTGATATTGTCACTGGCTGCAGGTGACTGGGTTATATATTGTCATACATGTAGAAGACAATAGGGCCTTCAGAATAATTAAGAGTCTCTTCTTAAAACTCATATTCCGTTTTAAGCCCTTTATGATGTAGAAACAAAATTATTATTGTTGGGCCATGTTGTTCAAGGTAGAAATGGAATTATTAGTTGTCAATTTTAATATAAACTGGTGTGTATTTTGAGCTATATTTTAAAGTTCTAATCCTATAAATGCTTCTAGCTTGAGTAACTTAGGCCTTCTTGGTAATCTTTTTTCCAGTGATAGTGTAGAATAATTCCCTCAACATTATAATTATACTTGAAAACATGAAATCAATTTTATTTGCCTGGGACTGATTTAATCTCTTGGCATGGGACACCCTGTTACCAAAAGGATATAGGTTATTTTTTGTTGGAAAAATAATTCACATGTGTTGCTAAACATGAACAAAATGCTGTAAGTCAGCATGTGTATTTCTGTTAAAGGGTTGGCAATAAAGTTTAAATAATCTTCTGTCTACAAATGCTTTTTAAATCATGGGAGTACTGACAGAGCACAGAGCCAACCCTTTTTCCTGAGTCTGTGAACCCCTTGGAAGATGGAGGAATGCCAGCTAGTTCTACTATTTTTCATTTTTCTTCTTATCTTTCTATATGAAGTTGGAAATGTTTGTAAGTTCTAATTTCTACCCACTTTCCTGTTTTTTCTCTTAAAAGAATGCCTGTGTGGAAAGATATTTCTCCTGGTTTTTGGACACAAAGAAGAGGTGGTCATAAGGATCTATGACCAAAAGTTATTATTGTATTCAGTTTCTTTATGCCTCAGTATTCATATGTCATTAAAACATTAAATATGAAAGCTAAAGTACAATAATAACAAAATAATTACCAAAGTGATATTTGTTAATTGGAAATGTCTACTATTTATGTACTTAGAGCAAACACTCATAGTTAGCTTAAAAAAAAGCCCATGCAAGTCCCCCCAAAACCAAGTTAATCGTAGGATTCAGTTGGGTGAAATGCAGATCATGAAGTGAAAAGGCTTGTAAAGGGAATAGAAGGGGTGATAGACAAAACCAAAGAGAAGTTAAGCTATGCTTAAGTCATTCTAGAAAGTTACTTTTGGTTAGAAAGACTTTTTTTTCTCATAAAGACTGAAGGGGAGTGGAACTACTGATAAAAATGCAGTATCTTTTGATCTAGGTTAGTCCTGCTCATACCTGCTTTTGCACAACTTCTTCTCAACTTAAAAAAAGAAAAAAAGGTTTTCTAGCTCTTCATCAATTGTATACAACTCATGGTAAAGTAGAAAAGCTGTCCCAGCTTGTGTTCCTATATGAAAGTGTGTAAGTTTCAATGGTAGTCACAGATTAACCAAAATCCTGTAATTTCTGATGTCCCTATGAAACTTATAAACCAGAACTGCTGAACTCTTCCTTTGAATTCTGAGCTATGCAATGTGTAGTGGCATGCTTCTATATTACTTTGTTCTGTGTAGAAATGCAGACAAATAGGAATTGGTTACATCTAGGTCCTTCTTGAAAAGTCTGTTTTCACTGCATCAGTAGGCCACGTTCTTTCTGTGTAGGTGTTAGTTTAGATTTGTCATAATCTGCTGACATGCTGTAGTCATATAAAGTAGACAGAGGTAAGGCCCATCTGAAGTATTCGATAACGACCTCTGCTTTCTGGAAGGAAAACAATATGTCTGGAGAGAAATCCCTTCTTGTGCGTCTGCAGAAGTTGGAGCATCCAGAAGAGGCATTCCAAAGGCTTGTGGGAAGTAACAGATCTCAGGAGTGGTGTAGCCTCTATTTCCCCCCACCCCCCACCGTAAAACAGTGACGTGACAGGTTTTTATGCTAAATTTTGCTACAGTACCTTTAAAGAGGGAATTTTTGTTTTTAATTGCTTTATGTAAGTGAAAAGTTCTAATCATTGCTTCTTAGGATTCGTTTTTGCGTTTGAGGATCTAATAGTTTAACCAGAAGCATATTTAAGTTTAGCTGAGCTTTGCAAGTGTAGTGTTGCTTTACTGCAGAACGCTAGAGATTGCAGGGAAGCTATGAGCTGTCAGAATTTTTTTTAATTTTTAATTTCTTACTATTTCAGGGGAAGTATGTCAGAGAAACCTTTATGCTCCCTGTAGTGTAGGTCTCAGTAACTACTACACCTGTAGTATGAAGCAATTAATCGTTGCAGGTTTGCATGGCTATATTGCTGTGGTTCTGTAACAGCAGATATACGTCAAAGTGGTTTTTTTTTAATTCCCTCTCCTCTTAGGCAATGTTGAGGATTGTGTAAGTTTGTAATGTACAGTTTCAGTTTGATAATACGTTGTCAAAAAAGCACTTTAAATCCAAATTCATATTATCTTTAAATAGGACTTTTTAACTTAAAAATTCTACTGACTTTTGACTAAAATAGTCTTTAATAAAAGTTAGGGTGAATCCTGTGTTTAACAAATAAGATTACGTTCTTGGGCTTCTGAAACTTTCTTCATATTGCTGGAATGTGTTAGAGATGCTTATGCTCTGCTTTAAACGATTGGGTCCGACCTTGCATAAATGTAACCAGTTCAAAACCTGAAGAATTCTTAACATCCTCACTGTTAAGAATGTTAACTTGGAGTGATGTTACTAGTGTGGCCAGTAGTCCTTTGTAGTGAAATTCAGCCTCTGATGAGAGGAATCTTTCATTGACTGAAATCACTTCAGAAAAAAAAAAAGTACAAGTATCTGTCACTGAAAATGCAGTAGGACAGTCTCTTGTTTTGTCTTAAGTGTAAATGGCATTGAAAATACAAACGTGTTAGTAACCAACCTTCTCAACTAGTTCTAACAGCACAGAATTACTCCAGTTACTTTTTTTTTCTATCAGGATTTTGGAGTTACCTTGCTGAAAACCATTGTGGAGGTGGAAGAAAATAATTAAAAAAAAAGTTGAGAAGAGAATGTCAAATTTTAAAAATAAACAGCAAAACAACTTTACACATTCAAGTATCTTCACCTTGCAGCCTGAAGTGGGCAGAAGAGGGCTCTTGTCTGTGCTTCTGTGTGTACAGACATAAGTGTACAGGGTATACTCTGGGCACACTTCTAGTCGCCTGGGTTTCTAGTAAAGATTTTTGCTGTAAGCATTTAAATGGAGCCAGAGATGAACGGAAGAGTCTGTTAAAAAAGAAAGAAATTAAAGCTTTTATCTATTCCTCACATAGTTGAGTGAAAAATGAGAGAACTTCAGTTTGCATGTGCTTTTCAAGGTAGCCAGTGATTTCTCAGTATAAATCAATGGAGTTGTAGTTTTAGAATATGGAAAAGTAAACAGGAAAAATAAAGTTCATAATCTGTAAAATTGCACAATATGCTTGGGCATCAGAACAGAAAAAAGAGCACATGTCCAGTTTTGAAACACAGTGCTCTGCTAGTTCTTGAGAAATTCAGTAAGATGTGGCAGGATGTTTTTGTTTGTAAGGATGAAATAAAACAGATCAAGATACGTGTGTTAAATAGTGACCTTGATTTTACGAAGTAGTATATTCGAGTTAGTTCTCTTGTATTTTCTAGTATACACAGTGGCATTAAAGTATTTATGTGTAAATGTTACAGTAAGAAAGCAAAACAAAAATATAAGAGGACAGCTAAATAGAAGCTGAAGAACAACAGGATTGCCAAACTTCCATTTTCTCTTCCCTTCAGGTTACAAGTGTGAAAACTGCTTTTTTTCTTAAATTTCAGTTCCTTTTGCTCATTGTTCTCAGCACTTTTTATTTTCCACTTCCAGCTACCTTCTTACAGTATTCTCTTTAAAAAAAAAAAGTCACTCTCATTGTAGTAGCTGGAAAGATTTTCCTTTTAAAAGAAAAAGTGTATTTTGACTTCTGGATGCAAGTTACAAGGACTGGAAAAAATTCAATTAGTGTTGAAAATCTGGTGGAAGGCTGATATTTGTGTGTCATTTCAAAGTAGAATAAAATAAATCCCCAGCTGAATGTCTTGTGAGAGGTTGTTGACAAAGTTGTGTTATCATGGGATGGTGAGTAAAACTACATTGTAAAGGGAATAGCTGTGGGGAAGAAAACTATTTGGACTCTTAGTTTGTAATATGACAAAGGCTGCTACTAAAGAACTGGCAAGATCTGTATGTGATAAAATTATTTACTGAGTAAGGGAAGTGGAAACATCAGAGGGATGTAAGGGGCTGCTTTGGTGTGGGGGGTAGGTGCATTTTTGTGTTAACATAGGAGACCTAATGCCTATTAGAAGGAGTAGCTGAGATAGAAATATTTCTCAAAATGGGATGTGAATTAAGTATTTCATTATAAGAGCTCTATTTAATTTAGAATTGCTTTTGGAAAATGTCCCATTAGGAATGGAATAAAAGATAAAAGGTCGGTGTAGCTGTTTTAAAAAATGGACTGCTGTTTTTCTTTATTCCTGATCAAAACTGCAATGGGTTCAGGAGAAAATTCTTAAAATAATACTGCTCCTGTGCAAATAAAATTAAAAATGTTGTCTATTTAAAAAAAAAAAGTGAAGGGAGGCCAGCTGAACTTTGAATAGGAGTAAGTTGCAGCCTGTGCTTTTATCCCTCTGTCATACAACAAAGGAAGGAGAAGCTAGAACACAATTTGGAAAGCTGAGTAGGATAGTCTATGAAGGAGTAATGCCTACAAGGTTCAATTGGGATAAGCTAATGTATGATTCAAAATGAGCAGTAGACTCTAACACAGATGAGAAAAATCATTGCTAAATAATAAGAGTTTTAATACAAAGAATATACAGTTTGCATAAACTCACCACATGTTTTAAACACTTCTTAAGAGCTGGTGGGCTAAGACCCCACCACAGCCTTTCTTGGTTTTTTTTTTTTCAGTCTAATAGAGAGCTTGCTTTCAGATTTAGTTGATGTTCTTGTCTATCTTGACTAAGTTTGTTACACTGGTTGCTTCACTTTCAAAGCTTTGAAGGCCATAAGAAATGAAAACTAGCATGAATAACTCTGTATAGGCAGAGACCTACACTTTGAGTTTATTTTCCTGCATACTTGAAAATGTTGTGTTCCAGGTCCTCCCCATTAACAGAGGGGAAGTAAACCCATTTTTCCAGATGTTGCCACCTCCCCCAGCTTAAAAGTGATGGCTTCAAAGGTTGATGTAGTAGAATGAACCAGACAGCGTTATCAATGTCACTGTTTATATCCACAGTGCATTCCCATCCTGAATGAATGCTTTGTGCATTTTTTTTTCATCTTTTCCACTTTCTATCCTGTCCCAAGGGTATATATATGGTACAGCTGGAGAAGGTACAAAGAAGTACAGCAGGTTGACTGATTTATATGGAAGAAGACTAATAGAATGACTAAGTAGTCTTAATACTCTTCAGACTGGAAGACTTGTGTGTTGACTGTCATGGTTTCACCCCAGCTGAGAGCAGAGATCCACGCAGCTGCCTGCTCCTTAAAAGAGCAGGGAAAGAGGGAAGCGGGGGGGGGGGGGGGGGGGGGTGAGAGAGAAGGGAAGGGAAAAGGAAGGGGCAAATAACCCCAAAACCAAGAAATAAGAGGCCCATGGGTTGGGATAAGGATAGCTTACTAAGATAACAGAAAGATAAACTATAACAATGCTAACAGGACTTTAGAGCAGAAATATATGAAGCTGTTGATACACAAGGCAGTTTCTCACCAAACCCACACAACTCAGGCCGTGCCACCCAGAGCCGTCCCAGAACCCGACTGTCCCCCAAGAACCGCGCGTCCCGGAGCCGCCCTCGGCCTTCCTCCCGTCAGCCCCCGATATCCTGGGCAGGACGTAACTGGCGTGGAATACTCTCTTTGGTCAGTTGGGTCACCTGTCCTGGCTTCGCCCCTCCTTTCTCATGAAGAGCTGAGAAAGTCCTTGACTGTCTGACAGCAACTAAAAACATCAGGGTGTTATCAGCACTACTCCCAATTTAACTCTCAAACACAGCATTCCATCCGCTGCTACAAAAGAAGTTAACTCCAACCTGACCAAAACCAGGACATTGACCATGTCATGCAGGTGTATGTTATGTGATAAAGAATTCTGGAGATGCTTTTCCCTTGCCTGTCTTTGCTCTGTCTCTAATACCTACCTTCAAAAATTGGCATGAATAGCAGAACTGTTTTGAAAATTGACTTATTTCAGTGGTGAGTTGGATGACTTGTTCTGTGATATTTTTTTATTTTTTTTTTGCAATTGCTTGATTTCAAGGCAGTGTTGTTCTCAACATTTAGTTGTTAATGATTTTAAGGTATGTAATTTAGCTTTTCAGCATAAAAGATCCTGACCCTCATGAGAGTATCTGCATTCTTCATGAACTCCATCAGTTCATGTGAAATGAAAATAATATTTCAAATAGTCTTTTACTACAAAATTTAAGTAGCTTTCTTAAGGCCCATTGATGCCTTTGTAGCATTGAGTTAATGTGCAGTGTATTGATGTGGTCCAGTATCCACCCTTGAAGTCAATCTTTGGGCTCTTGTGGCATGGCTACATATTACTTATATTCTCAACTTGTCATTTTTGTGGAATCAGATTAATTTAGAATTGCAATGGAAAATAATTACCAGAAGATGACAACTCTCTGTTTTAAGAAATGGGTGTTACTTATCACCTGGAAGCCTTGCTAAGGATCAGGTTGAATTTTCTAGTGCTGTAGAGACTGAAGGGCTATTTTTGACAAAGTAAGTGACAATGCTTGGGTGAATGCTCTCAGGTAGTAGAAGGTAAGATTAGTACAGTCTGTGATTGGAATTAGGACAGACATGTTTTAGTATTTTAACACTGCTGAGATTGACAGCTGAAAGGAGGCTGGCATAGCACATTTTAAAAAGCAGATACTGGAGAAAAGAGTGAGAACAGACAGTAAATTCTACTTTTACCTCTTTGAGCTATTTTTTGAGATAGAGTTACTGAGGAGAGGTGGATCACATAAAATCTGTTACTGCTGAGAAATGGTCAAAGACCTTGTCTTCCACTGAAGCCTGTAACGCTGAGTAGTTTCCCTTCCCTTTGAGTTGTCATCTTGTACTGACTGACTGGAACAATGGGGAGACTTTTTTTGGAATTACTTAATACTGCCCCACGTTACTGGTATTCCTTAATCATGGTTTCATCATATCCCCACAAAAACAAGGAGGGGAGGTGTAACAGAAACAGCAGTGCTCTTGGTTAATTTATTTAATGTTGGTTTATATTTCTTTGGAATTTGTTGTTAGTTTTGCTGTGACTGCAGTAGAGATGTGCTTATACTAGATATGGCTACTGTGACTGGTAGTTTATAAAATCCATTCACAAGAACTCAGACCTGTCACTATCTGGGTAATCTTGATATGTGCCCATCCTTCTCCATTTTACATGTTGTTATAATGTGCTACCTATAAAGCTATATTTAATACGGAAGTGCCTACATTTAATTACAGTAATGTTTTCGGTTTGCAATGTAGCTATGCTAAAACCAGCCCATATTTTACAGATAATATCTTAGCAATACTTTACATTGCTCTTAATCCAAGTTGCTAAACAGTAATTTATACCAACATTTAGGATTATCCATAGTACAAAGTAACCTGGAGAGGCTGAAGACTAGTATGTAGCTAACACATGATGTGTTCTGGCAGATAGGCTATTCAGCTGAATGAAGAAGAAAATAATCTTCCCTGAGTTCTTGATACACATGTTGGACTTCAGCTACCATTCTTCTGTTCAAGCAACCTCCAGGTTGCTTCCTCCATTTGTTTCACTGTGTGTGTGTGTGTATCTACAATATATAGAGGAGACATTGGCATTTTTCTTTATTTGATATTGTGGTAGGACCTAGAAGTGTCCTTGTCATTAAGATTCAAAAAGCAAGGTGTACCTGAAACGTTTTGCCTGAGTTCATTGTTCAGCAAGCACAGGAAATTGTGTCTTTCCTCTACCTAGCTGCTGATTTTCATGAAGCTTATGGTAACTCAGTGTATCAGAGAGTATTACTTCTTAGTTTATTTTAACTGAATTTGGTGCTGAACAGATTCATTTAGGGGGTTGGAGATGAAGAGTGGGAAGAGGCAGGTGGACAGTATGAGTCATACATATGATGTTTGCATTGGAAACCAGGCTAAAAAGGTCTTTGCTAGTCTAAAGCAAAACAGAACAGGCAGATGTGTGCAGTAGAATCGTAGTCTGTCATTTGTTTGGATCTCCTGCATAATATTGAAAAATAATCTTCTGTAAACCTCTGCAGTTGTACTACTTTTTTTTTTTCTTGGACAGGGTGGCAATATGTTGTAGATACTTCAGTACTAATCCATGCAGTATCTGAAGCAGTGGTCAGTGCATTTGCATGAAAAAATACAGCAAATAAAATATTTTTGTATGTAGCTTACTCTCCATGCCAATATGAGGGGACAAAGACTTGTTTTCTGTGGGGGTGGGAACTTCATATAGGTCAGCTTAAGGAAGATAAATACAGATGTCAGACTTGGTTTGTGAAAATACTGGAGTTTGCCCAAAGCAGGGAACTAGGATGGTGAAAAGACTAGAGGGCATGAAGTACAAGGAGCAGCTGAGGATATTTGGTTTGTTCATCTTAGACAAGAGCAGACTGAGCGCTGACCTTTTTGTCGTCTACAACTTCCTCATGAGGGGGAGCAGAGAAAGAGGTGCTGATACCCTTCCAGTGTCCAGTGATGGTGTGTGAGGGAATGGCTTAAAACTCTGTCAGAGCAGTCCAGATTGGGTATTAGGAGAAACTTCTTCACTGAAAGGGTGGTTGGCCACCTGGGCCCTTGCAGAAGGATGCTGTGAGAAACAGCCTTGCTTAAAATCCAGAAAAAACTACATCTACCACCTTCCATACATCCATGAGGTAGGTGACCTTACACAGAAGGATATTAAACGGGTCTCTCCCTTTGTGAACCTGTTGACTGTGCCTGATGATTGCATTATTCTTTAAATGTCTTTCAGTAGTACCCAGTATGATCCTCCCTGTAATTTTTCCAGGAACTGAGGTTAGACTAACCCCTGAGTCTTCCCTCAAGTCCTCCTTATAAGTTAGTGTTGGCTGGCTTTAAGTCAGCAGGGACCTTCCCTGACTCCCAGTGTCTGTTAGATGATCAAGAGGGATCCTGCCAGAACATTCACTAGCTCCTTTAATACTCTGGAATTAATCCCATCAGCCCGCCTGGATTTGTGAGAGTTCAACTGATGCTTTACAATTACAGTATCCACAGAAGGAAAGACACTGTCCTGTACTTGTGGCCCTCTGACTAAGGGGACTAGGCAGCCTGAGGTTTATCAATGTTTTTAAAGACTGAGGCAAAAATAGCATTGACTGCCTCTGCTTTTTCTTCATCCCTGGTGGTCAGGTGACCATCTTCAGCAAGCATTGATCCAATATTTTCTTTAGATTTCCTCTTTCTAGTAATATACTTAAAAAGCCCCCCTTGTTATCTGACACAAGACTGGCCAGTTTCAACTCTTAATTGAGGTTTGGCTTTTTGTGCCTTTTCCCTGCATAAACGAAGCATGGCACTGTAATCTTCCTCTGGAGCCTGACCTCAGTTCCAAGGATCATACAATTTCTTTTTTTCACTTGACCTCCATGAAGAGTTCCCTGTTCAACCAAGCTGGTAGTCTCCTCTGCTTGCCTGACTTACGACACGCTGGAATTGCCCACTGTTGTTCCTTTAAAAAGTGCTTTTTAAAGACTGACCAGCACTCATGGACTCTTAAGCCCTTAAAAGCAGTTTATCAGGGTACTCTGCTAAACAGCTCCCTCAGTAGTGTAAAGTTTGCTCACCTGAAGTCCAGGGTAGAACCTCTGCTGTCCTTTTTTGTCATTACAATGAAAATCTTAAACTTACCCATTTTGTGATCACTGAGGCCAAGACGATCACCTACTGTCACGTGTCCAGTGAGTCCTCCTCACAAAGAACAAGTCTAGCAGCATTTTTTCCTACTTGGCTCACTGAGTACTTGTGATAAGAAATTATCTTCTACAAACTTTATGAATTTCTCAACCTTGCTTGTCACAGCAGTATGGTTATTCCTAGTTGACTGAGGTATTGAAATCTCACACAGGGACAAGGGCTGCATATCCAGGGATTTCTCCTAATTTATGTATAGGATAACACACGTCCTGTGCTTCCATCCAGGCTGGAGTATCAGTAGTAGATGTCCCCTATACCATCTCCTTTGTTTTCTATCCTCCTAATACTTGCCCAGAGGCTCTCAACCACATCGTTGCTAAATGTAAAGGCTGTGCATTCAAACTCTCTCTTACATATAGTGCAACTCCTTCACCTCGCCTTTCCTCCCCATCCCTGCTGAATGCCTGTAGCCCTCCATGGCAGAAGGACGAAGCCAGGCTCTTTCCAGTGGTGCCCAGTGAACAGTGGACACACTGAAACACACAAGGTTCCCTCTGAACATCAGGAAGAATATTTTTACTGTGAGAGTGATTGAGCACTGGCACACATTACCCAGGGATGTTGTGGAGTCTCCATCTTTTGAGATACTCAGAAGCTGTCTGGACACAATCCTAGGCAACTGTCTCTAGGTGGCCCTGCTTGAGCAGGGGTGCTTGGAACCAGCTAATCTCCAGAGGTCCCATCAAACCTCAAGCACTCTGTGATTTTGTGATTTGGGATTATATATAGTGAATGTCATTTATGGGATGAATGTTTGGTGATAAGAGCACTTTACTTGGAACATTGACTTAAATGTTTCCAGTGTTTCCTGTTAGCATAGGGTATGGTCTGCTGTGACCAATGTTTTGAACAGCAGGTTCTACTGTCCTTACAAGTTTTCCAGATCTAGTTACTTGTATAGGTAATATTTATAAATCTAATGGCATACGGTTTTCATTTCACACGTGTGTATAGTATTCAAGGAATTATGTTAGTAAGAAGGCGGTAGCAAAGGGATATTTTTTCCAGAAAAACAGTTAAATTGTTTAGGTGTAAAACTCAAAGACAAGAATACACACAGGACTGAAAGTTAAAGATAGTAAAGGTGGAAGCAACAAGAAAATAAGTGGTTTAAAAAACAGGAAGTGATTGAGCTGATGCAGTTAAAAAAAACGGAAATGTGATTAGTAATTAACAACTTGTGTTGGGGCAAAAGCAGAATACCAAAAAGAGAAGAAACTTGACTGAAAAAAACATTTCAGTGTTATATAAACAGACTTGTCTAGTAAATTGAAAGAATCTAAGACCGTTAGTGTAAAGCATTCAGATTAGAAAACAAAGGTTAGAGCTATTTGTGTAACTTGGACTTTGCCTTCCTTGCCTGTGTCTAGCGGGAGTCACAGTTCAGAGCACTGGTTCCTATTTTTTGCCACTGGACTGTGTTTCTTTCAGTATATGTATAAGAGACAAACCAAGGCCTGCAACGTAATGATGCTGTATTAGTCAGCAATTCCTGTTCTTTTCCTTTACTTAATTTCAATAAATTAAAAAATGTAAAGGCTTTCTATTTGACATTAAAAAAATCTCTTAACATTTTTGCAGGTTTTAGTAATTTTAAGAGGAACTTACTGGCTGTGTAACTGTTACAATATGGTAATTTAGAAATTAATAAAGCCCTTTTTAAACTCCTTTCTGGCAAGAAGGATCTGTAATGCGAGATAATTAAAGCAATAATATGACTAAAAGGTACTTTCTTTTTTTTAAAGTTTGTGCTTGTGTTCAAACAATTTGTTTAAGATTACACATGTAGTGCATACATGAAGGAAACTGAAATGTCTGCAGTATGTCAAGGTACCATTTCATGGAATCACAGAATTACAGTTCTGGTAATTATACATGTAATTTGCTTTAACATAATTAGAGAAATATTGTGCCTTTGCTAGAGATGTAGTCAATATATGTATAAATTTAAGGGGTCTTGGTGTTGAGAATGTTCACTTAAATTTAATGGTCCTCCTGAGATTGGCAATCATCACCATTTTTATTGTTGATAGTGAAATAGACATTCAAATCAGAACCGCATTGAATAAAGTGTCTGGATATTAGAAGTCTGAATGGAAAGGAATCCATTAAGAAATTTACTTACATCTGAGAAGTTCTTTTTTCTTTTCTTATTTTTGTTCTTTGTTCTTATTGTCACATAAAGGAATTTGTTTCAAACTTCAGATTTTTTTTATTTTGTTGTGGAAGAGTCGTGACTCTCCCTCCTTTCTCTCCGCCTCTCCCCCCCTCCTCCCACTGAAAGTCAACCCTTTTTGAGAAGTGAAGAAGAAAAGGGAAAAGTTATGTTTTCTTTGGTATATCAACAATTTCTTGATTTTTTAAAAGCTTTCCCTTCTATTTTGGACTAAAATCCTCTATACTATACTTTTCAGATTTCTGATTTTACCACCACTTAATAAGACCTGGTTTTGCTTTTATCTTTTATTTTTTTATGGTACTGGCTTTTTCAGCAATGTAAAAAGACCAGTTGTTACAACACTGCTAAAGGTTTTTGACAAGTGACCAGGGATTTCAGGGGGCTGTAGGGGTCAGAATCTCAGTGTACTGTAGCTGTTCTGATCTTCTGGAGTGTGAGGTGTGGGAAAGAGGGATGTTCTTGTGAGTCTTTATCCATGGTGGAACACATAGTACAGGGAGACAAAGCATCTATGTGTGAGCATCTTTCAGGGAAAAGACAGTTGTTTCACTGTGTTGAGGAAAGTAGGAAATCATCCACATTTCTAGTCTTGCCTCCAGGCCCTCTTTTTCCACTGAAGAACTAAGGTTATTGCCAGCATCATTATCCCATCTTGAAAACAAAGCGTGTGCATGTGGAGGCAGGAGAACAGGAAAGGAATGTCTGAAGTTTAGAGCACAAATTCATATTGTTTAACTGTGATAGTGCACATATTGTTCAGTTCTGTATCTAGTAGAATTGTGATGGTATTGTGGTAGCCTTGAGTGATCCAGCACAAAATAGTACTGATAAGGCATTATTGTGTCATTGGATAGTTTGTTAATCTGAACGTAAAACATCAATATTTTTTATTTCAAGGTTTTTTTTATGTGTAGGACTTTGTGTTACTGGTGTTTGTGTTTACACTTTGTACCAAGGAAAAGAAACTAATGTCAGTATTGTTGTTTTCCTATGACTCTACATAGAACTATTTGTTATGTTAAATACACGCAGGTTTTAGAGTTTCTCATCACTTATTTCTTCCCCATTATGTCCTTCCTTCAACCTTTCCTACCTTTTTGCTTAGGGAAGGCAGGAAAAATCTTGAATAGATGAGCTTATTTGGTTGGGTTTTATTTGCTTTTTTTTTTTTTTTAATAATCTGTCGAGAAAAGATTTTTCTGCATTTCCATTCTTGTTTGGAAGATATTCTCTGATACAGGAAAAGTAATACTTATGGCACTATGGGGTCATTACTTAGCCAACTCAATTCTTATTATTACTTACAGTAAATTGAGTTAAAGATGTTAGTGGGGAGGTTAGTAAGATTTAAATAGCTTGCTCATCTGCCTACTCTGTCCTTAGTGCATTTATACAACTAGGTCTCAAGTTTTCTTAGTCTGGTTTTGCACATTTGGGAAGACTTTCAATTCAGCAGTGTTCGCTCATGGTGTGATCTGTTCATGTTTATTTTACTCTTCCCTTACTTGCCATGTTCTGTATTATTTCTAGAACAGAGTTGTCAGAGTAGCGAGGAAATAAATCGGTGGTCATTCAAGTGCCATCAGTAAGCCCAGTACATTGTGATTGAATATAACTAATTTTAAATTACAATTATGTTTATTGTCTGTTCAGTCTTTTGACTTGTATCTGATGTAACTGCCGTCAGTTTCAGGTTTTGTGGGTGGTTCCTGAGTTCCTGTCTATGTCATTTTGTTTGGTTAGGTGTTTTTTTGGTAGGTTGAGCTCCTGTAGGTAATCAGGGTGGAGTGGAGGTGGGAGGGGATGATGATGGAGGGACTGTGCTTCTTGGATAAATCACAGAATTGCAGAATATTAGGGGTTGGTAGGGACCTTGACAGATCATCTAGTCCAACCCCCACTGCCAGAGAAGGATCGCCTAGATTAGGTCACACAGGAACACATCCAGGCGGGTTTTGAATATGTCCATAGAAGGAGACTCCACAACCTCTCTGGGCAGTCTGTTTCAGTGCTCTGTAACCCTCACACTGAAAAAGTTTTTCCCTTATGTTCACATGAAGCCTCCTAACCTCCAGCTTGCACCTGTTGCCCCTTGTCCTGTTGCTGGCCATCACTGAGAAAAGCCTGGCTCCATCCTCCTGACTCTCACCCTTCACATATTTATAGGCATTAATGAAGTCACTCCTCAGTCTCCTCTCCACCAGGCTAAAGAGTCTTTATGTGGAGATATGATTTCTATGATCTTCATGTGACTCTTAAGATTCTTCATTTTTGGTGTCAAGGAATTTTGGAGTGCTGTATTTATTAGTGAGACATTTCTGAAAGTAAAGCTTCATATCCTTTGGACCAATGAAGCTTGACCTAGAACTTGAATAAAGAGGTGTAGCAAGTTCATAGTTTGGAAAGTACGGTGACTGTAGCCCTGTTAGAATTAATCCCCTGATTTTCAGGAAGTTTATAACTACAACGCTGGTGACTCTTTCATTGCTGTATGTAATCCTCTTTTTAAGATTATGTAGACATAACCTCAAAGATTTTAACCCTTAGTCAACATGTTCAGTAGCCAAAGTAGGCATTTATTTTGAGTAACAAGAAAAAAAGGAGAAGTAGGGCTGAGAGAAGAAAAAGTGTGCGTGGTGCAAGAAAGTGGTAAATAGTGCCTATAGGACATAGTGTTCCCTTGCTCATTTGTGGTTAGGGCTTGCATTATTTGAAATAAAACTTCTAAAATTGCCAGCTCCCCTTCCTGCCTCCCTTTCCCTCATCTTTCAGTCCTTCTTCTTGCACCTGCTTTTCTTTCTCATAGACTTTCTTGCAAATTAGATCAGGAAAGTACTGGTATTCTGCTTTTGACATTATACAAGGTTGTGAAAACTGCTTGATCCTCCATCACTTCACCCTGTGTAATTGACATCCCATCCCTTCCTCCACCAAGATCAGGGAATGTATTTAGTTGAAATTTGGGTTGGTTTTTGCTGTGCAGATATAATTTCTTCAGCCTCATAAAGAAGAGAGGCTGCTAGTCCTTGAAACTTTCAGTATTTGAATAATGTCTAGTTGTGGAACTTCTAAAAATCTTTCTCAGTCTATGAAATTCTCTACTTGTAATGAGGGAAGAGTTGTGTGTAATCCCATCCTAGTGCAAATCTGTCAGTTCCTCTGCTATGTGACTTCTTTACTGTCCTTGCTTGGTTTCATACTACAGTAGGCACTTGCTTGCTCTCTCTGCTGCAGCTGTCCCCCAGAAACACATTTTTTGATAACATATCAACAATATTATTCTAATTCAATAGCCTTCATTTTAGTTTTCTACATGTTCCTGATATATTTACAGATAGTAAGCAGATTTACTTGCAGTCTTTATTATTTTTTACTGTTCTTTCATTATCTCTCTTCTCCTAGTAGTACTCATGTCCTGTCCTTTTCTGGAATATCACAGTCAGTACTAGAATACCTTCCACAAATTTGAAACGGTAATCACTGCTGTGTAAACGTACCTTGGTGTACTGTATTGGCAAGAATATAAGGTAGACTTCTTTTACAGAAGGATGTTCATTTTACAGGGTCAGAAACTGAACATCTGGGCACTATTGATGTAGCATTTGGTCATTTAGTTACTGCAGAAACATGCAGCCCCTCAAGCCAACCCCAGGCGTAGCTTTGTTTCATCTCCATCCTCCGCTGAGATCTCCCTGGTATAGTATTAATTTCTCCCAGGCATCATGGTCATTTTTTTCCTTTAAGGGGAAGGATGCGAAGATAAGTGTAGTGAATTCTCCTTTCCCTGTTATCAGGAGATTGGCAAGCATGTGTTTGCCGAATGCAGCTAGCAGTTTAGCAGCAAGCAGAGCCAGAAACTCAGGTTTGGGCAGGTGGTATGCCTCACAGATAAATCAGCACCAAAACCTGAAGTTTTAGGAGATTGAGCAATGGACTGTTTGCCTGATGACTGACACAGGTTACTTCTTTATTCCTGTGTTTGTTGTGCTTTGTGCATGCTAGGAGTAGAGTTTAAAAAAAAAGCTAAAACCCAACCAACCAAATAATCCCCAAACTACCTTAGCATTTCAGATCTATGAAGGTTTGAACAGCAGGAGAAAAAAACTGTGAGAGTAACCATAATATGTCAGTTAGGGAAGTATGACTATAATCATTTTAGAACTAGATTGCAGGTCTTGGTTTCTTCTGAAGAATTTGAGTTTACTTGCCAAAGAGCTGATTCATGTGTCGTTCCTTAGATGTCTCTTGGTTTGTTCAGGCAAAAAGAGGCTGAGGGGAGACCTCATTGTGGTCTGTGGCTTCCTGACGTGGGGGAGCAAAAGGGCAGGCACTGATTTCTCTTTAGTGACCAGTGATAGAACCCAAGGGAATGGTATGAAGCTGCAACAGGGGAGGTTTAGGTTGGATATTAGGAAGAGGTTCTTTACCAACAGGGTGATCAGGCACTGGAACAGGCTCCGCAGGGAAGTGCTCACAGCACTGAGCTTGACTGAGTTCAAGAAGCATCTGGACGATGCTCTCAGTCCCGTGCTCTGACTTGACTGGTCCTGTGTGGAGCCAGGAGTTGGACTTGATGGACCGTATGGGTCCCTTCCAAATCAGGATAATTCTATGATGTCATACCAAGGACCTCTAAAGTGTGGTGCACAAGACCATACTTTGAGGTGCGGAAGAAAATACTAGGACATACATTTAATCTGAATTATAAGAAAGAAATTGAGCTCAATTTAGTATCCATATTGAAACTGGCACCCTCACTTGGTCTGTACGCAGGTGGTCCTCTATCACACATATAGTTTATGAGGTGTCTTGAGGGTGGATTTAGTGTTCCACAGTGTGGAGGGGTCACAGTAGCACCTCAATTATTCATTCACTTTCAGGGTATTGCAATGTGTGCAGTTCACCTATGCACAGTTAGGTGGATTTATGGATTATATTACCTCGTTTTAATTAAAATAACCCTCACAAGTGGCTTAAGAAAATTCCTGCAGAGGCCGTGCATCGAAGATAATATTAATAATGTGAGCACAAGTGATCAATTAAAACATGGCAGAGCTGACACTTTTCCTACTCCTAGTATGAGCTCCTGTTTGGCTGCATTATGATGTAAAAACAATGGCAATTATATCTGACAAGATTTCACTAACTTAATGATAGGTCTGTAGAAGCCTCTTTTGAGGTTTCTGAATAGCAAAAGACATAGAAGCCACATTCCATTGTGGAATCATTTGATCTTCCTGCTACAGTAATAATGTCTGAAGTAATAGATGGAAAACAATATGGTGACAAACTGAATTGCATTCCTTTGTCAGCTGATACTGTTGGACGGTGCTTGTGAAACACTGCCAGAGATTTTAAGAAACAAATATTAGAAAAAAAATTGCAGAGTGCGGTTGGCTTGCTGTACAGCTGGAGGAGAACGTAGATGTTTGTGAAGTGGCTCAACTTACAGTGCTTGCTAGATTGCATAGAATTAATTATGTCATACCATACACAAAGAATTAAGTCACTAAGGACGGATGTACCAGAGAAAATACATTCCTAAGAGTAAATGACCCCTTTAATAACAAAAGGGGCTTATTTTCAGTGGAGAAATTGTGTAAATGTAACCACTGGTGGCATGGTTTAACTGATGTGAAAAGGATTCAGAGTTCAGGTTGCAAGAGTGTTTCCTTCACTGCATTGTGCGTAGGGAACTTGATGCCAAAAGTGCATGAAATGCTTCAGAATGTCATCTGTGTTGTTAATTGTATGAAAACAAGACCTTTAAGTAGTAGAATCAATAATTTACAATAATTTGTATGATATGGGGAGTGATCAGGAGAATCTTTTGTACCGTGCAGATTTTTGCTGGTTATTGTGGCACAGGGCTTAGAACAGTTGTAAAACTTAAAGATCGGTTACACATTTTCTTTCACAAAAAGACAAGTGTCCTGAATTTGCTGACTTGATACATGATGACAAGTGCTTTTCAGCAGTATGCTGACAAATACATATTTTCAGAAAAATGAAGATTCTTAGATGTGTCCCTTCAAGAGGAAGGTGATGTTTTAACAATGAGCAAGAAGGTGACTGCTTTTTGAAAGAAACTTGTGCTGCAGAGAAAGTGTTTTGAAAATCACTGTTTGGAAGTGTTTCCATTGTTGTGTGATTTTGTTATCAGAAAAGATGTTTGTAAACTATAAAAACTCTCATATCTGTATACTTAAACTTGGAAACAGAACTTCCTCATAACCTAAGAGTCTTCCAAATTAAGAGTGTTGGGGGGTTTTCAACCAATTTGTTAAAAAAATAAAAATGCATCATCTTCCATTAGTTTACAGTAACAACTGATTGGTAGATGGAAGTTTACTGGTCAAATTTCAAGAAAAAACCCCCCTTTGTATAGTCAGTGGATGCGAATAAAAACGAGTGTCATGATTTAACAAGTGCAGCCTGCGATGCACTTTCATTAGGGTGTGCAGATCTTTGCAAATTATCTTTTCCATCTATGACAGCCTTTAAAATCAAGTATTGAAACAAACTGAATTGTAAGCCAGACCTACAAATCACTGTATCACAATGTGTGATGCATTTAAAAACATTTAAAAAAATCTTTAAGCGTATTCAATCACATTTGGTTTTCTAAAAAAAAAAAAAAGTGGCAGCAAAAAGGGTTTTTTTCCATTAGTAATAAAAAAAATTTATAAATACTGTATGTCATCTTCATGTTATTCTTTTAAATTGTATTTTAATGTTTTATAATGTACAGAAAATATTAGTACAGTAGTGGTTATATATAATTTATAAATAAATACATGTATTGAGGATGGAAGCTCAAATTTTTTTTGGTGATAGAGGTGCACGATCAAAAAGGTTTGGTGGTAACTGTTCCCATATTATTACTGCTACCAATTAATATTCACAGAAAGAAATATATGGAAGTTCATCCAGATCATGGAAAGTGTATCTTAAATGCATTTATTATTTTCTCCAGAAAAAATAATTTTTTGATAGAAAATATTTCACTTTGTAGAATCATAGAATCTTAGGGGTTGGAAGGCACTTTTAGCTTTGTTTCATGTGTAGTCATTCAGGAGTACAAGAGTGATGTTGTCCCATGTATTTCAAGTTCTGGGATGCTCCAACTAAGACCAGAGCCACACTACTTCAGTCACCAAATGATATGATGGGGTTGTCCTTGTGAAGTGCTTACTGTCTCAGTAGATGAGGAAAGTGATTTGTGGGTAGGTAGCACTCATATAGAAAGCTGATTGCAAGTCTAGGGCTGGAGTTGACGTGTTCTTTGTCTAAACCACTTCTGTTACTGCTTGAGTGTATCGTTCTGAGGACAGCTTGATTTTCAAGCATGTAAACGTTGCAGATGTTTTGTTCATTGGAAGTTGTTGGTGTGTAGCTCATCTGAAATCAGACCTTACTCCTGCCTTCTGGAGTTAGAGTTATTGATGTATCACAGCTCACTTTTTTTCTTGCCTTACACAGTTGTTCTAAACTATATAAATATATGTATTACTTAAGTGTCTTGGCATCCTCAAAGGTAATATGAGACAACTTTCCAAAGTAATTAGTTTTTTTAACTGGTATTATGAAATAATGAGTTCTGCCATACCTAAGTAACTGATTTGTTGAGTGTTCTATTCAATAGCTATGGCTAACATGGAGCGATAAGTACTTTTTAATAAGCTACCTGTACCTTTTTGTTTGTTTGTTTGTTTTAGGCTAAAGCCTAAACCTCTGACATGGCCACAGCCTCACCAAGATCTGATACAAGTAACAACCATAATGGAAGATTACAGATGCAAGTAACAGGCAAGTAGTAGTTTGTGTTACGGTGATTTTTACAGGAAAACATGTATTCTAAAAAAACAGTATTTGAAATGAGTGCAAAAAGTGGATCAGTATTGCTAATATTTTAATTAATAACTTGAATGTTACAGTCAAGAAGATAATATATATAGATGAATTAAAGCTAGGCAGAGGTTATACAGTGAATTGGATGACAGGGCTTAATGATATCAAATTAAGGAAAAAAGAGATTCGATAGAACATTATGGATAAACACCAGGAATTTTGGTTGGGAACAAATAATGACACAAATGGCCCTATTGAATTTTCACTATCTGAAAGGTTGTAGATTACTGGCTTTCCTGGGCAGCTTATTTTGGTGATAAACCACATCACTTGTGAAAAAACGTGAGTAAGATAGCGTGTCTTTAAAAAACCTGCATCTCAGCATACATCATGCTGGCTCATCCAAAGATGGCCAGCTTATCTGAGAAAAAATACATTGTTCAAGAGTCTTCAAAAAGGATATTTTATCAAATTACATAAGGGGGGAACCTTTAAAACTGACGAACCTTATATAAGGATCGTGTAATCTGATAGTGTGATGAATCATCAAAACTGGCAATAACTAATAGCATAGATGGAGCCACCTGTAGATTTTATATATATATATATATATATAAAAAGCTGTAACAAACTGAGTTACACAGATGACACGTAACTTCAGATCTGTGTATGCAGAAGCAATCATTTTGATATTCTGTATGGTACTGTTCCTTATATAAGTAGTCATATCTCTCTCTGGCACTGGAACTTCTCTTGACTTTAAGAGATCTGGTTCAAGGATTGAAGTAGGGAGAAATCTGTACAACTTTCAGGACTGGTTTTCTGGAGGCTTAATTCTCTAACTAGTCTTTATTTCAATATTGAGGAATGCCAGTAGCAGTATACAGGGAAAATGTCTGAGATGGAGGAGTGTAGGACTCTAGAATTACTGACCTATACTCAGATTAATTCATGCTGTTATGGAATCTAGACTTCCATCTTAAGAACTGTCCTTAAAAAAAGTGCTTTTATAAAGGCAGCTAGTAGTGTATTCTCATTTTGTAGACAAACTTGTATGGAGTGGAGGCTTGCTCAAGTTTGGACAGTTCCAACGTGTTATTGACAAGTTTTGCCATCAGTATTTTTTCAGATATACATGGCAAGATACCTTGTCTTTGTAGTTCTTTTTGAAGCTTTTTGTTAGTATTTGTTACTTCTAATTTTTTTAGAAAAAGTCCTAACCGAAAAAAAAAGAAAAAAAAAAGGTATCCTTTCATGTTTGGACACTTAAAACTTAATGACTTAGAATAGGGTCAGATGTCTAGTTGGAAGCCTATAGTCAGTGCTTGGTTTGGTCTTACTCAACGTATTCATCAATGACCAAGAAAAAAGGACAGAGTGTGCCATCAGCAGATTTTCTCATGGTACAAAACTGAGACAAGTGGCCAATACTCCAGAAGATTGTGCTGCTGTTCATTTTGATCTGGGCAAAGAATTGGGCAAAGAAAATGCAACAAGGGCAAATGTAGCGTCCTGCACCTGGGGAGGAATAACGCCATGCACCAGTGCAGGTTAGGGATTGACCTGCTGGGAAGTAGCACTGTGAGGGTTGTGGGGGTCCTGGTGGACTGCAAACTCTCCATGAGCCAGCAGTTTGCCCTCATGGTTAGGAAAGGAAGTGGTATCCTGGGGTGCATCAAGAAGAGCGTGGGCAGCAGCTTGAGGGAGGTTATCTTCCCACTCTGTTCTGCCCTGGTGAGGCCACATCTGGAGTACTGTGTCCAGTTCTGGGGTCCCCAGTTCAAGAAAGACAGGAAACTACTGAAGAGAGTCCATTGGAGGGCAACAAAGTAGATGTAGGGAATGGAGCTTCTCTCTTATGAGGAAAGGCTGAGGGAGCTGGGGCTGTTTAGCCTAGAGAAGACAGAGGGGATCTGTTTAATACTTTAACTAAAAGGCAGATCTCTAGAGAAAGGGGCCAGACTTCTCAGTGGTGTCTAGTGATAGGACAAGGGGCATTAGGCACAAACTGGAACATAGGAAGTTCTGTCTGAACACGAGAAGAAACTTTTTTACTGTGAGGGTGACAGAGCACTGGAACAGGCTGCCCTGAGAGACTGTGGAGTTTCCTTCTCTGGGGATACTCAAGAGCCACCCACAATCCTGTGCAGTGTGTTTTAGGTGATCCTGCTTTAGCAGGGGAGTTGGACTAGATGACCTCCAGAGGTCCCTTCCAACCCCAGCCATTCTTGGCATCTGTAAATTTGTGAAAGTAAAAAATAAATGGAAACTTGAATATTATGACTAAATACCTGTTTTTTAACAAAAGTATTGCAGTTGCTTTTAGAAAGCATAAAAGGTAGGGAAAAAACATGGAAGAAGTAAATGTTATAGAAGCTTAAGAATATGTCATGATTTCAGGTTAAAAAATATGACCCATGTGCGGAATTACGGTTTTAGTCTTCTGTGTTTACTCTTTCATTGTCATCAAGGCTGCAGATCCCTTTTATGATATGACGTGTGACTTAGACTAGATTTTTCAAGTGTTAGGGAGTTAAGCGTGCAGAGTTTGATTGTGATTAAGTAAAAGTCCGTGGATAATGCTTTAGAATCTCGGATGGTTTTATCCCAGTAACTTTTAAATGACTAGCACATACATCGCAGGATATTGTAATTCAGAAATATATGACAGACCTTTTTTGACTCCCTTTCAGATAGTTTAGTGAACTTCCATGTGTTTTGAATTACGAGGCATGATGCAGAAAAGTAACAGAAAAGGATTACTTCCAAGTGGCTGAAAATACTCACCTTTGCTTTAGTTTGAAAGTGAAGGGAAAGAGAATCATGCTGAATATGGGAGAAATGAGAGAGAATCCATAGCCAGTAGGGAGGTACAGCTGTGAGTCCATCAGTATGGTCTTCTGAAGACAACATCTGCTTGAAACACAAGATGGCAGTTAGGCCGCTGTTGGTTTTTATAGTGACTCCCTCAACTGGGCGAGGAAGTAGGAGTATGGATTCGTAATCAGGAGCTCTAAGGACCTCACCAGTGATTTGGAGGTAAAAAATAGCAGCTTTTGTCATTTGCTACTTCTTAACTTGAATATTTAGTTGAAACTTTAAGGTCATCTGCAAAACTGTTTAAATAGGGAAAATTTGAGAGATCGATTTCTTTCTTTTAACAAACCAATGTGTTAAACCACAGGTTAACTACACAGGTAATACAGGCAAGAAAATGAAGCTGTTCACAGGCTGTACTACACACGTACATTTTGAAATAGGTCTGAAATGTGTCTGCTTTGGTAAATATGTAGATTTTTATTTTTTAAAAAAGTATGCTTGATAATATTTCAGAATTATCGTAGTTACAGTTTTTTTTGTTAAGGGACGATTTAGGAAGAACAGTGAGACAAGCAAAAGAACCCACATGATTTTCAGTCCCTAAAATAATTGTTGTCCTGTCTCTCAAACCCATCCTGACAGTACATGGGGAAGAGATCATGTCACATTTGGTTTCAGGTATCTGACAAAGTAGCTTTTGAAAACAAAAGTCACGATTTTAGCAGTCTTCTTTCATGTTCAGCAGAAGTACAAAAGGTGAGGAATAACATTGCCATTCTGCATTTCATGTTATACATTAAGTACGTTTTTGCTTTTCAGCAACAGTATGCTGCTCTAGATAACACAATGTATTTTATTTAGTTTCTAGTGCCAAACTGAAACGGAAAAAGAATTGGTTTGGAACAACTTTCTACACGGAATTAACTGCAGATGGAGAAATTAAGAAAACAGCAAAATCAAGTAGTTCTTCAAATCCAAAATGGGATGAACAGCTGACAGTGTAAGTAGATTTTGTGGTGTTTTAATGCTATTTGCATTGTAAGTAGATTTTGTGGTGTTTTAATGCTATTTGCTAGGCAGACATCTCAGGCAAATATTTACTGATCTTGATTACTTACTTAGTTTTCTCTGGCTGTCGATAACTAAACGCAGACATAATATTATATTTATCTCAAGTGAAGCTTTTTTCTCAATTCTTACAATGTTTTCAGAATATTTTTTGTATAAATAGTGTTCCTTAAATACAGTTGCTACACATGATACACTTTTGATATTTGTTACCACTGTGGACCATTAAAGTTTAAGATTCCTTTCTAGAAGATGCTACTAATTGTAACCATGTCATTCTCAACTTTAAAAGGAAATAAAGCTCAGCTGGATAAGTGGTAGTTATGAGGATGGTCACTGTTTCCTTTGAATTTCCTAATGGAAGGATCACAGAATCACACAGAACATTAGGAGTTGGAAGTGACCTCGAATGACTATCCAGTCCAACCTCCCTGACAGAGCAGGATCACCAATACTATATCCCACAGGAACACATCTCCAGAGAGACATTCCTTTCTGGGCAGCCTGTTCCAGTGCTTCGTCACCCTCACAGTGAAAACGTTCCTCCTTATATTGACATGGAACCACCTATGCTCCAGCTTGAACCTATTGCCCCTTGTCATATCGCTGGCCAGCACTGAGAAGAGCCTGGCTCTGTCCTCCTGATTCTTGCCCTTTACACATTGTCCTGGTTTTGGTCAGGATGGAGTTAACTTCTTTCGTAGCAGTGGATGGAATGCTGTGTTTAAGAGTTAAAATGAAAAGAGTGCTGATAACACCCTGATGTTTTTAGTTGCTGTCAGACAGTCAAGGACTTTCCCAGCTCTTCATATTTCTCTATTCATGAGAAAGGAGGGGACGAAGCCAGGACAGGTGACCCAAACTGGCCAAAGAGAGTATTCCATGCCAATTACCTCCTGCTCAGTATAAAGGGGGGCTGATGGGAGGAGGAGTAGGGTGGCTCCAGGACGCGCGGTTTTTGGGGGACGGTCGGGTTCCGGGACGGCTCTGGGTGGCACGGCCAGAGTTGTGGGTTTGGTGAGAAACTGTATTGTGCATCAACAGTTTCATATATTTTTTTTTTGCTCTAAAGTCCTGTTAGCACTGTTATATTTTATATTTCTGCTATTTTAGTAAACTATCCTTATCCTAACCCACAGGCTTTTGGTTTCTTGGTTTTGGGGTTATTTGCCCCTTCCTTTTCCCTTCCCTTGCCTCACCACCTGCCCCCCACACACACACACCTTTTCCCTGCTCTTTTCCTTTAAGGAGCAGGCAGCTGCATGGATCTCTGCTCTCAGCTGGGGTAAAACCACTATACATATTTATAAACATTAATAAGGTCACCCTTCAGTCTCCTCCAAGCTAAGAGACCCAGCTCCCTCAGTCTGTCCTCACAAGGAAGCTGTTCCATTCCCTTAATCATCTTGGTGGCCCTGCACTGGAATCTTTCAAGATGTTCAGTGTCCTTCTGGAACTCTGAGGGGCCCAGAACTGGACACAATATTCCAGGTGTGGTCTCACCAGGGCAGAGGAGACGGGGAGAAGGACCTCTCTTGACCTACTAACCACACCCCTTCTAATACATCCCAGGATGCCATTTGCTGTCTTAGCCAGAAGGGCACATTGCTGGCTCATGGTCATCCTGCTGTCCACCAGGACCTCCAGGTGTCCCTTGCCCCTATGCTGTTCTCCAACAGGCCAGTCCGCAGCCTATACTGGTACCTGGGGTAGTTCCTCCTCAGATGTAAGACTCTACACTTGCCCTTGTTAAATCTCATTAAACTTCTCCATGCCCAGCTTTCCAGCCTGTCTAAATCTTGCTGAATGGCAGCACAACCCTTTGGTGTGTCAGCCACCCCACCCGGTTTTGTGTCATCAGCAAACATGCTGACTGTGTTCTCATCCAGGTCATCAGTGAATATATTGAATAGTACAGGTCCCAGTGCTGACCCCTGAGGGACTCCACTAGATGCAGGCCTCCAGCTGGACTCTGTCCCATTGATCAAAACTTCCTGGCTTCTTCCCTTCAACCAGCTCTCAATCCACCTCACTACCTGCCCTTCCAGACCACACTTCCTCACTTTAGCCACAAGGATGCTGCGGAAAACTGTGTCAGATGCTTTACTGAGGTCATGGTAGACCACATCTACTGCCCTTCCATTATCTATCCACCTGGTTATATCCTCATAAAAGGTTATTATATTGATCAAACATGACTTGCCCTTGGTAAAACCATGTTGACTGCTCCTAACAGCTCTCTTATCCTTGATGTAGCTAGACACAGCACCGAGGATAAGCTGTTCCATCACCTTTCCAGGGATGGAAATGCAAGAAATACACACACAAAGAGCTTTTACTGCAAAGTGACCTTGTAGCTTTTCCTAATATTTGATCACTTTAATCTTTTTGTGGTTTAATTTGGTTTAACTGTGCTGGAGGTGTAGCTATACCTGAATATGACTCTGTGAAGAACCAAATGATCTCTCACTGTGCAGTTGTATAGAATGCATTGTTATACAGGCAAGATTTGGGTCGAGAAAGGGTATAGCTACTATCAAGTGGCATTAAGCCAATATATCTTAGAGCATCTGACCTGCCTATGCAATTGCCAGCTTTGTTGTTAGTGGTAGGAGCCATGCCAGGTTCCTGTAAATAACAGTGCTGGAGGGTGGGGAGTGATATACCTAGCTTTGGGGAACTTTTTGCTTGGAAACTATTACTTGTTAAGTACAGGGCTGAAACAAGGAGGATATTCCTGTGCCACATTTCTCAATGTTTCAGGTTTAGTAGAACTTACTAGCCCTCTGCAATATTAGAAAAGAGAATAATACAGTTTTGTCTGTGTTTTCCAGGAGTTACTACTAGCACAAGTACAGAGCTAACACTGTATTCAGAGACCAGAGTTTCTGTTGAGGAGGCAGGTTTGACTTGGCAGGATTTGGTGAGCTGATAGAATTGAGATAATTTGACATGCACAGTACAGCCAAACAGACTCATTCCATCATCAGTA
This sequence comes from Gallinula chloropus, assembly GCF_964237585.1. NCBI lineage: Eukaryota > Metazoa > Chordata > Aves > Gruiformes > Rallidae > Gallinula > Gallinula chloropus. The sequence continues at coordinate 29,344,332 of NC_140086.1, read as the reverse complement.
TCACTTATGTAAGGTCTTACCATTGTGTGTGTATATATATATATTCCAGCTATTGGAAGGGTATCATTGCTTCAGTTGCCCAGTCTATTGGGAGATAAATAAACTCTCTGACTTATCAAATTCCCCTCACTTCTACGGGTCTGCATGAGCACCAGCAATATATTCTCCATTTGTAGGTGTGTGTTTTAGGTGTTTTTTCTTTTCTATGTTGAGCTGATCTTTTATTAGGATTTTCATTGGAAGGCAGCATATTCATAATGCAAAAAAAAATATTTACTCATGGATTTCACCAGAAATGATCCATGCTGTCCAACATGTTCAAGTCACTATGGAGTGAGCCCTGTTGCTGGGAGGATGAGGGTTGTTTTAGTATTGCTTTCATTGATGCTGATGCTTTCTATATACAATACTGATGGTTACGTGGCTGTTGACTTTTTGCAGTACAGTGATTCTACTCCATTTTCTAGAGCCACTCATGCAGTAGTGGACCCTGTACTGAAAAATTTAGTCTTGGGGACCTAGCATAGCTTCCTGTTTTCCCTCTTGAACGGGAAAGGTTATCATAATATTACTGTAATTGGGCCCTTGACCTTTCTGCTTCCCTTCAGTTTTTGCTTTAGTGTCTTCATTTGACTTTCCCTCTCTGATTTCTGTGAGTATGCGTTATGGTTTTATATATACCAGTAGATTCACATATGTTTCATCAATGCTTTCATGGCAAGCTGACACCTATTGAGTTCTTCTTGCTTATGAGTAGCTGATTGGTTGCTTTTTTCTTTTTAAAAAATATTTAGTATTTTTCCTTCTAGTGACAGACAAATATACTTACAACCTTTTTCCTCCACATTTAGTATTGTCAGATTTTAGTTAAAATTCTGGAATACTGAGCAAGAAAAAATGTCATTCACAATTAAAGATAGAACTTGTTACACTAAGTTCAAATCTCAGTTATGTAGGTTATTCTGTTGCTCTTCAAATTCCTTATGCTGTGTTAGTAATGCACTTCAGGTTTGATCTTATGTAGAAATATCATAGTGTTTGCAGTCCTTAGTTAAAAATTTCCCCTTGCAGTACAAAAACTTCTTTCCATTAATTAGTATCAGGAAATACATTAACTATGAAAAAGTGAATTAATAACAAGAACGAGTACTTTAAAATCTGTATTTTTATTTTAAAAAAATGTATTTTATATGCAGGCATGTGACTCCACAGACTACGCTGGAATTTAGAGTGTGGAGCCATCACACTTTAAAAGCAGATGCTTTATTAGGAAGAGCCACTGTAGACTTGAGACAAGCTTTGGAAATACACAATAGAAAATGTAAGTTATCATGAAGGATATATTGAGTAAAGTAGAATTATTATTACTAATCTATACATCAAACCAGCAACCAGACTACTAACTATACATGTAATTACAACTGGCTTTCAGTTGATGTCTGTACTTGTCTCTCTTAGAGATGTCTGTGCTATTGAAAGCAATTTAAATGTAACAATGGGATATAATTTTGAAACAAGCATTATAGTATGAGTTATTACAAATGAAGTAAAAGTGGAAGTGATTAAATACATACATTTTTGTTACAAACTGAAAACTAATTTGCTAGAAGATCTGTTTTAGACTTGGTAAAAAAGTCTAAACTTTCAGAAGAGCCATTTATGTAGCTTGTCGTGTTTTCCTTCTCTGGAATCACTAATAGAAAGGCTAGATATTCTTCCCTCATAATTTATCTGCCCAGAGAGCAATAGGAATCTGCTGATTAATCAAATAGTTTAAAACTTCTTTATAGTATATTAAAGATTGTTGTGTTCTATGTAACTTCTAATTTTAATTGTCTTTAATAGAATTTAGAAGTACAAGAAGATGGTGAATCCACACTTTAAATTCCACTCCAGATTGTCAGTAGAATTCCAGCTAAAGTGATCTTTAACCTTTCTCACAACTGATACACAAACCTGAGAGCTGTGTTTAGGGAAGTGGGGGGAAAGAGAGCTGAATAATAGTTTCATTTTTCTGATTCATACAGCAAACTGAAACAATCCAAAATCAAGGGGGGTTTCTTCAGTATTACAAAGATTCTGCCCAAGAGTTTCTCTTTAACAAAACCCAACAAAGCTGTATTAGAAGAAAAGGAGTAATATTAATGATAGTGTAAAAAAGGAAAAGTTTAACTATTTAACTATTTCTAACGAAATAGTTAAAATATGAATATGAATTCTTATCACGGTAGATCCAGTGGATATAAGAACCTACATCTTGGCAAATTTTTTTAGGGAACCATTGAGTGAGTGAGCTGTGCTGTGTGTTGCACCAAAAGTGATTTCTGTGTTCCTGATTGGGACAAGACACATGCTGGATTATCCACTCATTCAGTGGTAGAATAATAGGATTGATGTCCTTGAGTTGTTCAGTTATTGATACCTAATATAAAATGCAGCACTTTAAAGGCTCTTTAATGAAGAAAATCTAGTGCAGAAGTCCTCTTAAGTGCAGAAACTTCAGAATTAATGCTTACTTTCCATTACTTTCTGCTGCTGAACACTGCCAGTATTGCAGCCCACCCCACTCCCAGCTTTCTTGCCAGATCAGTTGGACTACAGCTAACTTTAGAGCTGGTCTGAGGAGACTACCTGTTACAGTAGCAGAACCTAAACCAATCACCCTTTGCAAAAAAGGCTGATTTATAAATATGCTGCTTTAACAACTTAGTGGTAGGCTAATTTCTTCTTTCTCTTCTTTCAGGTAGTACCATTTTCAAAAGTGCAGATTGCTAAATCAGTAATTCTGTAGATTTGGGAGCTGTGTGCTTGCTCCAGCATTTAAAGTGCTTTGAAATCCACTGTAATATGTCAGTGAGTGTGTCCAACTACATTGCTGAACCTGCTCTTTAAAGTAAGAGGTTCGGGGTATCTCACAATAGCTTATGGTAGCCCTCCCTGTTCTCATGCTTGTTCTTCATTTATGATACATGTTAAGAATGAACAAAAGAAGGAAGTGCTAGTTTAATGTATGGAAGTCCAGAGTGAGCTTTAACTTAGCTTGGAATACTATCATATGGAGGAAAATATGATTAAAATTTTAATCTGAGACTGCAAATACTAAAAGGCATTTAGTATTTTAACCTGATGTATGTGACGTCATAGCTGACTGTGTTTGGATTGATGACATGAAGCTTTAATTGCTGTACTAGTAGTAGATGATTTAGAATTATTCAGGATCCTCAACAAGTTTTACATCTGGATTATGTAATATATTATATTACAAATGTGTGCACTGCATATCAGTCATACTGAATTCTTTTACTGTACCATGTACGCATTTTTTGTGTGGTGTATCTCAGTTATCTCAAAGTTTGTTTAGGTGAAAATAGTTTCTGGTTAAATTTTTGGTTACTTGTGGTACCCTCTCTGTTACTATTTAATCCTTAGAGTTAGGATCTCTAAAAATGCTAGTAAGGATTTTCAAAAAATAATTTTTAAAAACGAGGAAGGACTCTGTGCAGTCTTTGCATTTGCTTCCTGCTCAAAGTGTTCTTTTCAGTGGTCTCTTAGAATCAGTTTTGGAAGGTGAGAGGAGAAATGAACATAAGCTTTGGTTGTAGAATGAGGTTCCTCATTGACTTCCAGTATTTTGATGTGTACTTCAGAAGTTGTTTGACTTTAGTCTTCTCATGTTATGTAAGTAGTGTATAATTTCAGAAGGTCTTAGTGGAAACAGCAAACCTGGGAAATCATTAACAGAATATTGAAACCATGTGGATCCTAAAGCATACCTATAGGATATACTAGGTAAATGGCCAGTTTGTTTTTACAATAAACTCAGAGTAAATTTACACATTCCTTAGTGATTTCTATGCTGATTTGAATCATCTGAATCTCTCTCATGTTCAGATTTATACAACTAAATGTATTTACCATACTTTTCTGTAGAAATTATCTTTTGACATTTTATAGAATTTAATCTTTCCTTTATCTCTTCTCTCCTCCTCTCCTTCTACGCGTCCCAACTCCATTTCTAGTGGAGAAGGTGAAAGAACAGTTGAAACTCTCTTTGGAAAATAAAAGTGGCATGGTGCAAACAGGTGAACTGACAGTTGTGCTAGATGGTTTGGTTGTTGAACAAGAATCTCTTACAAATCTCAGTCCATCAGCAACCAGTAAGTTAAACTAATTAAATCAGATGGTAAAGTTTTGATTAAGGTTTCAAACAGATATAATAGAATATTTCTGTTGAATTTGCTTCTTCCCGTTCAGTAGAAGTTCAGCAAAATGGGGAGGCTGTGCATGAAAGCAGAGATACTTCAGCAAGAAGTACATCCAGGTAGGAATTTATTTTTGTGTTTTACGCTATATGAAGTATGTTAGCAAATATATCAGTTGAAATGTTTGGGTTAATTTTTTTTTAGTTATTTTGAAGGGAATAGAATTTAACTGTTGAGCACTAAATTATGTTACCACTGCTTTTAGAAGAATTGTTTGTATGATAATTGCATTATTTAGTTTGACAACTCTGTTCTTCCTCTGCTGGAAGAGTCTGCTCTCCACTATTTTGCCATTGCTTCTTTGATGTATAGGCCTCTGAACATAAAATTAAACTGAATGGCAGTTACTAAATACAGTAGCAGAGATTAGGGGAGAAGGGGTTCAATATCGTTGTGTACTTACTCCATTCATTTTCTTCAGCTGTTTAAGAATAATTTCTATTCATGTCTACCAACTTGTTGCAACATACCATCTGAATGAAAGGAAGAAGAAGAAAAAAGCCTAAATTACTTACCTTTCACACAGTTCCTTTTTAAGGTGGTGAGCAGGAAGTTATTTAAGAAAGTTGTATTGACTTTAGGAAGCAGTATTCAGAACACTGAGGTAAAGGGGTTGCCTGCTTTCAATCTGAAGTGGAAAGAAAAAGGCTTTGGGATCAATTTAGAGCTTCATTCTTGGCATCTCTATCTTTATACCAGCTCAAGGACTGCAGGGAGACAAGTAGGAGTAGATTATTTGCCTCCTAATTACTAGTGAGTCAAATAGTTCAAGATTCAGAACAATTTAATGTTACTGGGCTGCTTAGTTACCTTGCAGTGAATCTCTTAAGTTGTTGACAAATGATGCTGTGCATTTGAGTGACAGTGACAGATTTGTCCTTGTACATTTGACTTGATTCTTTTTTTGAATATGTGGAAGTTTGTTCCCCCTCAGGTACACAATATGAGAGATCTAGGATAAAAATTTGTATCTCCTTAGCTTTGTTTAGAAAGGCGTGGGCCTATTAAAAGTGATTTGAAACACATCTGCATACCATTTTCAAATAGTAGTAATAATAATTTGTTTTCATTCAGCTGTTTTTGCTGGAGGTATGAGATCCTGCTTTTGATGTTTTGATTAAAGCAGTTTTCCTTACAACTATCCATCAGTTTTGAATTACAGATTTAAGAGATAAAGAAATGTTTTAAGGTAGCTTCAGTGCATGCCTTTAGGAAGCCAATCAGGTTTCTAGTCTACAGTTGAAAAGAGATAATACTTTAAATCACTGTTTATACTACTACCTTGGAATTGGGTAAGATAGCATGGAAATGCTGCTACTTCCTTTTTTACCCTGCGAAGTGGAACTTCTAACAATTCTGACATTTTTGTAATTTAACATCTCTTAAATTTTAGCCTCTACTCCTTGAGAAGAATGGGATCTGGCCTTGAATATAATTCTCACAATATGTGTCTGTCGTGGGTGGCTTTAAGCATTTTGGGATAGATGTAAACAAGACTTTTCATTCACAAGCCCTTGCAGTACATTTATTTCCATGTGGCTTTATAAACACAGAGCTGCCTGTGTATATCTGTCCTCACTGTGTCCCATCCTGACTATGTGTAGGGAAGCTCATCTTATTTTCCTTTCAATGAGGGAGAGTTTTGTTACTTTATGTGATGACAGGAATATTTTTTTGAGATATGACAAACCAACCCAATTGTTCCACTTGCTTAATGAGAGCAAAGAGTTTTCTTGCTTATAGCTGCACTTTGGAAGGGTCCCTAAGGCATTTTGGGAAGATGTGGCAGGCGTGTCACTCTGACCAACTCAATTCTAATATTTCATTACAAGTAAAAGATGAAGTGAAAATGGAAAATTTACATCTTAAGTATCTGAAATCCTCAAAACCAAAATTTGCCTTTTGTTTCTTAATTGTTTTTGTTTTGCACTTGATTATTATCTAGGCTGCAAACATTGTGTTACAAACTGTTGTGAATTTACTTCCATTTCTGTTTGTTTCTTTAGATGATTGAGTGTAGGGTTTGGTTTAGTTGCAAAATTGCTTAACGTGATGTTTGGAGTAACCTAAAATGATCTTTTATTTTTACTAAGATCTGCTTGTGACATTTCTAATGGGATAGACAATCAAGTACCTTCCAGCTCTGTAGTACAGAATACATTCTGTATAGAATCTGTTAATGGAGACAGCACACCATCTCCTACTCATGTTGCAGCCAGACCCAAAAATACACCAGTACCAAAACCACTTGCAGCTCAGCCTGTCAACAGCACTGGTAAGAATGCAAGAGTCGTGATAACATGTTCCATAAGGCTTTTTTATGTGGTTGAAATGTATATGTAGTCGAGCCACTTTTTCTATACATCTCTTGTTAAGTTTCAGAAATACTGAAAGGATGTTTCTGGGCTTGAATTTATAATCTTGTGTGTCCCCTTCTGTGAATTTTTCTATAGTAGATCCATTCTTAAATGCACTAACTTTCATACTTTCCCGTAAGTTCTCTGATGAAGAAGGGTTGAAGCATCCCAAACTTCCATTCATGTGTCCTGTATTACTAATTTTTCTGGAGGAAGAATCAGATTTCTTTCTCAATTAATTAACAACAATTAATTTTCTTTTGCCATTAGTGAAATCTAACTTTTAAAGCAGTCAGGGAACTGCTGTGCTCGGAGTTGAGATGTGTTGCAGACTCTCCTTGCCTTCCATTTCTTCCAAAGTATGGCATTTCAAAAACGGGTATTGGCAAATACTAAATTTCGCTTTCCTTTTACACAAAAACCACTTGATTATGGCTACAAGTAACTTTACAGTAAAAATGAAAAGAAAGCATTTTTAATTTTTTTGTTCTACTGGCAAAACTTTGCATCTAATAACGACTTTAGTCCTTTTCTTATCTGTTTGAGAGAGATAACAGCTGGCTTATGCTATCACTGTAAAATAGTACAACAGAGACTTCAAACTTTCTGTAATAGAGTAGGAAATGTGGGTATGGTGGGAAGATAGCAGAAACAATTATGAGCTTTAAAAGGTAATAATTAAATTAGGCTACATCTGAAGCTTTTCTCTATTTGGAGAACTCAAGTTTGATTCCCCTCTCTCTTCATTTGAAGGACAGAGGGCGTATATGTTATTTAGGCATTGCTTCCTTTTTCTTCAACAGTGGAGAGATCCATTAGAAATCTGTATTAGGATAGGGTAATTGCAAAAATAATTGATTTGTTCAAATAGTACTATTGATGAAATCATCACTGAGCTTGCACTGAGGCATTGATATAACAGTTTTCAACTACTGTACCAGTTGCTGGAGACTTCTTTTTTAAAGGCAGGATATAAAGCAGGTCTCCAGCATTTGTTGATGACAGACTTTTTTTCCCCTACTGTTGTGCTTAGCAGGATTGTAAGTTCATGTGGTGTTGTCCTAATCCCTATTTTAGATCTAATTGGTGAGGTAATTGACTGATGTAATGTTTTATAGATCTGTTTTGGAGATCAGCTTACAAAAGAGCTGATGATTTGTCAGTTAATTTTGCTTCTAACTTCATTATGTAATCCCATTCATTCTTTCATGTGGCTGAATTAAACAGGTTTTTTTAATGAAAGCTGAAATTTCAGTTGGCTTTTTTTCCCTATTTAAGTAAAACTTGTTAGTTAAAGCAGAAGTTTGAAGAAGCTTTATCAGATTGTCTGTAGTTATTTTTTTTAATGTCATGCTTTAGATTTTCTTGGAATAATACAAAGTCTTGACATGTTGTAATGTAATTAACTTGTTTTGTGTGAGCTGGAAGTGTAGTGATGTATTACCCTGCAATACTGCTATTGCCTGTAAAATCATGTTTATCATTGTGCATATCAAGAAAATACAGCCCAGTGATAATTCCTTAAAGAAACTGAACCACTAATTCAAAAACACCGCTGATAAGTATTTATTGTTTGTAATGCATTGACCTGCTTTTCTCACCATCTGGGAAAGCAATAAATTGCTTATATTACGTAGATATTACAAGTAGTAAGTAGAACCTAGTTGGGTTTTTTTTATTTGTGTTAGACAGGATTAAAATAAATTAATTCATTACAATGCTAGAATGGCATTTCTATAGGCTGTAGTCTGCAGTTAAATTTTGTAACTCTGTATCAATAAGGTAATAGAGCAACTGTATTGGTCTCAGTCTCCAGAACTGTAAACTGATAGTAAGCTGCAAGACAGCAAATTAACTGAAATATGTGTTTCATGTATTATTTAGCCTTCTAGAAAAATAGTTTCAACTCCAAAGAGGTACAAACTGACAAATTTAAATAGAATTATCATTGTCTGCTGTTGATTAGTGGTGCAGAAGATGAAATCAGTGAATAATGTTGCACGGCTTTTAATAGGGCCTTGACTTTTAATGGGGGTCATACAGACTGCTGTACCTCATTTTGCTTGTTGAAAGTAAGATTTTGTCATGCTGAGATATTGTCCTGTAAAGCTCTGCGGATGATTGGGATTAAAGTATTGTTGGCCAAGTGGGCCTTCTTAGCCCCTTTTTCCTACTAAATCTATGCCTGCTTTAAACCTTTTATGAGATTATGCTTTGCTTGAAATGGATGACATTTGTATTGTTACTTAAAAGACCAAAGTTCATTTATTTGTGATTCTAAAACAATTTTCTTCAGTCATTGAACTACATAAGTTGCATTAGCCAAATACTAATTCTTGCATTTTAATCCTGCTTTTGGAGGAGTTTTACAAGGTGTTTTTTTGCTTAATTGTAGGGTTCTGTACCTCAACTCTAAGGGAAAAAAAGGAACTGCATTTTCTATATTTCATATAGTTTTTTAGATTTCCTGTTATGCTAATAAAGATACTTTTTTGAAATTGATAAAAATTTAAAGTTTCGAAGTGAATACAGCAGTACTGCTTTCAGGGAAGCAGACGAGCACCTTTTGCTAATGCAAATAGTAAAGTATAATGTTGAATTGACCAAGATACGCAGAGAGTAAGAAATTACCTTAGCAAATAAATACAAAGAATGGCTTCCAGATTCTCAGTTTTAATGACAGTTTTCACAAAGGCAGGTGCGTTGTGACTTTTTGTCACCTCAGACAAAAATGCTGCTTATGGCATATAGGTGTGACTTAAATGTATGTCTTCCATGTTGTTTACTCCAAAAGTTGGTAATTTGAAAAGTAAATGTCATCAGATTCTTAAATATGAATGTTGTTATTTTCCATTTCTCAGTTAATGGTGAGTCGTCGGCCTCTGCACCAGAAGCTGATAATTCTTCTGTCTCCGAGGCTCCGACGGGTTCAGTTGAAGCTCCCGTGTCTCTAGATTGCACTAACACTACAGTAGAACCTCAGTCAACACCAGAAGCACCTAGTTGTTCTGAAAGCCACACTTCTTCATTACCTGTTGCATCTGCTGGACTAGAACCTACAGCTACAACAGACTGTGCTCAGCCTAACGCTAGGAACAGTACAGCTACAGATGCAGCAAAACCAAGGGAATCATCCTCCACCTCAAGTGCATCTGCAGAGCCTGTGAGACAGCAGCCTGGTAATGCCAGTACAGAACCTCTGCCACCTGGGTATGTGGGCTTGTTTTAATGCAATAATTACATTTTGTCTGAGCATTCATATAAACAAACAAAAATTTAATTCTGTGCTGGGATTGCCAAACTCAGGTTAGTTGACTGAGAGAGGTTTATGTAATCTAAAATAGTGCTTGTGCTGCTGCTGTAAGTGGCTGGTAGCTCTTGTCCCAGAAAGTAGCAGCTGAGAATTGATTTGCTGAGGTGTAATTGTGATTTAAATAGACAAACTCTTGGGCATTAGGGATGTGAAGACTTTTTATTAGATACATTCAAACTTATTTTGGTCATGATTTGTTACTCCTTTGTTCACTATGAGAATATAGTAGGGACCAAAATACAGAGAAGTGAAAATAGTGTAGAAATACTTGTAGGTACTTGCTGTGAGGCAATGAAACCAATAATCTTACCGGTCAAAATACAGTTTGAAATAAGTATGTGCTCAGAATAACTAGAAGCTTTCTATTCTACTCTCAGTTCTACTAGCCTGTTAGAAACTACTTCTGTAGTCCTAAACTGGAAACACACAGTTGAAGTGCTTAGATTTTAAATGAAAATACAGTACATGCTCGTTTATACATATATATAATTTTTGATAGATGCTCTCGTGTGGGTGAAAAGATTTCTTCAGTAACTGTTGGAAAAACTAACATATCTATAGTATTCTGAATGCTAAATTGTATTTTAGCATTTTCTGAACACAGAAATTGTTTCTTACCCAAAGTGTATGTACCTTCTTTAATTCTAGCTGATCTTTCAGAGAGCCTGTCCTGTAATTGCTCCCTCTGAAGGAGGTTCAGGAAGCTGTTAGTGCAGTTGCATCAACATGAAAACAAGCATCTAAAAATATAGAAATTTGGTATATATACTATTGGGAAAGAGTTAAAAAGAGTTACCAGAATTCCTTGATCATGGAAGCACTTTATAGGTGGGATTTCCTGTGGTCATTCCCCCTCCACACTGATTTTTTTAAAAAAAAATTCAAAAGGGTAATCAGTTCCAGTGTAGTGCATGGTCTGGCCAAATGCTTTTCTTCATGATTCTTCCCTGACAGCATTTCTGTGGCGATTTTTTTTTTCTGTCTCCCCAATCTAGTTGAGTCTTCATTATGTTTATCCCTGGTAACTTTGTAACATGCTCCTGCTCCTCTCTTACTTTCTTGTAACCATTCATTTATCCTCTGGAACTGTAAAAAACACTTTGTAGGAATTTTATATATGCTTTCTAGTAGTGAGGAAATGCATGTCAAATCCTGAGTAGCAGGTAAGGTGTTCTGCCTACATTTGTTAGGAGCTAATTAATTATGTATATTAAAAAGCCAAACATATATCTAATGCAAGCAGGGGTTCAGCTTTTTGTCTAATATTTATCCTGGTTTCCTCAATACCTTCATTGCATTATGGCAGTTCTCAGCAGAATAAAACTTCAGTTGTTGATAACGTTTGGTCTTCTTCCCATCTTCAGTGTAAGTTTATTCTGCAACTAAAACTGAAGAAATAATCCCATGGATATCAGATAGAGAATTTACCAGGATAGGAAATAAAACCACAGGAAAACCATCTTAAAGCACATACTTCAGGAACAGTTGGAAAGATCCTGTTGTTTGTTGGGTATAGTAAAAAGTTCTTCAAAATGCAAACTTCCTCCTTTTTGAGAGAGACGTGTACTTGGAAGTGCACGAAGCACTTTCTGAATGAGGCTATTTTAGCATCCAAGCTTTGAGCAGATAAGTAATTGACTTTGTATTGAGAATTTGAAAATGTTTGTGCGTACTGATGTAAGCTCATATAATGTACCAAGTCCCTTAAAGAAGTCTTTATGCTGATGCCATTTTTAATGGGAAGTAACTGATCTGTATTCTGGTGAGTTCTCAGTGGTTCAGAATGAGTTTTGGATTATAGTACTTTCATTAAATATCAAGGTACTTTACTGGGAATAATTCCTAGGGAAGCATTTTCACCTTGACTAACATGAAAGTCTTTTTGCCTTGAAGATGGGAGCAAAGAAAGGATCCTCATGGTAGAACCTATTATGTTGATCACAACACACGAACTACAACATGGGAAAGACCACAGCCCTTACCTCCTGGGTAATGTAGACTTTTTTTGGTTTAAATATGATAAAGGCACTTTTTGTTGTTGTTTGATGCAGGAAAAAAGTAACAACTTTTAGAAGTAGCTAATCAACACTATAATCTGTCAGATATTAAGAAATTCTAGCTTTCATTCAATTTGTTGTCATAGGCAAGTTGTTACTGTGCATGTCACTTGTTCTGATGACTTGTTCAAATATGGTTATTGAATTACTTTCTTCCTTTAAAAACCTTAAACATTTGGTGTGGTTTAACCCCAGTCACCCACCAAGCTGCTCTTTCACCCCCCTACCCTCTCACACTGAGTTGGGGAAGAGAATGAGAAGAATGAAAGTGCGAAAACTTATGGGTTAAGATAGACAGTTTAATATGTAATGCACACAAGCAAAGCAAACCAAGGAGTTAATTTGTGATTACTCATCAGCAGGCAAGTGATCAGCCACCCCTAGGAATGCAGGACTCCATCACATGTAACAGTTTCTTGGGAAGACGAACACCATCACTCCGAACATTCCATAACCCCTCTTCCCTGCCCCTCCCCCCTTCTCCCCCCCACTTCTTCACCCAGCCCATTATATACTGATACCTACTTCCTCCCTATTTCTGTACACTCTCCAAGCTGTTTCTAATAACCTTGCCAATTCTCATATATAAGGTTCTTTCATTTACTGATGTTTTCTCCTTATATCTAAAGCAGACTGTCCCAAAAACAGAGACCAACTGCTGCTTTCCTACATCAGAGGAGGGATCCAAAGTAGTATATTTTTCTCATAGCTTCCTTTAATCTGTCTAAAAATTCTCAGTCTGCCCTTGTTTTATAGCATATATTGCAGACCAGTTCACTGCCTGAGGGATGGCGGTCTCTATGCCCAGCCTTATCCATTCTCGGTATTGCCTTAGTCTTTTATAATCTCTACTAGTATTTGGCTCCCAATACGGATTCATGAGGGGAATATGGTCATCTGCGTGGCCATCCAAAGATCTCCCATTTATTTGTGCCTGCACATGAGTCCGGGCAGCTTGCAATATTAACTGCTGCTCAGTCTCTGTGATTTCATTTAACATTAAATCAATATCTTTCCAGTCAGGATCCAAATTCTTAACAATCAATTCAGATCATCTTGACAGCTTAGAGCGGTCGTCCCTATATCCTTTAGCTATTTCCTTCCAATTATCCAAATCACTGATCTTTACTTTAAGTGTGTCCCCTGTCAGTCCCACAACTTCTTGCAGGGGGGTTAATAATTGTTGGCCTTTGTCAGTTTTACTTCTGGTTTGGCTTCCAACAGGACCGGAGCTGGAGTGATTGGATGTTTCTTGATCTGATTCACTTTCCTTTTCACCAGAAAAGAGGGGATCCTAACTCATCTGGTTCTTTCTTCTAAAAGCCCCGTTCCATGTACCACGCTTCCTTATGCTGCATCCCTTCAGTTGTTTCTTTTTCTCTCTGTTTTTTTCTAAAGCCATCACCAGGGAATCTTGCGGTATAGTAAACCCACACTCCCTCTGCCACTCAGGATGATCTCAGAGGGTGAAAAACATATCAACATAGTCAATTTCATTCCATTTCCCTTTTTTCTTTAGATAAAGCATTAATTGCAACTGAGTATTGTACTTAAGTGTCCCATTCTGTGGCCATTTTTCTCCACTAGCCAATTTATACATAGGCCACCACTTATTGCAATATTTAATCAACTTCTTTTTACTCCCACTCCCACCGGGCGGTTCTCTGATACCTTTCCATTGCGAAATCACACAACCCAGGGGGCTTTCTTTAGGGATTTCGCTACTTTGTTTCCCTCCAGTCTTTAGTCACAGTTACCTCTCAACCCCTGCCTTTAGGAGAACAAAACATTTCACACCAATTACACATAAAATAAAACAAAACATAAATTTCAAGTGGGTAATTTTCTCTCTCTCACAGAAATGCTGTGACTCAGTCACTCACCACTCACACCAGAGTTAACTCATTTCACTCACACCAACCGTTCATCAAATCCAAATCACTTTCCAAAAGTCAGTTCCTTGTAGCAATATCCAAAGTTAACAGCAATAAATCAGTGCCAACAGAGCACCGTTGGGAATCAAACCCTGGTCTCCCATGTGACAGGCAGGAGCTCTCTCACTGACTGCAGAGCAGCACGCTGTTACAGAAGTTCACAGCAGAACTCCACACTCACTTGATGATTACTTAAATGCCTCGGTGACACCTACACAAAATCTTTACATGATAAATTTGAAACAGAACAATACTCGATACAGTTATCAAAATTCTGATTATTAGCAGCTTTTACATGCTACTAACCAGGTGTATACGATCAGGAACTAGTAACCTGGTATACGACACTCACGAGGGACGTCTCCCAACGGCTTACAGTATCCCCAAACGACTGATCTCCAGAATCCAAATACCAAGATACCCAAGTATACCAGATACAGATGGACATCCACCAAACCAGGAGCTCAAATAAAGTTAAAGGAATACCTTAAAAATCAAAGTATGGTCCTTGTCTGCTCCTGCAGTGTGTCAAGCAGGGCAAGGAGTCCCTCTGTGAAATCCCAGGGCACGCCTAGGGAGTCCTGTTCCTTACCAGATCCTGCAGCCGAGCAGAGAGGGTCCCATCTGGGGTACCAAACTGATGCCCCAGAAAGCCAGAATCAAAACTCAATAGCCTTGGTGACTGTTAAGGAGGTGTCCTTTATTGCAGCACTGGGCACACAGGGAATCACTCCTCCAAATGTGTGCGCCCATTAAAGACAAATTTCTCACAGTTTTACAGATTAACTCTACATATTCATTATAATTTCGAGGAAAAGGCAGAGTTATGCAAATTATTTCTAAGTAGTTTTCTATATTAATTCCCTACAGATAGAGCATGCTCAGTGACACCCAGGGGATCCCTCGGTGGTCCCCAGGGATGAAGGCTGAATGCCCTTCTTGCTCTCAGCACACGCTCCCCATGCCTCCTCTCCATGCTTATCTGGGCTCCCAACACCTGCACCAAGTAGTTAGTTTTTCACTGAAAACAAGATATACTCTGTCTCATAATTGGTCATTAGTTTCATTATTTATGACTTCTCTATCTTCTACTTCCTCTAGTTTCAAGGCTGTTACGCAATTGTGGTTAAGTTTTGTAGCTGCTTTCATGAAACAACTTATGTGATTACAGCCAGATTCTGCTAAAATCCAAAACTAATCTATTCCTAAAAACACACAAATTCTTACTTCTTTATCTTCAAGGCTGTTACTATTGCATTGTTATGGTTAAGTTTTGCAGCTGCTCTCACAAGCAGCTTACACAGTTTCAGCTTTCTCTTAAACTAATCTATTCTTAAAACCATGAAAATTCTTATATTAAAATTATATTGTCTCTTAAGCTACACCTATATCAATCTATTCAGCATGATTATATTTCATTGAATCAATACTGAGAATGACATCATATGTTATGGAATATCCCTTTGGTCATTTGAGGTCAGCTGTCCCGGCTATGTCCCCTCCCAACTCCTTGTGCACCCCCAGTCTCCACACTGGTGGGGTGGTGTGAGGAGTAGAAAAGCCCTTGGCTCTGTGTAAGCCCTGCTCAGCAGTGACAAAAATACTCCTGTGTTACCAACGCTGTTTTCAGCAGAAATTCAAAACACAGCCCCATACTATAACTACGATGAAGTAAATTAACTCTATCCCAGCCAAAACCAGCATAGCATTAAATAATGCATATCTGACCCACCTTTATTTAGGTGACAGGTCTAGGTTCCCAATCTCAGGTTTCCAGGCAAAGTGTTTTCTGTGAAACCTGCCAACATTGCTTATGGTCACAGGAATTTACAAAGTGAAAAAGGGGGCAGACAGCTGAATATGCTTGAGGTCAGTGTGGTGGTCCTTCTGCTAATAAAGTTGGGGAGTACTTCTGTGTACTTGAAAAATTTAAATCGTGCTTCTGACACCAGTACTTCATTCAAGTACTGTTCAGGAGTTGAGGATAAAGAGATAATTAGTTATGTGATATTACTGAAAAATTTAGCTGTTTAACGTGTGTTTTCTTGAAAGCTGGGAAAGAAGAGTTGATGATCGTGGGAGAGTTTACTATGTGGACCACAACACCAGAACAACAACATGGCAGCGACCAACAATGGAATCAGTGAGGAACTTTGAACAATGGCAATCTCAACGGAATCAGCTGCAAGGAGCTATGCAACAATTTAACCAACGATACCTCTATTCGGTAACTTGCATAAAATTTGGAAATAAGTAGAGTTATAGGTATACTTTTCATTCTTTCGATTTTTTCCAAAGTGATTTTGCAACTATTCAGCCGTTTGCGTTACAAGATGTTTGGCATCAGTAATTCTGATTCGATTTCATTGAGAAACGTTAACAGAAACCATCTTTAAAGGTAACAAGTACTCACTTGTGAGTTTATTCCCTGACGTGAGCCTTGTGTACTGCATGATAATGAGAACTTCTAATAGTATTAGTAAGAGGTAAAACCAAAGCAGTCCATTAACTGAAAAGCTGAGATGGGCATTTTGAACATTAAATAGCCTTCAAAAGTGTTTTAGTGATTAGGAGTCATTCATTAGTACAGATTACAATTCTTTTACTTTGAGCTTATTTAGAGGCTTATACACCTGGTTCAGCTCTGTAATTTCCAACATGGTTTTCCATTTCTCTCAGGTAATTTCCTACTTACTTCTGCCTGAAGAAAATATCATGAGTAGTTTCAAAGAAGGTATATGTTGAGACAGAGTTTTCCACCTGTGACTGGATAAGTAAGCTAGTCGCTTTTAATGGTTAAGAACAATGGTGCCTGAATGTCACTGTCACTCTAAACAGTTCATTCTACTTCATCTCTTAAAGATCCAGTCCAAGAGACATTGTAGTGGCATGTAGGAAAGCTGGAAGTACAAGTCTGAAACAGCATCATTGGACTAGGACTCTGTGCATCCACAGACCTAACTTTGCTTTGGATTTGGTGGGCTTTATTCAGACACCCCTCTGAAGTAAAGGATGCTGCGTTATTGTTACACTTAACAATTCTCTGTCTCTCATTATCTAACTAGACATCATATCTCATCACCAGCAATAGCAGAAACTTGTATCACCACTCATTGTTTTAACTCCTGGAACTGTTCATCTTAATTCTGTTTATCTTATGCAGTTAGAGAAGGAGAATGATTGAAGTTGTAAGGGACTTCTGGAGGTCATCTGGTCCAAGCCATCTGCTCAAGCAGGGCCACCTAAAACCAGTTCCCCTGGACCATGTCCAGATGGCTTTTGAATGTCTCCAAGGGTGGAGACTCCACAATGTTCCTGGGTAACCTGTGCTGGTTCTCGGTCACTCTCACAGTAAAAAAAAGGCTTCCTGATGTTCAAGGGGAACCTCCTGTGTGTGTCTGTGCCTGTTGTCTCCGGTACTGTAACTGGGCACCACTGGAGAGAGCCTGGCTGTGTCATCTTTGCATCCTTCCTTCAGATATTAATGTACATAGGTAACTTTTAATGCAGATCAGTGAATTGCAGCTGAAACATACCAAGCCAGGAACTCTCATAGAGCAGCTTTCTGCACTTGTGTACTACTTGGATCAGTTGCTTGAATATTACAGAAAACTCACTTTTCCTTGTTCTAGGATTTACTTTCGGTTTCAGCTATATGTATTCTCTCAGGGAGCAATATATTTTTTAAATTAAATTACGTTCCTTTCTTCATTTCATGATGACTCTTACTGAAAGCCACAGACCTGTTGCTTAGAATGCCCCATCTGACGTTAAAATTGTTAAATTAGGGTTTGTTAGAATTCTGTTTTCTAAACAGTTTTATCAGTTACATACCTAGAATTCACATTTTATTGGGAGTTACATTGAAAAAAGTGGGGTTTTTTTTTAATTTTTGCTTTAGTGTTGCTGTGTACTTTTCATCGAGAATTGCTGGTGTCAAGCTACAGGTTACTTTCTTCCTCTGGTGACATACTAGGTCTCTGCCTGTGTATCAGTTTATAAGAGAGATTGTTATTTAGTTTTTGGAAAAAAGTGAATTAATGCTTTTAATTAGTAAGAGAATATTTCAGTTACCTTTAATAGTCACAGCTAAAGTATGTGAAGGATGGAAGTTGGATAGGACCTAGTTGTTTTAGATACTTTTATTTTTACCTGGGTTAATACATTATAATCTTTTGGTATAGTATCTGGCTCATCCCATGCTACTGCGTAGTGTTTTGGAGTGTTCTGTTAAATATAAATTAACCAGGAGCCACACACAAACCCTTGGACTCATTAAGAGTACTGGAAATCTTTGAATCGTGCCATGGTTCGGTTCTTTGACAGAGAGCATTTTCTGTTCTGCGCAATTCTTTTCATACTCACTGCAGACAAGTCTTCAGTTCCAGGGTCATTGTGGCTGTGTACTTTCCAAAAGCAGAAAAGGCAAATGCATTTGCTGCTGAGATAATGATAATTCTCTGTTCACATGTGGTAGCTGGTGGCCTGTACAAAGAGGCATCTTGATTTTGAGTGTAGCTATTGCGTTTTCTTCTGATCCTTGCTCTGTTCCTGTTTCACAGGAAAAAATAGTGCAGGTTTTTTGCGAGAATTCGCTGTTGTAAGATCTTAAGTGGATTTGACATTTTTGGATTTGAAGTGCTATATAAAAAGCAGCATTAGTAGCACGGTGATCCTTAAGGTACTTTGGAAAATGTAGATTGGTACCTCTCCCCTCACCCCCGAAAAAAAAAAAAAAAAGAAAAAAGAATTTTAGTGTCCTGAAAAATTTAGGGGATGGATGCTTCCAGGTATAAATCAGAGCATCAATATTGCAGTCTGGGGGATTTCTGCCTTTTACATTTTATTTTTCCCATGCTTTGTATTCTTGGGGTCCTACTGGAGGACCTCTGCAAGGTTACAGTATATCATGTGTTTAGCATGGTTTTATATAA
Source organism: Gallinula chloropus (assembly GCF_964237585.1). Lineage (NCBI taxonomy): Eukaryota > Metazoa > Chordata > Aves > Gruiformes > Rallidae > Gallinula > Gallinula chloropus. The sequence continues at coordinate 29,325,475 of NC_140086.1, read as the reverse complement.
TAATTCAATCAGGTTTGGTTTTTTTTTTTTCCTTTTTTCCCCTTTCTTTTTAACTTTAACGTGCGTTGGTATAATTTTAACCATCTGTGTATTTCAATGAATGCAGCTGCATTTGCAAAGAATGACAGTCAGAAAATAGCCCAGCATCCAGGGGAGAGACCATGTATTGAGGAAGCAAAAAACTCTTATGTTGGCAGTAATCACTGTGCTTGGAAATGTTTATTATGGTAAAGCATGTTCTTAAGCAAGAACATTGTGCTTATCTGCTTCTGCGTGCTTCCGCAAAACTTCTATGAACTGCACGTTTTAGAGACCACTGAGTCTCTTTCGAGTTTCCTGTAGGAAGGGAAAGGGAGGTTATGTTGGGATGGAAACAGTGGAGGCAAGGGCACAGATCATGTCGCCTTATCACGTAATCATATGTTTCTTCACAAAAACAGCCTAAAACCGGCATGTTTTTCTAGAATGGATAGTCTTCAACACTAGTGGCAATCTTAAAATGCGTTGAAAAAAATATTAAATAGTGTTTGATGTAACTGAACATCCTCTTGTTTTTAAATAGGCTTCGATGTTGTCAGCAGAAAATGATCCACTTGGGCCGTTACCACCAGGTTGGGGTAAGTTAATGAGCTGTTGATTTCAGGAAGTGACAGTTACAGAAATTTGGAATGTGGTTGTTGTATAGTGGGTTTTTCTTTCTTTTTTTTCCCGTAGAAAGGAGAGTGGACTCAAATGATAGGGTATATTTTGTAAATCATAACACAAAGACAACACAGTGGGAAGACCCTCGAACTCAAGGGTAGGTGTATATATTGACTGTGGAGATAAAAAGATCTTGCTTAATTCTTATATGTCATGATATGGGGGAAAAAGTACTGTCTGCAATTTCTTCTGCAGTTTACAAAATGAGGACCCTCTTCCAGAGGGCTGGGAAATCAGATACACTAGAGAAGGTGTCAAATACTTCGTTGACCATAATACAAGAACTACCACCTTCAATGATCCTCGTACTGGGAAATCTTCTGTGTAAGTGAGAAATTAAATACGTTTTTTAACATTATAACTTGTTATAGTTGAATGATAGTCTTCTCATACTAGAAAACAATATACTTTTATCTGGAACTGAGCACTATATTATGAAACTGTAAATTATATTCTATTAATTTAACCTGTTGTCCTGTAAATTGAATCAATTGTTAAGATTTAATTGTCAGTTTATCTATTCCACACCCTGCTGCACTGCTCAAAGTTTCAGTAGTTTTTCTATATGCTTCTCAAATATCAATTTTGTGATTGTTTTATAAATAGAGAATGGAAGTGAGGTAAACTTGAATATTCAACCAATCTAGCTAATTAAATTTTTAAAGCAATGGCAAATGATTGTAATGGCTATTGCTTATAGTACACACCCTCTAGCCACATTATGTCTAAACAAAGTAATGCTAAATATTTTTCAAAAATTTTACATAGAAATCTTTTTAAAAAATAGTTTACTAGGAATTACTGACCCAACCTACAGTGCCTGTCTTAATGTCTTTTATCTAGGGTAGGGTTTACTTCTGACTATGTGTTGATGACTTTTCATTCAAAGAGCCTATGGAGTATTGTACTAGAAATTCCTTCATAGTTCCATAAGCATATGAATTTATGAAGCCTGATTTAGCAGTCTTTCTCTCCGTGAAGGCAATAAATTAGATGTCTCATCTTTCATTGGCTTGCAATTTTTACAAGATTGATATGGCTTTGAAATCTAGATCTCTACCTTTCTCTCAAATTTGGTAAATTGACTGGGTTGGGTGGGGTGCAGAAATGATCTGATAATCTCATCAGCTGCATTTTGTTTCGGATCATACCTTGCGATAACAATTTTTGTGCATTTTTGAAATGGCATGTTGCTGTTTAGCATTGAAAGTGCTGTTAGACAAGTCTGTGTGGTTAATTACCTCAAATATATTTCCTCACAGAAATAAAGGGCCGCAGATCGCTTATGAGCGCAGCTTTAGGTGGAAACTTGCTCATTTCCGTTACTTATGTCAGGTATGGATTACTAATTATTTACTTCCTGAAACTGTTTGAATTTATATTTATATTTGCTGCCTTTTAACATTATTGCCTTATGATTACAGTCCAATGCACTGCCAAGTCATGTGAAAATCAATGTATCCAGACAGACTTTATTTGAGGATTCCTTCCAGCAAGTAAGCATGTAAAGGTTGTTGGCTTGTTTATCAAGACAAAGCATGAGAAGAAAAATGGCCATACCCAGTTCAGACTATTAGTCCTTCAGGCACAGTAATCTTCCTCTGGTATTAGCCAAAGGGGATTCTTAGGGAAGGCTGTAAGAACAGAAGTAATAAATATAATACTGTTACAAAATAATCTTTCAGCTCCCAGCTGTTTACAATTTAAATGCTGCTTAGGCTTGATGTGGTTTCTGGCTATTTAATAATCCTCAAGGCACTTCTCTTCTGTGAGCTTGTCTGTGTTCCTGGTGAACTTTTTGCATCTACAGCATCCTGTGGTAGAGTTCTGTAGCTTAACCACATTTCATACCATATTAACTTAACCACATTGGATTTGCTTCTCTGATTCTTGTGTGTGGTTATATATGTTACAAAACACTGTTTTCTCCAATTAAAACTGGTGTCCTTTGTCCTTCAAACATTAAAGCTGTGTAATTAATTCAAGCTTATGGTTCTTGAGCTCTTACAGTCTGCAGCCAGTGTATGTTCCTTCCTTCTTTCTCTGTAACAATGATAATTCATGCCACTGTCACCACATCAAAACCTCTTGGGAGGGATTCTCTATAAGTATGTTATTAAAGGAAGTATATTACTCTCACTTTGGATTAAATTACTTTAAGTGATTTGCCTAAAACCTAAAATCTGTGTTATATCAGATGAAATGCCTTTTTGCCTATTTTCTTTTAATGGTAGTTAATATCTTGGAAAGAGTATAAGGACAGGGAAGCCCCATAGTGATACTTTCCAGATACACTGTCCCACTTGCTAGCAGTCTGCTGCTCAAGGATTTGAAGTCTGAGTTGGTATTTTTGTGTGCAGTTCATTGATTGCATTTTCCATGAGATAGCGTAATCTCTTGTCAATTCTGTGTAAACATTTGATATACATGGTATTTCTCTGTGAATTAAATAAAATCTGAATAAGAAAGAGTGATTCTATCGGTAGTGCATAATTTATAACTTACTACAATTCTGGGGTTTTTCTTATAGATTATGGCATTAAAACCGTATGATTTGAGGAGAAGATTATATGTTATATTCAGAGGAGAAGAAGGATTGGATTATGGTGGCTTGGCAAGGTAAAAGGAAAAAAAAATATTTCTTAGATTTTTTTTAAATAGGACTCTAACATTGATTTCTAATATTCTGTGGCCAGGAAACTGCTTGCTTTTACAGTCAGACCCTGGTCACCTTTGTAGCTCCCCGTAATGTATTAATGAGGTGGAACTGTCAGCACTGGCTATTGTTATGGGTTATAAAACTGTAGTCTCAGTTGTTTAGTTCTTAGACCAAGATTGATGTTTAAATTAGAATTTTTAATGCCAAAGAAGAGTGTTGCAGGCATGAAGTAACAGCAGATGAACCAACTATGTGGGCTGCACAGGAGTATAAAACAGCTAGACCATAAGTTTTTCTAGAATCTGAAGTGCTACTCAGGGAAAATCTGATAACAGGAGAAACACAGAAAGGGTGTTTCATCTGTTGACCATATAGGAGACAACCACTGACTTTTGCTGCCAGTTACTTGACTGAAATGTTATTATTAGGATGAAAATTTCAGTACTACTTCAGATCCAGGGAATCAGACGTAGTTATAGATGTATTTGGATTTTTTCTTTTTTTTTTTAAGTGCAAAGGTGTTCTCTTTCAGAAAGTTTTGTTCTGGTTTCATGTAGTTCACTGTGTTAAAATGAAGATCATTGAAAATAAGTGGTATTTGTAAGTAAGGAAACTTGCCTTTGAAGGTTGAGCTTCTGTGGATCTGTGGGTGGTTACACTTCCAAACGACAGTATCTGCTAGGCTTTTGGAGGTGACTGCAGGGAGCAATCCAATATTTTGCTTTGCATGGGTTTTGTTTGGTTGGTGTCCCTATCATGGTGGCCCTAGGCATAGGATAGAATTCAAGTAACCGGTTCCAGAGAAACAAAGTATTCCAAAGAAGTGATGTTAGAATAATTTAACTGAAGATCATTAGTCACACAATGTGGCAGAAGAAATAAAGAAATAACAAATACAGAAACGGTATAATTTCACAGCTTTAAGAGCAGGTCATGCCCAAGATTTTGTGTGGGAAATTGAGAAGCAGCAGCAATCTCATTGAAACTTGAGCCGAGAATTCTTAAGAAACACTGAGTAAATGTTCATACATTGACTTGCTAATGTAACACTGCATTAATACAAATATAGAAAGCTGATGCACCTGATTTATCACCTGTCTCTCAGCAGGCTAAACTCAGTGTTCCCTCTAGATTTTTCAGCAGGAGCAATCTGACACTGTGTCCTGTGGCTAGTTCTGGCTGCTGATGCGAAAAATTCATTGCTTGTGCACACTTGCTGATGACTGATGTCTTTGATTCCTCCCTAGTTATTTGGCTTTGATCTAATTTAAGTGCCTTTTAAATTTGATGCTTCTATGCAGGCTTAACATAATTGTTGCAGTATAAAGCTTGCATAGAATGTTGTACAACATTTTCATGTTTATTAAAAGATACACAGAACCCCAATAGGGTTATCATGTCCTGGCTGCCTTTTTTCAACTTTGCTTTGGGTTGGAAGCATATTGTAGTCAGTCATTATCCATGACTTGAATTTTAGAGAAGCATTAGGAGAAACATGCCAGAAAACCCCTCGTGTCTATTCCCTGGTCTCAGGTAAATACAGGGATAAAAAAGATTCCTTTTCAATGTGACAGCTGAAACCATCAGGCTAGAATTCAGTCCCTGCAGTTGTTATAGGACGGACTTCTAGCTGCTTTTGTGGCTTTTCTCTAAGCCTGGTTTTCCAGTTCCAATTGGTTAGGGCTCCTGAGGCTGCTTCTGAGATGTCTGATTATATACGAATACTATGAAGCAACAAATATTCTAAAAATCAGCTATCCTAAGATGGAAATACCAGGTTCTGTTACTATTTCAGGTTAGTTGAGTTGGAAACCATGAGAGTGAATAATATGTATTAGTTAAACCTCAACAAAAGCGTATTTGTACATTGACGTGTCCCGTGGGCTGAACTGATGCATGGTTAATTTGTTAAACCACAGTAACAGTGTGTTCTGCTGTCAGATTTGGAAAGCAAATAAGGTGTGCTGTGGTTTGGGGTGTTTTGTTTTGTTTTTTTCTTTTGTCTTGTTTTGTTTTATCTGGGTGGTTTATAATAAGCACCACCCATGGAATAATCTGTTGGGTTGTTTTTAATAAAGATTTGAGTTGTATGTTGTGAGGCAGGCACGAGGAGGATAAATACTGTGTACTGGTTGAGGCAAGGAATCTGTAGGCAAAAATGTTACTAATTTGCAGCTAAAACCTGTGCAATGAGGTGTGTTCAAGGTGACAATCCTAACAATCTTTTCTAAACTTTGGAAGCCATAACTTTCTAACATTATAATTCTTAATGATTTTTCAAAATGATATTTAAGTAGTATATAATGCCGTATATTATTCTGTGATTCTAATACAACACTGTTTGCCTATGTTTTGACCATTTTGCTAGTTACCTAAGGGGAATGGTGATAAACATCTGTATTTGATGGTTTTTATGTGTATACGTGTTTTTTTTTCCTTAGAGAATGGTTTTTCTTGCTTTCCCATGAAGTACTGAACCCTATGTACTGCCTATTTGAATATGCTGGCAAGAGCAACTATTGCCTGCAGATAAATCCAGCATCAACAATCAATCCTGACCATCTTTCATATTTCTGTTTCATTGGGCGCTTTATTGCCATGGTAGGTTAGATTTTTAAGGTTTTATTATTTGCTGTAGATATACATTTATTCCTGAACAGTGTTTGTTTTTACAGTCATTAAAGGTTATATTTATCTCTTAGAAATTGAAGATTAAGGCATATTAAGTTATTGAGCCAAAGTATTCCCTGAGAGTTAAGTCTCTGGTGCACTCAAGTTTCCTGGGATAGTGATGAAAGTTTATATAAAATTCAATACATTATATTTTTATCAATTGGATGCGTGTACTTCATGCAAATTGCTGTTTGATAGAGTGTCTGAATACTGATGCTCTGAAAAATGTGACTAGTATTCTCTGGAAGAGGCTCCTCGGTTATACTTGGTACACTCTACTGTATTTGAAACAATGAGAAGTGTTTTGTGGAGTACACTGAGCCTTTATTTAAATGTATGTTCTTGGATGCAAGGGTCAGATACTGAGGATAGCAGAAGCTGTCAGGAGCTGATTCTGCCATCAGGTTTCTCGTAAACTACAAGCTGATGAGGCATGTGCTGTCATTTCTTCTGGTATCATTGAGTCAGTGTTCTATAGCAGACCCACTCTCTGTCACATTTCTTTCCTTCCATGTAGTGATAACAGTCATTTTTCCACATAATCATCATCATATCTGCAGGTAGCCCTCAGCAACATCTCTGAACACGGTGAATAGAGAAACCAAAAAGAGTAGATTAAAGTTGTCTTCTTCTGTCCAGGCTTTTGTGTGAAATTGGAATAGATATAAGCAAAGTGTAACATAAGTGGACACACACCACACCCCGCTCCCCCCAACATTAAGACTTAAAATTTTAGGTTTAGGGCTTTTCTTGATGTTGCTTTTTCTTATAGATGCATCTTGACAAATACATTTGTTCAGTTTGATGATAACATCTCTGATTTCAAGGATTTTATGGCCAAGTTCCCCATTTCTGTTCTGTCATGAAAATTTATTTTGTTGGATTAACACTTTCAATAGGCTGCCAACTTTCTCTGTTCTTTTAGAACCCTCAGCGAGCTACAATGCTGTTCAGCAGGAAGATGTGGTAAAGCCAATTCAGTGTTAGAGCCAAAATCTGTTTCTGGTGATTTTTGATCTTGCCATAAGATAAATCCATAATTGAAATGTTAACTTTAGGAAAACTATTTCAAATAGTTCAGATCATAGAAGAGAACTTAGTTATAACAATTTAATGTATTTAAAAGGCATACTTTTATTTCCTGAAGTAATATTTTTATTTTAAATTCTCAAAGGGGGAGTGGTGAAGAGAGAGACCTTTGAAATAGTCCCTAATATGGTCTGTTGTGAGGTTTGAGTATACTCATAGTTCATAATGGGCGACACTTTCTGCAGTACTTCCTGGGATACCCTCTAGTGGCTTCAAAATACCTCTGCTAATAATGTATGTGGGAATCAATTTAAGGGTCTAAAAATCTTTTGAAGTGCATTTGTAGTTTCTGTCCTTCTCACAGTTCAAAATAACTGTGATTTTCAGATCACAAAGACTTCTTCTGGGTTTATACTTAAATTTAAGTGTAGACATTTTTGAATGAATCATAAAATCACAGAATATCCTGAGTTGGAAGGGACCCATAAAGATCACCGAGTCCAACTCCTGCCTGCACACAGGCCCAGCCAGGTCAGAGCATGGGACTGAATGCATCGTCCAGACGCTTCTTGAACTCAGTCAAGCTCGGTGCTGTGAGCACTTCCCTGGGGAGCCTATTCCAGTGCCTGATCACCCTGTTGCTAAAGAACCTCTTTCCTAATATCCAACCTAAACCTTCCCTGTCACAACTTCATACCATCCCCTTGGTTTCTATCACTGGTCACTAAAGAGAAATCAGTGCCTGCCCTTTTTCTCCCCCTTGTCAGGACGCCATAGACCATGATGTGGTCTCCCCTCAGCCTTCTTTTCTCCAGGCTGAACAAACCAAGGGACTTCCCCTCCAGACCCTTCACTGTCCTTATTGCCCTCCTCAGGACACTCTCCAATATTTTTATGTCCTTCTTGTACTGTGGTGCTTAAAACTTCACACAGTATTCGAGGTGAGGCTGCACCAGGGCAGTGTGGAGTCGGAAACAAGGTTAAACATGAGGCATATGCAACTTAGTAACAAAAGTTTTTAGTAACAAAAACCTGTTAAGTGAGGTTTGCTGAGGCAACTTATGTTTTTTGCCTTAGGATTACAACAGACATTAAATGAAATCCTTTGTGCAAAAGTAAGCTCTTAAATAAGCAAATCGTATGGCTGGATGCTGCATATTACATTTAATTTTTCCATTTCTGCCAGCTCACTCTCCCATGAGAAGTATAGAGTAGTTTAAAAATAAATACACAAATAAATAAATAAATACCCCTGAGAGAACCTTTCTGAGCTTGACTAAAGAAGAAGAAAATGCATGCTAGAATAAGCCTTCAGGGGGGAAATAGAAGGTGGGGAAGAAAGATGGATCCTTTGCCTTTTTCTGGAGGAAACAGGCAGTTATATTGGGTCTTCCACTCATAAAATTTTAGCTGTAAGGAAAGACAGGCAATGAATGCCATACTTGTCCTATTTTTAGGATGATTTGTAAAGAGGTATTTTAATGAAGAAGGTCTGTTTGATAAGGACGAGGGACAAAAAGCTTCCATAGTTCTAGCTGTCCTCTTCGCTCTCAGACGCACTGAGCCAGTATAGAGGTTAGCGCTGTGTATGTGTGTGTAATTCTGTGTGTCAGTACTAGAAACGAGCTTACACCCTCTGTGCGTGTGTGGTGAGACAAGTGGGACCATGTTTTGGGGTTTTTTTCAGCCTTCTGTTTTTGCAGTACAAGGGAGAATCTGATTTCTCAGATCTGTTACTCACCTATGAGACACGTGATGTCTAAAGCTCTTTCTGAAGCACTCTGCGATTGCATTTTTAAACTTTTTACAAGCTGCAGTAGCACTGTGTAAAGGATCATTTTGCAGACTGTATGTATGCTTTAAAAAATGGTAGTGGTACTCAAGTAAGATCAAATAACACTTGGAATATATTCCTATTCACATAAAAAAGAGGAAATGTACTAACTTCTATTCACAGACTTCATCCTTTTATAAAATGTACTCTTTTTAATCGGAGAACTTCTAAATTGTCATAACATATGCTTGGATATATTTGTCAATTTTTTTTTTTTTCATCCCATTTAATATGTTCCTTTGTTTTAAATACCAAGCTGCTACTGCTACTTGGTGCTTATTATTATTGGAAGGAGAAGGGGGGGGGGGGGGGGGGGGGGGGGGAGAGAAAAGAAATCAAGTCCAGAAATCCTTCAATAGTTCAGTAGTTTAATAAAAGCTACACAGACTTTTTTCTGTTCAACAGGCATTGTTTCATGAGAAATTTATTGACACTGGCTTTTCTCTGCCGTTCTACAAACGAATGCTGAGCAAAAAACTTACTATTAAGGACCTAGAATCTATTGATACTGAATTTTACAACTCCCTAATTTGGATAAGGTTTGTAGATTTTGTTTTGTGTGTGTGTGTGATGGTTTTTTGATTTTGTTTATACAGAATTCATTGTGGGTTTGTGTTTTTGTTTGTGTTTTCTTTTCATTCAGGGATAATAACATTGAAGAGTGTAACTTGGAAATGTATTTTTGTGTGGATATGGAGCTCCTGGGCAAAGTAACCTCACATGAGCTGAAATCGGGAGGTTCAAATATCTTGGTAACTGAGGAGAACAAAGAAGAATATATTGGGTAGGAAGGTGTAGATGTTGAAAACCAAGTGTTCCCTATTTACTCTGTTGCTCTAGTCTTTTTGATACAACATATGCTTTTTCTTTTTTTTCTTTTCCCTATTACTGTGTAAGTCTTGGGACTATTACTTAAATGGTATCATGGTACACTGTGGTACCTTGGTACACAAGATTTCTTGGTGCATTTTGATCTCTCTTATTCCCTTCTTCCCTCTCCCTCCACTGCCACTACCTGTCCCCCTCCTCCCCCTCGCCCCCTCCCAAAAAAACCCAAACCCAACCCACAAACCAAACCCAAAAGAAAAAAACAGAACAACCACCTAATAGAGAGAACATGACCTGTCTTGTTATTACATGTACAATGAGAGAACCAGGGTAAACTTAAAATGAATGAACAAAATGAGGGAACAAATCCAGGTGGAGGAAAGACACGTACTGGACATAGGATTTAAAAAATTTTCACACCTTTGCTATCAGTGTGGAAACTGAAATTCAGAATGGTGCATAATGTGGTCTGACTTAAACTATTTTTTCTCTTTTTTTTTTTTTCTGTTCCTCTGCTTTCCTGTTTCTCTCCTAATCTTACCTCTGCCTTTCTTTCTGAACCTGTATTTCTGATCCATGTATTCAGAGTGATCTCAAAAGCAGATGTACATGGATCCTTTTCTATGATATGATACGTGTCCAGTGCTGCACATAAACTTTCCATTTAAAATAGCAGTCTTTAGCTTCTCAGTGAAACAGTTCATATCTGTAGCTATGTATTTATTGTCTGTCTGTTTTTTTATTGAGAAGTGGCTTGACCATTTAAGTTGAAACAAAAAATGTTGCCTCTTCCTCCAAATCTTGGCATAAATTAGAAGCTCAAAACAGAAAATGGCTACTCTTTATTGAAGCTGGAAGTATTGAGCAGCTGTAGTTATAGGCATTATGAGCAATGGCATTTCTTTGTTATTCTCTGCCTACATGGTGTTTCTTGCTTGAGAACAGACTTTTAAAATTGGTGGAAATTTTGCTTTTCTACTGTAGAAACATTGTGATTATGTGCTTTTTAAAGGAAAAGCACATTTTGCCATAGCATAATGCCTAAGTAGCATCATTTTAATGAAAAAGCAGCTGAAATTTCATTAGCAAAAGGTTAATAGTAATATATTTTTTAAAGTGTAATGGTAATCTAAGTGCATCTTGCTCTTTTTACTGTTGTCTGAGTTTGGAGATTTGTGATCATATTGGTATGGTAGGTGCCTCATCATCACTTGAATCATACAGTGTAAGAAGTAAAATTAGAGGGGGTCTTACTTCATGGGAACACACGCACACAATTGTACAGAGAAATATAGAATGGTTTGGGTTGGAAGGGACCTCAAAGATGACCTAGTTCAAACTCCCCTGCCATGGGCAGTACGTGTACACTTGTTGACATTGAATGCTAACTGATGTTTGATTTGTATTTTTTTTTCTCCATCCCAGGCTAATGGCTGAGTGGCGATTTTCTCGGGGAGTCAGAGAACAAACCAAAGCTTTTCTTGATGGTTTTAATGAAGTTGTTCCTCTACAGTGGTTACACTATTTTGATGAGAAGGAGCTGGAGGTGAGCATTTCTGTTCAACATTTATACCTCTTGCAAAGGTAATACACGTGGAATGATTAGATAGATAGGTCATCCTGAATATCTCATCTGTGGCATGCTGCGCTCAATGGTTTCTGGAAGACAGAGAATTTAATAGGAGCGGAGGGGGTAGATCATGGTAAAAAGCTGGTATCTATTGAATTAGTTTTGTGGTGTTCAGCAGTTAGGAATTTTGGATTCCCTCCTCAGTATTAAAACATGGTTTGTAAGTTTCTATGAAAGGATCTGAAAATGAGGTTACAGATGGATCTATTAGTCTTAGAAAACTTTAACCTGTGTGAGAGATGTGTAAATTACCTTGCAACAGATGGCACAGAAGTTGTTTCTGGTGTACAGTGCTTGTTTAGTTTCACATACACAGTCTAGGATAGGTTCTAGTGTTATTACACTTAAGGACAGAAAGTTGGAGGAACGAACAAGGATTGAAATAGAATTTTGCAGATCTAACCCAAGGACTGGTAAAAGGCATCGCTGGCATGCACCATGTTTACTTAACAATCTGCCTGACCTGTGCTCACTGTTGGAGCTGTGATTTGGATCAGTGACAAGAGGCTATGCTTATTTATTTCTGAGAGACCTGCCAAGGTTCCCTGTGTAATGAGCAGTGGTCTGAAAGCTTCTGAAGTTAAATGGGAGTTTTTCCTGAGAAAGGACTTTGATCTATATTATTTAGTGTTCAGTTTTCTGGGAGGCTTTACCTTTAGCACTTTCAGCTTTCATTACCTTTCATAATGAACACTGTGCAGATGAGTTTTATCTTCACTAGTAGTTAACAGTAGCAGCAATGTAATCATCATCATCATCATCTTGGAATAGGAGGCAAGGTTTTAACGGGAAAGGTAATATCCTCTTTAATGTAAAATATCCTTTTATGGAAAAGACAGTATTTTTTATTATTGAATTATTAGCTGGAAGAAACTGCTTTCTCTTATGCAGGCTCTCAAACCACTTAAATACAACTTTGGAGTAGTTCTGAACTTAAATAAAGGGTAATCTAACTGTGGAGCAAAGTGAAAGACCTACCAGTCCTTTGCTGGGAGCAAGAACTTCCATTTATGTTAGCATGTCTTATACAAGATACAAAATTAGCTCTTAATTTGTGTGAGTAGACATGTATATTTTCAAGCAATTACCCTGTTTTCTAGGTCATGCTCTGTGGTATGCAAGAAGTTGATTTAGCAGACTGGCAGCGGAACACTGTTTATCGTCATTATACAAGGAACAGCAAGCAGATCATATGGTTCTGGCAGGTAATGTTCATTAATAAGACTTCCAAATTCTTTAGATTTTGTTCTGTTTTGTAACACAAATAGCCTGCGAAGTGGAGGGATGCTGAGTGCATCCCTCACTGCTTCCTTTTTTCAGAGAAGGAAAGGAGGATTTAGTGCATTTTAAGGAGCATACTTTAGGGTGGGAAATGTCAGATAGATACCTACGTTTCATTTGGATGGCTGTGTCATGAATACTTTATCTATATCTTGTCTTTCTTATTGATTATGTGATCATTTTTTTGTATTGTCATCAGTGATCTACCTTCTAAATGTCCTTATCTATAGAATGCCTGTACTGAAATGCCACATATTATTTATGATTATTGTCCTATTATCTGTGCCAGTCTTGCACTGACTGATTATAGCTCACATTTTAATGAAGTTGGCTAAAAGTTATTTTCAGATAAAGAAAGAACTCTCAAAAAAATGCTAGATAGCCTCCCAGTTTCTCTGAATTTGCCTAGACAGAAGTCAGAGCAAGGCAATTCACATCTTCAGATAAATCACCATTTGAGAAATGCTTTTGACAAAGTTCCTATAAGAAAATCCTGCAAATCCATTATTTCCTAGCTTATTTATATTGTCAGACTAAGGTAAGGTCTGATGATACGATCTCTTTTTGAGAAGCTTGGTACCAAAGGAATCTTAACTGGAAGTAACTTGGATATGATTTCAACGTGTATAGGACAAAAATTCTCATTTCGTTATTCAGGTTTTTCTAAGTCACATTTCTAGTTATGAGTGCCCTCTCTCTCACAGAGTTTTTCTTTCTCTCCCCTCTCTTTTCTTCCTCTTCCATTTCCCCTTCCCTGTGAGTTTCCTTACAAAGTGATGCAGCTGTTACCGATGCTGTTTTCTCTTACTGAGACTGCCACGTACAGGGAACACTTCAGCCTTGCAATACCCAGAGCCTGTGGCTAGGCTACTGCTGTGTTTAACTAAAACAGCAACAGCCTTCATACAAAGCATTGGCACGATGGGTATTTTTGCGTAGAATAAAACAGATAAAGGTTCTTCTTATTTGCTGTCTCCAGCCTTAACATTTTAACACTCGACAGTGCACGTTAGCTGAAACCACTGTTGTCTTCCACCCAGTTGTGCTGAGATCAGGAAAGGTAAACTCTACTCACAGCGGCATCCTTTGAAATGGAATTACACTTTTTCAACAGTCTCATGGAGCTCTTGTTTTTCTCCAGCTATGTTAAAGATTTTTATTAAATAATTTGAATTTCTGTGCCTAGTTTGTAAAAGAAACAGACAACGAGGCTCGCATGCGACTTCTGCAGTTTGTCACTGGCACTTGCAGACTACCACTGGGTGGATTTGCTGAGCTTATGGGTAAGTAAAAGGTGACCAAAATTTCTATACTCTTAACTCTTCCATCTGCAGATGGACTATGCTGCAAGTGTACAGATTGCAGGAACTTGATGTACATCATCATGGATCTAGAAGGGCTTTTAATATCAAAAATCCCATTAATACATTTATAAATGATGAGGAAATCAGCTCTTTTCTATGAGAAGAATGCTCATATTCGTGTAATGAGTAGGACCTAATGAGCTATGTCTGCTCTGATTTGCATCTTATGTCACATATGCACCTTGTGTACTACTTAAAAGGAGCAGGTTACACTTCTTAAAATCTTCTTTCCTAGGAAGTAATGGTCCTCAGAAATTCTGCATTGAAAAAGTTGGTAAGGAAACCTGGCTACCAAGGAGTCACACTTGGTGAGTTGTTATACTAAGTCTTCTGCACCTTTAGCGGTTCTCTCTTCTGGTCTTGCATTTGCCAAAGGAAATGGCATCTAACTGATTCAGTTCTCTGTCTCCAGCTCCTTTCATTGCTCTGACATGCCAGTATTGAAAACTTCAGGTTGTCCTGGTCTTTAAATTTTGCTACTTCACTGTAGACAGTTTGTCAGTATTAGAAGTATGAAATTATCCTTCTTACATAGAACCACTAAACATTTCCATAATTATTCCTTGTAGGGAATGTTAAATAACTGAGCAGTTATGTTTGTATAGACAGTTATTAGATACACTTTTTATGTAGTAACATTATGGAAGATAAATGTATAACCATGAAAGAAAGCAGGGTGAAAGAAATCACAGGAAGCATTCAAAACAAAGATACTTAGCCAAGAATGCAGGTGATGTTTCCTGTCAGGCTTCTGACTATCCTATACCAAACTGGAGCAACAGGTACATGGATCAGTCCCCCCATACATACTGTGTGCAGAATGGACACACCTTACTTTGGCAACACCAGGACAACAGTATTCGTCACGCTTCTGAACTACTTCATGGAATCCTCCATTTTACCATTTCCTCCACCAGTGCTGTTTTTTCAAGCAATGGTTGCAAATGTTAAACTTTCCTCTTTAAGATGATTTTGGGGAAGGCATGGAATGAAACAGAATTTTGGCAGGAGCCTTTTAAAGCAACATTTAAAGCAATCCTGCACTGCTTCCCTCCCCACCCTCCCTCCCACACATATCCAGGCATGCTTAGGAAAGAGGACAATTCAGTTATTTCATGATTTTGTTGGAATTTGGAGGTGCATCAAACTAGGAGGATGGAGAACATTTTCTTTTCTGAGTATTATCGGTCTCTGCATTTTGGGCTGCCTTTAGCCTTCAGAGGTTCTGTTTTTTAATCTCATGTGGTAATGGTCTTTTATTCCTTAAACCCATATATAAGAAGGGCCCGAAGGAGGATCTGGGGAGCTACAGGCCTGTCAGCCTGACCTCAGTCCCGGGGAAGATCATGGAGAGGGTCATCTTGGGAGCTATCATGCAGCACATGCATGATGGCCAGGGGATCAGGCCCAGTCAACATGGGTTTACAAAAGGTAGATCCTGTCAAACTAACCTGATCACCTTCTATGACAAGGTGACCCGCTTAATGGACAAGGGGAAGGCTGTGGATGTGGTCTACCTGGACTTCAGAAAGGCCTTTGACACGGTTTCTCACAGCATTCTGACTGAGAAACTGGCTGCCACTGGCCTTGACAGGTGGATCTTCAGCTGGGTTAAAAACTGGCTGGATGGACGGGCCCAAAGGGTGGTGGTGAATGGAACCAAATCCAGCTGGCGGCCGGTCACGAGTGGCGTCCCCCAGGGCTCAGTCCTGGGTCCAGTCTTATTCATCATCTTTATCAGTGACCTCGATGAAGGGATTGAATGCTCCCTCAGTAAGTTTGCAGATGACACTGAGCTGTGAGGAAGTGTTGATCTGCCTGAGGGTAGGGAGGCTCTACAGAGGGATCTGAACAGACTGGACCAATGGGATGAAGTTTAACAAGGCCAAGTGTAGAGTGCTGCACATGGGACATAACAACCCCATGCAGCGCTACAGGCTTGGGGGAGACTGGCTGGAGAGCTGTCAGACAGAGAAGGACCTGGGGGTGTTGGTTGACTGCAGGCTGAATATGAGTCAGCAGTGTGCCCGGGAGGCCAAGAAGGCCAATGGCACCTTGGCTTGTATCAAAACCAGTGTGTCCAGTAGGTCTGGGGAGGTAATTGTGCCCCTGTACTTGGCATTGGTGAGGCCACACCTCGAGTACTGTGTCCAGTTCTGGGGTCCCCACCATAAAAAGGTCATTGAGGTCCTGGAGAAAGTGCAGAGAAGGGCAACCAGGCTGGTGAAGGGGCTGGAGGGCAGATCCTATGAGGAGCGGCTGAGGGAGCTGGGGCTGTTTAGCTTGGAGAAGAAGAGGCTGAGGGGAGACCTTATCACCACCTACAACTACCTGAAGGGAGGTTGTAGAGAGGTGGGCGATGGTCTCTTCAGCCAGGTGACAGGACAAGGGGAAATGGCATGAAGCTGGGCCAGGGAAGGTTCAGATTGGATATTAGAAAAGAATTTTTTACTGAAAGAGTTGTCAGGGCCTGGAACAGGCTGCCCAGGGAGGTGGTTGAGTCACCTTCCCTGGATGTGTTCAAAAAAAGGGTAGATGAAGTACTTAAGGATATGGTTTAGCTTAGGATGGGAATGTTTGGACTTGATGATCTTCAAAGGTCTTTTCCAACCTTGTGATTCTTGTGATTCTGTATTCCACTTAAACTTTGTTTCTACAGCTCATAGAAATGCAGTGAGGTTGCACTGATTGCCATTTTGAACTATTAGATCAGAACATTTTTAACTTGTACTACAGAAGTTGAGTTCTGTAGCATTGTACACGGGATTTAGATAAACTTAACAAGTTCTTCTTGTGTTTTTTTTTTTCTGCTCAGTTTTAATCGTTTGGATTTGCCACCATATAAAAGCTATGAACAACTAAAGGAGAAGCTGCTCTTTGCCATTGAAGAAACAGAGGGATTTGGTCAAGAGTAGAAGTGACTTCTAGTCAAAAGGAGATCTTGCGTAATAAAATGCCCAGCCAACTAAAATTGCACACTTAATTGTATATAAGCTTTTTGTTCTGTACAGTGATCTTTCTGGAACTCTAAAAGTATAATTGTTCTCCGTTCTTCCACAGAGATATGCAAAACAGTTCAGCCTTTTCTACTTTTATTTATTGCCCTTCCAAAAGACCAGAAAAACCCCTCATAAATTTTGAAAGCAGACAAGAGACTTATTTAAAATATATATAAAAATATAAATATGTATACTAATAGGCTCTAGTTTTATAGAGCTTTAAGTGTATGAAAAGTTGCAGCCATTTAAAAGGGCCTGGATTTGTTTTATCTTGGCTTTATTATTCAGAAAAATGTTTAAACTGCTCTGTGTTCTCTCTTAAGATACATCTCCAAGTTTGTTTTATTGCATGGCTGTTCTAAAAGGTGTTAAAGGCTTAGGCCAAACGTATCCTAAATATGTAGAAAGATGCTGCTGGTATTTGAGACGGCAGAATACGTTGTTCTGTCAGTTTAATTTTTTTTAAATACTGTGGTGGTTTGACCCTGGCTGGAGGCCAGACGCCCACCAAAGCCGCTCTATCACTCCCTTTCTCAGTTGGACAGGGGAGAAAATATATATTGAGAGGCTTAGGAGTCAAGATAAGGACGGGGAGAAATCATTCCACAATCAGTGTCATGGGCAAAACAGACTCAACACAGAAGAAAGGAAAGAAAATTCTCTTATTTATGACACTGCACTGCACACCCAGAGTCAGATAATGAGAAGTGCAGCCAGATCTTAAAGCACCTCCCCCCACCCCTCCCTTCTTAGCAGACTAAACTTTAGTCATGATTTTGCTCCCTTCTCCCCCATTGTGGCATGGGGAGGGGCAGGGACTGGGGGTTTTGGTCAGTTCCTTACAACTTGATTTCCTTCTTGGCCAAGGGGGCCATTCATTCCACACACCCTTCCCCTGCTGCACTGTGGGGTCCCACTCACGGGAGACAGTCCATAATGAAATTCTAGAAAAATATAATAATAACAGCTGGCCTTTATAGCAAAATATTTGAAACTGGTGATACACAATGTAGTTTCTCACCAAACTGCACAAACTTAGGCCATACAGATCATAGCTGTCCCGAAAACAGACTGTCCCCAAAACCATGTGTCCTGGCACTGTCTGCTTCTCCCCCCACCAGCCCCCCTTTTAGGCTCCAGTGTGGGGCCTCTCCACAGGCTGCAGATGGGGTCTTGGCCTTTTCCACGGGCTGTGGGGGGGATACCTCCTCCACTGTGGGTTTCTCCATGGGCTGCAGGGGCACCTCCCCCCCACCCTTCCTGGCCTTGGTGCCTGCAGAGTTCCTTACATCTTCTCACTCCCTTCTCTGGTGGCAAAAAGCAGCTGCTTGTGGGGTTTTTTTCTCCTAAATGTGATTCCCAGAGGTGCTGTGACCATCGCTGATGGGCTCGGCCTTGGTCAGCAAATGACTCCGGCCTTGAGCCGGCTGGCGTTTGCTCTCTGGGGCCTGCAGAGTCTCCAGCTGCTTCTTGCAGAAGCTGCCCCTGCAGCCCCCCTTCTCCACCAGAATCCAGCCACGCAAAACTGCAACAAATACATAGATAGCTGATACATCCCTCTCTACTGATGTAGCCAAGGTCATGAATAAAGCCTTTACTACTTGCACAAGAGTCATGTACTATGAGATGAATGTGATTTAATGTCGAAAGGAATTGGTGCCACTGTTCTGACTTATTGTAGGAGCTGAACAGAATATTTTAATTCATTTGAGCAGCATTGAAATTTGTTTACATCTTACCTTGGGTTATTACCACAAGGATGTTAGGTAATCTTCAAAGAAAAAGTAATAATAAAAGAGAAAATGTTACACATTCTCTCCTTGGTCTGGTGTCTTACAGGTTTCTTCTTTTTCTTGTTTTTTGTTTCCCTTTGCAATCTGGGATGCCCTTTTTGTAGAGTGTATTAATGTAAAACAAGCTATAGGGGTATACAAAAGGTAACCTGAACTTTGCTGCTTTCTGTGTTCGTGTTCAGTTTCAGTTTTTGGTTCTAGTAAACCCAAATAAAATGAAAGATACATAAGCTTTGCACAGATAAAAATATTCTTAAGTATTAAATACTCTCATTGCTCTTAAGTTCTCACAGAAACTCGGATGTACCTGAATTAAGTATGTCTAAACAAACCCTGTAATTCTTTCTTGTAGGTCAAGTTTGTCCTAAGTGCACAATAATATAAAGCCATTTAAAAATTATTTTTATTGGCATTGAGGGCATTTGCTGAACTGCAGAGATGTGTTTTACAAAAAAAAATAAATTAAATTTGACACCCTATTCACGTGAATGATACTGAGTGCTACTGTTACCAAACTGTGCTTCCTTATTATAGAGCAAAACCATGTTTAAAATTACCACTTGTATTATGCTTTAAATATTAACTGTAAATTCCATTACATTTAACTTATACAGGATTTTGTACACACATGAAAATGATTTCTTAGAATATGATTAAATACGTCTGTACCATATCACACTGCACTGTTACAAGTGTACATGCAGAAAAAACAGCTGTATCTCCTCATGTATCTTTCCAATATAGCAACTGAACTCTGCCAAAATTTTATTTTTCTACATATTGGATCCTCTTAAGGCTTTGTATCTGGTCTGCACAGCTGACTGCAGCTGTGAACCTATAAGTAGCTTTGGTAACACCGGTAGTGCAACGGGCTCAACAGACTCTGATTTCATCCAAATTTTTTCTTCAAGAGTTTAAAAAAATATCCACCACTTTGAATTTTTTTGTACTATGCCAAATATCATCTGAAAAACTGTTTTCATAAACATCACATTAGATTAATTGCAACTGCAAATCCACTTAAGGTATGACTTCATGCTTGTTAGAATGGAGGAAGCGTTAGAAAAAGAAAACCCAACACAAGTCGAAGGCCGGGCAAGAGAAGCGTGTGTGGCTTACCTAAAAGGCAATTAAGAGGGCTAAATATTACAGAGTTTAACTTCATCAGTTTGCACTATTGAATGACTTGGTGACCCACTACCAACTGCTGACTTTTTGTGAATCTGTGAGTAAGCGAACAAAACAAGAATAATAAAAAAGACAGCACATCACAAGAATGTAGTTGCTTTATTGTTTTGATAATTTTAGCTCTCATAACTGCAGTAGTTTTTCCTGGGGTTAAGGGTTGGTAAGCAAGAAGAAAAACCACTGAACCCAGAGTGGCCTGTCTTCATAGGAGAGGTACTCGAGCCCTCTGATCACCTTTGCAGCCCTCCCTGGGACTCACTCCAACAGGTCCTTATGCTGGGGACAGTGCTGGCTGTAGGCTCTGAAGAAGGCACAGTAGAGAGGAAGAATCCCCTCCCTCAACCTGTTGGTCACACTGTTTTTATTATGTCATGGTCCTGAACCCCCTTCCTTTAAAGTCATTCTGGTTGTGTTCTGCATTAATTGCTTGCAGCTGAACAGTGTGAAAAAATTAAAACCTCCACACAACGGCTGTTCCGGCCCTTCCCCTCCAGTATACAAATCAAAAGACAGGGTCAGTGAATGAAATGCATCCTCTGACTGACAGTTTAACTGAAATGTGATGACAACAGCAGGAGTAGGGTATACTTTTATTAACAGCTTCAATAAACGACAGTAGTTGGGGTCTTTTTCCTATGCCGCTCAAACCTGAAGCACTGGCTTCCTCTCTTCTTGTTCTTATTATATAGAATTGAGCAACTCCAATGCTTCTTTCTGTACCTGGAAGAAATAAATAGATAGAACCACCAGAGTGCCAGATAGCTCTGCTGGGAGAGCCCAGAACTGCCCCTGCAAGCAGCCAAATGTTTCACCACAGAGCCCTGCAAATCACAGAATCGGAGGGGTTGGAAGGGACATCAGGAGATCAAGTCCAACCCCCCCCTGCCAAGGCAGGTTCCCTAGGACAGATCGCACAGGTAGGTGTGCAGATGGGTCTTGAATATCTCCAGAGAAGGAGACTCCACCATCTCCCTGGGCAGCCTGTTCCAGGGCTCTGTCATCCTCACTGTGTAAAAGTTCTTCCACATGTTGGTGCAGAACTTCCTGTGCTCCAACTTGAGGCCATTGCTCCCTGTCCTGTCCCCACAGACCACTGAAAAGAGGCTGGCTATTTCCCCCTGTGTCCCACACTTAAGGTATTTATAAACATTATAAACATTAGTAAGACTGAGAGTCTTCTTTTCTCAAGGCTGAACAGCCACAGTAATTTTTCCTCTGCAGTTCAAGCCACTCAACACTTGAAACATGGAACAGGAATAAAACCACTTAAGGCAGTGCCTTCAGTTACTGTACATGGTAAATGTGTGTTGAATACAGATTATTATCTCTTGTTTTGCTGCAGCCCAAGAGCAGCATGTAGGAAGTTGTCCTGTACCTGACCATAACCAACTACCCCAGCGTCAACATATGGAACAGCAGCTAAGGAAGCACGAGGAGTTTCTGAGACTCCCTTTGCTTAGGGAATCTGGGCAAAATCTAATGAAGTTTGAACATAACTTCTAACTTCTACAAAACAAAACAAAAACTCCACAAACTTCTGCTCCTGTGAGAGCAAGCAGCACAGAAAGCGTGAGTCAGAGACTGCAGAGACTTGGAGATAAAACACATCCAGCAAACCCAACTATGCCTACCTCTGCTGGACACAGAGACAAGACCTTCAGTTTCTTTGCACAGGCCAGTTTCCTTCTTGCTGGGCTATCAAGCCTAGCTACCAACAAACTGCCATCACCCGGATGATGCAGGGGAGCAGCTGACCCACCAGAGGGCTGTGCTGCCACCCAGCAAGACCTGGACAGGCTGGAGAGTTGGGTAGGAGAAATTTAATGAAATCAAGGGGAAGTGTAGAGCCTGCTGGAGAGCAGCACAGGGGCAAGCAACCAGGGGGTCCTGGTGGACAGCAGGATGACCATGAGCCGCCAATGTGCCCTCAGGGCCAAAAAGGCCAATGGCATCCTGGGGTGTATTAGAAGAAGTGTGGTTAGTAGGTCAAGAGAGGTTCTCCTCCTCCTCCACTCTGCCCTGCTGCAACCACATCTGGAATATTGTATCCAGTTCTGGGCCCCTCAGTTCAAGGACAGTGAACTCCTTGAAAGAGTCCTGCATAGGACCACTAAGATGAGAAAGGAACACCTTCCTTATGAGGACAGGCTGAGGGAACTGCATCTCTTTAGCCTGGAGGAGACTGAGGAGTGACCTCCTTAATACCTAAAAATATGTAAAGGGGAACTGTCAGGAGGACAGAGCCAGGCTCTTCTCAGTGATGGCCAGTGACAGGATAAAGGGCTATAGGTGCAAACTGGAGGTTAGAAGGTTCCATATGAACGTAAGGAAAAACTTTTTCTCTGTTAGTGTAGCAGAGCACTGGAACAGACTGCCCAGAGAGGTTGTGGAGGCTCCTTCTCTGGAGACATTCAAAACCTACCTGGATGTGTTCCTGTGTGACCTAATCTAGGTGATCCTGCTCTGGCAGGGGGGTTGGACTAGATGATCTTTCAAGGTCCCTTCCAACCCCTGACATTCTGTGCCATTTTCTCAGTTCAGACACTCAGCCTCTTTTGAGGAGACGTGGGAGCAGATGTTTGCACCAGGAGGCCAGTCTGCTGCAGCAGATAAGTGGTTTAATAACTTGGTTACTGCACAAGAAACTCTACTGATTGACTCCCATTGCTTGATTTCTAAAGACAGGCAAGCTGGTTTCATGGGTGCCTCCAGCTACTTGTAACTGTCAGGAGAATTGACTTGTTGGAAAAGACTAAAGATAAAATGTCACATTAATGGATGAAAATCTGGCAACTTTTCCAGCAAATTGGCTCTTGTCCCAGGTCCAGTGGCAAGAGCAAAGCTGGAAAGGGCAGGGGTTTTACCTCAGCTCTGGCGGAGTTGGAGGCTACTGTTTAATTTGAAGTCATAATCACAGAGTTGTTTGTGTTGGAAGAGATCTTTAAGATCATCAGGTCCAACCATTAACCTGGCACTGCCATTTCCATCCCTAAACCATGTCCCTGAGCACCACATCTACATGTCTTGTAAATACCTCCAGGGGTGGTGACTTATCCATTTCTCTGGGCAGCCTGATCCAGTGCTTGACATGTTTGGTGAAAAGATTTTTCAAAATATCCAATCTCAACCTCTCCCAATACAACTTGAGGCCATTTCCTCCTGTCCTATCACCTGTCCAAACCTCTGCTCCTTCAGGCTATCAAATTCCTACAGATTTTCCAAAGCAGCAGAAGAATGGAACCCTTACTATATTTCTACTGAAAGATGTTACTGAAGGAGGTCACTTTTGAGAGACCAGTTTGAACCTTTGTTGGAGAATCTTCACAGAGAAACGTTGGGTTGTTTTTTTTTTTTCCTGAGGTTTGAGGTGCAAAATCCTACCAAAGAACTTCTTAATATTTGAACATTCAGAATGTCACAGTTGGATGTTTCCTTGTAACAGGTAAAGCATCTCATACTACAGCTTAATGCTAAATGAATTAGAGGTCAATCAACCAGAAGAAAACAATCAATTAGCAATCAGGCTTTGTTAGTCCTGATAATAACAGGATTGTTTGTGAAGGATAACTGCAACTGATGTGCTTTATATGGAATGCAGTGCTTAGTCTGAACAAGTCTAATGGATTACCAATCCTGGAAGTACTCTGTGTTGAGGTATGAAGCAGATGCCTACCCAAACAAACCAGAATCTTTCTGAGCAGTTCAACAGGGTAATCAAGTGCCTAGAAAAGGGGAGATTTAGGTTGGATGTTAGGAAGATTCTTCAATACGAGGGTGGTCACTGGAACAGGTTGCCCAGAGACATAGTGGAGGCCCCATCCCTGGAGACATTCAATGTCAGGCTTGACAGGGCTCTGAGCAACCTGCTCAGAAGATGTCCCTGTTTACTGCATGGGGGCTGGACTAGATGACCTTTAAAGGGCCCTTGCAACCTAACACATTCTATGATTTTGTCACCTAGCACTGGAGATCTGCCAAAGGTACATCAATTGGTCTCAATCTCCCCTAGGGGCCCAGGTAAGTTTTATGGGTCCAGCACACGTTCGATACACACATGCTTTTTTCCTTCCTCCTGTTCACAGGGTTTTCACTCTTCCAAAATACCATTTCAACCTTTCCAGGTTTAGGCATATGAAAAGTGACTCTGGTAGGGGCTCACACAGACATAGGTTAGGTCAGGTGCTGCCTTAACTTCAACACCAAAGATAAAGGGTGGGTTGTTGTCTGTACTACAGAAACATTATTATGAAAAGAGTAACAGTTCTTTGTTACAAAGAGTATTTGCAGCCACTGTGTCCAGTTACCAACACCTAGAATTTGTTGGTGTGTGGATGTGATCCTGAAATACAGGTGCTGAACTACAATTTACTCTGAGTTTACTTTATAAAACATCCCATCCACGGTGTCACCCACACTGGTTACAGCATATAGTTGTACCATTACAGTTTTGGATTTCCTACCTGTTTGTCCTCCTCTGTGTGTGCAGGATAGTCCTTCGCTTTGCTTAACCACAGAAGAGCCATCTTTTTGTTGTTTAGCTTCAAGTATGTCTTCCCCAAAAAGAGCAAATTTTTGCTGTAGAAATTTGGGTCAGCTGTACAGAGACAGGAGAAGAGCTTTAAAGGAGATGAGCAGCAAACTACCAAAGCCACGATACAATATCCCTCCTTTGAATACCTGTTTTGGAAAGGACTAATAGTCTTCTGGCTTTGTGTCAGAAGGAAGCCAGTGTAAAACTGTGACTTGCTACATTTTGGTCTCCTACACAGTTATGTTAGTTAGCAGCTTGTTAGTTTATACACCCAGGAGAAGATACATGATGAACTTCTCGTTTTAACTTCACTGATAAACTTGATAAACAAAACTTTCATAGATCTCTGTCTTGTCATCTTTTATCTTTCAACTAGTTTTGCTTATAGCATCACTCCTGAAGAAGTAATAGGTCCATATTTTCTTTACATGTGGACAGTTCTACTGACAGCTAGATTGTCACTGATCCATACAGCTTCTGCAATAATAAAAAGTGTGCTTTCTCTGTTGTTCTGTTGAGAATAGAGAGGAGTTTTGAACTTTAAGAAACTTTAGGAAAAACTGACAAAAATTCCATTTCTGGCTTGCTTTTTCCCCTGCATTCCAGCTGAATGCCTTGGGGGAAAGTACTTAGTTACTAATAAAAGCACAGTTTTCATTTTAATACTTACTCTGAGAAAAACCCTTCATGTTGCACTCCAAGTGATGATAGTAAGTGTGTAACATATTTCAGATACCTCTGATGAAACATTCCAGTGTAACAGCCTAGCACACTGACTGGCACAGCAAGCAGAAATGTTTATCAGCAGATTATACACTATTAAGATAACTCTGAGCTACTGGTTTACTGCAACTCATCACTCATAAAAGATGATGTTCTCTGTTCAAAAAACATCAAGTATTACCTTCCTCTGCCATGTGGAAGTAATGAAGAGCCTGCAAAAGATAGGATTGTTTTCTTTAAAATGGAGAATGCACTGAACACAGCAGCCAAAGGCCTTACACACATGTTGCCAGGGAGCGTAGCGATAGGACAAGGGGCAATGGATTCAAGCTGAAGAGGGCAGGTTCAGGTTAGAGGTCATGAAGAAATTCTCTACTATGGGTGAGGCACTGGAACAGGTTGCTGAGAGAGGTTGTGGAAGCCCCAGCCTTGGCAGTGTCCAAGACGAGGTTGGATGGGGCTTTGGGCAACCTGGTCTAGTAAGGGTGTCCCTGCCCATGGCAGGGGGGTGGGCACTACATGGGCTTTGAGGTCCCTTCCAACCCAAACCAGCCTATGTTTTTATGTTTAACAGAGCTGAAGGAGGACTTCTGTCCGTGATCTCATTAAGTCAGCAAGATACCAATGTACAATCACATTTGAAATCTTCTCAACAGAACTGGTACTAACTCGACTATACATATAGTACCTTCTATTTGTCACTAGCAAATTGGATTGTGTTTTTCCAGTCTTAGACTTGTCAAGATCACTTTGAATTTTATCTCTACCACCCAGCATATCTACAGTTTTTCCCTGACCAGTTCTCATGTATAAATGTAACATATAAAACAAATCTTGTTATTCAGGTCACTTATGTTGACAAATGCTTCAGGGAGAACTGATTCCTACAGAGACCAGTTAGTATTCTCTTACACAAGAATAAAGCTTTATGAAATCCTAGCACATTGTTCAACTAGCGTCCCATCCTGCACACAAGAAAGTGTAGTCCATTCCTAATTCTTCCTGTACTTGTACTGGAACTACAGATTTTCTACTGGAACTGCATTGGTCTTACCAGTATGGCTCAACTACAGGTTCTGGGACAAGTTTGCTTCTTCAGCCACTAACTGTGGTACAAAGCTCACTGCTGGGACTGGCACGATTCTGCAGTGTTGGAAATCCTGTCTGAGTTTTATTTCTTTTTCAGCCAGAGCTTAAAATGCAATAGCAAGCAGTCTTCTACAATGACTTTCTAGTGACTCCTCTCCCCCCACCTTAAAAGAACAGAACAGTGGGTGAACTGGTGATGGATCTAAGGAAAGATTACAACAGCTGCAGCAGGCTTTCCTATTACCTACTTAATTTTCAAGTTTATATATATAAACTTGAAATATATATTATTTCAACACTTGTATATATATTATATATTATACATAATAGATATATAATAGATAATTATAAATTATGATTTATATATAAAATATTATATATTATATATATCTTATTTCAACACTTGTGTGTATATATATGTATATACACAAGTGTTGAAATCAGATGCATCCTGTGCTAGCCA
The DNA here is from genome assembly GCF_964237585.1 of Gallinula chloropus. Lineage (NCBI taxonomy): Eukaryota > Metazoa > Chordata > Aves > Gruiformes > Rallidae > Gallinula > Gallinula chloropus. The sequence continues at coordinate 29,298,689 of NC_140086.1, read as the reverse complement.
CTGTAGAAGATACACAGATGATACCCTGCTGCATGACAGCAGGAATTTTCATAGCAAAGATGAACAAAAATACTTTCAACTGAAAAAAATCCCACACTGTACGTCACCAAGGGATGAGAAGGTATTTGACAGTGGTAAGTAACAAAACAATCTGTTACTTTTTTGCATTTAATATGAAGGGGGAAATTCTAATAGTCCTGTCATGTAAGTATATGCTGTAACAGCACCATATGACTCATCAGCCCTGGAACTGGCACAGACAGGTATCTGCAATAGTTCATAACAGTAAATACACACTAGGTTACATACAGCTGATTATCTTCTGCTGCACAAACAACATGAAATAATTTTCTCTATTCTGCACGTGTCACAGCTGAAAAAACTTAAAGATTTGTATGTGTTTAGCTATCCCTCACTTTTTTCTTACATCCTCATTTTATTAAGGACAGTTGTGAACTCACAAGATTCATAATCAGAGGTCAGCTTTGCCAGGAAAATTGTATCAGTAACTGTGGACAGGGAGTAATAATCTGTGAAACATTTTCATATTATACCTCTTGAAATGTAGAGGTTGGTGGTGTGGCAAATAGTGTTGCTGCTATTTTTCTCTGGTACCATGGCATTTCAGCAAAGGAGTAACACCTGGAGCAAAAAGAAACAGTTTTATTATACTCCATGCACATTTTTCTCTGGTTTTCAAGTAAGATTCTCTTATCTTGGATGTTCTAAGTGTCATTTCCAATAGTCACAAGAACTCCAATCTCACTGTGAGTTGTAGAAGCAAGTTGTTAGAGCTGCACAGCAAAACAGAAAGGCATCTGAGGCTGCTGTGCAGCTCTGCTAAATTGGTTTCGGTGTGTTTTTACTGGGAACTGCTATTATATTAGAGAAACTGGGAGAGAGTTATTGACCAGGAGGCAAGCTTTTGAGCTCAAATGATTGTAATGGATTTATGGGTATTTGGTATTGTTCTGATGTATTTGCAAAAACAGGGCACAACTGAGTAGTGTCATTGCCTTACCTCAACATTACCTTGTTTTTCCTCAAACATCAGTCCTGAAAGACTGATCTATAAAAATGAAAGTAAGCCCAAGAACCAAACTATGGTGTTCTGGGCCGTTATGTGCTGTTTGCCTGTCTGCTGAGTAACAAAGGGATTCAATCACCTGCCCTGGAGACAATGGAAGGATAAAAGATTTGCCAAGTGTTCCAAATATGTAGAACAGTCCAGGCACAATCGTTAAATAATGCTTTTCACTTTATTACCCTCCCACAATGAGTACAAAAATGCTCCTCACCATGTAAAATAGAGCACTCAAGAGGAAGTGAAAATTAATAACTGCAGATAAGGAAGTGTTTGGAGGAGGGGAGCAAGGCGTGGAATCCACAGCCTGAGTTTAAATTTTGCCATCAGCTGTGCCTTATCAGAAATGCCAACAAAAGAGGTTCAATCCAGGATAGTCTATAATGAGACAAATACTCAAGAACTGGATAATACCAAATCCCAGTTTCCAATGAGGACACTCTGGGATTCAATAATGAGTACATTTAAATATACAACATGGGGATATTTTAGTGCCAAAAGCAATAATAATCTCACATTTCTGATCACCTTTTCTAATATACCTTAGGAACAATGTCTTTGGTACTTCTCAGAACAGGCTTCCTACCTCAAAACTGACCTTGAGGCTCATTTGGTTGGTACCATATGCTTCTGTTCAAGAATGTGGGCTACTGCAATGGGTAGGTCATATGGGAATGAACGGTAGATGCTGAAAAATTGTAGATTGTAAACTAATAAAAATCTCAGAAGCAGTAGATTGTAATTTACTCTGATACTCAAGAGTCCAGAAAAAAAATATAGATGAGGTGACTGGGTTTTTTGGGGTTTTGTTTGTTGTTTTTTTGTTAAGCTACAAATAAATTGACTTGATTTATTTTCAGTCTCTCACAGGTATAGCAAATTTCCTCTGAAACAATGGATCAGCTTTGGTCTGTTTCAGACAAATGACCAGAAATGGTTGTCTGGAGTCTCTCACTAACACGTAAAAGACTGCTTTCAACCACTCCGCTCCCACAGAACGCCTTGCTTAGTAGGAACAAACTTGCTTAGTAGGCAAAATGGCATTTCCAGTCCTGTTGCCTGCTATGTAGCAGTAAAAGCTGCCCTCAAATATAACTATTAAAATACAGTTAGTCTGACAGATAATAACAGAAGTATTTCTGGAACACATCTCACTTTTGATAGCTTTTCCCTACACACAGATTGTATAAAGTTGCAGCCATGGCTGAAATTCGACGTAAATTCAGAGTATTATCTGCAGTCACAGCAATAGAACAAAATGAGAAGGGCTCAGAAGCTCTGCTGTAGAAGCACACTTATGTCTGCTAAATACATTTTCAGTTTTTCCATGCAGTAAAACAAATAAATTGAACAACAATTATTTTTTTAACTTCCTAAGGATTAAGAGCATAACATCCTATACCCATTCAATAAGTGTTCATGTTTGCATCAGGTAATCATACTGAATTATTCCAAGTATTTTTGCAAATCATGTAAGACATTTTATATTCTGACATTTCTCATTGCCCCGTGCCAACTTTTGTTTGAATATATGCCTTACCAAATGCCTATAAGATGAATTGTTGTAGCATCTTTTGGATTCAGCTCAATGGCTCTCTATTGAGGTGTGGGGGAGAAAAAACAAAAACCAAGATGTTAGAAGTTGTTCTGCCCCATTTAGGTTACAATGCATTACAAAAATTAGACTTCTTATCCTACTGTTAGTTAAACCAAATTAACAGTGTGCAGAATTTCAAGGCAATACGGTATTTATTTGGTGCAGAAGTAAACTGGCTTGCCTCCAAAACACTGATAGATTTCTAAGCACTTCTGTTTAGTAGGTGATTAAGAGTTTCACATGAGACTCAGCATGTTCAGACTTCGATATAATTTCTGGTGATACAAAATTAGTAATCCTTTATCTTCTCCAGTATTTGTCCTTTACTGCTGCACAATCCACAGCCACACACCCATTTCTCAATAGCACAGTTACATTTTACCTAGTTCTAAGAGGACCCAAAAGCACTCCAGCTATTTCAAGACTCTCTTCTATAGGAACTTAGTTTAATGCAAGCGGTAACTTGGACTCCTTGCTGCTGGGGCATTCAGGTCTGTCACAATAACCCAAAAAGCAAAGCGTCACCAGAAGTAAATGAAAAATTTAACTGGCAAGTTTTCACCAAAAAAATAGTTCTCAACTGCCACCATTCTATATTTTTAACACATTACTGGTGTCACATGCAAAAAAGACCTGTTTACATTACCTTAAAGTGTTCTTTAATAATAAAGGCATTTCCAATTTTAGTCTTGATTCCTTCAAAATCTCCAACATCACTGAGGCAAATTCCATACCACTGTAATTGAAAGAACAAAAATAAAGTACAGCACTATAGCTATTAATAGTAAATTAAAAGAAAAAATCCAAACCCAAACAGCTGCTGCCATCCCTCACTAACGACAAGCAAGAAACATTTAAGAACAGCTCAAGCAAGAAATACTTGTTATGAAACAGCTCAGACAGCATCGCAGCAACTTGCTGGTCCAATGTGTAAGGGGATGAGTGTCTTCATCTGACCCAAGATACTAACACAAACGGCTGTACTTTGTTACCTCTCTGCCTGTGAGAGAAGCAGTACAAAACCAAAGAGCAGAACGAAGCCAAACCCCTGAAGCATTCCCAATTACCTTCTATAGAGCTATTGCTGGGCACAGAAACAGCATGCTCAATGTGGGGAACATTTGTATTTAAGGCTGCATTGGGGAAGGATGAGCTGATTTCATCAGCTATAATTGATCTCATCTGTCACCTCTTACCACAGTCCTGCACAGATTTAGTTCCTGTGTCCTGTATATATGAAATTTAGCTCCAAGTGTCTGAACTCTAATCTTCAAAAAAAGTTAGGAAGTCTCACTCATTCTCAACTGAAAGGTTAAAGTAGGTATTTGTGCCAGTCTCCACTGGCAGAAATCAAAGAACCAGATTTCAGTTAAGCTCACCTTGTGCGCTGCAAAATTTGATTCATTCTTTTCAAGTGCCTTTTTTGCATACTCCAGGGACTCATAGGTCAGCTTTCTTTTCTTCTCTGCAGAAGTAGTACTAAGCTGAGCTACATCTCGTGATGCCCGTGCCAGCCGCCATAACAAGTCCGCGTCATCACTAGGCGAGAACAGAAACACCGGTGTTTTACAGCAGTTACTGAAACAAAGCAAGCAAAGGTCTTAAACCAGTCTTTCAATATGTGTCTCAGGTGGGTGGTAAGACAACAGCACATCCTCTGTCATTCTGTGCTATATATAACCCCAGGGTCACAACCAACAAACAGAAAACTCTTTTTTTTTTTTTGGTTTAGACTCAAATCCAAACAGCTGGTTGGTAATGAATAAGAAATAGAACAGTGACTCTCAAAAACTTTAAATACCAGTATTCTAGGGAGTTTGGTCATTTTATAAAGTTTAGACACGTGAGGTTTTGCATTATATTTTAAAGGATTCTTAGAGGAACAGAACGAACAAGCAAAACCCTTTGAGTGTTCCACCCTCGCCTTCTACAGCTACTGTTCCTTTTTTCATTCGTTTGCCCATCAGGAGGAAAAAGACCGAGTCCTTCTTTCCTACTAACACAAGGGTGAAAGCAAGGTTCTCCAGCATGCCACCACAAAAACATTAGTTGATAAATTAATACAGATGAGCACTGAAAAGAAGTCACAGTATATCTAAAGCAATCAAATACCTATTTTTATGCTGAACCAGCAACTGATACAACTTTTCAGTTTCTCCACTCCCATACAGGTAGTCTGCTTGCTCTATAACTTCTTCCACTTATGAAGGAAATAAAATTGTGGAAACAGAAAAACAAGTGACATATAATTAGGACATTATAGCATAAACAAAACATTTGAGAGCAAGACAATCTAGCTGAAACATGAAAATGAGGTAGCTCCTTTTTAAGCTGTCATTCAAAATAACAGCCAAATTAGGTTAAGTTAAATTTACAATTAACAGCTAGGGAAAGAAACAGTGCTGAATACATCTGTTCTCATGGAACTACAAAACAGCCTTCAAATACAAAGCTTTGGATGCTTAACTAGCCTAACATTCAAAAGTGTTTTTCTCAATGCACCAGACTATGAGAGGCAATTTGCTTTCTTCTTCATGAAAAAGGCAGGAAAATAATAATACGGAAAATATAACCAGGAAGGCAAAAGCAAAAGAGGTCGAGAGGTACAAATCCCCTACATTATGTAGGTACAGAATTAAAATGTAATAATAAAAATATAATAAATTAATAATTCTTCATTCTCACTATGGTTCCACAGTTTTGCCAGAATATGACTGCAGACTGAATTAGTCCCATTGCCTTGCTCAAGAAGACAAAATGAAGTACTGTTCAAAAGGAGTTCCAACTGAAGTCCTTGAGATTTTCACAAACATGACCCCAAAAATATACACTTCCACTGAAGCTTTTATATGTTCAAGGCACTAAAATCAAAAATAATCTGGAAAATCAGAATTGTCTTTCTAGAGTAGGAATGTATTACCTATGTATTCATTGTTCTTATGATACTTCAATTCTTTTTCTAGAGAATGTTTTAAAACACTGATGACAGCAATGGAAGAGCACCATTTCCACAGACTGGCTCAATATAGTTATATATAAATATATAATGTGCATATAGTACATAAAACATCATTCCAGAAACAGCATACGATATGGATTCTAGTATAAGAACAGATGGAATTAGGAACAAAAATACCCAAATGAAAGCAGGTGCTCTACTGAAGTATGTAACTGTACCAAAGAAGAACAACTCCTGAGTTTATTCTTCCATCAACTTTAAAACATGAGAAAAATACTTCAAGTCAAAAGCCTGGTCTAATTTTTTAGAGAACTTTTAGCTCTGATTATCACCTCTTTGGTGTTACTCATAGGTCTGTTACCATACTTCTAGGTCAAAACATAACGTTCAAAAAAATTCAATCGTATTTACAAGCTTTCTTTTCTTCAGGTTATCTACTGAACGTGGCAGTCATGCTTCACAGCAGCACAGTTTTACCTACTGTAGAAATACCAATGAAGGCTACAAAACACAAATGCCTCTTCTCATCTTCAAAAGACACTAGAATATGTATCACTGAACATTAGGAGAGCATTCTAGGTAATTTTTAACTCTGACGTCTCTATGTGCCTTATTATCAACCATTTCAAAGATAAGATAAGGTAACGGTCTACATGGACTTCGGATTTCAGTGTCTGACATTAGCTTCACGGTACATCTCCAGGGAATCGTTATGTTTGCTTGCTGGGACTCCCTGAACACTGCTAATGTATCTAACGACCAAACACAAACTTCTGAGCACGTTTCCCACCAGGTGATTTACGTGTTTTTTTCGGGTAGTTCTTCCTTATACCTACCTTCACCCCATCTACTACCTGTCTCGCACAGAAGGCACACTAACACTGCTTTTCTTGGCGATGTAAATGCCAGGTTCATGAGAGAGCACTAAAATAGACCAGAGGCAACTAAGCACTGTTAGAAATTTATGCTCCTCATAGGAAATTTTATCTGTGCTGAATAGCTCTTCATTGAGGCTTCTTCTGTGACAGCAAATTAAACAGTTCCTTATCTCTGCAAAAGTCCATTTTCTCAATTTTTATTTCTCTAAGCATAACAATCTAAGATGAGACACGCAGGAACAGGTTTTCAGAACTATCTGATCTACATAGTAAGCAAACATTCTCCATTCAGTTACGCTCATTCTCCATTCAGTTAGGCCTACTCTCAAAACCCCTCCATTCACCACATGACAGACAAGTTTAAGGCTGAAACAATATCCCCTTTTAAGATGTTAGTTTACTTACAGTAGTGAGACTATCTTTATTTAGATCTCAAAAAAGACATTTTATCACTTGTTCTATTTTTTTCTGGTAGGTAAAGGGAGGTTTTTCTTCCCTTTCTTTCAGCAAAAGTGACAAAAATGCAAGGCATTTCTGATTTTGTTTGAAATGCAATCTCAGTGTTGTGTGACTAGATTAAGTGGAAATCTCAGTGTATTCATACTGAAAATCTGAGCTAAAATTTTCAGAAATCAATTAAGATTTGGTTTGCATTCCTATCTTTCTCAGTAAGCGTAATGTAAAGCTCAGGCAACAATTTAGGTATCATAAACCTTGTGTGTGACAAGTGTCCTAGACAGGAGGAGCTACCAAATCTGCTTCCAGTGGCACTTAAAAGAATCCCTTCTTAAACTGCTACAAGGCCACCCTGAACCAATCCAACAGCATCCTGTCACAGAGACACACTGCATGCAGCCTTAACAGAGAAAAATCAAAAGTATCACACCATTTTCCTATATGGTTCTGGCATTAAATACTTAGTTTTGCATTAGAATAGTCTCCATACTTCAAAACTCAACAGTATTACCTTTGAAGCTTGCATGAACCTCAGCAAAGCCAGGGATCAGCTTGTGAGCTTTGTAAACCAAGAAGGATGCTGTTGAGAGCACAAGACCCCTTTGAAGGCTTTTCCTAAGCACCTGCATGGGATCATAAGATAGGCATTAATAAACACTGGCACCATGGGTTAAAAAAAGCACCAGGCATATATCAGATTTTGAACAGGGAAAGGACTTTTAAGAATTTTAAAAAAAAACAAACCCAAGACCTTCATGAGGAAAACGGACCACATCACCAGAAGTGTATTTTCTTTCTAAGTTTGTTTTTTTTTAACTCATAATAGTGCTTTGAAATATGAACAGAGCCCTTGGGCTGACAATAAACCATCAATATGGGGCAAACACACAGTAAGAATTAAAAAATAAAATAAACCAAAGGCAAGCTCATGTTTTACAACCGAGCGCCGGCATCTCGGCTCCTGTCAACCTAGACCAGCCCTACGCTGCGCCCCGCCGCACCGGAGCCTCCGCAGCTGCTCCCTCCCCGCGGCTGAGCGGCTCGGGGAGGGCGAGCGCCGGGCACACACCGTGAGAGGGACCGCGGAAGCGTCCGCGCCCGCCGCCCTCCCTCCCCTGAGCGGTAACCCGGCTACCTCGCTCCCGCCGGCCCCGCGGCGAGCACCAGGCCCCCCCCGGCCCCACAGGCCTCGCGTCGCGCCCGCTGCCTCCCGCCGGAGCGGCCTCCCCAGGCAGGTGGAGCCGCAGCGGAAAGACCGCGCCAAAGCCAGCGCCGCCATGACCTCAGCCAGCGCCGCCGACCGCCACCTCCAGCACCGCCCTCCGCCAGCGGAGGAACCGGTCCGTCCCCCAGCCCTGCCCAAGGGAGGAGGAAAATGAGGCCGAGGGCCGCCCGTTCCGCCCTGCCGAGCGCACACCGAGCGCTCACCCGCCGCGGGACCCGGCGGCTCCGAGCCACAACCCCGCCCCGCCGGGTCACCGGCCTCCAGCTGGCCCGGGAGCGCGGGCCTGACACGGAGCCCGCACATGCGCCCCTCGTCCGCAGCGGCCCCGCCCGCGCCAACCGGGCGCGCCCCGCCCCGCTTGGCGTGGGCGGGGCCGCCACAGGCTACAGGGGTCCGCAGCCTCCGCGCTGCTTTTGCCGGGCCCCGCAGGTGAGGCGTGCGCCCCCGGGGGTGGGGGTGTGTGAGAGAAGGGGCTGTGGCGGCCCGCAGGGGAAGGGCGTTGCGTGCCACGCGGTCCTCTTCAGGGGGGGACTGGGCGCTGAGTGCTCGACGGCCCGGAGCGAGTGGCAAGTTGCCTGGTGGGGCCCTGTCGCTTTTGCGTGCCTCAGGGGTGAGGTTCCCCCCGACCTCGGCCCGGCCTTGTGTCAGCCCGTTTGCCGCGGGGTTTGTTTCCCCCTCAGGCTGAGCTGCTGCCTTCCGTGTGTCGTTCTTTACAACTGCCGCCCGCCGAGCCGCACTTCCCCGGGGGCGAACAGCGGAAAGACGTGTGGGGTTAGGGCTGGGGCTGAGGGGCAGGGCTGAGGCTGAGGGGCTGGCACTGAGGGGCAGGGCTTGGGCTGAGGGGCAGGGCTGGGGGACTGCGCTCGGGGGCTGCGCTGGGGCTGAGGGGCAGGGCTGGGGCTGGGAGGGCAGGGCTGGGGCGGCCGCCCCACCCTGGCTGCAGGCGGCAGTTGTCCTAACCGTCCCTTCTTGTGAAACATCCCCTCAGGTGGCTGATTTGCTTCCTGCTCCCGGGGGCGCGCAGCTCTCTGCGGGGAGCCGGGCAGAAACTTGTGCAGAGCTCGAAGAATCGGAGCCCTCTGATCCGCCAGCCTGCAGGTAACGAAATTCGGCGAAGCTAAGGCTGTGCGCCAGCACAGTTCAGTCTGGGTGCCGGTGTATCACTGCTCAGTGAAGCGCCCTCACCCTTAAGGAAAGGAGGCTGTCGAAAGTCGTCACTTCCTTGAAAAAAACCCCAACCATAAAACTGTTTTTCCTGAGCTGCTGCTAGAGTGGGTTATTGTTTTTTTCTTTTTTTATTTCTTCATTGCAGCTGTCTGGTATCTGTACAGCAAAACTTAGTAGACATCCATGTCGTGATTTACTCTTCCGTAGCTTTTACTTCCATACTCAGATCTTCAAAGTGTATGAAGTATCCTCAAGGTAATAGGCTAATTACCTCACCTTCAAAACATGTTTATTTTCTTTGGAGTCTTATGTTCCTGAAAGTTCAAGTTATTTCTATGGTGGTACAAAAAATGAATTAGTAAAAGTAATTGGAGTCAAACTTAATCCCAGAATCACATATTTTTTCAATTGATGTTTTAAAATTTAACTTTGTGTTTTTACCATAGAGGTAAAATGATTCAGTGGGCATGCTGAACATCAACAAGCATTAAAAGAAAAAGGATGTCTAGAGGAGCAAGTAGGATCAGACAGAAGCACTCTTGTTTTTCTGTCACAGTGTTAGGGAGAAGGCAGTGTTTTTCCAACAAGTATGCTGGTGTTCAATATCGCAGAATTAATCTGCACAAATCCATTATATGTGTAATTCAGCTGTATCAGAAAGTCCCTTTCTAATAGGTTGAATAACAAAGCCATTATTAAATGTCACCTGCCAGAATTCCAAGGTAGCAGTGCTGTACCACAGTGTTTTTATAGCTTTGTGTTACGCCCAGAATGTTAATGTTTCTCCAGAACTTAAGGTTATAGGGAAGCCATGGTAGCTATTTTGTACAAATGGCACCAAAGATCCTTCTTTTAGGCGTAATAAAAATAAAATGTTGTCTCCTCAGAGAGGTTCATGTTATTACCTGGGGTGGAGTTGATTTTTTTTCTTTTTTCTTCTGTATTCTGGTTCAGAATCAGATGCTGCCATTACAATGGTTTCCTTTAGGAGTAAGATATTTCATTTTCTTACTTAGAAAGTATTTTTCAGTGGAGTCGGGATGCTCTTCCAACAGAAATAATACATGATTGAGTGAGTATTTGTAGGTATTAGTTCCTGTTAAATGCCTAAAAGTTACTTCTATCCTTGGATTAATTAGGCTAATATTAATAATGTCCCCTTCTAGCATCATGTTTAAAGGCGTGGTGTGGCTTGCAGAAACAAGAAGACAGGTACTAGAATTATGATGCTCTTTGCTATTTAATTTTTTTTTGTTTGTTTTTAGTATTGTTTTAGATGAGGTGCTGTTGCTCAGGGATTTAAAAATGGAATTGTTAAGTGTTTGAAGAATTTCTGAGTTTAGGGGTTTTGGAAGTGCCTCCAAACTTCTATTTAAGAAATAGTCTGAATGATTTGAATCACTTGCTTAGTACTTTCTTCTGAGGTTGAAGGAAGACTGTGTACTGAAGGTCCTTCCCATTCTGTAGCTGGATTGTGTGCATGTGTTCACTCAGTGCTATATCCAAGGCATAGTTAGGAACTAGATGACTACTACAGCAGGCTGCCCAGAGATGTTGTGGAGTCTCCTTCTCTGGAGACGTTCAAAAACCCACCTGGATGCATTCCTGTGCAGATCTAGGTGATCCTGCTATGGCAGCAGGGGTTGAACTAGGTTATCTCCAGTGCTCCTTATGGTTCTGTGGTTCATTCTGTGATTCTATGGTGGCAGTTTACTTCTGGTGCTTCTCACATCCAGGAGGGTTATTAGCAGATCCTCCTGGTAGGCAATTAGTACATGTGCAATAAACTGATAGTTCTAGGAAGTAGCATGACTGCTGTTGCTGTGGTGCAGAACTGAAGGACAGCTGACTGGGAGAGCTCTTGCTTTGCCTGTGGCAAGGTTTGAAATACATCAGGGCTATAGTGAAGTGTAATTTTGTGATTGTCAGTTTGAAATTAGTGTTACTGTTGGCAACGAGACATTAAAATGATATGCCAGACCATTGTGGGATAGTGTTTTTATGGATTTTTTCTTAGGCAACCTTTAGTAGTGTGGGAAAACCAAGGTTTCTTGGAGCATAAGCCACTTGGGGAGCTTGCAAGCCATTGATTTTGGTCTACTTCCTTTAAAAAGCTATCACCTCCTTGGAAAGAAACATTAAGTGAATGGGACAGAAGAGGTAATCTGATCTTTGTTCTTCAAATCTTAAAGGGCTTTTTTGATGGCCTTTTAAAATACCTAATTTATATTATACTTTGTTCTCTAACAAAGGCCCTGAGTCTTCCATAAATAATCTTTATAGTGCTGCTGCTGTTGGACAGGTTATTTATTTTAAGAGGAACTGTAGATCCTCAAAATATATGCAGTTGAACTTGTGACTTTGACTGATATATGGGAATAGCAATTCTTGGGTTTAATTTCCTTTCATTCCAGGCAGACCTCTGAGGTAAGATACCATAAACTCATTTTTAAGAAACTGTGTTTGTAACAGTGAACTGTCAGAACATGACAGACTTGAAATGTACTGTTAAGAAAGGTAAGTCTGAAACGTACGTTCACTTGCATTTTGTTCCTGCAATAAAACACAGCAAATTTCAGTGAGGTGGAAGGTTTCATTTCTTCTGGATATTAATGATGTGAAACCAGTCTTTTCACAGACAAATTGCAATGAAGAACACGCAGTTTAAGATGCTATTAAAATTGCACAGTTGATAGGTTGTTTCTTATGAAATACGTAAAAATATTGTGATAAAACATAAATGCAGGAAACACTGTTTTTTCCTTGGATGAATGATGTCTTGTTAAAACAGCTACATTTTGAAGTCAGGAGATCTGTGCTGCTTAATTTTCTTGTTTGGGGCACAATACTACCTTCTGTAGTTTAGCTCACTTGGATCAAAACATCACCCAAAATTTTGAAAATATTTTTATGTGAGGAGGATGCTGAGAATAACCTTCAGCATTAAAGATATACCTAAAGGGTATATTCAGGAACATAGCATATTCAGGAACAGAGGGGTCAACAGAAGGATATTTAGAAATGGCTGTTTCTAAGTCATCTTATGAACAACTGTCCCAGAAGTCAAATTTATAGTTTCTGGTCTGTGCAGTAGGATTTTTTTAAAATAGAATTCTAATTATGTTATTTTGCAATATAACTTAGTGATAGATTTTTTTATATGTAGGATCTATCTGCAAGTAGTTGCCTGACTTGTTACACCAGTGTGCTGCCAATCTAGTGGATAAATATTTGAACTGCCTGAGTATGGTGAAGCTTGTATAAATAGATGATTCATTTCCCATAGAGAAAAGAATGCTTCCCTTCTCGCATGCTCATATGCCTCAGAATTCTTAAATGCTACTTACTTCAATACTACATAGACATGGTCTAGAGGTGGACTGGGCAGGGTTAGGCTGTGGGTGGACTCAGTGATCTGTAAGTCTCTTCCAACCCGAGTAGTTTTATGATTCTATATTTTTGTTTGGTGTAACCCCCAGCAAAGTGAGTTCTGTGGCCAGTTGGGTTTTATCAGAGTAATCTCAGTTGTTCAGTTCAGAAGGATACAATTACTTCGTGCATACTGAATAGTGAACATGAGAAGGTAAAATTTACACTCAGGGTTTTGTGTGGTTCTTCAAATACCTGAAGAACAATTCAGGTGATACGTATTACTTTGAGCTGCTTCTGCCACTTAACTTACAAACACATCAGCAAGTGCCATATGAGAATGTTGTCAGCTGTAATGCCTGTAGAGAGAGAAGTCAGAATTCAGATTTAGAGGTACGATTTTTGGAGAAGCCTCTAATTTCCAAATGCAATGATGAAGTTAAGTTGTGAAACAATCTTGGCCTTTTTGTAGCTTCATATGAAACATCAGCTTCTGTGTGGCTGTGCGTTTTCTTGAGAATGGAGGGGTTACCTTGAGACAGTTTTTAGTATACGTTTATATGCATGTAGTCCAAGATCACTACAAATGATATCGCTGCTAGCCCCATCAGTAGAAAGAAGCATCCATTTGTCGTAATTTCAGTCAGCCTCTGGCAACAGATGTGGCATTTCCTTGGAGCATGTTGCAATTTCTCTGCTCTTTGCTTATGCAACCATTAAAAAGATGCTGGAGGACTATGCTGAGATTATGGATGGAGCAGGTTATATTGTCTGATGAATGTTGTCTCCCGGGTGACTTTAAATTAAAACTTGTTTTGCCCAACTTTGTGCCAGCTCTTCACTGGAACCTTTCTTGTGAAAGGCTGTTGCAAGAGGTACTGTTACTGCTTGGTCTAAGATGCAATAAAAGAGGCTCTGAGGAACACAGGGCTAGAGATCTTTAGAAGAAAAAATGCTGTTTGCAAGAGATGCTATCTTAGTTGCATCTGAAAGAGCAGAGGCTGAACAAATGCATACACTGAATGTTCAGGATAGTAAAGCTTCATGCCCATTAATTCAGGCTTAGGCTTGGTTCAAGACTTTAATTTTTATAGTCTGAGTAGTTAATTCATTTCCATGTTATCTGCCCAAGGACATGGGAAATACTTAATAATCCAAGAAGAATCAGAGCACTGCTTATGTACAGTACTGACTTTCAGCCTGTCACACGATTTACGTGAAATGTAGCATTATAGCTAGCAGATCAGCTGATCAGGGATAGACTTTATTAGCAAGTTTTGAAATGTTTCCCCTGTTTTTGCTGTGTCCATCTGGGCCCTGAGGTAACCACAAAAAAATGGATTTTTGATCTATTGTCAATAGTAGTTCACAGGAACTGGAAGATTGTCTGAGCAAGCCTGTACCCTCCTCTGATGCAGCAGCATCGACAGGATTGCTGCAGCCTATCAGTTCCCCGGTGCTCTGTTAGAAGATTGTTCTGAATTTATATATTCTTTTGCAAGTACAATGCCATGTTTAGAGTTTCTGTTGAAAAGCAGATGTTGTTTGGGTTATTTTATTCAACAGAATCTTTCAAAGAACATTGTCATCAACAGATATGCAAGACAAAACTAGTCCTTGACTTAGAGTTTTGTTTTGATAATGACAGCTCAAGCAGAAGGACTTGTGCTATACTTAGTTTACCTATTCATGCTTTTGAGCAGCCTAGACATGGGAAGGGGTCAGGAATAAGTATTTCCTTTGTGACCATACGTTGCTGCAATTCAGAATCTGGATGTTTATATAGTAATTTTTAGTCTTCTGTCCAGAATTACCAGTGATTTTTAAGAGCCTGATATGCTTCTGCAGTCATAAAAGCAATTTCAATAAAAAGGACTATTGAGCTGTCAGCTGGCCCCATTCCGATGTGCTTTACCTCACTTTATGGTGTACCCAGCATAGAGGACAAAAAGTAGACAGCTTGAAGAGAATCAGAACTTGTAATGTATTTGGCCAACGGTGAGGCATAGTTACTTTCCTAACAGTAGCTAATAAAATACATCTTTTGTTTTGTGATGTAATTTACTGGCAGTCAAAGCTCATTCTACAGAGCCCAAACAACCATAATCTGTCCATGTAGAGTTATTCCAGTATCCCACACATGCAAGTAATCCAGTCATGTATCTAGAATATTTTGCATCTGATGTAACTACTAGATCTGATAGCGTGTTACAGAATGGTATTTCAAGAGACAGGGCATTAGTGCAGCTGTGACTTCTTATTTCTACCATCCTGAAGAGACTGCATCTTGCCTGACTATGTATTCCTTCAGGTCTTCAAAAAGAGCATGCTGAAAGTGACTCCAATTCTTGAGGGTGTTTATCATCCTTAGGAATCCCGCCACCCACCTCCCAAACCTGTTTTGGAAGTTTTCAGCTAACACAGGCTCACAGAGGCAAATTGGGTGGAGCTGGAGTCATTCTTCCTTTTACGAAGCATTTGGATTACGAGGATTTGTGCAGCATATGCAGAGCTCCAACAGCTGTTGCAGTTTAAAAGACTCAGGAGTTCACACATGGGAAGCATCTGTGTGCTCTCTGCAAGCCTGCGATGACTGTAGTGTTGTAGGAGAAGTATCTGGGGTTTATGTACCAAGCTTCACTACTGTTAATGCTGTTTTGCATTAATGATTTAGGGCTTTTTCTCACTAGTCAGTATTTCACAAACTTGTAATGTTTATAATGTTACTGAAAATCAGGTCGTGTACAACTATTTACTGTAAAACATATCATCCTTACAGTATTACAGATAATCATGTTGTCTTCTTTTCAAGTAAAGTATCAAAATTATTACTTGAAATGCGTTAGAAATACTACAGATCTTTTCAAACCGTTACAGAAATATTGATTCTTAATGTTCTCAATACCTCTGAGGAAAATGAATTGTATTATTTTTCATCTTGGATTTTGCAAAACTGAAAATGGAAGAGATTAAAGGACTGTCTCAGGATTTGGGAAGCCTTGCTTTTGTATCTAGGCTTCAAGTTGAGTTGTCTTTTATCTAAGTGGATGCAATTGCTAGGTCTCAAGCAAGAGTATTTGCATCTCAGGGAAGTATCTTTTTATTCTTTCTTTCTCTGTGTGTTCAAGGATGTATTTTTCACAGCACCTCTTTTGCTACCTCTGCTCTTTTCCCACATTAGATGCATAGTGGGAGAGTTGGTGGCATAGGGAGGGGGAGAGGAAGTAACAGAATTGATGCGTTAGTGTGAGAAAGCACTTGTGGTGTCAGGGAAGTGGGACATACGCACACAGGCTAAGTAGAAAAAGCTGACCAGACGAGTTAGCTGGGTGCTATCTGCTGCTCAAGAGTGATTTTTGGAAATGTTACTCTAAGAAAAGAAAGGTGGCTACAAGTTTTTTCAGGGGCTCACAGTAAGAAGGAGTTTCAGGGAAGTTAGAGCAAGAAAATTTTGACTGTTTTGAGAATTATGTCTCAATTCAGATTTGCATTCTGTTGAATTTTCTAAAAACTTTTTCTACTTCCTGCTGCAGCATCAGTGGGTATTAGAGCATCATTTTGTCAGCAGAAGATTGTGATGTTGTGGGTTGGGTTTTATTGTGTGTATGTGTTTGTTTTGTTGTTCAGTTTTTTCCTGGAAAAAGCCATTAAAGAGTAATGCACTGGTCTGCACTAGATTCTATGGGCAAAACCACTGACTGTTAATGAGCTCTGTCTGGAAGCCAGGAAAGCAATAGGGAATGGAAAATACCAGTATAAAAAGAGAACCAGGAAAAAGGAGGCAGCCCGCTTAATAAAGGTATACCTGCGAAACGTGGAAGGTATTGATTTAAATACTTAGAACTCAAAGCTTCATGTCTCTTCCCTCAAAGACAATGATGGAGATCTGGTAAAATCATGGGAGCAAAAGATACTCCAAGATGGAATCACATTATAGGTGTTTGGGAGGTGCAGGAGGAATTCCATGAATCTGACATATGTCTTAATGTGGATGTTTGAGTGGTTCCTTGATGGATCATTTATATTTACTCAGTCTCCAAATGGTTCATCTCTAAGGTAGCAAAACAGAGAGGTAGAGGCAATGCATGAAGTCTAGCCTGGTGGAATACAGGAATCCTTAAGAAAATTCCGTCAGACCACAGTGTTTTCTTTGTCCTGTTTTCAGTTCATAGTTCCTCTTTTCTATCTTCCTTTCCTTTTTTGCCTCAAAAAAGTTCCTTTTCACCAAAATCTTTATAAATGCAGTGAAAAGTACAGATAGAAGGAGGTGCCTTTCCTTCCTTATTCTGTTCAGTGTCTCATACGCTTTCAAGGTAATTTACTCTGGAGGGATACTTCAGCGTAGGCTGCTGGTTGAAATATTTGGAAGCTTTACTTTCTGAGTCAAAGGCAGTTGTACTGTAGAGGTTTACCTGCCAAAGAGATGTTGGAAATTATCAACTATATTCCTGGAGAGTATAATGCAGAAAGGTTGCTTATATAGAAAATACCTGCAGCTCAGACATAAGTCAATTGACTTGCAAATTCTCGTTATCCCAAATTGGGATTCATCATGGATAGTAGAGCCATTTATAAAGGTTTATAGCATCTGCTGGTCTTCTCAATTCCAGTGGACAATGATTGAGGTACTTTGGAGGAAATGTGGGAAAGCTTTCAGTTGTTTGTGGGTTGGGTTTTGGGTTGTTTGTTCATTGTTTGTTTGGGTTTTTTTAAACAAACCTCTGGAAAGAATCCTTCTTCCTCATTCTCAGTTTTTATTTGACTTCAAAGTTGCTTATCTGTATTACTAAAAATTTTAGGTGTTTTTGAAGATTTACTAAATTAAGATGACCTATTCCTCTTACCCACTTAAACTCCTCTTCCAATTCTGCCATGCTCTTGGCTTCATCAATGTTACAGACATTGGGTGGTGGAGTATATCATATGATTTTTTTTCTTATTATTTGAATTATTATTAATATATACGTTGTAAGGTGCCAGCATTCATGTAGGGTTTGCAGAATGCAGTTTGAATCTTGCAAAGTTTTACTGGCCATGGTTCAAAACACTGTGCTTTCTTTGTGGTGTATCCTGTTTTCCATTTGGTTCCTCCAGCGTTCTTGGAAACTTGGTCTTTTTTCTTCTGTGCAAATTTTGAAATGGAAGTTTTATACCTGTGTGACTGTAATATTGTAATATTAGTACATCATAAATCTTACAGTTTGCATTTGGAGCCTCATATCTCTCTCCAACAATTTTATTGATAAGTCAGAGCATTAATGCATTGTGACAATCCCATTCTTTGCTTTTTAGTCCATTTTTAAAATAAGTGTTTCTGTTGCTGCTTTCTAGGTTAAAAAATGGCGGCACAGTGTGTGACAAAGGTGGAGCTGACTATTGCCTGCACCAATCTCTTGGATAAAGATGTTGGGTCCAAGTCTGACCCACTGTGTGTGCTTCTCCAGAACACGAGTGGTCAGCAGTGGTATGAGGTACAGTGCGATGCTCCTTGTGAATCTACTAAAACTGCTGACAGTTGAACTTGTTAGACCTTATAAAACATTGGAGTGTATGATTTCATTAAAATATTTTACTTGTGTGTTTTAAATATTTTAGTTCTATACCAGCACCTCTGAATACTTTTCATTAGTTTATGTCTATAATACTAAATGGTTCTCATTAGATTGTGTCTGCAATAATTATACAGATGGCATAATAATTTTCTAAGAAATACCTCTGTCATGTTTTTAGCAGTGTGCTCCCAGCCATGTGTGGACCTACAGGAGCCTTCCAAGTGCTTAACTGTGTTTTTATAAATACAGTACTCCAAAATTAGGGTCTCATCCTGGATTTGACAATATACCATTTTTATGTTGGCCTTCCCTATGCAGGAATGGATATGTGTGATACAAGTGGCAAGGAAAACAGGTCCGCAAATATCTCTGACTTAGAGCAATGGGTTTTGTAATGCTATGTGGGTATTTATATTTGGTGAAAGGTTTATAGGAAGATATGGCTTGGTACTATACTTTGGAAAGTCTTTAATAATAAGCTGTTTGATTTGAGTGCTTGTTTGGTTGGTGTAGTATTGGATAATGTGATCTCTTTCTAACTGCAGGTTGATCGCACAGAAAGAGTTAAGAATTCCTTGGACCCAAAGTTTGCCAAGAAATTCCTAATTGATTACTATTTTGAGCTTGTTCAGAAACTTAAATTTGGAATATATGACATTGATAACAAAACCTTTGATCTGAGTGATGATGACTTCTTAGGAGAATTTGAATGTACACTGGGACAAGTAAGTATGCAGATGATTTCCCTTAGAATTAAGAAAATAAAAGTTAATGCAAATCATTATCCACTTTTAAATTTATCACAGTGTTCTTGTGTAGTTGGGGTACTCTTTTAAGTTGAATAGGATTCCCTTAATTTGTTTTTTTTTTTTTTTTCCAAGCCTCAGTTCAGTGTATATACATTTCATTTGCAAAAGGTCTTGAGATGATGCCCTGAACTGTGCTGTAGAATGGTGACTGTCCAGATAGCTGTCTGAAATTAAGTGGACTGTCTATGTGCATGAAGTCATAATTGCTGTTTATTTGCTCAAACTCTTACTTTTATGCTCCATAAAAACAGAGCTGTTGCATAGCAATGTGAGTGTTCACAGAGGCCCTGTTAACCTTGTAATTTCCTTTTCTATTCAAGGCACACAGTGATTCTGGTTCTGTCTGCTGTTGATCTCACTCCCATTTCCCCATCAAATTTTGCTGTTGGTGCTACTGCAAAAAGGCAGCTTTTTTTTAACTTACTCTTCTAATAGAGGCTCCGAAGGCACTTCTCAGGGGAGTTGTCTTGGGATTTTTCTTTCCCTGTGTCTCAAGTATTTTTAAGTGTATTATGAAGATAGAGGCATTGTGAAATGAAACTTAGTAATGATTTAAAATTAGTCATTCATTCTTAAAGATGGATCTGTAGAGTGAATAGACATACTTCTGAGAACCCATTGCCTGAAGAGGACAAAGTAAAATCAATGAGAAACACTGTAGTGAGAGGCTGATGCTTGTTTGCATGACAAACGTGTTTATAAATCTGTTTGTTAGAGCTGAATACGAAACGTGGATTGAGTGTGTTTGAATGGTATGTATGAAAAACTTCAGAACAATTTGAGATTGGAACTTAAGCTGTCGTCTGTGACGGCGTACGTATGTTGTGTTACTACAGGATATTTTATTTCACATTGTTCCTGAAACTCAGCATGTGTCTGTCTGCATATATATTCTAAAATTTTAAAGTCTATCGAGTATTCCCTATTTATTTATAGCAGATCATGGGAAGTAAATGTAATGCTGTCATATTCATGATAAAGGAGAAATTCCTGTAATGGAAATACCTCCCTATCTCATTTCATTCCTTGGAAAATCTACTATGTTCTGCTAGTAACGCTTTTACTCAAATTTTGTCTTCACAGATTGTTTCTAGCAGGACTCTAACAAAGCCATTAGTACTTAAAAATGGCAGACCTGCTGGAAGAGGAAGTATTACGGTAAGCCAATGAAGACAATCCCTTCAGTGTTTATACTTAAATGTTTTTTATTGCTTCATTTATTTTAGTTTGTAGCTTGAGCACACTGTGTGTAATCTTCACTGCTGTAAAAAGTATCTTAAAGCTTTTTCCCCAACTACTAATATTTCATTGTCATCCAAAAGGAGAGCAGCTCAACTTCTCTGCATCTGTATGTCTCCTTGCATCCACCAAAGTAGTTAATGACATCTGATGTGCTGTTGTTTGGGCAGTATCTTTAATTGTCGGTGTCATCTAGTGAATCCCAAAGTCAAATCAACTCCATTTTCTAATGCTTTAGTTGTGAACAAACATGATTTTTTTAATGGACCTGCCAAAGGACTGTTACGAATATGAGAAAACTATGTAGTTCCTGAATACTAAACAAGTTATGTTATTTTGTTTGCCTATCTAGATTACAGCAGAAGAAGTGAAGGATAACAGAGTGGTTGTATTGGAAGTAGAAGCAAGAAAACTGGACAATAAGGTATTTATGTGATCTCTGTTTATTTGATGAAGTAGTAAAATCAGAATCTTTTCAAAAGAGGAGACATTAAAACATTATTTTGTATATAAATAATATAATATATAAATAATAAATCCATGAAGATTTTTTTACACTAAAAAAGAAATTGATGAAAGAGGGCTTCAGAGTAACTTCATTGATTGTTTGGGAATGAATTATAACATATTTCTAAATAAGAGAAGTATATTGCAGGGATATTCCAGGAACAGCATACTTCCTTTTTAAATCTTTACATTTAATTGTAAAAGTAAGGGAGTTTTGGTGTAAGCATTGATTTGAATATTTGATTAAAGTATTACCTGTTAGCCCTGAAATAAATGCTAAAGAGTGTACTAGGAGTATAAATATGTCTTATATTTAATACTTTGGGGCTGGCTAAAATACTGTATGTAGAAAGACTTATGAAAAAAATGTTAAAAAAGGAAACGTCCATTATTTTTTCCAGTTGATTTAATTATGCATTTTTTGAAGTTAGTGAAATCCTTAATTTCCCAATGTGAGTATTCTTTTGCATGAACTCTCAGGGATTTGGTATCTGAATACTACAGAACTCTTACCCTAAATTGAGAGACATGCTCAGTTTTCTGTCTTTCACAGGTGGTAATACAGTCAGACTTGCATTTCTTCATCTAAAGCTTTTGTTCTCTGAATTTTTAGTCTACTTTTTGTTAATCTAAGTGGGTTTTTCAACTAGCATTTAATGGCATTCATGCCACAGGCTGTTCTAGGATAATTACATGTTCTTTAAATACAGGATTTTTTTGGAAAGTCAGATCCTTATCTGGAATTCCACAAGCAGACTGGAGATGGAAACTGGGTGATGGTTCACAGAACAGAGGTAGGATATTTTCAGTCAACAGCCTAGAAATTAAGGTTATTTGATTTCCAGTGTGTCACAGCACTAGAGATATATGATGCCTTACAGAAAGAAGAGAATGGTCTTGTAGTTGTTGTGCAGACTAGTTGGAAATCACGTCAGCTTTTCCACTGATACTGGATAAGGCAGGAAGGTCTACCTTACTCTGATTGTGGTGTTATGCCATCCTATTTTAAAGGAAAATACTTAACCCCCCTAGAAAACACCAAACAAACAAAAAAACCCTAAAAAACCTCAAACCCTTCACAAACTTTCTACAGTCTAGAAGAAAACATATTCTGGGTAGGTCCTACATGCACAGCGTTTTCAGTGCTACTCTGATGGTAGAACTTGGCATTCCTGTGACTGTGCTGTTCTTATGTCAGTGTCACCCAGCTGTACTGTTCACTAATGAAAGCAATTATACCAAATGCTTGCATAGCAAGGGCAAACCAAGGATAATGCTGAGTGAGGGAAAATGTGGTTGAGCAGCAGCAGCCTTCCACCCAGGGGAATGTGCAGAGGTCTCATGACAGCAACTGACAGGTCAGGAGTAGGTTTAAAATGTCTGTCTCATTGTAGTGGAATCTCAGGCCCTAGTCACAACTTAAGATACTGTGCACGTTTGAAGTAGTGACCATATTAATTTTGTAGCACAGATACTGAAGAAGTAGAAGTTCTTTTTGTGACAGATTTATAGAAAAAGTTTCTCTCATGAGGTGCTGGTTCTGCATAAAATAAGTCTTTTAAATGAACATTTTGGTCATCTTCCGTTTCAATAATGAATCCAGAATCAGTTGACAAGTTCTGAAGATTCTTCAGTGTTAAGTACCACTTATTTAGCATTCAACTGGAGAGACTCCATGTAGTAGGGTGTCTCTGTCCTTGTACACACATACTGTTTTTGCTTAACTATACCATTAATTTCTTGAGGAAATATTTCAGTAGTGGCATTTCACAATAACTATAAGCTGGCATGAATGGCAATCTGCAGATAATCGATATATTGATACATAGAAATTACAGTGGTGTTCTGGGTAAGTCTTTCTTTTATATATGCTTATGTGTATGTATATATGTTTGTGCTTATTAAAAAAAACAATATCAGTATTTATGTAACGATAAAGAAATGTGATTTTTTTTTTTCAGCATAGGGGCTGAAGGATATAGTAGATCACAGTGCAGTCTAGAAAAATGCAGAGTTGAAAGATGGCATCTCTTGCACAATGGTACTGCATGCTAAGAAAGTGTAGTTTGGTTATATCCCATGTGTCAGTATTTGGATTGCAGGAGGTGATTAAAAGCAGCATTAGTCAACTGCTTTTGCTTACAAAAATCATGGCACGAAGGCATGAAGGATTATGATGGGTACCTCGCACTTTTTTTTTTTAACAGGTTATTAAAAACAACCTGAATCCTGTTTGGAGGCCTTTTAAAATATCTCTCAATTCTCTGTGTTACAGTGACATGGATAAGTCAATCAAGGTAATGTATATGAAACCAGTGTATGTGTTAATAAATGTAATAAATGGAAGATGCGTTTTTCTAGTTACTGCCTTTTTTTGTTTCAAATTGAATTGAAAGCGTTAGGTTTCTTATTTGAGACTCAGATATATGTGCATGTTTGACGGGAAAAAAATAAATCTCAGATTTGTGATGTATTATCTTGTAAAAGTTGGTCTCTGAAAGTTTGGGAAGACAGTTGAACATAAGTAGCTTTGACATGTTGAATTCAAATTCTTGTTTAGATGGTACAGTTTCAGTGTTGCATCAGCCAAAGTTGTTGGTGTTAAAATACTGTATAGTGAAAGGTGCGTGGTAAAGGCTAGAATATGCTTTGTTGTACTTTATGGATCTTGTACTAATCTGTAACTGATGCAACAGCAAACACTAATGAAATTCTTAATAAAATAGAATTAATACATTTAAAATTGTAAAATACAATTAGTTACACTTAATATACCGTCTGAGAGAACAGATGTGGACCAGATCTGTCTTGTGGACGTCAGGTGTAGCAACTCTTCTCATGAGATGAAACAACCTTCTGCCAAAGTCAGCCAAACCTGTGAAGTGGTAGTTTTACCAGAACTAGGTTTTAAGTCTTTGTATCTTTAAATCTTATCTTGAATAAATTGTGTTTATCATCTGAATGTATTTTCTTCAGGAATTCCCTTTGGGGGAAGCTAAACAACAAATCAAAATGTCATTTAGAAGCTATTATGAACGTGTTAAAAGCCTGATATTTTAGCATTAGGAAAAAAAAAAAGGAAGGAAACCACTATACTTGCTGGTTTTCTTCTGTGAAGAATAAATGATCTGCATGTGACAGGCTTTACTCATATGACTTCAGGCAGTCCTAGAAAATGCTTAACAGCCACACAGATCTGGGTGTTACAAGCACCCATATAGATTTAAATGCATAATTATAGAACAGTCTAACAACTTTACAAGCCCAGAACCTGCTTCACTTGCTGCTTCTGTGGTTTTTTTTCTCCTCGTACCATCCTACTTCCTTTTTCCCCAAAATAGTTGTGACAGCACTTAAATCTTCATATACTGTAAATATATTTATCCTTTTCAGTAAACAGCCATACTTAACCTATAGGCCATTGATTAAAATACATTAAGATAGAATTATTCTTAACAATATCACTATTTCAATAACATCTGTTCTTTCATAGCTTAAGAAGGATATATATTTTACATGGAGCTGTTATGGACTTTCAGAAAGACAGAAGTATAATATCTTCACTTACAGATCTGGGAGCTATCACTTCAAACATTAAAATGCAGTCAGGATTGTATTATAATGTTCTTGAAGGACTGAACAATGCTTTTAACATTTTTATATGCGTGCAGTTGTACACGTAATGGGCTATTTGTCATAGTAAGTAAAACCACCACCTTTTCCATAATGAGTGGCTTTTCACCTATTTGATGGCTTAGTTTGTGTATCCCCAGCAATGCACAAACCAAGTTGATTCTTCTGGATTTATTGCTATATTCCATGTGAGTGTGTTTGCAGTCAGTTAAGTTTTTCTGTGTTGAGAATGTGAGACTTTCATCTGGAGCAATCATGTCTAGTTCTGCTGGGGAAAAAAACGCATACAGTTTTATCATATGGTTCCTTAGCTCTATTGTGTGTCAAGGAGAGCATACATGGAACAAAAGAAATGTTTCTGTCTTGCCTGGTGGAAATACTGAATTGGCTTAGATGGGTCAAATATATCAACAAGACAATTTTCGATCCCTTTAAAAGGGGAAAAAAACCCCACTTTGTTGTGAACAGGTATAAATTTTTGCTCAGGAAATGTCTTCAGTTTAAAATTTCAGGTACTGAAGCACTTGGCTGAGTATTTGATTGGCTTAATTTATGTCTGTCAAAAAAATTTTTACATAGTATCTGCCATGAACATTAGTCTGTTGGTACTGTGGCTGTTGTATGAGACTTAAGTTGCTATTCAGTGCATGTGCATGCATTTTTTTGATGTGTTGGTGCATTTAAAATGTAGTAGTGCAAATTGCAACGTAAAGGCATGTTCTGCACGGTGTAGAACTTGCAAACTACACATCGTATTTTGTACTTCAACATTACTTTTTGTTTTCAGAAAATTATTTCCTCTCAGAAACGCAAATATATTTTGCAGATATTTGTTTTGCTTTTTTATTCCTGAATGAGGTGGACAAGTAAGCAAGTAAATTGTTTCTGAATATAACATAGGACTTTTTTTCAGTCTGGTAAGATGGATATGAGAATAGTTATTCAGTTTAAGTCATATATATTCAGAATTTAATTTTTTTTTGTTTTGCTTCCAAATAATGGGTGATTCCTACTTTAAGTCTTGATTTATTATTATTGTTGCTGCTGCTATTATTATTGAATTATTTTAATTTGGTTCCTGTGATTTGATTAACTTAAGTTAGCTAGCATGTCTGTGTGGCTTAAACTGAAATAAAATAACAGAAGTGGTTGGAATTAGCATATGCTGTTATAGATAAATACACAGCTTTTTATCTAGAAAGTTGGGACACGTGCATAAGTTTTTGAAAAACTAAAATTGGAGACACTGCAAGGTTAAAAGCAGCGGTGTAAAACTGATAGGTTCTCAACCAGAAAAGAAGTCTATTTTTCACTGCTTCTTCCTCCTTTGTTGGATTGGGGTGTCAAAAGATGAGTTGATTAAAAGAGTAAAATGTGAGATTAAACATCAAATATAGGAAAAAAGGGATTTTTCATTGACATTCAGATACATGGAGTGTGAATCATAATGACTTATAATTTGGTAGTCTTAAAAAATAATCAAGTCTTGTTACCAGATTTAGGGCTGAACCTTCATGTGCTCATGAATTCTGAGTTATTGTGAAGATTAATAAAATAATATAAAAGTACTAATAAAACTCTTGTGGTTACTGAATAACTGATACATGAAGTTTTTAGCTGGATGCTCAGCAGTAGTTTAAATTTCCTTAATACCTCCAAAAATGTAAGTCTCTTAATCCACGATGACAGCAGAAAAACCTACATATTGTTTTCCTACTCTTGCCCAACACCACCTCATTCCAGAAATGTAGCTCAATATAATTGATGTTACCTGTTCATCAGGAACCTGACAGCGCTCAGTGTTCTTCGCTCCATCAGGAGAGGAGTGGCCAGCAGGGACAGGGAGGTGATTGTCCCTCTCTACTCTGCCCTCGTGAGGCCCCATCTGGAGTACTGTGTCCAGATCTGGGGCCCCCAATACAAGAAAGATGTGGAACTGTTGGAGAGGGTTCAGAGGAGGGCCACAAGGATGATTAGAGGGCTGGAACACCTGCCCTACAAAGAGAGGCTGAAGGAACTGGGCTTGTTCAGCCTGGAGAAGAGAAGGCTGCGGGGGGACCTCATTGCAGCCTTCCAGTACCTGAAGGGAGCTTATAGGCAGGAGGGGATTCAACTTTTTAAAAGAGCAGATAATGGCAGGACAAGGGGGAATGGACTAAAGCTAAAGGAGGGAAGGTTTAGATTAGATATTAGGGGGAAGTTTTTTACAGAAAGAGTGGTGAGGTGCTGGAACAGGCTGCCCAGAGAGGTAGTGGATTCCCCGTCCCTGGAGGTGTTCAAGGCCAGGTTGGATGGGGCCTTGGGCAGCCTTGTGTAGCTCCAGGCCTGGAGGTTGGTGTCCCTGCCTGTGGCAGGGGGGTTGGAGCTCTCTGATCCTTGGGGTCCCTTCCAACCCAGACCATTCTATGATTCTATGATTCTTGGCTGTCCTCCACTTCAGTGAAAGATCTGATATTGGGTATTGGCTTTTACCCACTCTTAATCTGTAGTTTTTAAATGCAATTCTAGTAGTTCCAAGACTACAACATAAGAAAAACTCCATGATGTATGAAATTTAGGGGTGTTTTGGATGGTTAGGTTTGCCTGAACGAGAAATACCAGTGCAGTGTTTATTGTTTGTGTAGGGCTGTTTCTGTTCCTAACACAGTGTAATGCTTTGTTTTAGGTTGAGTGTTATGACTATGATAGTGATGGGTCTCACGATCTTATAGGAAGTTTCCATACTACAATGTCGAAGCTGAAGGAAGCATCTCGGTCCTCACCTGTAAGTCTTACATAGTCTTAAGTTTCCTGCATGACTCTTTGAGCTGTTTTACTCGTTATGGGGTAAAACTTGTGTCACTTGACTTGGAGGTATTGAAGTTGTCTTAGGCTACACCTTAACAATGGTATTGTAACTTAGGCTGTACCTGCTTTCCCAGGATGAGTATCTCGATTACAGTTTTAAATATTACGTATCTAAATACCCACCATAGCATGAATGAATTTCACTATTCAGAAAAATACAGAAACAAAAAAAATGTAGTGTCAAAAACCAGAATGCAATACAGATTTCATTGGAGTTAGAAGGCAACACGTACACAACTATTTTTTCAGATTTTATTTCCTCCTTTATTTCAGTTATGGCACTTAACAACTGTCATGCATGCTGCAGTAAATATGAAAAAAGTCAATGTTTATGACACTGCACAAAAATGCAATTGAATGTGTTACATTAGACAGCTGTTCTTTAAAGTGAAATCAGCCTTCCTGTTAAGATCTGTAACAATTTGCAAACCTTTTAATAGAGAAGATTTACATTTAGGAGAGGAAAGGTGGCATAGCAACCTTAACATAAAAGTCTTTGATTTATGGATGTGTATGTGGTCAAAATATTTTACCGTCTTTTCCTTTAATTCTGTAAAACCAGTAGAACTGCTCCTGCATTAATAATAATGGGATATATTGATTTCCTGCCTGTACATCTCTAACATCTTGAATGTTGCATTTGTACTAAATTCTTCAGAGATGTTTAATGTAAAGAGTGAAACTTGACTGCAGTGGTTTTTGATGGCTGCTTTATTCCCTGCCATGCTTTTTGTTTTGATACCCATTTCTGAATTAGTTTTGAATTATGCATGGTTCACTTCAGTGCCACTTAAGGTTTCATATTGTTTGTAAGGAATTCTGGACTTGTGTTGTCTGCACAGAGTTCATATGCTGGAGCTTCTAAGTGTTTGCTGTGGTTTAGACCGGCTGGCAGCTGAGCACCGCAGTGTAGACCTCATGAGTTAGGATAAGAGCATAAGAGCAGTTTACTGGGACAGCAAAGGGAGGGGGAAATAACAACCACAGGATTTAGAACAGAATATACAAAACTGGTAATCCACAATGCAGTTTGTCACTGAACCATACAACTCCGACCGTACAGCTCAGAGCGGTCCCAAAGCTGGACCATGATGGTAGGTCCCTTTTGGGTAGTTTGGGTCATTTTACATTAGTGAGTACCTCACCAATGGACATTGTAGACTTGTCTAAATGGGGGGTTTTGTAAGCTTTTGGGTAAGAGAGGTTTTTTGTCTTGCTGATTTTGGGCAGGCTGGGTTTAACTTTGCTTGATAATTAAGTAAACTGTATTTTTAATAGAGGATTAAAGTGTCAGTCATAGAATCAATTTTAAAATTTGTTGCATAGATGGCATTTATAGAGCTTTTGTTGGCTTTGTTTGCATTCACGCAGGTTGAATTTGAGTGCATCAATGAAAAGAAAAGACAGAAGAAAAAAAGCTATAAAAACTCTGGCATTGTGAGCGTTAAGCACTGTGAGGTCAGTATGTATTGTGGTTTGGTTCTGCCTTTGGTTCTGTGTTCAGGCATAATGACTCTGATCTGGTGTGCCTTCACCATTCAAACTGTAAGAAACGTTAAAATGTCTGAAAGTTCCAGGCTCTGATTCATATAAGGCAACAGATCATAGAAACACAGAATGTTTGAGTTGGAAGTGACTTCAAAGACCATCTAGTTCCAAGCCCCTGCCATGGGCAGGGACACTCTCCACTAGACCAGGTTGCCCAAAGCCCCATCCCACTTGGCCTTGGACACTGCCAGGGATGGGGCAGCCACAGCTTCTCTGGGCAGCCTGTGCCAGGGCCTCACCACCCTCACAGGGAAGACTTTTTTCCTAATATCTAATCGACATCTATCCTCTTTCAGTTCAAACCCATTACCCCTTGTCCTATCACTACGTTCCCTGATAGAATCCCTCGCCATCTTTCCTGTAGGCTCCCTTTTGGTATTGAAAGGCTGCTATAAGGTCTCCCTGGAGCCTTTTGTTCTCCAGACTGAACAATCCCAACTCTTGCAGCCTGTCCTCACAGGAGAGGTGCTCCAGCCCCTTGATCATCTTCATGGCTTTCCTCTGGATTCGCTCCAGTGATTATCAGGTTGTGCTGAGCCTCTCACCCACCATCACTCCCAAGTCCTTCTTCACAGAACTACTCTCCATCTGTTCTCTGCCCAGCCTGTAGTTGTGCTTGGGATTGTGCCAACTGATGTGTAGGATGATGTTGCACTTTGCCTTGTTTGGACTTCATGGCATCCACATGGGCCCACCTCAAGCTTGTCAAGGTCCCTCTGGATGGCATCCTTTCCCTCCAGCACATTGGCTTGGTGTCATTGGCAAGCTTGCTGAGGATGCACTTGATCCTGCTGTCCATGTCACCGACAAAGATGTTAAACGGTGCTGGTCCCAACCCCTGAGGAACACCACTGGCCTCCACTTGGACATTGAGCCATTGATCACAACTCTTTGAATGTGACTTCCCAGTGAATTCTTTATCTACTGAGTGGTCCGTCCATCAAAGCCCTGTCTCTCCAATTTATAGGTAAAGATACCATGCCGGGCAGTGTCAAATGGTTTGCATAAGTCCAAGTAGATGGCAGTTGCTTTTCCCTTATCCACCAGTAGTGTAACCCCAGTGTAGAATGCCAGTGAATTATCAGACATGATTTGCCCTTAGTCAGTGAAACCATGTTGGCTGTCACCAATCACGTCCTCATTTTGCATGAGCCTGAGCATAGCTTCCTGGAGGATCTGCTCCATGATCTTGCTGGGCAGAGAGGGGAGACTGATCATCATATAGTTCTCCAGGTGTTCATTTTTATTTTTCCTTTTTTAAACTGAGGGTTAAGTTTCCCCTTTTGCAGTCCATGGGAACTTCACTAGTCTGCCATGACTTCTCAGAGATGATGGAGAGTCACTAGCAACTTCATCCGCCAGTTCCCTCAGAACCCGCAGATGTCAGGTCCCATGGACTTGTGAACTTTCAGGTTCTTTAGATGTTCTTGAACCTGATCTTCTCCTACAGTGGGCAGTTTTCATTCTCCCAGTCCCTGCCTTTGACTGCTGTCACTCAGATGGTATGGCTAAAGCACTTGCCCCTGAAGACTGAGGCAGAAAAAATTACTGTGTACTTCTAGCCTTCTTCACATCCCAGGTAACCAGGTCTCCTGTTTCATTCTGGATGGGGCCCACATTTTCCCTAGTCTCCCTTTTATCACTGACACACTTACAGAAGCTTTTCTTGTTGTCCTTGATGTCCCTGGCCTGATTTAATTCTATCAGGGCTTTAGCTTTCCTGACCTGATCCCTGGCTACTTGAACAGTTTCTTTGTTTTCCTCCCAAGCTACCTGCCTTTGCTTCCACTCTTGACTAGGCTTTCTTTTTGTGTTTGAGTTTGTTCAGGGTCTCCTTGTTCATCCATGCAGCCCTCCTGGGTTTGTTTTGCCTGAGTTCCTCATTGTTGGGTTGCATTACTTCCGATTGCCATATCGGATGGCATCTTGATGAAAAAATAAAGCACAGGGGATGATAGACATGTGATTCAGCTGTCAAAGGTCATGTACAATTTGTAAGGCCATTCATTCCCAAACCACATTTTTTCTCAACTCTGAATTTTATGGTGGATTAAAGTCTGGTAAGTCTGTCATAATGCTGTTTTATAAACTATAGCAGCTTTTGGAGCTGCTTTGTTGTCTGCAATTTTGTAAATTCCCTGATTCTGATGCACCGAGTGTGTGATGGCAAATGCTGTAAATATTCCCACTGCAGTGGGTGGGTTCATAGGGTATCTGTAGAGTAGAACTTGTGCTTTGCATGGGTGAAGATAACAGATCTGGAACTTCAGAACTGCTCCAATAATGCTTACTGGTCTTCTACCATTAAAAAAAAAAGTTAATTTCTGTCTTTAACTTCTATTTTTAGATCATAGTAGAATGCACGTTCCTTGATTACATCATGGGTGGGTGTCAGCTGAATTTCACAGTAAGTTAAATTTTTATAAAGTAGGTTTTGAGTTTTGAAACAAAACAAAGCATATCATTAATTGCCTGTGCTTCTCATTTGATTTTTCGTTTGTTTGGGTTTGGTAAAACAGCTTCCCGCCTCCAAACTACAGAACAGCAGAGTCTATTTGGTCTGTTTATTTTCCTTTCTCATGGCCCAAAGTTCTGAATCGGTATTTAGGTTTGTTAGGAACTACCTGAGGTTTGTAGATGGAGACCAAGGAGAAATGTACAGATTTACTTCAGGTTTCATTTTCTTAAGGGCTCTTCCCCCACGCCAACCAAAGATTTCACTTTTGCCCTTGATGGTGGTTTTCAAGACCCTTTGCTTAATGAAAGCAAGGTGCAGAAGCCACCACGTGGGATCAGACCCTTGAGTCATTTAATTCCCAAACCAAATGCAACACAAATAACATTAAGATGTCCTCAGTCCTGTAATATGCCTTATCTCCAAAGCAGAGAAGACCCATCTAGGTCCCAGAAAGAACTGTCTCTAGGCTTCTGTGGGGTCTGGCTAGTCATATTTCTGAGAGGAAGGATGGATATGGCAAGAAACGAGATCAAATTCATTTAACAGCTATTCAAGAGCTGCTGTGAATGGAGAGTAAACACAGTGAAAACCTGACGGGGGAAGTTACTTCAGCCATTCTCCACTTTGGAGTGGCATTGTTTAAGAGTATTAATGTTTTAAGAAATCAGCATCCAAGTATTGTGTCTGTTAGATTTGTAGAAGTCCTGGTAACTACTGTTTACAACTCTTTGGTGATTTTTCACTTTGGCTTTGCAAAAAAAAAAAAAAAAAAAAAAAAAAAGAATAATTTTGCCTCTAACAGCAATTTGATACAAATGTTACATTTGACAGGTGGGCATAGACTTTACAGGCTCCAATGGAGACCCCCGCTCTCCAGACTCCCTGCATTACCTTAGCCCTAATGGAGTTAATGAATACCTGACGGCCATTTGGTCTGTAGGAATGGTCATTCAGGATTATGATACGTAAGTTTTAGGTTTTTGTTTAAATAATTTTTTAGATATGTGTAGATTTTTGTGGTAGTTTCTTAAACCAGTGTTGAAGTTGGCAGCAGGTGTGTTGGAACTTGCTGCACAATCACTTCATCACAAGTAGAAACTTGTATTTACAGCGGATAAGCAAGGCTTTTTATCTGTCACGTAAAGAGCATCATTAATTTAAGTAAGTGCTTGAATTCTTGCCAATTTGGTGTTAAAGACTGGTTTTGGCCCTGGAAACAATTATGGGGGGAGCTTCCATTTTATTTTGTCTTTGCTTATTAAACAGCATTTTTAATGATCAAAAGCAGCACTGATTAGCTGAACTTAGTGAACTGTGACAGCTTTTGAAGGAAGGCACTCACTTCATTTTCTTTAAAATTGCTTTTATAGAGATAAGATGTTTCCAGCCTTTGGATTTGGTGCACAAGTTCCTCCTTCCTTTCAGGTAATGGGATATGTAAATGCACTGTGTAAGACAACTAAAAGCACTTCAGGATGAGATTGTATATACTGACTATGTGTTTTGTGAATTGGCAGGTGTCACATGAGTTCCCATTAAATTTTAACCCATCAAACCCATTCTGTAATGGTAAGTCTGGGAAAGTAACATCAAACCTAGAGAATAAAATGTCACATGTGAAAGGTGAATTGTGAAGTATGTTTTTCTAATTAAATAACGAATTTATTTGTGTAGCCTGAAACAATTTTATAACTGATTTCTTAGCTACTACAAATTTCACTTGGTCTGCCTACTTTAACGATCCATGAAAGAGTGTTTAAACCAGCTAGTGCACACTACAGTGTTGTGTTAAATGTTGGTGAAGCTGAAGGCCTCCACTGCTCACAAGTCATTTATTTTTCATCATGTTTAGCTTTAAATCTTTGCATTGTCATGGTGGAGGCTCCATCCCTGGAGACATTCAAGATAATGCTGGATGAATCACTAAGGAACCTGATACAGTTAAAGCTGTCCCTGATTACTGTAGGGGGGTTGGACTAGATGATGTCTAAAGGTCCTTCCCAGCCTAATGCATTCTGTCATTCTATGATCAGTTTAAATAACTGATATATACAGTGTTTTAATAAGGTCATGCTTTAAAATATCCTACTTCTAATATGAAGAAACAAGTGTGATCTATTTGCGTTCTCTAGGAATCCAGGGCATCGTTGATGCATATCGGGCTTGTCTTCCTCAAGTGAGGTTATATGGACCAACAAATTTCTCTCCAATTATAAATCATGTGGCAAGATTTGCTGCTGCAGCTACACAACAGCAAACAGCATCTGTAAGTTCCCAATGGTAGCACATGTGTGTGTGTATTTTTTCCCTTTTTTTTACTTCTGGTCTATAAAAACTATTTTTCTCTTTTAAGTTTTTAATTGTTCTTGTTTGCACAGCTGTTTACCTTGTAAAATGGTCTTTGATACCCTTAAAACAAGATAAAAGCCAACAGATTTTTGCAGATTGTACACAAAATTTCTCTCCTAAACTAACTAAAACTTTTCAGAGTTGAATTATCAGCTTAAAAGTGCATGGCATCTTTATGGTATCTTTTATTCAGTGCTCTTGATATGTAGTTATTAAAGCCTAATTAAAGCCTTTGCATATAGGATAGTGATTTAACCTCAGCTGAGAAAAATCAACTATGCCTTGTTTCACATCAAACAGCTGAGAGGGTGAATTAAGTAAGCCAACAAAGAAATGGAGGACATAACTCTGACACCTAGGTACCAAGATCTGTTCTTACCCTATGTGCTGTGCCTTCCTCCCTGATAAAATTGGATGTGTAAGTTGGTGACTATATTAAGAAACAGGAAGTCTGAAGAGCAAGTCTTGAGTATCATTTAGATAATAATTCGTGCAAGTTTAGCAAATCTGAAGCCATGCATATCCTAAATAATTGATGACAGCAAATACTGGATTCTCAGATGTCATGTAATATCAAAAAATAACATTGACCATTTTTGCATATAAAAGTACTTGTGGAAACAAATTTGGAAAAGAGCGATGGGGTTTTATATACTAAGAGGTTTATGAAGTTTTGCCTTAGTAGTCTTTCAGTAGTAACTGTCTTATATATTATATACATGCATGTATTGTGAAAGTAGCAAAACCTCTTGTACTTTTTTCCTCCCTGTGTGTAGTATATCTAGCAAGAGATTTTGTTTTTTTCTGCCTGAAAGGATGTATTGAAAGGATGTATCTTGCTGCTTTGCCATTTAATGTGTGTAGTAGATACCTTGGTTTGGTTTGGGGGGTTGGTGGTTGTGGTTTTTTCCAGTATGGGGGAAGTATAAGAAGAGAGAAATAACTCCAGTGTGATGTGCTAGCATGCTGCTGGTTATAGACTTCTCTGATCGTGGCTGCTTTGTAGGCATTATTGCTGGAGTGAGGGTATGGCATGGTGGGGAGCGATGAGAAGAGGTGATACTTGAACACAGGAGATAAGGAAAAATCAATTATTTTGGAGGCAGATAAGAGAGGGTGGGAAGCAAAGTACTGAAGAGGAAGACTTCTAAGAGTAAAGAGAGTGCCTTTGGAACTTGAATTTGTGCTGCGCAGTAATTGAAATGAACCGAGTGAGAGAAGACCAGAAGTTCAAAAAGCGTTTGCTACTTTCTGAATTTTGTACTCGTAGCTTATTCTTGATACTGCAATTCAGAACAGACACTAAGATGCCAACTTTTAGAAGCCCTGGCAGTAGAGTGGAAGCAGCTCAAGTGATGCTTGAATAAGGTACTGAAGTACTGCAAGGTGGTCTCAGGTGCCTTGGTAAGGCACTTCAGGTGCTTCATAAAGCAGCTAGAAAATGTGACTAAAAGAATTTGAAAATGGGCATACTGTTTTTTCAGCACAAAGAGATGTGGTTTAATTTATATTTATGATTTTACAGATAGACTGAAAAAATAAAAGTGTGTTTGACTACCCTTGGTAGCACTTACTGTTGGTTCATTCTTAATTGAAGCAAAGGATAGCGCTTCATAAAGAAGTTGTACAGGTGTTATCTATCCAAAACCTCAATGAACTGCCTTTTATCCCAGGACAAATACTTGGGAGGTTGGTTCGTACAGGGATTTTGGAGAGGAGAAAGGTAATAGTATTGGTTTTTTGGGAGATGGCTGTTTAAAGGTGACTTCTTTTAAAATAAGATTATTTTGTCCTTACAAATTTATTCAGACTGTACAGAGGAAGCCTGACCACAGCCTAGATGGTTGATTGTAGAGTTCATCAAGTGTATTGAACATGCTCAAAGTAACAACAGCCTGTAGTCTTTATGTGCCTTTTTTTTTTAAGAGTACATGCCTACAGGATTTCTACTACTTTGTCATAACATGCTGTTTATTGATTTGACAGCAATACTTTGTACTTCTGATCATAACGGATGGTGTGATAACAGACCTGGATCAAACTCGAACTGCCATAGTTAATGCTTCGAAATTGCCCATGTCCATTATCATTGTTGGTGTTGGAGGAGCAGACTTTGATGCTATGGAGTTTCTTGATGGTGACAATGGAGTTCTTAGGTCCTCATCAGGAGAACCAGCTGTCAGAGACATTGTCCAGTTTGTGCCATTCAGGAAGTTCCAGAATGTAAGTAATACTGTAGAGGCGTGCTGGGTTTGCTAGGATATCCTAAGTATAGGCCTAAGCTTTTGAACTCCAAAGTCTGAGGTTAGTCTCTATCAAATGCAGTAAGTAAAAAGGACAGAAGACTTCAGCATCTGTAGAATTTCCATTAGGTGAGCTGATTCGTGTTTAAAAAGACTCCATTTCTAGTGCAGGCAGTGCTTTCCTGACAAGGTGCTGCCCGGGAATGACCTTTATAAATCTCCCTCAGACTTGATTAAACAAAGGGATGTGCTTTTTGTATGGGAGTAAGAACTTTGGTTTTGTTCTTAAGGGGGTTGTTTTTTACTGTAGACGCCCACTTGTAAACGTGGATTAGTCTCACATTTTAGTGCAGTGTTAAAATTCAAGACAAAATCATGGAGGTCATAATCAGTAGAAGTTGTGTGTGGGCACAAGAGTGATGACAGTTTTAATTTTCATTAAAGCAAATAGGCCATAAAAAAAGCATGAAAGAATGGAGTCATGATTATTTTTTTTTTTACCATAGAACTCAATAAAATATGCCCAGGCTAACGTAGTCTGGCTTTTAAATGGCATGTTGCTGGAAAAAAGATTGCTTTAAAAAACAAATACAAAAAAATTCCTCCAGATGGGGAAGATAAGGTTAATACTTTTTCTTTTCATCCTAATATGTTCAAATTTTGTTTAGTTTCTTAATATTAGCCCTGTTGTTAATACTTCTCATGCCTCCTTATTTTGTCTTTTTATTTTTACTTGTGATACAAGCTCTCTGTTTAATCTCAGAGCAACTCGGGCAAACTGAAAGGATAAAGAGAGCAACATCAATATAGAATGCACTTACTGAATAGCTCACTTGGATACAGATTAACTGGGGTCGATATTCACTATAAAATTATATATTCAAATGCTTTCATTTTCTAGATGAGGGCTGCTTTCTTCCTCATAGATACTTAATCTTACAGTAAAACCAGTATCTCTAGAAGAGCTGCTCTGTGTGGATGACACTGGGTGCAGAAGGTTGCAGATGATTAGCCAAGCCCCTGAAGGGTGATGCTAAGCAGATAGTGGAAGTGGTGTTTACATGGCTGAAGTTCAGTGTCTGCACTGTGTGTGCACGTATTTCATATCACAAAAGGTCTCTTCAGGCATGGTGGCCCTTTGCACACCCAGCTCCTGTTGCTTCAGTGGAAAAAAGCAAATAGCTGGTTCTTGGCAATAGGAGCAAGAAGGTAATGATCTCAGGGGAGCTTCCATCTGTCCCACAAGGGCATTGTGTAGAGCCCTCTCTAAAATGTCAGGCTTTGCATTAGAGGAGGTGCTTAGTACCTGTCTTAGGCTCTCCTTTAACAGTTGGTGGAAACTAAAACTTGGTGTTCTTATTTTGTAAGTCTCCAAAAGAAGCTCTGGCGCAGTGTGTCCTGGCAGAAGTCCCTCAACAAGTGGTGAACTACTTCAGCACCTATAAATTGCAGCCTCCCAAGAATCCTGCTGCAAAGTGAACAGGCTGAGCAGAGGAGCTGAGACTTTGGGCTTGCTTTGCTTGTTGTATCTACAGACTTTGATTCTCAAGATACTTCTGCATACATGTATACACACCTCTATGGTAATATGTTAGCTTTGCAAATCACTGCCAAGTGTGCCTTTCAAGGGCCAAAATTGTAGTTATGTTAATATTTGATGTTGATTTGAGAGATGGGGCTTACATGGGTGCTTTTTATTTTGAAAAGTAAAGTGGGGGGGGAAAAGGTTCAATATGCAGAGAACAACTGGCAGTTTGATAAATACTGCCAGTGGGAGTGTCCTGTGACTTCTGTGGGGATCAGCACCAAGGACTACAGCTGCTCAGTGATCAGAAAACCAGTCTGAAACAATAAAGAGGGTATATCCCCACCGAGCAGATAAAAGTTTCTATGTGGTTACCAAGTTTGGAAGGCTTCTGTGTCTGTTAAGACACCATAACACAATGTTGTCACGGGAATTTCATAATTAGATGATGGCCAGAACAGAGTGTAAAGGCCCTCCTTGCATGCCTTCTTCACAGTTCAGTGCCTTTGGCCAGTGCCTGGGATTCAGGGCTATGTCAGTGTGAGCCAAACAAGTCATTAAAGTGTATATGCTTGCCTAGCATGCAGTCTTTTAAGGCAGCACAGGAATAGCTAGGGTGAGTCAAGGTAACGTCTCAGAAGAATGCTGTTGGCCTTTGAGACTACTACTGTAAAGGCCGTGCAGTGAGTTTGTGTGTGCTGTGCTGGAACATGGGGACCCCACGCTTTATTTCGGTTGGAGTTTTGTTGTGGGGCTTTTTTCTGTAAAACAGTTATGACCAGTGATTTTTTTTAAAGAGCTTTTTGTGAGGTGGGAGTTCTCTCTTCAGTTTAAAACTTTTGTCTGACTTATTACCACATATTTTCAAGCAAAGATGGTTCTTGAAAGTGCTGCCTAATTTATATTGGCTTTATCATGTTTTGATTTGTGCTTCTTTTTCCTGAGCTCACTAATGAAAAGTGCCTGTAAAAAAAAAACAAACCCCAGTCTTCCCTCTTCCCTCCCATTTGAAAGACATAAAAAAGTCCCTAACCTCTCATCTTGTAATAATTGTACTGTGTTTCTCTAGTGTAAACAATTTCTGCTTGGTTTTTTGTTTTTGTTTTTTTTTTAACTTGAGTTTTCTCTTCACTGTTTAGACCAAGTGTGAATCATGTTGTGTTTGCTTAGGGCATAGATGAAGCTTTCTTGTCTCCCAGCTGCATATTGCTTGCTGAGGTTCTCTTCTCATCAGTTACCACTTCCAAAATGCCCATTGTGAAAATCTTGCAGTTTTATATCCAAAGTGGTTTTGAGTTAGATATCCAGCTGGTCTGATTTTGGATGGTGAAGCTGTAACACGTAAGAACTGAATGGACTCACACTAAATTTAGCATGCTTTGGCACATCAACTCATAGTGAATGGGACCTTGTATGTGATTTTTTTTTTTTTTTCAGCTGCTGGAGCTGCTCTGTCATTTCTCCTTATTAAAAAAAAAAAGTGTATAATACTGTCAAATATCTGTATTCACATTAACATTGGTTATTGAAATTGCCTTGCACAACCTGTAAAACATATCAAATGTTTTGTAGACAATTGACTAGTTATCAGTTACCAATGACTGTTGCTCTCCACACAATTTTTCTTGGTGGAATGGTAGTGGAATGCTAGGAAAGAGTTTTCGTTTCATACTAAGCCAAGATTTTTTTTTTTTTGAGATCTAATTAATGTGTTTGCTTATATAAAAGTCCATGATCATCTTTTTATCAGTGTAGACAAAAAGTGTAACTCCTTTAAATATAGAATTATAACGACGCACCTGAGATAGAACCCAAAATGCATAGATCAAGGAAGTAGCTATAATGAACCTAAATCACACTGCTACAAATTGACATTGTATGATTTTGGAACAGTAAAGTGTTTCACAGCCACATGCTCCATGCACAGAGATAACGGGATGCAGTATTAGCACTTTGTATGGATTCACTGTCGTGGAGGAATACTACTGATAGGAGTACGGGATACTACTGAAGTTCTCTGAGCTGCCTGCCAAAAATACAATGCTGCATCTGAGTTCTATTACCAATTCTGCTTTAAGTTGCCATAGAAGTGCATTTAAATGCATTTAAGTATGTTAATAGCTATTATTATGCTAAATATCTGCTGCATATAAAATACATAAACCCTTTTGACTGTATTCTATACATAAATTCTGAGTTTCTACAGTAGAGGATTCATTATCTCTTAATGGAAAAGTGTCCCCATGTTCCTTGGGCTTAGGGAATTAAATAGCATCCCAGTGACATCTACTTCTCAACATGACCTATTGTGTGTAAAAGAAAAATGTTTCAGCCCTGACAGGTACAAGAGCCATTTTCCCGGTGTAGCCTCTCTCTCTCTCTCTCTCAGATGTGTAGAGGTGTATAGCTAGCAGCCTGTTGGAAAATTGGGAAACTTCCAAATTAAGCTGAAGCAATATTCGGAGTCAAGGACTGAAGCAGATTGTGAGTTTGGGGGGAAGAGGGAGGAATACTTTTGTGTTGCCATTTTTTGTTTATTTTTACATGTAAAAAGTGCCTTATTAGCTTGAGGGTGACAAAGCAAAATACTCTGAAAGTTTTGTGAAGTGGCTGTGTTCGTAGGTCACTTGCACCACCTTGTGATAAAAATGATGTATAGCAGTCTTCATAATCAGATTCTTTTTGCCTTCTAGTGGTAATATATATATACATATGTACAGCAGAGAAATAACCTGTAACCAGAATTTTTTACTACCCTATGTATTTCAGTTCTGATGAAGTTAACTGATTTACAATACCTATACATTAAAATTATCATTTCAGTATGCTGTTCTTCTGTTGTACTTTTGTATCCAGCATTTTCCACGTAATGACAAATGGTGCTTTGCAGCCCCCCTGAGTGTTCCACAGGCTGAACAGCCCCGGTTTGTAACAAGTGTTACCGCATGAGGGTGAAAAGGCTTTTTCACTCAGTGCTGAGGAATGTGCAGTGTGTGTTTCATAAAGCATCACCTACAGGCAAACCCACAAGAAAATACTCTGAAACTAGTCCAGATAGCAGTGACTGTTTCATGCTCTTTGCCGTGTCAGAGTGCTTCCATGTATGTTTATGTCATGCAGTTATTACCAGGTTTTCCAAATGATTTTTTTCCCTAGAACAGTACCTGTCTTTCAAGTAGAGAGGCATGCAGATTTGGTTATTTTTAGCTTTCAATTACGTTGCCCTCCCCTTCAGTTTCTTGACATTCAGCGTAGCTGAGTCTGGGATGCTTTTTTGGGAAACAGAGATACTGGAGCCGCAGCACTGCAGTGGAGTGTGATGCCATACAGCACCTCAGAAGCCACAGTCTCCAGTATCAAAGCTCACTTAAGTGCTCCAGGGTAATTCACTCAGCTTCTCCAACAGATTGATCCACAGGGCAGTAGTAGGTTACTGAAAGGGTTTAATATGACAGGAGTGGGTCTTGGCCAGTCTTGTGGTGTTCCTTCTGCTGAAAGCCCTATTAATAGTTATAACTTGGATTCCTGGTCCTTCCTGCCCACCCATAAAAATGTGAGAATCCTGAGAAGGAGAAAATACTCCAATATCAGAAAAGTAGATGTTACAGAATTGTTTAGGAGGTTGGAAAAGAACTTTAACATCATCGAGTCCAACTATTAACTTAGCACTGCCACGTCCACCACTAAACCAGGTCCTTAAGCACTACATCTACACATCTTTTAAATACCTCCACTTCCCTGGGCAGCCTGTTCCCATGCTTGATAACACTTTCAGTGAAGAGGTTTTTCCCACTGTCAAACCTAAACCTCCCCTGGCACAAGGCTATTTCCTCTCATCCTACCGCTAGCTACCTGGGATAAGAGACCAGCACTGCACCCCCTTGGCTACAGCCTCCTTTGAGGTAGCTGTAGAGAGGGCTAAGGTCTCCTCTCCCTTTTTCTGCAGATGAAACAACCCCAGTTCCCTCAGCTGCTCATAAGACCTGTGCTGTACACCAGAGAAAACCAGATGGATTTCTTCTGTGTGGCCATGATCTTCTGCAACTACTGATTTGTCTTCTTTTTTGTTCTGTGTCTAAGGAACGTGGGAGCTGTGCATAACTCAGTAATTTTGCAGATGGAACTGCCAAGCTTTCCTGCAATCCTGAGCTGTAAAGAGATGTAGCAAAGCAGCACCTCGTGGGATGCCCTGCTGCTGTGGTGTAATCTTGCTGCTGCAGTCTCAACCCTTACTTTGTAATATATGTCAGTGGGTGATTGATGAACTTAAATATGCCAACAGTGAAATCGTTCAGTTACCTGACAGCATTTGTGTAGGCAGGAGGGGGTTGAATCTTTTGCAATGAGAAAGCTTTACTCAATATAAAAATATTAAAATGGGGGGAGGTATGTGTTTTTCCCCTTTCCATAATGTTTTGACAATGCTCTGTGCATTAAAAGATGTGAGAGCCCTGTGTTGTAACGAATTCACAGATCATTATTATTCACAAAAGGCCTCATTTGTGGAGCAGTTCTGCAATATTTCTAGTTTTGGGGTTGTATCAAGATATTCCTGGCTGATGGAATAGAAGAATAATTCCTTATAAGGCTTCTTAGCATTCTTCTACCTCTGTTACAACATTCTTTTTTCTCATTTAGCAGAGAACAAGTAACATGCACCTAAAGGTGGCTCTTCCCATGTAGCAGTGGAACCTTTACCTTGCCAGTAATGTGACAAAGCTTTCTTTTTGGGAGGGATTTGGTTCCTGGTCGTGTCAGAGGATGTGTGGAGTATATAACACATGCCAAGCTCCTGCTGATTGTGGTTGGGCTGCTACCTTTGCCTGTGGTTAAAGAAGTTGAAAGGCTTTAAAGAGCAGGCCTACAGAATGCCCAGCCCCAGGATCCCATGCAGCCAGCAAGGTGAACGTGTAGCTGCGGCATGGAGCCTGCCTTGGCTGGCTGGTGAGCTGAGGAGCTGTGAAGCCTGTTCTTGTGATTTCTTGGCTTGGCCTCTGCATAATGGTTTTAGTTCCCAGGACTGTCCCTCCAGTGGGGACTGAAATCGGGTAGGGAGAGAAAAGAGATGCAAACCAATGGAAGAGAAAAAAGTAACTGATAATTAAGCTTAAAAAAATCCAGCCTTTTGTTTAATATTGTTTCCCTTTCTGTGATGAGTTGATGCAGGTTGGCAGCGTGGGAGCTCCCTGTTAGACAGCTGTAGCCCTCCCAGCTCTGGCACTGGTAAAGAGTTCACTTCAGTTTGCAGGTATGGTCTAGTTCAGCCCTGGTAAGGCATCAGGCTCGCTTTGCACTGTCAGTCAAGGTGAGTAACAGCAGTGTCGGTTGAAACTATGCACCACAGATCCAGAAAAAACAAATTCTGTTTTTTTTATAAAATGGCCTTTATTTTTAAAGTGGTCAGTTTTGATACAAAGATTCTTTCAAAAACTTAGCATCAACTGCTTGCTCTTTGAAAGGCCAGTGTTAATGCCTAACCCCTCGAGAACATCAAACGTGGAAATTGGCAGCCCAGAGTTAAAGGTCACTCCTTGGGTGTGTGGGGGGAACATCTTAAGTCTTGGCCATATTTATTCTCCAAAGTCCAAAACAACTGGAGCAGATGCACTTTCACAAAGCTGGCAATATTTCTGCAGCTTGCTTCCCTGTTGTGTATTTTGTGATTTTATCTTTTGATGGTGGTCAGGTTTTGTAGCCCTCTGTCCCAAGCTAAAACACCCCAGCACACAGCACCACAGCTTTCTGTGCTGAGCCGCCCCAGTCACAAAAGCAGGTCACTGATGAGAAGTGTAAGGGGAGGAGAGAGAAGGATCGAGAGAAACGTAAGTAACCTCAGCAGCAGTAGGGCAGTAACAAGAAAAAGGATAACTATGGGAAACCAGAAAAGAAAGTAGAAAAGAACACCCAGAAAAATTAAGAGCCAGCTGAGCAACAAGAACAGCAATAAGAAAGTGAGGATAAACAGGAGAGGGAAGAGGAGAAGTAGGAACAAGACAGAGTAGGAGAGAAAGGAGAGCATGGATCAAACAAGAAACAAGTGGTCCTGAAATACAATCAAAGCTCTAATTCTTATAACACTAGAAGTTCTCTTTTCAGGCTCAGGGCTAAGAGATGAGTATATAAATAATTGGTCCAGCTGTCTCAGGAGGGGAGGGAAAGAAGAGGAGCTGGGGTAGATTTTTCTCTTGAGTACTCTCTACTTTTAATCTTTTGTACCCAAAAGCAGTCAGCTAGCCCTCTGAATGCAGAAAGTCAACAGATGGAGCCACAGCCCAAAGCACCATCTATTTCTTTGTTTTCTCTTTAATTTCCACCTTAAGGATCTCTCCTTCTCCTGCTCTGGGGGATGGGGACATGCTAATGATCAGAGACTCATTAGAGGTTCTTCTGTGTATAACTGCAGGTGGTTTAGCATCTGTATGCGGCTCTTCCTCTTGTGCCGGGGGTGCAGATGAGGCTGTGGGCTCTGCCGGCTTCTTCTCTTGTTCAGGTTTCTCCTCTTGCTCAGGCTTCTTCTCCTCTTCTTCAGGTTTCTTCTCCTCTTGTTCAGGCTTCTGCTCCGTTTCCGTCAGAGTTTCCTAGAAAGAGGAAGTTTCATGTTTTCCAGTGCTGCTGCAGGAATTTGGGAAGTAGTTCTATTCTGCAGATGCAGTGGAAAGGCACAGCGTGGATGCTGTGATTAATGTCTGCAGTGCACAGCAATTTGTATTTAGATGCTGAAAATCAGTTTCTAAGT
Organism: Gallinula chloropus; assembly: GCF_964237585.1. Taxonomy (NCBI): domain Eukaryota; kingdom Metazoa; phylum Chordata; class Aves; order Gruiformes; family Rallidae; genus Gallinula; species Gallinula chloropus. Next base: position 29,254,508 of record NC_140086.1, on the reverse strand, counting down.
GAAAAATGCAATTTCAGAACCAGAAAGTCAACATAGAACCTGGGAAAAGCTTGTGGGCCATGATAGTATCTGCTTCTTACTAATACAGCGGCGTGAAATGTGCAGGTTTAGGGGCACACAACCCTTCCTTTCTTTCCTTTCCTTTACCTACTTACACAAGCATAGAAAGAAAAAGTGTTGTGTAAATCCTGACATACTGCCCAGCGCCACAGTTCCTTGGCCGAGCCTGTTTGCTATTACATTCGCACGTCAGGTTGGGCAATGTTTCTGTTCCAATCAAAGTGCTGCAGTAATTTGTGTCAGCAAAGTTCTTTATTTAACTTTAAAAAAGAAATAAATAAAAATTACTGACAGTTCAGCTATAAATACAGAAAAGGGTTCTGCCACCTTTTGATAAATGTACAGAACTGAGCAGGTTCTTATTAACATTTCTCAGAGCCGAGTATAATGTGGGGATTATTTTCCATGAACTAAAGTAACAGTTTTCTCACAAGTGCAATATATTAGAGATTTAATCAGTTTTAGCTGGGTGGGCCAAACTTTAATTTCTGTCTTCAGGATCTCTGACAACCAGAGATCTGACTCTGAATCAGAAAGTTCAAAGTGTGATTGAGTCAGCTGGATCAGATTACTCTCTTAGGATATTTCTGTATTTAATGGTGTTTACATAAAATTTGAAGATCAGATGCCCTTAGTGCCCCTGTAAAGTCTGTTTTATCCCTACTTTCTTTGAGGATTTTTGTTTGGTTGCTTTTTTTCCTTGTTTTTCCTCTGGTTTTGTTTTCTCTGCTTTGCACAGAGTCTGCATCCAGGAAGATTTAAGCCAAATTTTAGAATTAGTGTTTACAGAGATTCATTACAGTGATCATATCTCAGCTACTGGGAGTTTTTGCCGTTAATTGCAGACAAGCTACATTTTTGTCCACTCTGCCCAGGCCCTTTCCTATTTCCCTCTTCAGCACCGGATTTATCTATTTTCTGTGGCATTACCTTAATGTCTCGTTCTCTCTTCAGCTGCAGCAGCTTAGCAAGGCCATCTTTTCCTTTACCTCCAAGCATTGCTTTAAACAATTTTGGAGTTTCCTGTTTCTGCCCAAACAGACTGGCCAAGCCCCGTGGTTGTTGCACTGGTGGTCCTGGAGGAGGTTTCCCCTTCTCCTTCAGCAGCACCCTGGAGATGGGAAGGAATGAGAACAGGCAGCAGTGCTGTGAACGGAGCAGAGTTCCTCTAAAGATAAAACGTCACATTCATGGATGAAAATCTGGCAACTTTTCCAGCAAATTGGCTTTTGTCCCAGGTCCAGTGGCAAGAGCAAAGCTGGAAAGGGCAGGGGTTTTACCCCAGCCCTGGTGGAGTTGGAGGCTACTGTTTAATTTGAAGTCATAATCACTGAGTTGTTTGTGTTGGAAAAGACCTTTAAGATCATCAGGTCCAACCATTAACCTGGCACTGCCATTTCCACCACTAAACCATGTCCCTGAGCACCACATCTACATGTCTTGTAAATACCTCCAGGGGTGGTGACTCATCCATTTCCCTGGGCAGCCCATTCCCATGCATGACAACCCTTTTAGTGAAGAATTTTTCCTAATATCCACTCTAAACCTCCCCTGACACATCTTGTGGCCATTTCCTCTTGTCCTACCACTTGTTACTTGGTAGACGAGATGAACCTCATCTGGCTAGAACCTCCTTTGAGGTAGTTAGAGAAAGCAATTCAGGTCTCCCCTCAGCCTCCTAAACAACCCCAGTTCCCTCAGCCGCTCCTCATAAGACTTGTGCTCTAGACCCTTCACCAGCTTTGTTCTGTTTTGGACACATTCCAGCACCTCAATGTCTTTCTTACAGTGAAGGGCCCAAAACTGAACACAGCACTCAAGATGTGGCCTCACCAGTGCTGAGTACAGTCACTTCCCTACTCTTGCTGGCCATATGTTTTCTAACACAAGCCAGGATGCTGTTGGCCTTTTTGGCCACCTGGGCACACTGCTGGCTCATGTTCAGCCAGCTGTCAACTCAACATTCCCAGGTCCTTTTTCTGCAGGGCAGCTTTCCAGCCACTCTTCCCCAAGCCTTTAGCATTGGATGGGATTGTTGTGATGCAAGGCACTGAGCCGCCTTGTTTGCCTCAGCCTATCAATCCAGCCTCTGATGAGTCCCTCCCTCCAGCAGATCAACAGTCCTGCCCAACTTGGTGTTGTCTGCAAATTTAGCATGGATGCACTTGATCTCTTTGTCCAGATCATTGATAAGGATATTAAAGAGAACTGGCCTCAGTTCTGAGTCCTTGGGAACACCACTTGTGACCGGTAACTCCTTTAACCACAATTCTTTGGGCCTGGCCATCCAGCCAGGTTTTTTTACCCAGCAAAAGTACATCTGTCCAAGCTACAAGCAGCTGGTTCCTTACCTATATCCTGGAAAATAAACAAGTCCAGGCTTAAATTAAAGTGTCACAAAGCAGATGAGAGTTTTATAAGGTAAGGAGGAGGACAGATGCCTCATACCTGAGATAGAAGTCTCTTACCTGGCCTTCTGTATTTAGTGCTTAATTTGAAATCCAGCTGATGCTTGTGGAAGTAATAGTTTACCAAACTAACTCAGCCTGGCTCATGTCTCATAGGTTAGATTAGACAGTGGTACTTATTTTTGGTCTTCTTCAGTAGAAGAAGATACCCTGGAGATATAAAAATTGCTGCCAATCATGTAGCAGATGAGATTTTCACACCCTTCTATAGCTGTACTGATTTGCAACCATAACGACAAGAAGTGAGAATGAACGACAAGGGTAAAGATGAGATGACAGTTCCAAGATAGATGGAACCAGTGAAAAGCAGAGGCTTTCAATTTCTATTATGTTACTCTTAGTTTTCAAGGCAACTTCCCTGTCCTTGCAAAAGCCCTGAACTAAGGCTTTCTTACGACCAAGGACTATGCTTGCAGTCTGAAGTGCAGTAAATCCCATAATACTGTCATTTTCTCCAGCATCCTGTGCTTTGTAACTCTGGGGATTTCAGAAGTAAAGACTTTAGTTTTTAAAGTTTTATTGTCATGAATTTAAAAAGTGCACTTCAGTGGCTTGCATGGATTTATTATGTAAAGACCATACAGTGAGTATCAGGCAGGTGATAATGGAACTAATTTCTTGCTTGAATAACTCCTTTGAGTTTATTTCAAGGAGCCCTTTAAAGGTGTGGGATGGCCAATGCAATCCTACAGGGGAACTCTAACATAAATCTTCCAGGGCAGAGCAGCTGAAAACTTGGTTCCAAAACAATGTAACTGCAATCTTCATCAAAGCAGATCAAAGTAGTGCACAAATCTCCTGGTGGTGCCTTGTTTTTCTAGAGACACAGCTGACCACAGATTGAGCACAGGAGTTTTGGAAGAATTAGTGGATGCCTAGGCAGGTGAGCAGAATACATGGCCTCCAGCATAGGGTAGGTACTGTGTATCTTAAAATTAAGCAGAATATCCTATATCTAGGCTGATATCTAGAGTGGGCTTTGGGCTCAAGTGGGAATGCAGATATGAAGGATTGTCGGTCTGGATGCTCTGTAGAGGAAGGAGAATTCAGTGGCTTGGCAGCATATGATTAAAGCAAGCAAGAAAGAAGGAAGTATGGGACAGAGAGGCTTACCAGGAAATGAAGGGTATACAACGGTTTAGAAAGAAGCTGGAGAAAAGTCAGGAAGGATAAATTCTGGGGACCATCAGTCAGAGGATTTGTTCTATCTTTCTACCTTTAATACTGGTTTTGCAAATTGGGCAACCAGCCCATTCTCTGTCTAGGTTCCTTGTTCCTGAGGGATGTGATGACTCCCAAGATACTGCTGTTTGACAGCCAGGGCTATTGAAACATGCTGAATGCAATCATCTGCTAGCACCTCCCTAAACAAAATGTCACTCCTGTGCTATGTTTAGTCTTCTCTAGTGGTATTTCAAGTATGGGAGCAACCTTCCAACCTTTGATAGCAATGCAAGGCAACTGCTTAGAACAATGAGTGCTAAAGTATACTAATAATGACAAACTGTTTCATGTATTTGGGCATTTTACATGGTAGCAAGGTACTAATTTTCTCGTAATTCCATGGCAAAAATCTGTCAATATTTTGTCCTTTCACAGCTGGGGAAACGGTGATCCTAGCAAGCTTCAGACAAAGCAAGATGAAAAGCAGTTTGGGTTTAAATTCCCATTCCAGAATCCTTTAGAACAAAATGCACACCTCTCTAATCTGTGTAGGATCTCGTTGGACCTGTCAAATCTGTTCCCAACTACTGCCTGAGGTTTTGGAAATGCATTCAGGTCTGTGGGTGCATTTAAGCATATCTCTGTAGAATTCATTGCAAATGTTTGTTTGCACCTTTTAAAACCTACTCCTTAACTGACATCTGTCCTGCAGTTTCTTTCTTGACTATGTAAGGAGTCTGGGTATCCAGGTATCTCTTACTTGTTTTGTTACCTGAAACACAATGGAGAATACAACTACATTCAGGGCTTCATTCTGCTTACCACATTTCCACGACCCTTGGAATCCCTGCCAAGACCATATCTTCCACCAGATACTATCAGCAAATCCGACCTCTATAGACAAATGTGTTTACATCTGCCACTCTCCCAAGAAAGGAGCGCAAATCTGTCCAGAAGCCACAACTGTCCATTATGCAGCTAAATAATGTGACTAAAAAACCTGTTATTAGGACATACTTTGCTTTCTTCATGAGAAGTTTTTCTGAGTCAGGATAATGCACCAAGATTTCATTGAGTGTTTTCTTGTCCAGAATGAAAAGGTTGGCAAAACCATGAGCCACCACGTTGGCAGTCCTTCGATTTCCTCCACCTGCAGCTAATAGGCTGGAATGAAAATAAGCATCTTCAGTCACATTGTTAGTTGTCCCAGTGAGGAATCTCTTGGCTGAGGAATCTCTCTGTTAAAGTAGTCTTAAAGCTCACTTACATGCCCAAATGTTCTACCTGATGTTCTGAAAAGTCCCTTTGCAATTGGGATTAGAAATACCTTCTTGCCTCAGGAAGGCAAATCGTCAGGCATATGTTTATGTTAAGGACATGAAAATTATTGCTTGATAGAGAAATTTCTCCCAAGAGACCCCCACAGCAAGAGCAGCCTTTATTTTAGTCCTCACGTGAACTTGTCATTTCATTAATTTTATTGTTGAAAATTATTTACGTCAGAAGTAGAGCAGCACAAGTCCATTATTATTGAAAGAGTTATTTACAATGAAGAATGATTCTCCTAGAATTTTAATTTCCCTGGGTGAGTAACCTCTGTGGGACTTTGGTTTTCAGTTTTCTCACATACCACATCTCACGTTTGAATGTTGGCAGGTTGAATCACATGGATGAGAAAGGTCTTTCAACCTGACAGTTACAAATGTGTCTGCCAGAAAAAGAAGGCTGTTTTGTTTGAAAGTAAGGCATTAGACCAGTTTAATAAGCAGCAGTTGGCCATAGGAGGGGTATCCACATAAGCACTGTATGTTGTACAAATTAAAACCAAAAAGATTCATCTTGCATTAAGCGAATTAAATGGAGAGACTTCAGTTCTCAGCTATGGTGATATGCAAGAGAGGTTGCATTTTGCTTTTAGTACTTAAACTGCTTTATCACTGCATTCAATGAGATCTACCCTAAAATTTGTCCCATAAATATCTTGCAGTGAGTTAATATTGTTAGAGAATATTTAACAATATTAGTTATTAATAAAGGCTATTATGGACCCCATAAACTAGGAATGAATTTTAATCAAGTATATAAAAATTGTGATTAATATTAAATATCTTTGTAGAACATATTCATAAATTAAATCCTAAAGATTATATATTATGTTTTATAAAGGACAGTCTGAGACCTCTGCAACTCTGTGTACAAGGCTATTTTTTCTGCACATGCCACAAATACTCACACACATGCAGAGTGGTTTTTCTGCAACCCAAGACAGCAATCAATAGATGAACTCAAGCTGAAAATGTGGTATGTGATCTTCTTTCTAAACAATTCTGTACAATTCCGCAGGTAGAATAAAACTATTTGCACAATAAGAAAAGCAGCTAAAACAAATTGCAAACAGCTTTTGAGTTCTGATGAATCACTTCTCAACAAGTCATTGAACAATCATTTTCAGGCTTTCCTAACAGAAAGCTCATTTTATTGAGGCAGACTAGGACTAAAGAGATCAACTTTTTTCATTATGGTGATGATGTGAGGTGAATTTTACAAGAAAGTCCTTGATCGAAAAGAACCTTCTTTTACTAAGGACAGTGTTATGGACTTAATCATCTGGTTTGGCTAATGTGCTAAGAGTTACATATTAGACCAAATTTTTTAAAATAACTACATTTGCCTTGCAATGGTTCTTGATAATGTCATCCTGGCATTAATAAAGAACTTTGCTTTTTTCACCTGACATTTTCTATTCCAGTTGTTAGCCTGCAATGATGTAGTATTACCATGAGATAATAACTTTTGAATTCTTATGCTAGCAGATTCAATTTAGAGGTATAAAGTTGTCAGAGCAATGACTCAGTTTATCTATTTTATTTTTCAATAGCTGATCTCTGTCAGAAGCTGCTGTTCATTGAAATTAGCTGGTTGATCAGCACATCACCTGAACATGCAGGGTTGTGGCAGCTCGGCACCTATGTGCTTATGGAGACAACAGGTAAATTGGATAAGGGAAATAGGCCTGGGTCTTGCTTTTGAGCAGGATGTTAAACACCAAAGGGCACAACTCATTTAAAAGCAGCAGCTGCCACTTTCTGGGAAATCCTGGGGCAAAGTGGAAGAAGTAATCTTCCACAAAGCTAAGGCCTCCCTTTAGTTTTGATTTTTTTTTTTAAATAAAAGTTAAAGTTACAAAATAGTAGAAAGGTTAAAGCTGAGACCAAACATTTAGAGATCTTCCTGTCAAAAAAATTACATGTAAGAGAGAAATATTTTAATTTTTCCAGAGTTACCATTTTCTGGTAGGAAATTGTTCCAATGAAATAACAGTACATGGATGAATGAGGACATCTGGCTTAAAGTGTAAATTTATCTGGGCTAATGAGGTGTTGTGTTATAGTTGAATTTCTCTCATTCTCAATTGTCTGTGCAGACAGGCTCTCATTAGGGCAGCAATCTGTTTGCCTCTGAATCTGAGATTATTTTGCTTACCCAAACTGCTATTATCTATACAGGAAAGTAGCGACGAGGGTAAGATGTTAATTGGAAGGCAAGTCCTATTACTTAATCTGTTTCTGTAATAATGTTCAAGGCTGAAACTAGCAAAGGACTTGTTTGACATCAGCCTTGCATCGGCCTTCTGGTATAATTCCGTGAATTTTTTTTTTGAAATAAACATCTTTTGTTTTCTTCAACTCCTTTGCCCTCAGAGACTTTTTAAGCATCATTTACATGCATTTTGAACAGGGCGAAATTGAACAACAAGTGTCTTATAAATCATGTAGTTAAAGCACTCCGAATGAAGCCGGCGTATTTCTCTAAACACATCTTGAATCAGAAATCAGAAGGAAATCAGCCTGATATCAGGTGATGACCACACTATGAATACTGGGGGGAAAACTTGGATGTGCTAAATGGAGTGATGTTGCATGCACTAAAGAATGGGGTTCTTTCATTTTCTTCTGCTATACGGTATTCAGAAGACCTTGACAGAACTTACATAGAGAGGCACTATACAAACTCATTATTTTCTAACATTATTTGCCACAAGGAAGAGGATAAATCTCCACCGATACACTTAGCGCTTCATGTCTTTTCTTCAATTTTGAGGATGTCTGCTAGTTGCTGTGCATTTTCTCCTCCAGCTTATCCAGTGCCTGTCATTTATATGCAAATTACATGTGTCTGAACTGGTATGCTGCCGCAGTAGGTCAGCAATGAATAAAACAAGACTGGAAGTGTAAAGTTATAGCATTGCTGAGGGTTTTAATGGCCATATGTGCAATTATGTGAAGAGCAGCATGTTCTGGGAAATGAATCTTTACAGGCTGTTGTGTATTTCTCACGTGGAAACAAGCACTCACCTGCATTAGATCAAAAGTCTGACAATCCCTTCCTCGTTTGCAACCAATCATAATCATTTCTCAGTTTAAAAAATTACGTCCTTGCTCCGAGTGCAAGACTAATAAATAATTGAAAACTGTGTGCGTGTTAAATATCTGGACTGCAGTAGCTTTTCCTCTTATCTTTTCATTATTCAGCTCTTACTGAAAGCCAGTGCGTTCTCAGCCTTTCCACACAACTTACAGCACGGCATTTTGTTTTGAGGCTTTGCTCAGGTACTGTATTGTCACACAGAGAAATGCCTTTCAAATAACCTCCTCTCAAGGAGCTGATACAATTTCACTTTCCCACTCAGCAAAGAAATGTCCGTATCTGTGGGATATATCAGGTGTTTCCCACTTGAGGTCTAGGCAAGTTCTGCCTGCACGTCTGTGGATACACAGGAATGTTTCCCTTTCCACAGAGGAGACATGAGTAGAAGATAAATGTAAAACTGGCACAGAGCTGATTACCGCTTTTCAAAAGGCAGATTAAAGCTACCAGCAAGAGGATTAACAATAACAGGAAGGCAGCTGGAGGAAATCAAGAATCCAGTTTATCACATGCAGCAGCACATGTATTTTGTTACTTTTCCTCAGGCCAACCACAGCAGGGGGACACGGTGCCTAAAATCCAGCACTTGGCTAATTGGGGAGCGTGGCCCATAAGAGTTAATGGATTCTGCATAGCAACCACATGGAGAATAGAAAATGTGTTTGTAACCACGTGAGAAAAAATTTATTCTCCAGATAAACTCACATCCAAAAACCTGGTCTGTCAGCCTTTTTGTTGTTTTGTATGCTCTTAAACAAATACTTTTTCAAATGTGGACGCCTGATTTTCAGCAACATAATCCCTACTTCAGCTCCTAAATGAACCAGGCTTATTTGCTGGTTTAGATGCTTTTTTATCTCCTTTGTTGGAAATTAATTATCATTTTTACCATCTGCTGTGTAAGGGCAGTAAAATGCATCTAGTCCTGCTGCATTGAAGACCTCAGAACAGGAAGGTGTGTTAAATCTTTTAAATGCTGAAAGAGAAATCTGTATATCATTGTTTACATTGCTCAAAGCAGTAGTTTCAGATCTTGCCAGATTGGTCTCTGATGTTTCACTTAGATTTTCCTTCTCTTACCTGTATTGCCTTGCTCAGTGTCATCCTGCTTGTGTCTAACAACTTTCCAGCCTCCCTGTGGTAGCTGTCATGCTTACCACAAAGAAGTTAAAACATCCATGGATTATTTGAGCAGTTCCAAAGAAAGTGTTAGAAAGATCAAAGGACCTACCTGATCTCCCCAAATACAGCTCCTGCTCTGAGTGTAACTAGGACTTTTGTACCATCAGGGCCTCCAAGGACTTGAACTTCACCTTGTTTAATGATGTACATTTCTCTGCCAATCTCTCCCTGGGCAGACAAACACAGAAATAGCTCATGTTTTAGCTGAGCAGCATGGTTGGTTGTTTTGTTTTTTTTTTTTTTGTTAGAATAATCTGATAAGCTATTCTTTAAATATCTTTCCACTTTCTCATCAATATGTTTACTGATATGATGGAGAAATAAATATTTGTGCTACTTTTCCTAGCACTGGGCATAAGCTCAAAGGGCTGACTTTGGCAGATTTAATTATGGCGTGGAACAGTATTTGAACAAAAGTATCACTACCTAGACCAGCTTGAGAAAAGAAGAGTAGGTAATAATCAGGATTTTAGTAGACATTTCCATCAACTGATCTGGTGGAAACTGAAGTACTTCAGCAGTGTATTTAAAAACAGGGAAGTGCAAAAAAGCCCATGCTTCATGTTCTAAAAAGCTTCAGTTTATACTATTATTTCTAATCATCACTTACTAATTTAAAAGGAAAATAAGAATAAACAATCATTCAAAACTTTTTCTACTTTTATGCAGTCACTGGATGGTATAAGAGGTTATTAGTTTATTTATTATCCTTCACATGATCTATTAGGATTCAAAGCATGACATGTAATTTACAACAAAAACCAGGCCAGCTGGAGCAATATAAGGGCCTTCACAATGATGATTACTGTAACAGTCCTCCCAACATCCCCAAAAGACACGCAAATATATATTTTTCTACTTGTGCAGCTGGAGTAACTGAGACAAAGCAGCAATTTCATTTTAAAAGTGAAAAGGCAACAGCAACAAAGACAGAACTGAAAATGCTGGGCTTGCTCTTCCTATCCCTTCCCTTGCATCTCCAAGCCTGTGTGTTGAAGCCTCCTTGGTAAAAGACAACGAGGACAACATAGCTCCAAGGTGTCATTTATTATCTCTGTTGTGGCAGAGTCCCAGCTGCAGCCTAAAATCCTTTCATACTGTGCACTGTACAACCAGACACCCTAAACTACTCTTCCATCCTTCCTACCCAACAGCAATTACATCCATCGCTGCCTGTGAGGATGTTACATGCCTTTTGAAAGGAGACTTACGTTCACTTGGTCAGAAGCAGGGCTATTACCATACCATAGAGCCGTGTCTGAGCCAAAAGGCTGAGAAAAGATGGGTGTCTTTGCTAAGGGACAGAGTGACAGCCTTGAGCTGGAAGTCTGGAGATTGCTCAAAGCTGTGATTGTAGGGAGACCTAGATCAGATGCAGCTGATCTTGCTGTAGGGGATGAAGTGTATTTTTTACGTTCTTGGATAACTCCATTTAAAAGTTTCTGAATACACAAATGAAACACATGCAGCGTATCATACAGTGAGTTCTGCAGGCTAGGTTTCCATCTATATTTCTACAAAAAAATAAGCTTTCTTTATTTTAACACTTTAAACTTCGTGATGTATCATTAGATAAGCCATATTTACATTGAGTACTTTCCCATGTCACTATAATTTTATGTTTGATAATGTAAGTAATAAAATCCATATTGTCTTGTTCCAGGTGGAAACCTAAGAGCATATTTGTTATTGTTAGAGTACCTTAATTACTTCTATGCTATGTAATTCACTCAGGATTAATTTTATTTAAAATACACTGTTGACCGGTATCTGAACCATTTTTCTACAATGCATACCATAATTATTAATTGAAAGGGAAAACAATGCTCACCTTTTTGCAGACAAAATCACCAGGTAAATACACAATGGATTTCAACCTTAGCAGCATGTCATATATCATCTGGGTATCACACCCCTGTTAAAATAGTAAGAATTGATTGCTTTATTAATTTAGTAACACAAGAGACTATCAGTGCTAACACTGGGCAGCAAAAAACAACAATTGCATGAATGGTCTGGGGATTCGAAAGTGGAATGCAATCTTAGAACATCATAAGGATGATCTTTTAAAGCAGAGGAAAGACTGAAAGAACTGTCATTTCAGAAACTTATAAAGTTTCCTTTTAGGTTGAACATCACTTCATTTTTTGCAAAGTAAGCTTCTGTACATCCAGCTTTGGTGCAGAAGCTTAGTTAGTGCTATGTTCACAGCCTTATGGGTCTCTCATCATACTTTTTTTTTACTGGTCCAAGGGAAAAAAAAACCAAACCAGAACATAAAAAATGTTGGTATGAATTTGTGAATTCCATGGCTTCAGCAAATATGGCAGAAATCATGACACTATGTAATGATTATCAGAGATATTATATGGTTGGATTTTTTTCAATCACCCTAATGAATGAACTAGCATTAAGGTTACTGTACGTTGAGACTACTTCTAAAATTGCAGTTTCTCCGTGCTTTTGTTGTTAAAAATCCAATTTTTAGTACCACATGTAAATTGTATCTCTGGGAAAATACAACAAAGAGAAAGTTACTGAAGAGAAGCATTCACTACATCAGCACCGTGGTGCCAAATACATAGCGCTGGTGGTTTCTCAGGCAGTGCGAGGCAGTACACAGCAAGGCAAATGAACTGTATTAAAAATGACATTCTTCTATGTTTAGCTGTTTAGCTCTTGGGATTAGTTATACTCTGAAATCACAGTCTGACGACAGCATTAGCTTTAATATGTCAATAGAACAGGGCTATGCCTTAATCTGATTTGCCTTTTTTCTTTTTGTTTTAAATCCCTGCTGACACAAAACATTCCAAGGCAGGTGGGTACTTGGCTTTGTCCTGACATGTCTCCACTGACTGAAATATTTCTTAGACATATTTTGCTTTGTGTATAATAATCATGCTCTTAATAATCATGCTCTTAAGTGTTGCAAGATGTACAAAACAAGGTTTCTGCCTCAGGAATCCCACGCATTTCTGTATTCTGTAAAACTACTTGCTTTGAATAAGTCAACTTTATTGACAATGGCAAAGTTCACATCAATTGCAATGGCTAATTGCATTTTGGTTGGCATCTGCTCCAGTAATTCTGATTCATCTGTAAAAGAAAAAAGACCAAGCACACTCAGTTAAATACAAAGGAAGAATGAAAGGATGTTAAGAAAAATGATCATTGTACAGAAAATAAAGCTTAATGGAGCTATTCTAGCCATAATGACTTCAAATGAGGAAGCTGCCAATATGTTTTTACTAAGATAGTGTCTTTTAAGTTGCATATCCATATTTATATAGAAAATTATGTATAGAGTCACAGAATCATAGAATGGCATGGGTTGTAAGGGACCCCAAGGATCATAGAGTTCCAACCCCCCCTGCCACAGGCAGGGACACCAACCTCCAGGCCTGGATCTACACAAGGCTGCCCAGGGCCCCATCCAACCTGGCCTTGAACACCTCCAGGGATGGGGCATCCACCACCTCTGGGCAGCCTGTTTCAGCAGCTTGCCACTCTCTGTAAAAAACTTCCCCCTAATATCTAATTTAAACTTTCCTTCCTTTAGCTTTAGTCCATTCCCCTCCTGTCCTGCCATTGTTTACCCTTTTAAAAAGTTGATTCCCCTCCTGTCTGTATGCTCCCTATGTTAATAAAACATGTGAAATAGTAAGCATCATATTGCTTTGGAGCTGTTTCTTTTCTAAAGTAAATTGAAATCCCTCCTTACATGCAATTCAGAAAAGAAGAAATACGAATTCCACCCTAGATCTGCATCTATACAACCACTCTTACTGGGAGTTTCTGTGTAACTGGAATTGGCAAGCCTTACCTAGCATTCCCTGAGAGTCCCACGTATATTCATACCAGGTACGAACACGGTTTTGGACAATTCTTGGAATAGAATATGTGTTCATATAGGAGACAGTGTTGTCCATACTAGAACGGTAGTAGTTCTGCCCTGCTGTAGCTGCTCCAATTACATCTCTCATCTGCAAGCATCAGTTGGTCTTACTACACATTTCAGTAAAAATAGTCCTGGATTGAATATCTTATCAACAACATATAAAAAGAATAAAACACTTCTTCACAGAATTACTGATTAATTAATTATACATTCAGCTACGTGTTTTGAATAGGTGCTTCATCCACTGTTTCAGAAGCATTACAGATTTAATCTAATTGTATTCAAAAGTATTTTAAAGGAATAATTTGTGGGTTTCAACTTACTCTTCTGTCTCATATTTCTGGATATGGATGAAAAGTATAGATAATGCTTTTCTTAAAGATCCATAATCAAGCTACTATGCAGTTGGTGTGCAAAGCAAGTCAGAAATGAAGCAAACTGGGTTGAATTTCTCTAATAACATCAGTTGGCACCACTAGAATTAAGATCCTGACAATGTTTAAATAATTGAGTGAATCTCGTTAAGTTCTAAAAATGCACTTTGGACTGAAAATTGTCCTTAGAGATTTTAGTGCAGGAGCATAATTTCAAATTCCAACATGAATGTAATCTGGTTCTTAGTAATTGGAAGAGTTAACATCCATAGATATTCCTTCTTCAAAAGCATAACCATATAGACATGTTTTAGTCAAATGGCCTCATATTGCAGCGGCCAAGGATTAGTGTGTTGGTGGTCTGAAATCTCTTTATTATAGAGCTAGGAATGACAATTTGGAGTCAAGTATGCTAAACTGGGAGTAAGTCAGTAATTGTAAGAGCTCTTTGCACACAGGAACTGTACCAAGCCACAGTGAAGATGTTTGTGTTTTAAGGTTTAAGGTCTGAGCCTGCAAATGACTACACTGGTTACAAAAATTAATCTGCAGAATCTTTGGGAATGATGCTTTCATTGACAGCTATACCAGCTCAGAAAAAAACTATAAATGTGCCACTCCAAAGTTTAATCCAGTATACTTCAATTCAGTATAAATACTTTATATGAACTACTTTGTTTTATTTTTGGTAATTCTTGTTTGTGCATGAATTTTAAATCCTATAGGCAAGGGACTGTTTTGTGATGATTATCTCTTCTTGCACTTCTAAACAGCAAGAGACATGGAATTTTTAACTGTTTGATTGAATTTTCAAATCCTGTATTCAAAATAAAGTTTAAATTTGAGTTTTTGTTTTTCCTAATAATTCTTCCACTAACAGACATATACAAATCAAAAGGTCTGGAATTTCTGTTGGAATCTGATAAAACTGTCTCAAATAGAACCGTAGCATTTGATTTTCTGTAGGCAAGGTATTTTATATAGATCAAGTTTAATAGTTACAAACCAGAAATATTTCAATTATATTAATTTGGAAATATATCTGATTTCCTGTGCTATGGGCTTTTTTTTTGCTCCTGTCAAATGAGAACCAAAAGAAACAGAAACCAGTTAATTTTCAGGTGAACAAAAGTATTACAATTTATGGAAGAGAATAGAATTCCAGTTTGACAAAAATCCTGGGATTTCCATTAAGATCATTATATTGGCAGTAGCATGTCTTATTCATGACTTATTCAGTAATTTGTACATATTAATATCATATTTACAATTATATTTTTTATATCAGATTAACAATATAGTGTGAATTTTAAGAAGTTGTCTCTGGCTGTGATGAAGAAAAAACCAAGTATTTGTCAGAATAAGTACAAATGACAGTTAAGTACAGGGATGTACAGATGGAAGCTAAATTTTTTCCCATAACTAAACTTAATGAAATTGACTATATTATCACTATATTACAGTAATTTGAACATATCTTGCTATTGAGGTCTTGATGTACCTGTCCAATTAAGCTGGAGAAGACAAAGACACCCAAGAAAAAATTCAGCAGTTGAAAAACTATCTCAAACAGGGTTTGTGGTTCTGGGAGGCCACCGATGGTGATTAAAGTACGAACTGCCCAGTAGTAACACCTCAGATACCTGTGGATACAGACAGCATTTTTGTTATTGGCTGTGGTTACTTATGTAGTGGAAGTTAAACATATTCTCCTTCCCTGTATGTGTCTCCTCTCTCTTCCTTCTCATACCTGAACTGTGAGCTCTTTGGGCAAAGACCTTTTGTTCTCTTTGTACAGCCCTCTTTGTACAACCTTGTGCATGACAGAACCTGTTGCTTTCAAGCAGTGTATTTTTATTAGTATGATAGCACCAGTTTAGGAAAGCAACAAAAGACCAGGACAGAATTTTTGGTTTTGTTTTTTTTTAATTTTTTGAGGGTAGTCATACTAGCTCTCATATGTATAAAAGTGCCTTGGCATCTCTAAGCTTCTGTTTTAAATTTTGTTCTAGAACATGGCACCAGTAGTAATGCAGCATCCCCCATACTGTGCAGCCGGGAGTAATTAGTTTAAATCATTGTTATGAATGCGCTATCATTTCCTTCTCTGAGCTAACAAGTAATTGGT
The DNA here is from genome assembly GCF_964237585.1 of Gallinula chloropus. Lineage (NCBI taxonomy): Eukaryota > Metazoa > Chordata > Aves > Gruiformes > Rallidae > Gallinula > Gallinula chloropus. The sequence continues at coordinate 29,238,803 of NC_140086.1, read as the reverse complement.
TTAGGAATATTTTTAAAGGCCGCCTACTGATTAGAATTTGACTTCCTAAGTCTCTGTACAATCAGACTTCAGCTTCACTAATGATTAGGAGTGGAAGTTTGTTTTCTTTAATTGTACAATGAGATTTTTCTATTATTTCATCTATCACTATTGCTTCAAAACCAATGAAATTCCTTCTATTTGTTGATTTTTATGGAGTTTGAAATAAAAACAACACAGCAGAAATACTTCTGGAGATGTTTGTTTTGAAATAGATAGTCTTGCATACATCTTTTCAAACTTACTCTGAATCTGAGGCCACCTGATCTGGTTGCACACTTCAAGTGCACATTGTAGTTTGGTGGCCTCCACTTTTAAACTTCTCTCATATTAAGAGATGAGATGTCCTATTTATAAATGGTCTGCATAACAAAACAGTTGAGGGTCAGTTTTATACACGTATAAGAAAATCAGGTCACAATAACAAGCAATTCCATTGAGGGTTTTCATTTAAAGTCATTTGAAACTTGTTTCAAGTCTTTCACCTAAAATGTCAGGCTTTTCCAAGCAATCGATTTTAGCTTTTCATTATGAAGTCACTTTTTTCTTGGGTGCAGATTAATGAAATGTAGTAACAACGAACACGTTAACCGTAGTTTTCTAGTTTTAGATTCTAACAGCCAAATCTCTTTGTTTTCATTCAGAATCCTTAAGTCAAAAAATCATGGCATATCTGCTCTCATACCATTTTTCCTTCTCAGGGTTGCAAAATTAACAAGATTACACCACTATAATGTTTTCACTTGGTTTCAAAGAAAATCATCACCTATGCATGCTTCCAGCAAAGTATGTGTTGGTGGCAGCTTTCTCTTAGACTTTTGTGGCATAAACAAACAGTAAGAAAAAGCCTCAGATCTGTTTTGGAGGAACTGCAGATTTAAGCATAAAATGATATCTCTAGCTCGTCTGAGGAGAATTACCATTTAAAGTATATTAATATCATATTCATTTGCCATAACTGAGAATGCTGTAGTGCTTGAAGCTTGTATAATTTATGAATATAAATGTAAAAAAATCAACATTATTTCTCTGCTAGTCACTATAAGAAACAAAAGTAATTAACAAACTCCTTCACTCCCAATGGCCTTGGATGCCAAGCTTGCTAAGTCCACCGTGATAGACAATATAATCTTCATTCTAAGAATGTCTACAAAAAATGAAGGCAGCTCCTTAAAGGGATTTAGGGGTCACTTTCTTCTCTGCAGCATTGTATCTCCAAAATGTGATAGATTTTTTTCAGGTCTGCCCACCCCTTTTAGCAGATGTAGTTAATGCAGTGTATTCTGTAATTTTACATCAAAAGAAACTTTCTACTGGCAGTCACATGATATTCACTATCTCTGAGGCACAGGTTTTATATTTTCTCCGTTTATGCATTTTATTGTTTTTATTTTAATCTAAAATGAAAGTTACGCAGTTGAAATACAAAGTAGATTTTTTTTTCCCCTAAGAAGGGAAGAAAAGAGGTTGTAAATTTTATTTAAGGAAATCCAGAGAAAACAGACTCCTATTTCAACAGTATTAGCAGTTCTGCTTCCTACTAGCAAGTGTCTGGAAACCATTGTTGCTCACCATACGGCTTGCTAGACTGCTATAAAATTACTGTTGAAGCAAACAACATGAGACAAGAAAGGACTTTTCCCTCTGCACAACACAAAGAGTGTGTTTATCCTTCAGGCAATCAAGCTACTGGATTTTTCCCTAAAATAAGTCCTAGGTATGAAAACATACCTAGCATTGCAAGTAAGATATCTTGTAATGTTATACCAAAAGAAATACCTTTTTCATAAAATTCCGTTTCAGAATATGTTAAACTTCTCACATGGCTTTGGTTAATACAGGTAAATCAAATCTTTGTGCATGTGGCTATCAGATTTTAAGGTGGTATTCTCACATTCATTTTAGCCCAGGGAAGCATTGTTTCAGGGCCGTCATATTTGACACCTTTCAGATTCCAACCAGGACAGGTTTAAGCAGAGTAAAGAAGTGGCCCTTATAATATGATACAGTCATGACCTCCTCCTTTGCACTCCTTTTTCTTAAGTCACTTACTCATCAGGTGGCTGTGGGAGTGATGATCTCAAACAAGATGGTGTAAATTACAAAAGCTTTTGTCTAGAAAGTGTGGGTGCAAGTAGGAGACCTGAAAGCCTGATGTGCTTGTGCTGGGCTGTGCCTTCAGCAGTTGTCTGGAGGTACAAAACTACCGCTGTAGAGCAAGCACTGCAAGTGGACACATCAGACCTATTGCAAGTGCAAGGTATAGCTGATAGCACGAGATACCCACTGAGTCTGTACCAAGAGCAGGAAGCAAGCAAAGCTATACAGAAACATCATCAGGGTGCAAATAGATGACTTGATTAATAAACATGCTGGAGATTTTACAAGGTACTTGTGGATGACTTGCAAAGAGCAGACAAAATATATCATGAGCAAATGGAATGATTTGTTTTATCCTAAATTTACTCTGGACCTGTGGGGTTTACATGGGAATTTCAGCTCCATAATTTTAGTTTCCCTTGTAGAACCACAGAATGTTTTGGGTTGGAAGAGATCTCAAAGATCATCTAGTTGCCACTCCCCTGCCATGGGCAGAGACATCCTCCTCTAGGCCCAGTTTCCCAAAGCCCCATCCAACCTGGCCTTGGACACTGCCAGGGAGGGGGCAGCCACAGCTTCCCTGGGCAACCTGTGCCAGGGCCTCACCACCCTCACAAGGAGGAATGTTTTCATTTTCTCTAATCTAAATCTACTTGCTTTCAGTTAAAGCTATTACACCGTGTCCTATCACTACCTGACCTTGTAAACTATTATAGGCAGTGATGAAAGAGACAGATACTTCCATGGGACAGTTCAGAACAATGACGTTGTGTTCCTGCCTTGAATCAATTTCTAGAGGTTTTCCTAAGTAATTAGGGAAACCAATATCTTATTTAAGTAGTTAAATTAGATGGTAAATAACCACACATAGTTCAAATTGTTCACCTAGCTATAATTAAGAGACCTTTTAACTATCCTGCTGCCGTTTTTACACGGGGTCTACACCATGGTGTCGCATCAGGGGCGTTATTCTTCTGCATTAGAAGAGAGGGCCTAATTACACCAAGCACACAAGTGCAGTTTTATTCCTGATACTGTCTCATGTAGCTAATTTGGATGCATTGCAGGGGGCAAAAGTTGACTGCCTTTTGCACATCAGGTCAAAGGCTTTGATTGAAGGCTGCCATGAAAAAGACCACAAATCTTCTTGGACGTAAATTAACACTTCAGGGAGTGGACACAAGCTGGAAAAGAGCACAGCTAGCAGAACTTTACAAAAAGACCTACTTTGATAATTTTGCTTGTGGTTTAAGTACTGTGTGCAGCTGTAAATTCCAAATTGAAGTTTACCAGTTAGTATGCCTGCTCAGGAACACATATACATATATATAATACATTTGATGAGAGAAACTGTTGTCTGAGTATTCTTTTTAGCCTGGAAAGGAAAAAAAAAGAGATCCTGGAAGTGTTGACATTTTTAAGAACTGGTTTTGGCCATAACTAGCTACATTTTATAGACACAGCAGGGATTCTACATAAAACATTCATACCACTAAATTAGTACCAGATCATTTGCTTTGGGTCAGTGTAATTTGAGACCACTCGAATTTTGATTTATTTGTCAAATTGCTTATTGTCTTTTTTTTTTTTAATTAACTAGAAAGTTATGTTTGTCTTAATTTCTTTCTGAATGTGTTCCCATTCTATGTGAGACCAATGGCATACTTTACTTCAAATATTGGCAACCCTAACTGCTATGTGAAAGGAAATTACATCTGCACTGCTGTGCCATAATATATACTGCAGTTATGGTCACTTTTTTTGGACAGATTTTTCCGGGATTTTTTCTTGCTTTCCAGATAAATGAATATACCTAGAAGCATCTTGTCCAATATGTTTAAATTCACATTGGATCACCAATAATAACTAGCATCCACACAATGCCCCTCTGTCCAAAATCCCCAAATATTTAGCAATCAGATAATATGCCATTCCCAATTCTCTAAGGCAATGTCTACTCCATAAAGAAAGCATTTGCTGTTAGTGAGATACCAAGCTATACTTTATGACATGCAGCTCAACACGAGATACTCTCTAGGCTTACATGTATGCAGGACCTTATAATTCAGGATGAGGCACAAGAATAAAGTTATACATTCACTAACCAATGTCAAGATGAGGTAGATTAACAGGTTAATAAGGCTTATATGGATACATTTTAGTATGTATTTTATTTCAGCATTTCAGCTTAATGCAGACCTTAAATCATCAGTTTATTTTTATTTTTTATTAGAAAATCCTGTCCTAAATCCCATGCCATTCCAGTGTGACATCATTTGAGGAGTGTTTTTGTCTCCTCATGGAAAAGGTATCACAAAACATTAAGAAACCTGACTATTGCCTCTGGGCACAACTGCATGGTCTGTGATCAAGCTAACAAATCATTGTTTCCCTGAGTGAAATGTAAAATATTCTTGTCCGTGAAAAACAGGAAGACTTTCTTGCCTGTTCTCTGGGCTGCTCTGAAGAAACACTAAAAATCTGAAGTCTTAGGAAGAGCTCTACTTTCAGTGCTTTCAGGTTTCTAAGCCTTAGTTACCTTATATTTTAATTATGAGGTGAGTATTCCCAAGAATGACATTACCAAAAATAGCTATAACGGAAATTCATTCTGCATTTTTCTTGTCAAATTTCTGGATGCCTTGATCCTGCAAATAAATACCTGGGTGCAACTTCCCTTGCATAAGTGGTCCCTCTGAGCTCCACGAGTCTGACTGCAGTAGTCAAACCGGGTATTTTAGTGGCATGTGGAAACTTTAGTCATGTCATTTTTCTGAGGGAACTCTAATTACAAAAAATGAATGCCACTTTACACAAAGTCTGTTTCGCTCTCAAAAGCTATTTCCTTACCCTTCAAGACAGTGACTTCACACCAAACTTGTGATGTCTGACAAAATTCCAAGCAAGAGGAACGTGTCTCCAAGAGAAATGCGAAACATTGTTTAAAGGGTGATTTATGACAGCAGGAGCATATTATACGTGATTTTGCAAAGAACTTAATTAATGATAAAATTGAGCTTCTGTGGCTTTTGAAAGAAATTAACACTCACACATCTGAACCCCTAGATATGATTTTATATAACTGCACACAAAATATATGATGAGTTTGCTATTTTCTCTTGCTTCCTATCCATCATCTTAATGAATGTCATTATTTGGCACCCAGCCTATTGCTGTCAGAGCAGTTTGTGGAAAACTGTGCCAATCTCCAGCCCTCCCCACTGGAAGAGGAGTGGGAGACATTCTGACACATGTTTAAGCATGACCTTCTCAAAAGATCAGAGATAGTGGGTGGATTTTTTTCAGACTAATCACCGTGGTGTTTAGAGGAACTAAAATGTTGCATTTTAATGACACAGTACTGTGGCAGAAAAAAAAAAATCTGTGTCTCTAATTCCTTGGAGGGATTGTTCTGCAATCCTTCTAACAGTTCCCACGTGAATATGCAATCAGTAAGTTTAATTTATGACCCTTTTTGCTTTCTAAATGTTTAATTAAGTTAGTGCTTAGCACTAACTCAGCAGCCTATAAAAGGTGAAAGTGGTAAACTGATTATTTACTGCACATGCTCTCCAAATATGTGTTAATATTGAAAGGTGCTAATCATCAGTCACAGTGCTAAAAGTTTACCATCCAAGTGAGTGCAAAGTAAGGGCATACAGGGGGAGCAAAGGCAAGGGAAAAGAAGGATGATGCAGGGAGGAGCAAAATCAACAAAAATCTCTTGCAAGAGAAAAGGACTTACATGTTTCCATTGCCATCGTACACCCATCTGGTGCTGCCAAGTCCTTCATAGTCTGAAGCCCAATAGTACAGGCATGCATTTAAGTGCAAGATAAACAGCAAGTATCCAGTTGTTCGAATGACCCTATAAAAGTCAACAGATTTCTGTAAAACAACTTACATTTTTCTTCCTTTTAATATGGAACCTAATGCTCTTTTGGATCAAAACTATGTTTATATTATGCATCCACTAAGTAGTTCCCCACCTGTATTGACTCTGTGAAATAATAGCTGGCAGTTACCTGTCTCTCATGTTTGTCCAAGGTCAAGTAAATATCTTTCCTAGGATATCTGACACAGGGTAATTTTTGAAATACAGTTCCCTGAGGACTTTATAATCCACTTCTTTAATTGGCTAAGAATACCTAGAGAAATTTGAAACTATATTAATGAGGCTAGAGGGTTAATGTTTTTGCCAAACTATTCAAGATAGGCTCTAAACTTGTGAACCAAAGCCAAGAAATGTCCGAGGTCAGAAATGAACTGATTTACAAGAGCTGTGCTAGGAAGCCTGCAGTAGATCCGCTAAATAGCATGATTTAGTGGCTGCACCAGGAGTTATATCATTCCTAATCCCCCTTCTTATGCTTATGGCCAGTTCTTTGAAGAACACCAATGATGAACGACTTAAGCACCAAGCAGCTTTCTGTTTAATACAATAATGATCTCATTGTATATCCTCTGTTCAGTGTATAGGGATATAAAAGAAAGCTCCCCTGGATTTAGTTCTCCGTTCAAATATTCATACAGGAGAGGAATAAATAAGCAGGAAAAGTGCAGGACTTGCCTAAACACAGGGAGGCTGGTGTGTAATGTGTTTATCTGCTACAACTACAATTCAATGCTCTTTGCAGTGCATAGTAACTAAATGTGTGGAAAATGTAATAAGTTCTAAGTAAGTTACATCTATAAATTAATAGGAGATAATATCTCTGGAGTTGCTTCTGTATTGTGCACTCCTTGGTTTTTCAGGTGGCACTGCGTGTCCTCTTTTGCCTTTGCATGCCCTTGAGCAATGTACTTAGGTGTACTCTTCTCTAGGATCTTGACAAATGCATGTCACTTCCCTATTTAAATGTTGGTATTCTTCCAGGACAGCTCTGTTCAGCAGAGACATAAACAGCAACACAGTTGTGGCACTGAACCAATACCATGATACAAAACTGTAGCAAGGCAGAACAACTTTGCAGAGTTTCTGTCTCTGTCGTTCCAGCTACTTTATGCATTTTACAGGACAGTAAGATCTTGCACTGTGAGTCTTAGTATTTCTAAATGAGCACCTTTTCTGTTTTTTTGACACACAAATCAACACCACATCCTTCAAAGTAAGAGAAATTGAAGACGCACAAATATTTTAAAATTTCCCTTTTCAATTCTTTTATGTAGTGTGAATGTCTGTTCCTTGCAAAGCTGCCTATTTGGGTGAAAATGGATTTGCTTATTTCTTTCCTTTTTCTTGAAAGCCATATTTACACAACTTTACTGTTACATACAAGCCAATTACTTCATTCAAAACCATCTATGTAAAAAATTCATATTTTGCTGTACTTACTGCAAACATTATAGGAGATACAGGATAGTAATTGAATTATGACTCCAAAGCAAAGGAAGTAATATGGGAATTAATTATTTTTAAACATTTTCAGCATTAGTAACAGTTAAAAACGTAAGCAGGAGAGATGAAAACTCATTCTTTTTGATGAGATTAGCCATCGGAGAGGATAGTGACACAGTGATTCAGAAACTGAAAAGCAGTTTCTTCGTCTTATGGAAATTCAGACAAGCCTTTTCTTGTACCAACAAGAACTAAAAAAAAAAATAATGAAGAAACCAAACCAAAACACAAAAGACTCTTCAATAAGTGAGAGGGCAACATAAGATTAAACTTTGTGGAGGTCATCATCTTCAAAGTACTTTAGCAGAACTTTCAAACAAAACTTTCTAAGTTTTGTTTTATTTTGCAGGCACATGATAGTATGAAAGATTGTGTTTCAAACTCCTTTTTGCATTAAGTAGTTTCTAAATCTCATAAAATATCTCATTTGCAATGTATACATACCAAGTCTATCATTTAAATGCAATCATTTGGGAGGTTGGACCTGTTGATATCTTGAGGTCCCTTCCAACCCCTATGATTCTATGATTCTATGATTTCCGAAATAGAATAAGATGGGAAACAAGATTCTTATTTCTTTTGCAGCAGCACACAGGAACAATACATGTCCCACAAGTGGGACAGAAAAAACCCAAAACTGTTGGAGTAAGATTTGCACAGTATAAACTACAGCTGATGACATGGACATTAGATGACAATAATGATGACACAATAGATGGGTTCACTGGGTCTTAGCAGCAGCACTGAAGGAACTATGGAACTTACCATAATTATGTCCAAGGATTGTTTGAGCTGGTTCCAGTATTATTCTAGTCACTATAGAAGGTGAGAACATAGTGCAGCGCACAACAGTTATAATCACTATTTAAGATCTGTGTTGAATTTATTCTTATTCCAAGTTTAGTCAGTGCAGTGGAGGATCAAGTTTCTGTATATGGCAGGTTCACGGTGAGAGTGTATTTGAAGAGAATGTTGACACAGGCTCAAGCTCATGACTCTTATTAAGTACAAATAAACAGCTACTGAGGATTTGGCACTGCTCTTAGCAACCTAAAGAAGCCATTATATAGTTCTTTCATTCATCAGAGACTTCGAATCAGAGACTTCTGATATTCTGATCGTTAACTTTTGTCAGGATCCTCAGTTTGGTGAACCCAAACCAGGCCAGCTGAACTGAGCTGTGAGTGATGCTTTACATTTATTATTTTAATGATTACAATAAAAACAGTTATTAAAAAAAAAACCTTAAATTGAACAGTCAAAGATATATCATATTCCACCCAGTGCTTCACTGACAAGTCATGAAATCAAATGAAATGCACTCTGTGCCAAGCTTTGCAAGCTACAAGAGTTTAATAAGCACATACCTGTAGATGTATGCTTTGTCCAGGATAGCTTCCAAGCGATCATTAAACTCAAAGAAAGTGTTATGCTGAATGGAAAACAAATAAAAGTCATCCAATCACTATTCCTCACCACACATCTTTTTGGAACAGTGCAGACATTAGTTCACACACGCATTTTAAAAATAATGGATTTTTCAGTAGTCTGACATTTAAACGTTTAACAAAAAGGTGAACTGCAAAGCAAAGATGAAAATTGAGTTAAACACTGTTTTGGGTGTAGAGTGTCCCATTAATCTGGTTATAGAAACAACATTGCTGTTTAGGTCAGACTGCTGCAGATAAATGGCTTCTACTTCCTCAAGCATATATAATTGCTCGGACATCTTTATTAGAGAGAATTACTCACATAAATATCCAGTAATTCCCAGTAAGTGATCATGTGTATCAACAGCCACATACTAGATAATACTATGTAGTAACAGCTGATGTTGTATTGACTTCCTCATGTAATTATTTGCAGTTTATCTTTAGTGATAGCCCTTGATATCCACATGTAGATTTTTTCTTTGTTTTTGCTTGGTAAATGTCTGTGTATAATATCTTTAGATTGGAAAAAAAAAGTGGGGTTTTGCTTCTTAAATATGCTGTGTAAAGTTTATGCTGTGCAATCCTTTGCTTTTAAGCACCTGACCACAGGAGGGGAAAATACATTGCCATTAATTAATGGGTATTTTTTGGGGTTTTTGTCTTTGAGAAATAAACAGGTAATTTTAAAATAATATAATTTAAATCATGGAAACAAACCTGTCTTAATCACAACGCATCTTTGGAAAGTAGGAAATAACAAAGTCAGAAGGAAAATAAGATAAGGGTTTCATTTTCTTCAATTAAGCCTTGTATTTGTCAGTTTTTTTACTGATGTTGTAGCTTGTCCTGAAGATATTTTCCAATTTCTAAATTCCATATTCCTAAATATTATCCACAATTTTTTTTCATTAGGTTCTAAAAACATTTATGGATGGCTGGCCATCCATCACCAACACAGATCTTACCTTTAGCATCCGATTGGCTCTAAATGCTGGGTTAAATCCAAAGAAGAAGTATAAAACTTCAAATGGCAGTACTGATATCACATCAAGCTGTTGAAGAGCAGAAAGGTCAATTTAAACTTCACAATAATCGTAATACATTTACTATGTGTCAAAAACCTACTAAGATTGAATCAAGATTGAGTGTATCTGAACAGCCAGCATGCTAAACCTGTAACTTCCAAAGTACTGACAGGCAAGATTATCTTTGGAAACTCCAACAGCTCTGCCCAGCTTTTCAGTCCCCCATGCCTGAGATTTTAATCTGTTTCATGGGGATTATTAATGGTATCTGAGATATTTACTAATACATTCTGTTATTTCAATTGCAGTTCTGACAAGACTCAAATGGTAGGCATGTGGCTAGCGAGTGGAGGTGCGGAGAGCACTTTGTAAGCACTTCTTAGTAGTCCCATGGCTTTTAAAACCATGCTGCCTAAAGCAGTCTGGGGAATACAGTGAATTAGAGTCCTTGCTTGCAACCTGAAGGAGCCATGTGTTCCAAACAACACATACATCATAGGATGCTAAGTTTCGCTATTGCTCTTTTTTTAAATGATATTGTCGTTTGTTATATTTGGATGCTTCTCCTTCTCATATCACTAAGATTTTCAACATCTTCTTGCAATACATCGACAGTGTGATTACTCTTATCTGCATACTTTGTTATTTCCAAGAATTCTGTGGAGACAAGGAAAGCTGTGGCAAACTTGTCTTTGCCTTCTTAGAGATGTGATGTCATGGATATCATTTAGGAACAAGAGAGGGAAGTGGAAATGAGGGCTTCATCTCACTGTAATCAGAAAAGCCTTTCCCCTGAGAGACATGACATGCATTGGCAGCAACTAGCCTGCAGCACTGACATTTTATTCCAACCAAGTAAGGTGCAGTTAATACCTGAAATTTGTGAAAAATGCAAAGCAAACAAAAAAATTTATTGAGGACAAACAGCCTTTTATGACCTCTTTCCCTCTTTCAGACACGTCTGAGGTGCACAAAATTTAGTCAGTTCTTTAATAAATCAGTAATAGTAATTAATACTTAATTGTAGGAAAAATTCCCATATCTGTATCTTGCATCTGTTGAGAACACTCAAGTCTCATTAGTTTCTGCAGAAATCAAGTGCACTAAACATAGTGCAAGTGTGAACCTAATTAAAATAAATCCATACATATCCACTCGGTTCTCTTGCTGTAAGTTTGCCTCTGTCCTACTCACGTGCTTGTACCGTGTACATATCCTGCACTTTTGGATGGCTTAACCTCCAGAATATAAATTGTGATACCACAGACACTGAGACAAATTTAACTCTGAAAAAAAGCCAGGTGGAGAAGTATTTACAGTAGAGGACAAAACCCTGAGATTTCAGAGATGTGGTCTGAGCTTCATAGAGCTCTATGTGTATCAGGAATTCAGTAGACTTTGTTGGCAAAAACAGTATTTAGGAGCAAAATGAACATTTTTCCTAAATCAAATACATAAAAAAATTAGGGGTTTTGTTTGTTTGTTTTGTTTTTTGTTTATTTATGTAAGTGATGGCCTATTTATTACCACACATAAGAATTCACCAAATAGAGTTATCCTCTAACTTCAAGACTTTAATTTGTTTAATGAATTGCTGGCAAACTATTATGGTATTCTGTGTGTGCAGAGATAACTTCCCACAAATACACTAATAGATAACTTTATTAATTCTATTTTATTGATTAATTATCATTCAGAATTAATATTTATAGTTGAATTTATAATTATTCTGTTTTATGGTTAAACACTGTGAAGATGGCCGTCTTCAGCTGGTGAGCACTGACATGCCATCAAGTCAATGCTTTCTGATGATCTTCTCAAACCAACAGTGATTTTCAGTGAATAAATAGAATCCTGTGAAATCCTACAGCCAGATACATATTGACATCAGTAATTCAGGATCTGCTTACCCAAAACTTCATAGAGCTGTGGTAGAATTTCTTCATTTCCACTCTGTCTGACTACAGTGATAATGAAAGGAGAAAAAGACATAGTCAAGAACAGAATGTCAAGAATGAACCTCTACTACTTGATAGTAATATCTTCTGATATTAGGGATAATGGCAGCTACATTAACGATGATCTAAATGTACATATGGAGAAATATCTGTATAAAGAAGTAGTATTTTTATTTTAGTTTACATTAGACCAGATTTTATTAGACCTACTTGAAAAAATCAGGTTTGAGATTGTCTGTTTTTTTCCAAGTCTGGGTCTTGGTCTAACAAAATATGTTATATTTTTCCCACAAATTTTCCCTCTTGACATCTGTGCCAGTTGGTGCTTGACTCAAGCCCCTTCAATTTCAGGGTCAAAAGCTTCAGTGACTTCAGTGGTTCCAAGAAAAATGTGAAGAACGCTTCTGATGGTGTACAAAATTAGCTCTTTGAAAGATAGCATTAACATGCTAGCACTATTAGCATCATAATAATCAACATTGTGTTCATTAGTAATGATTAGCTATTTATTCTTAAATTGCTCTCCATGGGAACTGATGCTAATACCTTAATAGGAAAGAGCAATCACAAGTATCTAAAGAAATGTACCTATTATTATACGCTCTGTATTTACCAGAGACACTTTGAAAATAGCTTTAAAATCTTAAGGTTATTTTCATGATAACTTTTCATAATATCTGCTTAAGCATTAAACTAAATGTAGGAGATCAGGCAGTAGATGATCTCTTCACGCACTGCAATCTATGAGTTGTACAAACAGCTTCAAGGGAAATACAAAGTAAGCTTCCTACTTTAGAGTTTTAACCATGTTCATAAAACGTGAGTTCTGTGGGATTTAGGCAGGATTGACAGTTACTGAATGTCTTGGCATGGAAAAATGCATTACACTGCACTGTGTTTAATATCTATCCAAACTATATTTGCACAGTTTTATCCGAGATTCCTCTGTAAAGGTATCAGTAATATCTTGTATGCACAATGTGTAAAATTTTATGTAAAAGCACTGAACTAAAGCTAGTTCCAATTCCATTTGAGGATATGTATTTTGAATTTGCTGTCTGTTGCACACAGTAGTGTTACACTGAAGCAATCTAAACTCATATTTTTCAGCATTAGGCTTTCTTCTATAAAAAGCTAAAGAACTAGAGACAATTTAACAGATAATGTAATGTTCTATATGTCCTTTTGATGTGTCGAGGGCAAACTTTTGCCTTTTTTTGGATACTTGCTTAGAGTTTTATCTTGAATTTTTCTATGAAAAGATAATACAAAAATAATGGCAATAAGCAAAGTAGAATACATATTTTCCCAAAATAAGATATCTCAAATAAATTATTTTTAATACATCCTGGAATTACAAGGATTTGCTCTGATTTTGGAAAAAAAATCCCACAATCTCACAATTGTAACGAAACATGCATATCCTGTCAGACCCTAGCACAATATATACTGTCTTCAACTATGATTCTTGCACAAGGTGTATAGAATGCTGAACGTTTCACACAAACGTACAAACACATGCATAGGTGTATGAGTATCCAGTCATGTGTATGATCACTGATTTTGGTAAACTGCACCGATTTACTTCTGGTGAGAAAGAGCTTTATGCCTGTTCTGACTGCTCTCAACTGTTACTTTCAAAAGCCTTTTTAATTTTTTTAAAAAATGATAGATTGATATATTTCTTCCAAAATGGGATAATGGAAGGTCAGTGAAGAAAAACATAGGTATCCTTTGATAAATAAAAAAAATTACATAGAGAAAGAAGGAAAAAAAAGTGTCAGATTAGGAGGAATTTCTGTAATATACTTTAACACACAATTACCCATGGAAATCTCCACTTACAATACTTACTATTATATCTCCACCTTTCAAAAATTGCACTCGGGGCTGGAAAATCAGTAAGTCACACAGGTAGCAGATATCACAGATGATGTCTATGGTAAACCAATAGATTGTATTACTCGGGGTTTGATATGGAAACACAAAGCGAAGGGGAATGAACCAGCAATTCCAATTATAAGCGACTGTCACAAGCATGAGCCATGCAACATAACGGCGATCTGAAAGAAAAATAAGAAACAACATTGAATTTACAGGCATGAACCTACAACCTTTTCTCATTCTTCTAGGCATATTTACTGCAGTGTCTGGGAATATTTCTGTCCAGACACACCTACCATTATCTCTTTTTTGACAGCACAGGCTGCAAAAATGACATAGGTTGGAACTAGGAGCCATGCAAAAATTGGCAAAAGGGAAAAAATGAGTTTATGGGAGTATATAGAATTTAGTGCATTTGAAGAAATGATAGATTTTGCATGCTGCTGGTGTATGACATGACTAATGAAAGAATTATTCATCCCCATTGAATGTGAAAAATTCTAGATCAGGAATCAGAAGTCTTGGGTTTTTATTGTGGTTGGTTTGTGTAACAGTTTTGTGCATACAATATTGTAAGCTCAACATTAAGACAGCAATATGCACTTGCAGCCCAGAAAGCCAACCATATCCTTGGCTGCATCAAAACCAGTGTGACCAGCATGTTAAGGGAGGTGATTCTGCCCCTCTGCTCTCATGTGAACCCCACCTGGAGTACTGCGTCCAGCTCTGGGGTCCACAGTACAAGAAAGACATGGAGCTGTTGATGCAAATTCAGAGGAGCGCCACAAAGATGATCAGAGGGCTGGAGCACCTCTCCTATGAAGACAGGCTGCAAGGGTTGGGCTTGTTCAGTCTGGAGAACAGAAGGCTCTGGGGAGATGTTATAGAAGCCTTCCAGTATGTAAGTAGGTGTACAAGAAATCTAAAGAGGGACTGTTTAAAAGGGCATGTAGGGAGAGCACAAGAGGTAATGGCTTCAAACTAAAAGGAAGTAGTTTTAGATTAGATATTAGGAAGAAATTGTTCACTGTGAAGGTGGTGAGGCCCTGGCACAGGTTTCCCAGAGAAGCTGTGGCTGCCCCCTCCCTGGAAGTGTTCAAGGCCAGGTTGGATGGGGCTTTCAGCAACCTGGTCTAGTGGAGGGTGTCTCTGCCCATGGCAGGGGGTTAGAAATAGATGGGCTTTAAGGTCCTTTCCAATCCAAATGATTCTATGATTCTATCTTTGCAACCATCTTTACAACTGTTGTCACTTTTCATTTCTTTTCCCTCTTTGGAATAAATGTTCTTTAAGGCAGGATCTATGCATCCCTCTCAGTTTCAAACAGGAACATGGATTGTATGGTGACTCACAGGTACTATGTAATACTAGGTCACTTCAGTATGCTTTTACCCCATAGTATCAGCTTTTAATTTACCTGTGTATGAGTCTATGCTGTCAGGTAGCTTCAGATACTCAATATATTTTTTCAGTGGAGGTTTTTTGAATTTACAGCACAGCATATCACAGTAATGTTCCTCTTCTGGCTTTACTTCTGCATCCTCCTTCTTTTCTTCTTTTTTTTCTTCTTTTGGTGGAGGTGGAGGCTTCTTCTTTGATGGTGCTAGCCATACAGAATGCCACAAAGTGTGTCATTTTAATAATGACTCTATTATTACATCCTGTTTTAACATGTACAAGAACCTCATCATGTTAAAAACACTTGGAAGTGACTAAAACTGCAATTCATTATCATACTGAATACATCAGAAGGCAGGTTGGATAATAAAGTCACTGCTGATATAATATGTACATCTATCAAGAACGGAGTGCTTCATGTTGCAGAGTGATATATATATATACATATATATACATATATATATAAACCCCTGTATTTCCTTGGACAGAACCCACAGCTAATGCCATAAAACACTGACAATAAATAATTTATAATTTAGCATTTACACAATTGGGCATTTCTCTTTACACAACTGTTGCAAATAAGGCATGCAATTAGGGAGAGATAAGAAAAGATGGCTGTGCCATGAACTGATTTCTTCCCTCTCCGAGAACTGATATGTAAGATGCAGCAAGTGGAACTAATTGGAAGCTGATGGTTTTGTATGTTTCTAGGCTTAAAAATATCTTGTGACACTACTTTGAGCCTGATTCTATCTTTAGGCTGGATAATTTTGTCCCCACATTTGTCCCATTAATTCTGGTGGCTTTACCTCTGAGTAGAATATATATATTCCTAGCAGTAAACTGGAAAACTGGATCTATAAGGATTCAGGAAATAAATTATTCTAAGTTCTACAAAGAGAAAAAAAGATGTTTATAATACTTTAGTCACTATTTTTTTCCAGCTTACTGTAAAGCAGGTAAGCAATAAACAGCTTCTAAAAAAATGTCAGAATATAAAAATCACCACACAATTCTTTGTGAAAAAGAAACAGGAGTCAAACTCTCCTCTAAAGAGGAAAAATATCCTATCTTGTTTATGTTTCATACTTTGTCGAAAGTAAATGTTTAATTTTGAATGAGTTTTCTCTATTTGAAACATGTACTTAAAGTCTTCAGTAAATCTGGAAGAGTGCTGCCATGGCTAAAATTTTATTTACTTTTACTCAGCAGATCCAATCTCAGAGCAACTAATATCTACTTATAAGATATGTATGTTTCTTCATGTATTTCAGATTAATCTGCACGAAGAAACCTATGTGGAAACTATTTAAAAATATATAAAACTGCTTGACAGGGGTGATTCTAGACAGCTATTTCTAGAGTCACTTACATGCTGTAGGACTGCCTTCAGGGGAGGACAGCACTGGGTCTTTCAGCTTTTCCTTGTAGACTGTTGCCCTTTCCCGCATTTTTCGGACAATCTCTTGAAGCTGGGCATCAGCATACTCATTTCTTTGGAAACCTGAAGGTTTTGGCTTCTGTGTGCTAATTAAAACAAAAGGAAAATAGCTTTATGTACCAGAAATGAATGGAAGGTAACAGTGCTAATGCTGCTTCTGAGCAGAAGTCAGACATTAAGACTGGATCTTTATTGGTCACAGTGATTATTCACATCACTTAATTCGTGGTAAGTGGACACCTAAGTAAACTGCTAATGCTTCCTGCTGAAGGCACCTAACATTGCTGGCTACATGCAGCAGACAACACGATATCTCAGGCACAGGAGGTCCTGTACCCTGTGCTCTGTATCACCCACTACACTAATGACTTCCAACTGCTGCTTTTCACCAAGTTCTACCGTGGCTATGTAAGATCTAGAGTTTATCCTGTGTATTTGTTAGGATACAAGGCATGCTCTTACCATCTGTGCATAACAATGTATTAATTATTGTATGGTAATAGCCTCATGATGACAGGACATAACTGATTTAAAGACTCTGATATGAAGGTAGGAGAGGAGAGACTATGCTTACTTTATGCTTTTTAGTATTGAGAAAAGTGATTTTATCTCATTTTTGTAACACAAATCAGCTAATATGAGGTTAAAAAAAATATAAATGCATGTTTTTCCAAGTGGGAGCAGAACAATGAGCTGATATCCCATCACTCACAGCATTTCTTCAAACCTGAAGACTGTTCATTTGCAAACACCTGCACTCACATTCTTCACTGAAACTAATGCTTTTTACAGGATCTCTGCATACTACACAGTCAATTAGAAAATCTAGCTGAAGGTGTTTCTGGATCAACTCTTTTGAAATTTCATCCTCAATTACTTGCTAATGTCTTATTATGCAAACTGGGTCTGTTTTGAAGTACTGCCCAACTCACAGCTGGGCCATGCATTTGGGCTTCCTCTATGTGGAGACCAGGATATGGGATTTCTTCTGTGTCCTAGACTCAGCATTTCTCAGTTGGTGTCACACACTGGTGTCAGAGCTGGCTGGAAATGTCTGTGATAGGCACAGAGCAGCTTGATGTCTCTTCCAACACAAGTCAAACTTTGATACCAAACCCCTGCCAGCTATGATCAATACAGCACAGAACTGTTCTTTCTTGTAGTTTTTTTCAGCTCTGTCCCAGATATCACAGCAAGGTAAGGATATGACAGAGTGAGGCATGCTGGAATTTTCCGAATTCTTGAGAAGACCTACCCAAAGATAGTAGAGGGAAAGCAGTATGCCAGCATCTTGAGTATGGAAGAAATAAAAAATGCTCCAAAGGGATCTTTGAACAAAAAACTGTGTCTCCTCAGGACCTTAAACCTATTTTGAAGTACTTAACAGAAGGAGCTGTAACTAAAAAAAAGGAGAGTGTTGGAGTGGGATGTGTGTAGCTTTCTGAGAAATACAGTTTTCTGGAGACACAACACATATCATGGTGTCCAAGGAAGTACGACTTAGAGATTTGAAAATCCTTCAACAATAAAATCCTTGGATGAAATGATAAGCTGTTAAAGGCAGGAGCAGCAGAAGCCTGGAAGTGATGTGGTTATCATTCCTCTAATTTAACACTTCTTTAGTGTCTATTTCTTAAAACTCCCCAGACAGGAGATTAATCAAGCAGTTCTGATATACTTTGTAATCTTATCACAGTTCCTTTTGTGTCACATATTCCCTTTGCTCAGGCCATCAGCAGTGTAATGAAATCCTTTCTTGTTTTGAGCTAACATGTCACAATTAGTTTTTCAGCTTCTATGCAAAGAATTTAAAGTAATTCTTACTCTTTGCTGTTGCTGTATATTCTCAGGGCTTTAGGTATCTTACAGTAAAATACACTTATCACAAGTGTCATGCCAATGCCCCTTCTATGTGCTTTCTAAGGATAAGCTATAAGATGTGTGGGGTTTTGTTATTTCACGTCCTTCCAATAAAAGTTACGGTCTCCTTTATCATAAACTTGGTGCTTTATCACTGCAGTGTAGCCCTAAGGAACTATCTTTGTATCTGGTACTGATTAATAACTATGTGAATTCGTTTAAAGATATTTGCCCCACAGTTTATGAGAAATTGATTTTCCTTGCCCTACTTCTCATTGGTGTGCATGATCTTGTCCTCTATTATTTTCTTACTTAAATTTTCATTGGTTAATACAGATGGCAGAGGCTCTACATTGAACACTTTGGATTTGAAGATGTGTATTGTAATTTTGCTTTGTGTAGGGCTGCACTTTGACTTGCTTCAGATGATGGAGCCTGTTCAAACCTTACTCTTTCTCTAGTATTAGGTGATGCTTTGCCATGAATGCATAATGCTGGTGCTGTGCAGCTGCCTTCCACCCCATGCGGAACTCTTGGTGGGAACTGGTCTAGCTCAGCACCTCCTGACTGGCCCGAGAACATTTCCCAGCAGAGTTGAGGTGCTTTCCTTTCTTTTCTCCTCTCTTTTTTTTTGTTTTGCTAGGTTTCTTTCACTATGTGCAAGTTCTTTCATGTAGTAAACTTTTGATTAACTCTACTAATATATGTTTTATAAATTCATATACATAAGCACATAGCTGCCAGCAGAACATGACAGCCAGCCTGAACAAGAGGACATTTTCCAGGTCAGAGACTCTTCTAAGGTAATTCTCTTTGAAGAGACCATATTTAATACTTTTCGTTTGTCTATCACACTACATTTCAATGTTTTCTGGTTCAGGTTTGCTAATCCTCAGACTTTCCGATGTTGTGGCTGTAAGAAAGGTTACTTTGACTTATATTTTTAACACACTCTGTTAAGCAGATAATGCCTCATTATGAATTCATAATTCCATTAATTCTCACTTCACAGTTAAAATTACAGGCTGTCCTGAATTCATACTGGGTTCTTTTTGGTTTTATTCTATGTATGAAAACTTTCAGAGAGTGATCAAATTTATTACACCATATAGTCTTTTACAGAGTATTCCCTGCAGAAGTGGAAATGTTTATTCCCTGCAGAAGTAGTAATTTCACATGGCCTAGGAAATGAAGTCAGGACCTTAACTTGTGTACTACTCACACATTTTTATTATTATCTCAATTGCATTTTATTTAACAGCAACACATGTAAAAAATAATAACAGCTGCACCACCACCACCAAGAATAATAATGCTTTATGTTTTTATTTTGTAGGGTTTATCTTTTTAACTTGTAGATTTTAACTTGTTTCTTTAATAAATAAAATTACAGTGCCTTAATTCTCCGCATGCTAAGAGAAAAAGATTTAGACACCTATAACAGAGTGAAAGAAAATGGCCTTGAAAGAGCAGGCCACAGAAATACTGTGTTGAGTGTGCTAACATACGTAACATCTGTTAAATACTGTGGCTTTGAAGTTTTATGTGTTAAGAGTTAAAAAAAAAACAGAGATCAAGAAATGCAGTAGTTTATTTCAGAATAAATCAAGTTCACCCTTTTCTAAATTGCAATCTAAACTTTAATTCTTTCTTGCTTTTTGGCCATGAACGTGAAATATTTGAGTTCAACTCCATCCTTTATCTACCAGGTGACCCCTGAGAAAATGTATTTCATAAATGTATGCTGCTGTCTGAAAAAAAATCTATACCATGTTTTGCTGATTTCAGGTATAACCCTTTTTTTTCAAGCACTTAAGAAGCTTCCAGCTATCTACCTGGAAATAAAATTCTTGATCTTGCAATAGAACTTCCAATGCTTTTATTGAGCATTGCCATTATGATTTATGATTGCATTTACAACCCATGTATTGAAAAAATAATTTGTTCTCTTGAATAAATTATGGAGAATCTCTAATTCAAATTACCAATTTTCAGAAGGATATGGCCATGCATCACTATACAAATGTCCACAAAGCATAATGGTATAACTGAGAAAGATTTCAGTGAGAAAATAATGTAGTTCTAGGCATCATGAAAGGTATTGACCAAAAAACATGCTCAATTTGTGCTGACAGTCTCAGTATGGGTAATGTCACAGAAACCAGAACCCTCTATCTGTCTCTTGGTACAAAATCTAGTAGTATGCTAATGATGTTTGATAGGACATTGGATTTGAAAGATTAAAAAGTAGGACTGATTCCTATACAGGAAAAATTGAATTATTTAAGCTGAGTAATAGAAATGAGAACATATCTAATGATATGTAATGTATACATATATTTATAAACAATTTGTAAGAATTTCTTTAATAAATGGTGAAATCATGAATTGCAAGTGACAAAAGGATAAAAACCCAAGAGTTTTACTAAACAACAGTGTTTAGCCATACTTTAACCTGGCTATGAAAAACACTGGTGCAAATATAATCCTAGAATGCATCTGACATATTACCAATGAAGGAATAATTTATATTGGTATATAAACCAACAGTGAGACCTATACTGACTAGCTATACACTGTGGATTCATATAGGAAACTGTATGAAGTACCTAAGAATGATCAAAGCCATTGGGAACCTGGTTTTAAAAAGGATAGGAAAATGTATGAAAGAGTATCATTGCCTATGAATTCAAATTTTGGTGGAGAAACATGTAGGTGAAAGAAGCGTATGAGCAAAGGAATAGTATTTTAATAAGAATGAATGTGAACAGGAACACTACAAATTAATATGAGGTCAAGGTCTGAAGAAAGATGGGTATTCTAGACAGCCTTCTCTCTACTCACTGGTATTTCAGTGAGTAGAATTGAAAGAAGTGTGACAGGCAGACTTCAAGATTATATTAGCCAAGATCAAGAAAACTATTGTAGGCAGCAATTCCCAAGAATGTAGGAGAATGGATGCATCATGACAGGAAACCCTTTTCAATTACTAATGTCCTACTATCTATGGTTTTGAATATTTTCATTAAAAACTGTAGTGTAATAATATTTGGGTTGATTTTGGTTAGGTATAGAAGCAATAATAGGTTCTAAGTTTCATGTGGACACCACGACAATAAAACTTTGCATTTAAATTAATGACTTTCCCTTAGTTCAGAGTCATTGTAGAACTTATGCTCAATTTTGGCCCTAAGCAAATGTTCTTCAAATAAAATGCAGGGGTCATCTATTTCCCAAATCTCAACTGGCATTCATACAGCAAAATGGATAGAGAAGCAACAATATTCAAAGAAGCCACTGTCTTTTAGAGTTATCTACTAGTATTGATTTCAGAACAAACTTCTTGTTGCAGCGCAGAATGAAATCTAATCTGGGCTGCATGACATTCCTCCTGTTTAGTTCAAAGGTTTGTCACAGCAGCTTCTTTGACAATCCTCCTAGTTATTCAATCACAACAGGCTCTGAATTCTCTAATCCTCTTTGCAGTACTCTCTAAGGAGAAGTCTGTTTCAACACTGAGCACATGGAACTCTCACTAAGGTACCAGATTAAAATTTGAACAAGATTTAATTTTAATTAGTAATTTTGCAGTATGATCTGTGCAAAAGAAAGTAGGATGAATGTTGAAAGTAACAATTAACTTTGAAAAATCATCTTTCTTTAATGTCACTAGTGAAATAAAGGTGTTTAATGGCACTGGATATCTACTATGGCGTAAAAAATAAGGGTAGGATCATTTCTGACACTAATCACTTTAGAGCAAAAGTATAATATTCTAAGAAAGAACCATGTGATAATAAGTGAGACAGCCTTGCCTCACTTGTTTCTCTATGTGGTGCTAATGTGTCATTGGGGTTTTCTGATGTGTAAGTGATTAAATCTGTCTGGGGCATCTGCCTCTTATCAGGAGTTTTTAAAGATATTTTTTATCCTACACACATAACATCTGTTAGATTCAAACACATTTAAATGCAAACTCATAACTTATTTACATAAGCTTATAATAATTTATGACTAAGGAAAAAATGTCTTAGAGCATGATCTAGTGCTTTACAGGGTTCATGAGCATAGCACAAAGCCATCAAACTTTCTGTTCTTCAGTCTTTATTAATACACAGGAAAAAAAAGGCTAAAACGAAAGTACCCATAGTATTTCCCACAGTAATTTTTTTAAAAGTTGCAACAACATGTCTCAAATTTTAAAAACTTAATTTTCAATAGATACTTTCATTTCTGTTTTCATACAGATCCTAAAAAAAACCCCACACAAGCATAGGTACTTTGAGATATCCTGTAATCCTTGTCCCCAAAGCAGGAGGGAGTATACCTGTGCTATTCCTGACAGATTCTTCTCTAACCTCTTCTTAAATATGTTTAGTGATCAGTACTACATAATCTTCTTAAAGAATTTGTTCTAGTGCTTTGCTAGCATCATTGTACAATTTTTTTTCTCAACATAAATCTCTTTTTGTACAATTTGTCTTATCTTCTGTGAACACGAGATAAAATATATAGTCCCTTCCTTTTATCTTAATTTTTTTGCCATTTGAACATTTTATTTTCTATTACTGGGTGTTTTTAGGGGTCTTTTTTGGGGCAGAGTTGTTTGTGGTTTTTTGCTAAGGGAAGAGATTTGGGAAAAGCATAATATTTTTATTATGACTAAGAATATTAGTTAATTTTATAATTTTCATTGTGCAGAAGTGTGAGTACCTGAATAAGAATCTTATAGCTGATACACACTTCAGGAAGCTTTAATTCTGCTAGCAAGGCCAAAATAAAAAGGAGGAAGTGGTGGCATAGCTTCAGCTTGGGTGGTAACTAAAATTGCTCCACTGTTAGGAACCCTGGCAGATTTTCATGCCATGCACTACTACTGTCTATGCTAATTATATAAAATTAGTTTTGTTCAAATGACTTTGTGGCAATTTCACCTTTGTTAGTAGTAAACCGCTATATAGCCACTTGTGCTGGAACTCATTTTATGTACTTTCCTAGTATTCAGAAAAACTTGGTGAGAGAGAACTGATTCCTCTGAGAAGATTTTCAATTACCGTTATCTAAGACCACCCGTTCCCCTTCTGCAGGCCCATTCTTCTCCAAATTCAGCAATAAAGTAGGCAAGGTCCCTGTGGACAACACATCTCAAATATCAGTTATCCAGGGCACAGAATAAAACTGGGTTGTCAGACCCCTCTGACTTCTCATCCAATTTTCATATCTCCAGCTATCACTGTTTCCTCTCTACTTCTCCTGTGCTGCACAAAATGTGATGTTTTAATATCTGGAAAATGAATTAAAATGCTGGAGATGGGGTATTTTAATAAAAAGGAGTGGATAAGATTAGTTGTAGGCATGAATACTTACACTAGTCATGAAGTAATAATCAGTTTTCCTTTACTAAATGATAATAAGAATTATGTCTTAGATTTATTTGTCTCTTAGATTTGTGAAAAAGACTATAAAATTTTTGCATTTTTTTGGTGCAATTTTATTACACAAACTAGTAGTCTACCTGTCACAATGCTCATTGCTTTGCTTTTTCCCCCCACAATTTACTCAACAGATAACAGCAGAGGTAATAGTTCTAACAAATTATCTTTTCTTGCTTCACAAAAAAGGTATCTTCTTACTTTGAAAAATGTTAGGTCATTGGAGGATTTACACAAAATTCTTTTAATTAAAAAAAATAAATCAGTGGCAAAGTATGACAAACTATACCCTTGTTGTCTTA
The DNA here is from genome assembly GCF_964237585.1 of Gallinula chloropus. Lineage (NCBI taxonomy): Eukaryota > Metazoa > Chordata > Aves > Gruiformes > Rallidae > Gallinula > Gallinula chloropus. Next base: position 29,214,530 of record NC_140086.1, on the reverse strand, counting down.
CATATTCTAAACCAAAGAATTTCTCATAGTTATACAGTCAGAAGTAAATATATATGAATATTCTGAACATATAATTTAACATAATGCAAGGGAAGAAAAAGAAGAGCAGCATTTCAGTCTGTATAATGACATTTCTGTTCCTCTACTTGCTTCATTTAGTCTTCAAGGAAAAACTTCCAAAATCACTACCTTTTTAACTTCAGGCTACCGACTTGATTGTTGTGCAGAGTGAGTGGCATTAAATAGCATGCGTAACTGCATCCGGTAGAACAGACAGAATTTAAAGGCTGTAGGAAAATACATCTCAGCAATGATTACAGCAAATTTAATCCATTTTGGTAGAGGCAGCATGCCATCACCTTTCTATTTAATTTGCAGGTTCTCAATTTAGTCATTGCAGAAATTCAAATCCAAGCACTAAAAGTGACAAGCTCTGAAAGAAAGACCTAAGCAGAATGAATACAAGTGCTAAGAAAAGTATTTTGATTGGTTAATACATTAATGTCTTTTCAGTCAGGTTTACAATATGTACTGGGTGCATTCCTTCTGCTTATAATTCAAATTACTGCAGTGATTAACTGGAAACAACTAATGAAAGGTATTAATCTCCTTGTAAAATGTTTGTGCAACTATGTTTAAACTGGGATTTTCCAGAAGTGCCCAGTTTAGCCTTGTTTTACTTTATATTGAGTCAATTTAAGTTTAGTATCATGAGGATCATCTTTTTGGGTCCCTGGTGTTCCTACAGTAATCAAGGGTTTCTTGAGAGTCTGCAGAGGGTTGATACAGGGTCTGTTTCACCAGGGTGCTGAGATTTTGTTCTTGTGATAGGACATAGTTTCTCTAAGATGCATCTGCTTTGTGAATCAATGTGTTGCAACTAGTGGATGGCAAGCACTAATAAGCACGGTAATTTTCTTGGTTGAGGTAATTGAGCTAAATGAAGTGCATTACTCACTAAGAACATGCTACCAGCAGGAGTTCTCTTTATTAACCTGGCTATGCACCACATAGCAAATTGCCTCTTAATCTTTGTTTGTTTTGTTATCTTTTTTTTTGCTATTAGCCAAATTAGAGAAGAAGAAAAAATTATCTCCTTTATGGGCCTGACAAGGACTAGTATAGACTACTAGAGAACAGGATGTGGCTATGAAGCAAACTATGAGCAAAAAACTTGGGACTTCCTGAACCATGTGTGCTCATCTGTCAATTTGCAACACTAGAGCTCCCTTTTTTAAAAGATGTTGAAAGCTGGGTTCTGCGTTTGCAAAAGCAGAATCAGCAGGGTACGTTTACTGGGTAGGAATGTTAAATGCTATTTTGTATAACTGTAATACTTTATTAAAATTTATTTTGTGCATTTTATATGAAAATATTTTGTTCATAATACTTAGATTCTGAAGGTGGTGTGTCAGATATAATTTTTATTCCTCTCTAAACATAACTCAGAAAATGTAAAATCTTGAGGTGAAACCTAAAAGCATCTGAAGTCCTGGTTGCCCATGATATTTTTTCCTTTATATGCAGCCCGTGAATATGGATTGCCATTTTACGCAGCATTTTACAGAGGAGGGTTCATGATCCTTGACTGGGGTTTCAGAGTACTGCCTTAGTATAAATAGTACATTGTAAGCACCTTGGTAATCTGGGAAGATGAAGCACCCTTACAACTTTAGCCAGGCTTAAAAGCTTTTAAAGACACAGAGAAGAGGTCATAGAAGCTTTTTGTACATCTCCATTTTCTCTGATCTGTGCTCTCAGATGCTTTATTTACCATTCTTCCATACTCTACTTTTTCTAGTACTTGCTGCAACTTCTTTGTCTTGTCCTCTGATTCCAGGTATCCACTACTACTTGTTCCTCAGGCATCCATCTCCCCTCTGCTCTTCCATTCCAAAACACTATGCAGTCCTCCTCTTCATAGACTACTGCATGCCATGGGCTTTGTGTTGGTTCCCTGTGCAAGGTTTCAAATTTGTCTCTCTTATGTGATCATCTAATCCATGTTTTTAAAATTTTTTGTATGTGCATTAAATTTTGGGTTCCAAACAGTACCTCACAAAGCATGTTATCATTTTCTCTTGTGACTATATTTTTCTGTGTGCTGAGCAAGGTTATCTGAAGACCTTTGCTTTACATGGCAGCTGTAGTGCTTGGCCATCTGAGTTGCAGGTGTGCCTGTGCCTAGCTTGTGGGCACCACTGAACCTGGCCCACATCTACAGATTGATATCCCTTCCAGCCACAGCCCAGCCCTGCCTGGCTGTCTCAGTGCCATGCCTGACTCCAGTTCCCTTCACAGCGCACTGACCAGCTGACTGCCATCCCAGCTTGACCCCGGGCCTGCCTTGTCACTGCAGGCTTGCCTGGGCTGGACATGGCTGCCACCCCTGGGCCTGCCCGGATCGCCTTGCTCCTGACTGGGCTCTGGCTAGGGAAACCCCAGCCCTGCCTGCCATATTGCCAGCTCCCTGTCCCTGAGGCAGGGCCTGGTCCGTGTAGCTCCCTAATGATGTGCCATATTTGCTTAAGTGTTACGCAGTGTCTCATGTGAAATGCTTTCATGGCACTTCAAAAGAGTGCAGGATTGTGTATGCATATACGTGTTTTTATGAGCCGTATGAGGAGAAAGCAATCTTGATGTATTATAAAGGCTGCAATGTTGTTTCATGCTAGTTCCTTGTTAATAGTACTCCGTTGTCGTCTTTTAGATTGCAAATTAGGTCCTGAGTGTTGTTGTGTTCCCTCATTTCTTTCTTTGTAGAGACAGCACAATGTTAGCTTTCCCTCCCAGAGATTATTATCGCTCAACAAATAGCTATTCATGGAAATTACCTATCGTTCTGTTACATTATAGCTGAAGATGGAGGGGAGAAACAATCTATTGGCAAACAGGGCTGGCTTGTGTGCAGTTCTATCTAAGCCATTAGGAAACATTCAAAGTTTCAGTTACCTGGCTGTAATTCAGTGCCTTGGCACATCAGCTGTTATTGTGTGTCTCCTCTTTCAGACATAGTGGTCAGGTGGCTGAGATCAGTGCATGTCTTTCTACTGTTTATTGACATCCACTGCTGTGTATGGCTGTATTTTAAAAATAAGGAAATTCTGAGAGGGAAAACCCAGAAATATTTCTTTTTTCCTATGAACAGTTTCTATAGGAAGGAGAAAGTACAGGGAAAAAAAGTAGTTCACTTAATAAGAGAGAAAAAAATATCTTTCAGAGGAAGTTAAAAAATCTGTTTTCCTGTTAATACAGGCTGTATTGCACCATAAGTAAAAAGTTGCTGTAATGAAGGTGAATGGGAAGAAAGACACAGGTGCACAATCTTTCAAACTCTTGTACATGTAAGTCATCTTACTGATTTCAGATAATTCAGCTACATTAGTATAATTGTTCATTAAGTAATATTACCTAAGATTTTAAAATCTAAAGTCTTTATGTGGAATCTCATTACCTTGCCCTGAAATTCTGCATGGGCAGACACCAGTTTGATCTAAATGAAAAGTATGCTCTTTGAAATAGGACATCTGCCATCTTCCTTCTTCCTTACTCTATATATCTGAGCTGTGCAGATGCATTCTAAAAAAGTTAAAGTCACAGTAACAGAAGATTGGGTGAAACCCTTTCTGTCAAGGTAATACATATGAAACTTGAGGTGCTCTGGAGGTATATGAGTTGTGAATAGATACACATCCACAAATCTTATCTTATTATGTATCTTACATATTGTGGGCATACTGATGATTTCTTAGTGTGCAGATCAAATGAGTTTTTGTTACATTTTGACTCTTGGAGGATGATAGCATAGGAAAAGAATCTAAGTCAAAATATAATATCAGGATCCTGAGAACACCCAGAGGCCTTATATGCCCTGAGAAATCTCCAGTGGGACTTCCACACACACTCTCTGCCCATAGTCCTGGAGTGTGCACTTAAGTTCAGGCCTTAGTGACTGCTTGAGCAACGCCTAGATGTGTCTAGCTCCAGTTCTGTCACTGGTCCTGTCTTCTGGATGGAACTGGAACTTATGTTGCAGTCTTGCCTCCAGTCCTGCTGGTGACTGTTTCTTTTTGCTCCTGACTGGACTCCTAGGATGGACCTTAAACCTGGTTCATCACTTTGCCTTGCTGACAGTCCCTGTTACTAGGATCCTGCTCTGCCTGCTGTGTTCACACCCTGTGGGACTTCACCTTTTCTAGTAAGGACACTGATTGTGCTGGGGTTGCCCTTGGCTCCCATCCCTCGTTCCCTCAATGAGCAGCTGGCCCTTGCTGCTTCCTGAGATACAGCTGGACAAAATCTGAAATTCCAGTTAAGAAAATGCTACCAACCATCTCACCAATCTTGATTATAAAGGAGAGGTGTCCCAGCCCTGTGACCATTTTTGTGCAGGGATACTCTGAATCCATCCATCCCCCAGTCTGTACTGATACTGGTGATTGCCCTGACTCATGTGTAGGACTCTGTACTTTGCCTTGAACCTCATGATGTTCATGAGGACCCACTTCTCAAGTCTGTCCAGGTCCCTCTGAATGACATCCCTTCTCTCCAGTGAATTAACCACACCATTCAGCTTGATGCCATCAGAAAACTTGCTGAGTGTGCAGTCCATCCCACTGTCTATGTCATTAATTAAGATATTAAATAGTATGGATCCCAAAATAGGGGACAACACTTGTTACTCATCTCTATTTGGACATCATCAAAATGTAGATTAAACAGTGTCAGAGTCTCATAGTTTAACCTCAGCTGGCAACTAAGCAGCACACAGCTGCTTGCTCATTCCACTTGCATTGAGATGAGGGAGATAATCAGAAGAGTAAAAGTGAAAAAAATCATGGGTTGAGATAAAGATAGTTTAATAGTCCCCCTAGTTTCTTTGCTGAGCATGACATCATATGGTAGAGAATATCCCTTTGGCCAGTTTGGGTCAGCTATCCTGTCTATGCCCCCTCTCACCTTCTTGGACACCTCCTGCAGAATGTGTTGGGTTGTAAGGGATCTTTCAAGGTCATCTAGTCCACCACCACTGCACTAAGCAGAGACATCTTCACTAGATCAGGTCACTCACAGTCCCATCAAGCCTGACCCTGAATATCTCCAGGGATGGGGCCTCCACTACCTCTCTGGACAACCCGTGATCTACCACCCTCATATTGAAGGTTTTTTTTTCCTAATACCCAACCTAAATCTACCCATTTCTAGTTTAAAACCATTACTCCTCATCCTATCACTACATGCCCTTGTGAACAGTTCTTCCCCAGCTTTTCTATAGGCACCTTTCAGGTACTGGAAGACTGTTTTAAGGTCCCCCTGGAGCCTTCTCCAGGCTGAACAAGCACCATCTCAGTCTGTCTTCATAGGGAAAGTGCTCCAGCCCTTTGATCATTTTTGGTGGCCCTCCTCTGGATGCACTCCAATAGGTTTATGTCCCTCTTGTGTTGTGGGTTCCAAAGCTGGACACAGTATTCCAGGTGAGGTCTCACCAGAGCAGAGGGCTAGAACCACCTCTGTTGACCTACTGGTCTCACTCCTTTTGACGCAGCCCAGAATGCGGTTGGCCTTCTGGGCTGCCGATGTACATTGGTAGCTTATGTTCAGCTTTTCATCCACGACTACCTCCAAATGCTCTTCCTCAGGGCTGCTTTCCAGCACATCAACCCCTAACCCTAAAGGGAATTGTCCCAAGGCAGGTGCAGGACCCTGCACTTGGCTTTGTTGAAGCTCATGAGGTTCACCTGGGCTCACTTCTCCAGCCTGTCCAGGTCCCTCTGGATGGTATCCTGTCCCTCCGGCACATTAACCTCATCACCCAGCTTGATGTCATCAGCAAACTTGCTGGGGGTGCACTCAATCCCACTGTCAATATCATTAATAAATATATTGAAGAACACCAGTCCCAGCACAGACCCTTGAGGAACTCCACTTGTCACTGTCCTGCATCTGGACTTGGAGCCATTAACCACCACCCTCTGGATGTGAACATCCAGCCAATTCCTTATCCACTGAACAGTCCACCCATCTCTCCAACTTAGAGAGAAGACTCTTTTGGGGGACCTTGTCAAAGGCCTTGCAGAAATCCAGATAGATGGCATCCATAGCTCTTCCCTTGTCTACTGATGCAGTTACTCCATTGCAGAAAGCCACTAGATTGGTGAGGCAGGACTTGGCCCTAGGAAAGCTATACTGGCTTTCTCAGATCACCTCCCTGTCCTCCATGTGCAACAGCATGGCTTCTAGGATTATCTGTTCCATGATCTTTCCAGGCACAGACGTGAGTCTTACAGGTCAATAATTCCCAAGGTCCTTTTTAAAAATGGTCATGATGTTTCCTCTCTTCCAGTCACTAGGGACCACATCTGAATGCCATGACTTTTCAAATATCATAGAGATAGGCTTGGCAACTACATCAGCCAATTCCTACAGGACTCTGGGATGCATCTCATCAGGTCCCATGGACTTCTACCTCATGCCTACTCACTGATAGGATGTGGAAAGCTGAAAAGTCCTTGAATTAATTGTAAACATTGCTTAGGAACAACTGAAAAATTTTCACATGAACTCCACACACAGCACTATACCAGCTACTAGGAAGAACATTATCTCAGACAAAACCCACACACAGGGAAAATTTCTGAAGAGTGAGACTCTCAGTTGATTATCCTTTTTCTTTGTACAAAGAGTGCTTGATGTAGTTTTGAGCAGTTAAACTATCACTTTTCCAACTAATTCCCACATATTGGAATACCTAGAAATTAGCACTGAGCAAAGAATTCACAACTGACACTTCTCCAGGAGGCATTTTGTTTTGTTCTTGTTGGCCTCATTGCTAGAGACTGATCCGAACATTTCCTTCATTGCTATTTTTGCAGACTACATGTACTTATTTGACTCAAAGTCTCCATATGCACACAAATTTATGTAGCTTTTCTCACTCGATAAAAGCAGTTGATTTCCTTAAAAATATTCTAGTGATTAAACTTGAACACATCGACTCAATAATGGTTTCTGAATAGTCTCCCATGAATCTTCAGGGGCAATTAATTAAATTCTCTCAGAGGCACATTTTTAAAATGATTCTCCCTCCAGCTCTGAAAGCCATATAATAGATCTGTTTAGTTTAGTTTCACGCCACTGCAGTGACACCACTGCCATACCTTCCATGCTCTGCTGCAGAATTTAGTGGGCAACTGTTTTGACAGTACAATTTACCAAAGATTTACAGTATTTTTAGAAGCTGTTGCTCAAATTATACTGACGAGATATATCTGGATGCACACGACAGTGAGTCAGAACAGTGCTGAGAAGAGAATGTTTAACATTTTTAATTTCCTTTTAACAGACATATTTTTTCTTTTACTAATAAGCAACATACCACTTTGTTTCCTAAGCATATTGTAATTACCTTAACAGTGGTTATGGGATTTACCAGTGGAACTATAAGCATCTAATAATATATGTATCCTACAATAACAAAAAAGAGATGCTTTATCTAGGTTTTCATTGATTCACATTCAAATTACCAAGTAATTTATAACATCTCCAGTCATTCTAGTCAGAGTTATTTTAATTGCATTCTAGTAAGAGCTGTTTAATTGCATATATTATTTTATACAGGCATGTATATTAATATTTTGTTTGATTATTCCTTGCCACTGCAGTACAAAGTCTGTCATGGTGAAGGAGAGGAAATAGATAGTCTTCTCTGCAAATTAAATAACTCTGTATCAGGGAAAGACTTTTGCTTTGTGTCATCAGGGTAATCAAAATAATAGAAAGCAAAAGCTGGCAGGAGGAGTTTCTTCCCTGTTCTGGATTGAGCATATACATTATTTTCCACTCAAAGGAGCCTGAACATTCTAGAGTGTACAGAGGCAGGAATTTAGTGAAGCTTAGAAAAGGCAAATGCAAGTTTCCATTCCCCATGCAAGAGTAAAGGCTTGGAGCTGACTGACTAGCAAACAGCTCTGCATAATAGAACCTGGAGGTCCTGGTGAAAGCAGATTGAGGGGAGTGGTTGTTTCCTTCTGTGTGATATTTATGTCATTGCATCTGTATCCACCTGTACGTGAAAGGCTCTGATCACGTGGGGCAACAGTAGCAGAGGGCTGTTAAGATAACTAGGGACTAGAGCACAGGATATATGGGGAGATCCTGAGAAAACTGGGCTTATTTAGTCTGGAGATGAACTGTTGAGAAGATAGAGGTAATGGCAGTGTTCCACTACCCAATGAGGTATTACAGAGAACATGTACTCAGATTGTACTTGGAGGTACGTGTCAGCACCCAATGGAAGGGAGCCATGTTGAGGCAGTTGGTGAGGAGCTGAAGCCCCAACAGAAAGGAATCATGGAGAACTTCATGGAGGACTGTCCCATTGGCGGGACCCCACGCTGCAGCAGGGGAAGAGTGTGAGGAATGCCCATCCCCAGCTAAGAAAGAAAACCACTCATGAAGAACTGACCAAAACCCCCATTGCCTCATTCTCTGCCCCTCCCCATACCACAGGTGGGGGGAAAAAGGGACAGAAATCATGAATAAAGTTGTCTGCTAAGAAGGGAGGGATGGGGGGAAGATATTTTAAGATCTGGTTGCACTCCTCATTATCTGGTGTGGTGTAATAAATTAGATAAAGGAAAGAAAACTGTTGAATCTGTTTTGCCCATGACATGAATTGCAGAATGATCTCTCCCTATCCTTATCTCAACTCCTAAGCCTCTCAGTAGATATTTTCTCCCCTGTTCAGCTGAAAAGGGGAGTGATAGAGCAGCTTTGGTGAGCATCTGGCCTCCAGCCAGTATCAAACCACCCCACCAGTACATAAAGGGGTGCTTGTAAGAAAAATGGAACCAAATTTTTTACCAGGGCCTGTTGTGATAGTACAAAGGATAATGTCTTTAAACTGAAGAAGGGTAGATTTAGACTAGACATAAAGAAGAAATTTTTATGAGAGTTGTGAAGCACTGGAACAGGTGCGCAGAGAAGTGGCAGATGCCCCATTCCTGGAAACATTCAAGACCAGGTTGGATGAAGCTTTGAAGAACAACCTAATTGAATTGAAGATGTCCCTGTTTATTGCAAGGGAGTTGGATGAAATGACCTTTAAAGCTCCCTTCCCACCCAAACCATTCAATGATTCTGTGACCCTATGCTTCTATAAAGAAAATAGATTATTCTAAGATTATTGTTTTCTAGACTTCGTATTTTTTTCCTATTTTAGCAAAACAAACTGGCACCTAAGATTTTTCTAAAGGTTGAGTGACCCTAGATTTTCCCTTGAGGGAACATTACTGTTTAATTTATTTCTCTCTTCTCAGGAAGGCAGTCCTACTGCTCTCATTGTGGATACTCATGCTGATTTAATGGTATAACTCAGAAAAAAAACCCCAATAAACAGGGAAGGTAAAAAGCTTTTAAGTCAGAATGATGTGACAAACATTCTAGATATTTGGGACAGCATACTGGGATTTACTCCTTTGCTAAGGGAGGGTAATGATAACTGAGCAGTGTCATTGTTAGCATCAGTTGAGCAAATCCTTTTCCTCATTCCTGCAATTTAGGATGACGTACATGACAAACTATCAAAAACACATACTAAATGAATACTTCATATATAAGGTTGACTTACAATTGAAATAAACCTCTTCAGAACCTTGCAGGAAAGAAGGGTCTTTTACAGCACTGAAATATGGCACACAAAACTTAAGTCAGGATATCAGAAAAGCCTCAATTTTAAAAATTGAATTTACTCACTTAGGATCTTCTTTTCTTTCATTGAGCTGATTATGCTCCTGTTTGACTGTGTTAGCTGGTTCAGTTGATTTTTCCATTTTCAAAGGCTCAGGTGCTTTTGCTGGTGCTGTGTCTAAAAAAAAGTTTTAAAATTTTGAATACCTATTTTAAAGACTTTTAAAATGTTAGGATAAAAAGTCTGGATGAATCATGGTTTAGTTGCCATTACTTCTTCTGCGGACAAGCACTACACAACTCTGATACTGCCATCTGACCTTTGAATATTTTTCTGCATAAATCTATTTCAATCCCAGCTGTACAAAACATGTTTAATAGTGTAACACTTTAGAATATATAACTTTTTAATGTTTTTTTAAACAAAATGCATCTGTAGCCAGCTCAAAAATGGTCAATACAGAGCTTCCCTATTTATATATGCGACAGGAACTCATGCAGTATGATAGAATTTTAGTATGTGGTTATTAAAAATTTACAGACAGTGCAGAGAGATATATCTGTCCAGAAATGTCTTGAGAAATACAGGAAGAAAAATGAAGAGCAACTTATTTGCTTATGCATAGCAAATGCTAATGATGTTATTTATACTCCAGTGTTTGAATTGCATTAAACCTCTTGTTGCTTCAGCTGCCATGACAGTCCTGTTTGCTGCTAAGTAAATTATGATTGAAATATATCATTAAGGATGTGACTATGTAGCACTTTGGCTAGTCTATTTCTTAATTTTTGTTACAAGTAACTTTTTTTAAGGAGTTTAAGTGGGAAGTTTGTAGATTTTGAAATTAATTCTATGCAAATGCAAATTCTTACCATTTCAGTGGCCTTATGTGGTTAAATTTTACAATTAGTCTTATATCTTTATTTTAAATTTTCATGCTGAAAAATAATGTGAAAGCTTTCATCAGTCTGACACTTTGCATAAAGGAGGAACAAACTCAGCCTTCATAAATACTTTAAGTAATATGATTATAGAGGAAAAAGCGTGGAAGCAAAATATCATAGAAAATAAATCAGGGCCCTGTTTTATGTGGTGCATTTTAAATTCAAGATAGCTTAAAGAAATCAAGCCCTGAGTATTTTGGATAGATATTGTTAAGATTAGTTTTCTGATAGTCACCATATGTAGTGAGCTGTTACTAATTTCAGAGAGGTAAAAGCAGTTACAACAGTAAATTGTTAAGCTGCTCAGCTGAAAGGTGTTTGTTTGAAATGTCACTGAAACAAAACTTAGTGAAGGACAGTGGATTAATTTGTTTATAGCACTTGATAAAACAAACTTCCCTCTTACCACTATTTATTTAGATTTGGGATAATATTTTCTTCCAGGCATCTATTAACAGACATAATTTTCCAGACTTTTACTGGATAGATCAGTGAGGTATTTCTAGTATTTTATTTTAGTATTTAGGTTAAGAAATGAGAATGTCCAGTGTGAGCTCTGCTACTGTTCCTGGAATTTATTTCTTAAACAGGATCAAAGACAAGACCAAGACAGAGGTATCTATGGATGCCAGAAATAATAAAGCCAGAGTCAGAAAAGGAACTGAAGAGAAGGCAAAGAAATTCATGTTCCCAACTTGCTGGTCAACTGGGTTTTGACTTAGTAAGTTTAAGGGTTAATTTTCAAGTAGTCCCTTCAAGAAATGTAGCATTGAGTATGAAGCCAGTCTGCAGGATTTGTGTTACTTATCACCTGCAAGCGAGGATGATATTTTTAGGAATTCCATTTAAAATTCTGGCATTCAATTGGATTTATGGTTTAAATTGATAACAGTATGTTTCCCACTTAGTGGAAATGCATATTATTGTTACTTTTCTACAGTAGTTAGTATTGCAATATTTTCTTGAGGAAAAGTCTGTTGAAAATATAAGGGGATGTTTCATTTTATCTGAAGGATGTGCCAGGGAATTTTCAAGGTACAGAATAGCACACATATAGGGAAGTAAGAACTCTGAGGAGGACTGTCCTGTCCCCAGGAATATTCAAGAAAGTCTGAAAGAGTTTCTTATTATTTGACAGGGGTTTGAAATGCTTTTCTAGGACTTCCAGTCAAAAAGACTTTTTTTGTTTTTAAAGGAAAGACGAATTTAAAAATGGTTTCAGACTTCCAGCACAGTGAATACATTCTCATAGTGAAAAATAAATTATTTCTCCTAGGAATTTCATAGACTTCCTCTAAAAGAAAATTGCAGAGGAGCTGCAGATGCAGAAAATAAAAGGGGTTTGGACCTATTTATAACTGACTAATGTGTGTGTCTGGCTACTGAACCTTAACCTGTTAAAATTCTTTTTAACCCTTTCCCCCAGGGGATGCCTGCAAATGATACTACTGATGCTACTCTGTGCTTTTCCTGGCACACAATCCTCCTGTGGTTTTGTGGTCAACGTGACTTGATGTAGAAAAGAAGATGCAGGAGCCAAAAATGTTGGCATCTGCTGCAGTTTCTGCTCCCTTCTGAATTCATGGTTTCCAGTTTCCCAGTTCTCCCCGCCTTGACATCCCCAGCCAAAAAGCCACATACTCAAGAGTGACAGCAAGGTTAATCTCAATGTTTCTGTAATTACCTACTTTGGGAATTTTCTTTGCCATAGTAATTCCCCCTAGTTACATCTATACTAGCAGACAATGCAACCTGACAGGAACAATCAGAACAGTGAAGATATGCCAAATCAAGCTATATCTGAGTCAGCTGTATTTCAAACCAGGTATTTTGTGATCCTCTGAAATTAATGTCCATCAGCAGCTCCACTAAAGTTAAGTTCACTCACAGAGTACAACTTCTGGTTTAGTTTTATTCTAAAGGAACACAGTCATGCATTCCTTGAGTTTTTTTGGTGAAAAAACAGAGCACAGTGGGGGACAATCAGGAGATCTGTTTCAGAAAGGCATTCTTCATCTGAAACAAAATGCCAGTGTAGACATATTATTTAGCGTAACAGGCTCCTAAATAAGACAATCCATGTCCGGAACGACAACATGTGTGTGGGAAGGGAAGACCACAAAATAAAAGAAAATATGGTGCTTATACATAAGCATCCCACTGTAGAAAGGTAATGGCTTCTCTCTCTGCTAGACACTCTCACAGTACTCAATCTGAGGTCTGAATCCACACCAACCATTAAATGTTGACTGGATTCAAACTGACAGGAAAACATTGTAACCCTATCAATATTCTAAACTTCCACAAGTATTTAGAGTTCCTAAGTCTCCAGGACCAGCACACGACGTATTTGCATTAGGATGGCCCACCACCACTGCCAGCTGTGTGTCAAGCTTTAGTTCATTCTTTCTGTGTGAAGTTGTGAGAGCTATCTGTGTAGCCACATTTAAAAACTACTTGCTATTCACTGCTTAAATCTAGTTCATACCCTTCTGAATTAGGAGGCCAGTGCCAAAAGAATGCCATTAAGAACAATGTGGTAGTCATTGTAGGGAACATTTAGAGTACAACAATGTTTTCTAGAATAAATAATGATCCGTCAGGTAGATGGCAAGGCTTACAGGACAGCTAAGAAATCTTCTATTGGCTTTTCATAACTCTGGTCATGCTAAAGAGAAAGTGAGAAAAAGGAGGCAGAATTATGCCAAGACACCAACACCTACAGCAATTTTCAAAACAGATCCACACTTGAGAAAATAAAGTATTTCAGTTTTTCTAAATGATTTCTGTTCCCATTATATTGAAATATAGGTAGATAAAGCAGTGGGAGTGCAGCCCACTCATGTCTACGTATTCCAGATAATTGGACCTCCCCATAAAAATAATTTAAATTGATTTGGGATATTTGTTGCTGGTTCTGTTTTACGATGGAAGGAAAAAGTGCTAGTGTGGAAGTATAACTTTGTGGGCAAAACACTGTTTAATGGAATTCCTCAAAAAGATAGCTGGCTTTATTAAGAGGCCCGCTGAAACTCACCATACCAGTGATCCGCCTGGGATAGCAAGGATCAAGGAGCAAGATGCAAGTTATAACACGGGTCTTTGTTCTCCTAGCAAAAACTTAGGCCAGGCAAAAAAGTAATAAAAAAGGCTATTTGTGGGATATCATTATTTTATGTTATTTTAGTAAGGTTGACAATGCTACCAGATAAAGGTAAATATTATTCAACCTTCATTGTTTATTCTTGTACCATATTTCTATAACTTTAATGGTTGCCCGAAAACCTCGTGTAGCTTGGTGTTTCTGCAGATAGGATAAAACTATTTTAATTAACATAGAGACAATAATGTTGGCAATTTTATCAGCACATGGAAACACTTGAGGTTAGATGGCATTGTTTGAAATGGGAAACTCTTCATAAAGACATGTGAGAAGGCAGAGTGTGTTTGAGTAATCTGGTTTTTTTTTTAAGTTTTCTCCGTCACCTATCTATCTTAGAAACATAATTAAACACTTAAGATCAGTAGGTTTTTTTCATTTCCTGTTTTTGCAAACCAATTCAAGTTTCAAAATAGGTTAGAAGTCTCAAATATGCTCTTAAATGTTATCACTTGCCAAGAAACATAGAGAAAGAATCACTTGCCAAGAAACATTCTCTTAAAGAATATGAGTAAAGACTGGCTTTGAAGCAGTAGAGTAGGAGAACTGGTCCAGAAACTTCCCACATTACTTCTGACATAGTTAATAATTTGCCTGATTGTCGTTCCCTCAGAGGGGTGTTCTTGAGCTATGTTCATAAATACTTGGCTATAGAGTCAGACAAATAAGCACACAGAAAACCTATGGACAAAGGAGAGAAGAGGCTTCAGCCATTATAAAACACACACACCTCTGACTTCACAAGCAAAATTTTTGAGCAAGTGTTCTGTGCAGGGGAAAACAGTTAAGAAATCAGTGGGGTTGAAGAAAAAACAGTCAGTAAGTAGGTCCATCTTAACCCTCAACTTTAGTGGCTAACAAAGACATTCTAGAACTTTGTTTTCCATGTAAAGAAAGAATGATTGTATGAAGAAGCTGGGTTTGTTTTCCTAGCATTTAACCCTGACAATCATGTGAGAAATGAAGATGTGAAAGGAATTAAAAGACTTCACATCAGCAGGAGTGGAAACAAGCTGATTAAACATATTCAAGTTCTTGGTAATCTTTAAAGAATACATTTTATGGGAATAATAGCTGCCTGTTGACTGAGAGCCAATGAAGACTATAAAGGATAAGAAGACAAGGGATGAGATTATTATTTATAAAAGTCTCTTTGCATCGACAGGTTTCTTTCATGGAGCTGCAGCTTAGTATGTCAAAATGCTGTACTTTGTATTTTTTTGAAATGCAGAGTACTTATTTAACCCTGGACTTCAAGGTGCTAGGAGACAGGTTTTGTAAAGCAGCTTAAGAGTCAGATTCATAACAGGTCAAAGGAAGGCTTTAGCTATGAAATTTCACAATGAATTCAAATCTTCCTTTTCAGGGGCTTATTTCTTGGTGTGATCCACGTAAAATTAGTTGATGCCTAAGTATCAGAAATTAGTCAGGATATCGCAGCAACAGAAGTTTGGTACCCCTAATGATATATCTGCTTTACTTTTATCTACAGGAAGAGGGAGTGACCACCTTTTACATAGCAGCTAGTGATCAGAGCTTTCCTCTGAGAAGAGGAAACCTTGGCTCTGGGTCTTATTTTTTCCTCTTTTTAAAGATCCAGTAATGTTGTAACACAAATACATAGCAAAATCAAAGTTCCTCATTCCTCCCACAAAGCTAGTGTTGCAGTTACCTGCCACGTTAATTCCAGGCTCCATGGTGTATTCTTATCTTCTCAGACTTCACAGGTTTTTACACTCTTTTCTGCACGGTGGCCCAGCAACTAGGAAGGCCACAGAATTTCCTCCCACACCTCTCTAGTCTAGACTTTATGTGGGTAGTTAGGGAACGCTACTGG
This sequence comes from Gallinula chloropus, assembly GCF_964237585.1. NCBI lineage: Eukaryota > Metazoa > Chordata > Aves > Gruiformes > Rallidae > Gallinula > Gallinula chloropus. Next base: position 29,198,901 of record NC_140086.1, on the reverse strand, counting down.
AACATGAGATACACAGGTTTGAACTCACTCATTATGAAAGAGTGGAGGTAAACCAGCTAGACTATTATAGGAAAGGTGGCAGCTATCAGCAGCTTCTGCTGTTTTTCTTTTTTTAGCCAAACATTTAGTGGAAAAGTGAATGTCTCTCAAGTATCTAAACAAAAGTGTACTCACAGAGAGAGTCTGGAGTGGGCTGAAGTTCCTTTTGAACAGCCCTTCCTCTGAGATGCTACACATTCAGGGATGCTGATTAAAATTCTTGGTTGGTGGATATTTTTGTTGTTGCTGTTGATTTTTTTTTGTTTTACTCTATCTGGGCTGCTCACTTAGGATGTAGATTGTCTTAAGCAGCAATATCTCATACACTATAGAATGGCACTTGCATTTTTCTGCCCACAAATTATGTAGCCTTTTATATGTCCTCTGGGTACTTTTCAAAGCATCTGGGCTCTGAAGATACTAAATAACACAGAAAATTAACATGGTAATCTCCAAGATGCAAAGTTCTATTTTACAATCCAGTAGAGCAAACATAGCATGCATAGAAATACCTATGATAGTTTTAGTCTAGCTTTTTCATTCAGGTCCTACCAAACACAAAGCAATGTCAATCTGGACTTTACTAAAAGCTGCATAAACATGTTGGTGAATCAGGAAAAAGCTTTTTTTGAGACACTTGTGGAAGATCAAAAACCAGAATGTTTGAAACAAGACAGTTTCTAGTGAGGGAAAAGTGAGAAGGATATGAAGACAGATTTCAGAAGAACAGTACTTAAGTGTGGTCCTGAGAAGTGTTTAGTGAAAAAGAATGAAAAAGGATGAGTTGGAAAGAATTGTACTGGAAAGAGCTGCTGGGGGATGAAAGAAATTGTGATACAGATAATTCAGACACCAGCTAGCAGGTAGAGGCTGAATACGGCCTTCTAATTGGATAACCACCAACAGAGCTATTGAACAACAGCGTGTAAAACAAGTGAAGCATTTGTATAGTCAGCCAGTTATAGGAGGTGATAAATATGCAAAGAAAATATAGCAATTGGATTCAATGTCACGGAGAACCTGTAATTAGGTGAATCACACTTTGTTAAGTACATAAAGAAATGCAGGGAATAAATTAAAAAATGAATCCATTACAGAACAAACTGACTAAGCACAGAGAATTAATTAGAGAGTGAACTAATTAAGCAGAGAATTAATAACAAAGCAAGCTAGTGAAGAGAAAGGGTAACTGAGGAGGTGGAGATGAGGCAATGAGTAGCCAACAAAGAAGCCAAAAGTACCAAGTGTTGCTGAGTAATGTAAGTGGCAAAGTTCTAACCACACAGGCACCAATTGTGCCTACTGCTGAGTTCTCATCTGTGCAGGGAACATTGTGCTGCCTTATGAAGTGTTAGGAGTAAAGGGGAAGGTGATGCCTGGTTCTGGCCATGTGAGAAGAAGGGGTGGAGATTAGCTCTGATCTGTTGTTTTGTGTTTCAGGACTATGGACCTGAAAAATGTGACTATTGGTTAGAAGTTTTAATGGTCTCTTATGCTGGTTATGCTGAAGTAACTAATGACACATCTTGGAAAGGCATTTCTCTAACTAGCTTTAACTGGTTGAGGCCTGACTGCACACTAAATCTCTCCAAATTGTATATACACTGCAAAATGCTTTCTTTGGTCTCTTATCCTATTGTTACCCACAGATACTCTTATTTTCTTATTCTAGCATCTGTCCTCCTGGCTTTAGATCTGATATGAAGTTCACCAGTTCAGAAGTTTTGTGGGAGTTTTTATTTAGATTCACTGCAGACTGCTTGAGACCAGCCTCACTTTTCTGTCCAGGGATAATGGAGTTCCTTATTCAGCTGGGACGGTGAGGAGATAGGTGACAGGAAGCTTCTCCTGAGGTGGGCTGCCTGTGTAAGTTCTCTGGCTTATATAGCTGTTGTCTATCTAACTTATTAATATCCAATGCAAAAAGAGAAACTATCTTGTAGCTGTTTGAAAGTGAGACATGAAGCACCTTCCAGAAAGCTATGGATTTAAAGAAACCCAGACAAACATAGAGACTATGTTGTTAAATATTCCTAAGTAATTGATGAGGTAGTTGATTCTACACTACCATTTTTTTTCTTCTAAAATATAAAACAAGAAGAGTTTAATATTCCAAAATACAGATTAATAAATTACATTAATCTGTAAAATCAGATGGAAACAAACAAAACAATCCATAATGACATTCCATTCTGTCATGGGACAGGACCTATGATTTAAAGTTGCTATAAAGCCACAAAATATGAGATGATTTTTTTCCCCTCCAATTGTTGGTTTATTGCTATGGTTAATTCATGTCAGATTTTGTTTTGCCTAGATTTAGTGGTCTTTGTTTAAAAGTTTCACTGTATGAAAGGAATTGTTGTGATACTTGCTGTATTACACAAAAAGCAAGTAAGGATTATACTAGCGTGCTTGTAGTCTTTCTAGTTGCTCCTCTCTCCTTAAATGATTTTTATCACAGAATCTGAAGGTTCCTCAGCCTATGTTTTGCTGTTTCAGTGAAAGGAACCTGAATTGCTGTCCCAGAGGAAAAGCATGAGGCTACAGGAAAATTGACTCAATGATGTTTCTGGTACTGGAGGATGGAAAAGGACAGGGTTGCACCACTGATGCTGTGAGGGAGGGGGGAAGAGGGAACACAACCCAGACACAGTTGTTGCTTCACCCATCTTGAACCTTTAGTTTGGTAGCTGATGCAGCAGACATTCTGGCTCTGGTATAGGCAAAACAGTCTTGGCTACTGGGACGTAGCGTGAGAGATGACACACACCACATGAGCAGAATAGCTATGGCCAGTGGCAAACCAGCCACTCGGGCAAGTAATTATCTTGTATTTCTGCCCTGAGCTCCACCTTTCTGTGTTCTGTTCCTAGATGTCTTCTGAATGGTGATGGAAAATAATTTTAATGGCATTGCTTTTTAAAACTATCTACTTTTGAAGTTTTGAATGGCTGTTAGATGAAAGATTTGAATGTCAATTTAAAGTCTGTCTTGTCTTTGTACTTTTTAACACATGAGAAGTATACAGAGAAGATACATTAAACATATCCCATTTTGTTTTTTAAGCTATTAAATAGCTTTATTTTAAAGTAAGGTTTCTAAGAAGTCAGCTTACAGTAAGAGAAAATAGATTTTGTTAGACTAGTTGATTAAGGTGAACAAGCTCATGAACAGACTGTGTCTTTGAAAGTGTGTTGCCTTTTGTTATTGTTGGATGGTGCTCACATTTCTGTAACCAATCTTTGGTTTAGGGTCAATAGCAATTCAGACTTCTTAATTTCTTCCACAAATACAAAAGTTTGGCACCTGGCAGAGAATTTGAATGAACAATTATATTTACAGACCTATATATTATGCATCTATTTTGCCCAGAAAATCTTTCTTTGAATACTCATAAATAGCTTATTACTGACCTTGCTTTGGAACAGGTTCTGCTTTTTTATCATCCTCTGCTTTCTGTGGTTCATCCGGCTTTTTGTTTTCACCCTTAAAAAAAATAAGCAGGATTAGAAACTGTAGATGCTTCTTTGTTGAGAATAAGAATATTTTGATGTCTGCAGCATTCAGACAGGAATTTCATTAACCAAGTTTACACATGCTACACTTTGTTCTTGGGTGTTCTGTTTGTGTTCATGGAAAAGACTTTCCAGATAGGTCCACAAAAGGATTTGGATGCTGAAATCAAACTGATGTATTCATATCTGCTGTGCAAACTCACCTATTTAGCCTGCAGCTCTGCTGCTACATACTCCCACACCCTCCTTCACATGGTCAGCGCTGCCACTCATAAGATACTCTGCATCCCTGAATTAGTCATTCTTCTGCTGGGCTAATGGACCTGGTATATTTTGATCTGCCCTACCACAATGTCAGATCTCAAACTTTACAAAATACAGACAGTATCAACTTTCACCGAAAAAAATTAACTTCCTCCTAGACTTACTGGCTTAGATCCACAAACCAACTGCTCATGTACCCATACCATGGTTCATCTTAGCTTTGACAGAGTGGCCCTTGGAAGAGGGAGTGAGAAGCACATGGGGAGTTGTAGGTGTTCACAGTACTATGTAAAACATAAGATAAATCAAGCCCATGAGCATTTGTTATCCCAGATAGAATTAATTTTCCTAGTATTCAATATTTTTCTCTATTAGTCAGAATGATAAATTATTTGACTTTCAGAGATTTCAGGGTTTCATGAACTTTTTTCTGTTCTCCCAACTCAATGGCATTCTCTTTGAGTTTCCGAAACTAAGTATTTGTTTTTTCCTGCCTGCTTTTATACAGAAAATCTTGCACTGAAGATCTAATATACATATATACATATACGTAGGCTGGTGAAGGGGCTGGAGAGCAAATCCAGTGAGGAGCGGCTGAGGGAGCTGGGGCTGTTTAGCTTGGAAAAGAGGAGGCTGAGGGGAGACCTACAACCACCTGAAGGGAGGTTGTAGAGAGGTGGGCGATAGTCTCTTCAGCTGGGTGACAGGAGATAGGACAAGGGGAAATGGCATGAAGCTGTGCCAGACCAGGTTTAGATTGGACATTAGGAAAAATTTTTTTACTGAAAGAGTTGTCAGGGCATGCAACAGGCTGCCCAGGGATGTGGTTGAAAGGGTAGACGAGGTACTTAGGGATTAAGTTTAGATTAGGATGGGAATGTTTGGACTTGATGATCTTCAAAGGTCTTTTCCAACCTTGTGATTCTGTGATATATATAATTTTACTTGTGTGATAGTTGTAAAAGTTGTTTTCTTTGTTTCAGACTTCCTCCTAATAGTGTTAGAAAAGCCCTTTACAGTTATCAGATATTGTAACAGATTATAACAAATTATCAGATTTCTTCTTTTCTCTTTAGATAGTATCTCCTGGCAGGCAGGCAGAAAGAAAATGTCTTAATTCTAGACCCATTCATCTGTCTCTATCTTAATGGTACCTATTTGTGAAGACTGATGGTCATATGATGCACTGATGTATGAAATTATTCTGGTGAAAAAGAGTAATTCGTGTCTCCGGGGAAATCTAAATGCATATTTCTTCCTAAGATATTTTGCCAAGTAAGGTATCAGGCTACACCAAAGTCAGCTGTTGAGGTTCAGGATTTTTCTTCTTTCAAAAGAGTGTTTTATTGACCCCAAGAAACCAATGTCCAAATCTTTAAAACACACATGAGCAATACTTTTTCTGCAGGTGTGCAATGTATGAAGTTTATCAAATACAGAATATAATGTCATTGCCTGTGGATGGCAGTACAGAAATATCTGTTCATCAAACAATTAAATATTTAGAATAATCACAAATCAGAATTGAGTTGTAGTTGGGCTGGATTAATCCACACCTGTTCTTCAAATTGAGCTGATGAGCTTCAGAAACATTTATTTATTCATTTATGTTTATTTCAGTTTTACATAAAACTGTAAGATTCATACACATAACTCAAGACCTCAGAAGTTAAGTCCGAGTCTTTGTATGAACTTGACAATTATGAGTGTTAGTTAAAATTAAGTTTATAGAGGTGGAGTTTTAGTTATCTGTTAAGCATCAGTTCAGATTCTTAGCTCAGGCTGATACTAAAGAACACATTTCACTTTCCTAGTTATTTTGTGAAACCCTAAATTGTTGCCATTTTGCTTTTTAAAGTTTTTATTACGTCAAGCTGATAAAAACCAAAATGCTCTCCAGGACATTGTTGGGAAAAGATAAAAATTCAAAGGTAAGAAATGATGTATCTATCCTTCTACCTGATTTAAAAATAGTCCATTAATTAAAATGAAAGGGATGAGTTAACTTTTACAGTAAAGAGCTACTGAATAAAAATTACAGAGTTTAGACTAATATGACTTACTGTATTTTTCAAATAGGAGCAATATTAGTAAAATAAGGCCAAATAAAATTAATTTACCCTTCCAACAGTTATTGGGAGACAGGCTGATATATACATGTATGCCATTCTGATATTCAGAAAGGATATACTGACATTTTCTGTCATCAGGGAACAAGATAAAGAGGACATCAAAAGCAGCCATACCAGTATTTATAATTCCTCATTTGCCATGTTGATCAAGACCTCTCGTAAGCCTGTACTATTGCAGGTTGGCTCTGTTTAGAGAGTAACTTACAAAAGGAGGAAATCTGTATTTTCTTCATAAAGAAAAGGCAGAAGAGGATTAAAGGCATTTATTTCATTTTGCTGTGCAGTAAGTATGTTTGAAAATCTAGTCATCAACACTTTCTTTCATAAATAATTTCTAAACAAAATATTACTAAGTCTATACTAAACAATAAAAAATATACCTGGCCTGTAGATGCCTTGGGTGGTGGAGAGACACCTTCATTCTTGTCATCTGCTTCCTCAGGTGATAATTTGGCTCTTGAAAATACTGCTCTTAGTTTTTTAAACATCTTACCCCTTCAACTCTCCTGAAGCCTCTATAACTCCTTTACCATGAAGAGGTATACAGCACATGTCTTCTTGACATCAGTAATCAAGCCAATTAGGGACTTAATCAGGTTTAGGTCTGATTAATGCCTTAAAGAAATTCTGTGCACAATCTGTTTCAGTGATGGCTTTTTCTTACCATTAGTACTTTTGGTTTATATTATAGACTAAGTTATTTCTAGTTTTAATGGTTATACTACATACAAACTAAATTTTTAACATACAAATTTAGAGAAGAGTGAACATTTTCTGGTTAGAATAAATCCTATCTTTCATGTATTTGATATTAAGCATTTCGGTTATATTTAGAAATGAAAATTGAATATTTAGAGATGAATAATGAAACTACACCTGTAGTTTCACCAGGAAGTTAAAAAGGTTAATAGACCAATAATCACCAGCTACCCAGTAAATTTCATGAAATCTGAAGAGGTTTAATTTCTTTACAGACCCGAACTTTTAAAACCTTTTTAAAATTTATTTTATTTTTTGAGTGAATGACACTAAAAGGTCTTCTGTTTGGGTTTGTTTTATCAGGCTTATGCTTGGTTTTATTCCACCCTAAAAGGAATACTTTCATTTTTAATTCCCCCTCGATTTACAGACAATACTATTTTGTGCAGAATCTTAAATACAATTTTGATGAGATTAAATTTTAGGTGAATGTCCTACAAATTAGTAAAATATACATTTTCATGGAGTTTTTTAAAAAGGACATTATTTTGAGATTCTACAAGTTTTGGGTCACCCCTTATAAATCTGTAAAATAAAGCATGGTTCAGTTTAGAGATAAAACTCAATTTCAAATGCCTCCAGTGTCATGTTGAGTCAATTCCTGTTAACAGATCTTTAACAGTCTCTTTGTGTCCTTAGTTCTGCTTTTATTCAAGACCATGCCATCACTTTAAAGCTCTGAATTTTAGCTATCAATTTATGATTGATTTATGCTGGTCATCCAGGCATCAGAAATGCAGAAAGTTAGCCCTATGCATTAGTTCTGTAATTACATATTTAGCAATTATATTAAAGTATTGAAAATGTCCCAAGGGCTGCCTCCTTGGGGCTTCTATTGTCTGGCAAGAATCCTTCCTCTAACAAAGTAGTAGCTGTAGGAATGAACCAACAATTTTCATAAGTTAGTTTGCAACCCTTTTTGCTGCTTTGACACTTACCAGGCAGTCTTTGTACTAGTTAACTGGATTTCAATCTTGTAACAGGGACCTTCCCCCCACATGAATGATAGCTCCAGCCAAGAGCTTGGAACGTCCCTTTTTACTAATGTCAGTGTTCTGGTTTACTTTAAAAGCAGAGCAATTGTTGCTAATGCTTCATTCTGTGTTGAAGCTTAGTGTTTGAATGGCTAAATTATGAATTAAGATCTAAAGTATTTTCACTTCTTTATCCAGCTCTGGAAAACAGGTGGCTTCATATCTTTTGGATTTGAAATCCTGCCTCTGTGTTCCTTTACATTGGCTCATAACAGAAAAATCTCAGAAGAAACCTGAGAAAAAAAGAAATCTTTTTTATTTTACTATATGAAATTTTAGTGGATTAACTTTTTTAATGCATGCAAATTTACTTGATTGCCATATGCAAACTATACCTGCAGACCTAGCCTTTGTGAGAGTAACTGTTTTCTCAATAAAAATGAAATCTTAATTATTATTTTTTTAGAATATGTAGTAATGTTCCTTATTTATTAAAAATTGTAAAGTTGTGCATAAAGCATAGAATAACGTAAATATTTATAACATATTAGAGGAAAATATGTATCTCCTAAGAACTTTGGCAAAATTATGCACATTTGTCTTTTAAAAAATGCCAAACATAAACATGTTTTGATTCTTTTATTTTATTACATTATTTATGCTGATTTTAATTTATAATTAAAAGGCATGCAAAAGGAATGTAGCAGACATTAAAAGAAAAGTGCCTTTGGGAACCTGTTACTAACTATTGATATCCACGGTTAATGAATGTTACATTGGTTTAGCCTGTGACTAATTAAATAAATTTTTGAAACCCCTTCATATGATGTGATTTTGTAAATAATAACCAGACCACAACAGCCCTAATATTTTGATACCAACGGAGGTACAAGTTCACCTCTTGACCATGGTAAAATGATTAATCTGCTTCAATATTTCATTTCTCCTCTATGCACTATGGCAATTTAGTTATTTTTGTCAGTCTCTGAACATGCTAAAAGCACTTCAGTTAATTGATTATCACCATGCACTGTTAGGTAAGAAGATTAAGAGTGCGGTGGCAAAGCAGATAGCCTGTATCCAGTTAGCTCCTTATCTACGTTGTTTTTGGCTGGTGCTTACCATATACTATATTTACGGGAAACCTACAGGGTACAGGGATTTCAAGCCTGTCTCATACTTTGTCTAGATGCAAGTGGAGTACACCCTATTTTATTAACTTTGTATTCCTTTTCCCATTTTTTTTTCCTCAAGAAAATGATGCATGCCCATTTAAAAATGTGACATATCCATAGGCTTTCCAAATTTTGGATAACAAATTCTTTTTCAGAGACCTTTTTTTTTAAATCCAAAAGTAAAATTTTAACAAGGAACTTGTAGACTGGATTTTTTGTGCTAGACTTCTGCAAGAGGTTATTCTTAATGAAACATAGCAGGTCTTTTAAAACTGAGGTAATTTAAATGCTGGATGTTCACTTGATTTGTAATCACTGCTAAAACAATTGGTAGGACTCTTTTTCAGCACACGATCTGAAGCTGTGTTAAAGAGTTCTTAAATCACAAGAAAATATAAAAGGAAGAATGACTCCTTTTTCTGAAAGATGAGGAAGAGATTCCTTTCTTCAGAGCTGTTCTTGGAGGTGTTTGGTCTTTGGGTGGGGTTTTTTGTTTGTTTTTGTTTGTTTTTCCCCTTTGTACTTGGTATAAAATGCACGAAAGCCCAGATTTAACTACCAGTGTATTTAATAGGCATAGAATGAATGCCAAGGACTGCTTTGCATTCCTCATCAGGCAGTGTCAGTTGCTCCATTTGTTTGACTGTACAGATCAATAGACATCATCTGAAGTTTTATTTCTGTATTAAATCAGGTGTAGCATGTTAAAAAGATCAAAGCCTGAGTTTCACTTCCATTCAGGTCTTCCCACAATGCAAAATGTAACATGCAGATTTTTTTCACAGGTATCTTTCCTCTGTTTCTCTTCATGATTCAAGGATCTTGACAACTAAGAATAGTACATCTCTCTTTAGAGCTCTGCAATAGTAGTCAGACAGCAGCTGAATCTAGACCTTACGATTTTTTCCTCTGCGCCATGTAAGATTTGAAAATTTTGCCTGGTTTCATGGATTAAAAAATGATAGCACTACTTTATCTATCTTCCTTAATTTTGGGGACTTTTTTAAAGACTTGTTTTTTCCTCAGGGGAAAAAACCCAAATGGTCTGGAGTTAATATTTCCCCTATATACTCAATATCTTCTTATTTTAAACACAGGTGATACTGTCATCTAACTAACTATGCCTCAATTAAAAAAAAATTAAAAAAGCTTCTAATGGGAATATGTCTCCTTAACCATATTATCAGATTGATGGATACATGTATGCATTATAACTGTAGTATTCAGTGAGGAATCTTTAGAAATAGCAAAAGTTATTTAAAGGATGATTCTTTACTGTTTTGATATAGCTGATTTTGGATTGATTCATGAGGTTTTTCTTATGTTGCAGTTTATACACTGGCACAAATGTACCAGAATCAGCTTCTGCATCCTAGATTTGCGGCAGTAATAGGTCTTTATGGTCTGAAGGAATCTGGAAATGTACAATAATCTTGATTGTTTTGGTCTTCAAGGAATGCAGATTCTAATTTTTCCCTTCAAATTCAGTTTTATATGTCAAATCCAACTAACAGGATTTTTTCAGCTTACAGAATTGGTTCAGTTTACAAGAAAAAAACAGATGGGAACACTTCTGTGGCAATAGGCTGGAAAAGACGGTGCTGATATTTCCTATTCGTTTTCACATTCCTCTATATAAAATTACTTAGTTAAGGTAGGAGGCATATCCTAAAGACTCATTTTCTGGAATCTTCCCCAGATACTGGCTAGCCCTTAGTGTGATACTATCATCATGCCATAACGTGATGGGTGGGTTGGAAGAGGTGACAAAATTGACTGTCAGCCTGCCAAAATTATGATGGCTGATGCCACCTCTAGCTACTGACCTCTTTTGATGAAAATAACACGTGAATCAAACAAATGGGGTATAAGACAGAAGAAAAATGTAACCCACTTACGTATAATTATGCCACTGGTCTGCAGGCATAATGAAAGGTGGGGAAATGTTCTTCACTACTAGTAGAAAGGACACTTCCCTTAACGTCTGGCTATTTTTTTTCTGCACTACCACTACTAGATGTTTATGCCTGTATTTCTTACAGTTCTTATGTGCAGAATTTCTTTAGTAACAGCATGTTACTGTCTAAAAATATGATGCAGATGTGAGAAAGCTTTATCAACTAGGGTTGTGCGCTCTCATTGAGATGGATATCCAAAATAAACCTCTGTACCTAGGGGAAAAAAGGAATGGCCCCTCCAGAAAGTTAATCATGAGACCTGTCTAGAGGGGTCTCAGCCATGGGCTAGGTCACTGGAACAATTAGGCCTCCTGCAGCCCCACCTGGAAGACCACATAATCTTGAACTATGGCAGTTTTGGGTCACCTCACCACCTTAGTTGATAAGATGTACTGGTTTGGAATGTGTTAGAGGTCATCCTCATGTTAGAAGCAAACAACCTAAAAACCGGTGTTCTCATGCCATGTGTAGTCATTTAGCAATCTTATACTAATGAGGTCATAGTCCCATTTGTCTTCTTATTTTTCATGGATCTCCAAGGAAAGGAAGGGGTTACTATAGAAGGGAATGGATACTCTGCCACATCCTGTAGCAGAAATTACCGGTATGTGATCTTGCGGATTTTTCCTATGGGAAGCCCTCTGTGTGTGAACTGCTTCTGGAAGACTTGTAGTTGTTCAAAATAAGAAGTTCAAGTGCTACAGTTTCTCAAAATACAGGAGATAAGCTCAAATGCCATTCTGTACTGTTAAATTTCTTGTGAATATTTTCTGCAGATGTTTACAGTAGGGAAGGTAACAAGGGTTCATCTGCTGAGTGTCATCAGAAGGAAACCCCAGGAAAAAGATAGGGAGGGTAGACAACCATTCCTTTCAAGAAGGCTGACTTCTGGACTGTAACCTGTACCTCAGCTTCCCTTTTAAATAAAATTGAGAAGTTTAAGAAACAAAAGAAAATGTGATAACTTAAGTGGTGCAATCCCGTTACTTTTTCCTTAAGGCTACTTTACTTTTCAATTGTTTTTGTTTTACAAAATTTACATACTTTCTGAAGAGAGACTGGGGAGATGAACACATGGCTTAATTTCAATGAAAAAGGGCCCAGAGGTGCAAGGCAGGCACCTGTGGGGAAGAATAGAAATAAACATGGAGGACAAACATCTGTGGCCACTGCTTTCCTATACGGTCTTGTAAGCAAATGGTAATCATGGGGAGATGCATTTAGGGTGTTTCATGGCAGTACCGTTAACGCTTGTATAATGTTAACACTTCTATCTGAGGGAAATGGAAATAGGAATTTGGTTATAAATTTCATCTCTGGAAAGCTGAAATTCACTATATTATCAAAAGAATGAAGGCTCTCAGAAGTGAGTAATGTATTCCTCTAAACCCATCATATTTTTTATGTACCCTCAGAGCATCCACTTCCCACTGCAGTGATGCTAAACCTTATGTTTTTCCTAACATAAATATTTAAAGCATGACACTTACACAAGCTATCTAATCTAGTCAACAGCATAGCAACAAACTGAGATCCGAGCACTGCACAAGCAGTAACGGCAGAAAAAAGCCCAAAACCCTCTTTAAAAAACCCTCTTTAAATGCAGAGTCCATCAAACCTTTATGGTTTTCCTTTGTGCATTTTTCTCTACTTAAAAATAGAGTTGTAATTACTATCTGAGGAGGCTTTCCCTGCCATGCATGGACAGAGACCAACCTATTTGGTTTTGATTCTAGCTTTTTTTATGCTCTTGCGGTTGTAGTGACTGCCAAATTGGCTGTTTGGATAGGGAAAACCTCTGGTGGAAAGGATAGGAATTCTTATTGGTTTTAATCCATTACTAATGGTACTTTTAAGGCAAATTGGCATCCCAGTTCACTCTGATTAGATAGTGTGTTACAATAACCAGATGTCAGGCAAACTTTCACTTTTATGTTAGTAGCTTGGTTCAGAAAAGTAGTGTCTAACTTTATTAACTCCTTCAGAGTGTTGTGTTGGCTTCTTCTTTCTATTATCATCTTCTCTTTAAAGAGAACACGGAGATGCTTCATTTCTGATCTCTGACAGAAAAAGGATTCAGATTCACAGCTCCCACTCTTCTGAAATACCAGGTTGACCTTTTGTAAAGGTGAGAACTATTCTCAATATCTCCTGTTGAATCAGTATAGTTATAGAGATTATAGCTCAAAGATTAACCGAAATACCAAAAAGAGGGAGACGAAGAGCAAGTAATAGCCCATCATTTGGGAAGGGCAGAGCAAGGAAGCAACTTCTACTATAAGGACAATAAATTTTGTACACACAATTTGATTTCAACTTATTGGATAAAACACATGAAAATCAAAAGGAAAATGCTTTGATTAAGACTGGACTGTTTATTACTCAGGCCTGTTTGACCTGCACTTCACAAGGGTCTGGTGTTATTTGATTTGAGTTAGAGTTTGATATGGTTAGAGACCTGCTTGGCCAATTGGACGTTAAGAAGTCAAGGGGGCTGGATGCGATCCACCTGAAGATATTAGGGGAGATGTCGGACATGTTTGCCAAACCCCTTTCTATTATCTACATGAAGTCCTGTCTGACTGGGGAAGTTCCACTTGACCGGAGGCTGGCAGATGTTGCACCCATCACACAGCACATGCTTGACAACTGGGTGATCAGGTCCAGTCAACATGGGTTTAGGAAAGGCAGGTCCTGCCAAACTAACATGATCACCTTCTTTGACAAAGTCACCTGCTTAGTGGATGAGGGAAAGGCTGTGGATGTACTTGGACTTCAAGCAAAGCTTTTGACACTGTTTCTCATAGCATTCTGTTTGAGAAACTGGCTACTAATGGCCTGAACAGGCGCACCCTCTGCTGCGTAAAACACTGGCTGGACGTCTGGGCCCAACGAGTCATGGTAAATGGAGTTAAATCCACCTGGAGGCTGATCACAAGTGATCTCCAGGGCTCAGTCCTGGGACCAGTTCTGTTCAGTATCTTTATCAATGACCTGGATGAAGGGATTGAATGTTCCCTTAGTAAGTTTGTGGAGGACACTGACCTGGGAGGAAGTGTCAATCAGCTTGAGGGTAGGGAGGCTCTTCAAAGAGACTTAAAAGTGTTGGATTGATGGGCTGAGACCAACAGGATGATATTCAACAAGGCCAAGTGCAGAGTCCTGCACTTGGGACATAACAACCCTGTGCAGTACTACAGGATTGGGGAAGTGTGGCTGGAAAGCTGCCTGGTGGAGAAGACATGGGAGTGTTGGTTGACTGCTGACTGAATGTGAGCCAGTCGTGTGCGCAGGTGGCCAAGAAAGCTAATGGCAGCTTGTATCAGAAACAGTGTTCAGCAGGTCCAGGAAAGCGATTGTGCCCCTGTACTTGGCATTGGTGAGGCAACACCTTGAGTGCTGTGTTCAGCTTTGGGCTCCTCACTACAAGAAAGACATGGAGGTCCTGGAGTGTGTCCACAGAAGGGCAACCAGGCTGGTGAAGGGGCTGGAGGGCAAATCATATGAGGAGCGGTTGAAGGAGCTGGGGATGTTTAGCCTGGAGAAGAGGAGGCTGAAGAGAGACCTTATCACTGCCTACAACTGTCTTAAAGGAGGTTGTAGAGGGGTGGGTATTGGATTTTTTTGCCCAAGTGACAGGTGATAGGATGAGGGGGAATGGCCTCAAGCTGCGCCAGGGAAGGTTCAGATTAAACACTAGGGAAAAGTTCTTTGATGAAAGGGTTATAGCCACTGGAACAGGCTGTCCAGAGAGGTGGTTGAGTCACCATCCCTGGATGTGTTTAAAAGATGGGTAGATGAGGTGCTTAGGGATATGGTTTAATAGAGGACAGGTTCGGTTGGAATCAATGATCTCAAAGGTCGTTTCCAACCTAGTGACTCTCTGATTGATTTTGTGTGATTTGGTTTGATTTGGCAACTCATCTGATTCAGTGAGAAAAGGTAGAAGAGTGATAACTCTTTGAGTAAGTCAAACTCCACTTCTTGCTTCTCCTGGACCTGTTGTTTACAAATACAACATTGATTATATTTCTGATAACATGCATCAGCTCTAAGTGAAGTTGTAGAGGCTAGTATTTCACCATTAATAGTCACTCCCACTGAACAGTGAGGTTTAAAAAAGATAATTTCATGGCAAAAATGTTGGTTATTGATCTGACTCACCTACTATATTCTCTTTATAACCACAGCAAGGAGTTTACTTATCCTCAGTTAATGCTGTGAAGAATTAATGCTCCCTTTTACTTAGATTTTCAGGGCAATGCAGATGAAAAGCTCTTCTTCCTCTTGTAAATTTTAAATTGATAGATTATTACTAGCACATGATCTCCTACAAAAATAATTCTTCTAATTTTTCCATCCTGTAGACAGGGGAATCTTACAAGACCCATTGGAGCCCTGCTAGCCACAATATTCTTAAACTTAACTGGTTTCTTTTAATTTTAGTTGATTCTCTCTTTAACCTCAGTACTGTAAACTCTCTGCAAAAGCATCTTGGTTTTTAAGTTTACCTCTACAGAGCTGTTACATAATTTAGGGAGAAGGGTAATCTCACCTTCTGTAATCCAATGTACTGAAATTAACTTGCATCCATTTGAAATACCAGTCTGTCTTCTCTGGCCCACATAACACCAGAATGTTTCTTATATACATACAACAGCTGTGCAGGACAGTTGCTTACAGTAGTGATCCTTCTGTAGTGATCAAAGAGCATCAGCTGTTACGCTTTTTGATTCTGGGGCTGCTGAGATATGTGCATATGACTAACTCCAAAAAAGGTGAATTCCTTCACTGAAGTTGCAGTGGGGGCAGGGGGATAGGGGTGGGCGGAGGGAAGAATTTTACAGAATTACTAATCTATTTAAAATCCACTATATCCACAAGACTGTGTCTTAACAGTTAGGAGTTCTACTTGAATGTTCTTTTACTCCCAAGTACTGTTATCTGGAGATAAACCCACATAAAGAGATTCCAAAGGCGATATAATTGTTGGGTAAAGACAATAAAATACTTGCTTTTTTAAGGTAACTAGTGCTGGAAGTCTACTTCTATTTAAGGAGGACAATTCCTTCCCCCCCAACCAGAACACCTGAAAGGTTTAAAGGAGTGGTTAAAATATGGCTTTCCCCCTCCCTCCTGTATTAGATTTTGCTAATGTATTTGATATCATCTCAGGTTTAAGCTTGTTCTTGGAAGAATGAAAGTTTTAGCAGTGTGGGAAAAGAGATTTATTTAGTATTTAAAAGCTCAATCAGTGCTGTAAAAGCTGGAAAGAAGCCATTTCCCTTCTATTATAGAGTTAGCTTGGTTATAGCTCACACTGCTACAAAACTGCCATTTCTTATTCAGATAAAATATGAGTTTTTTTCTTTCCCTAGTCATTAATCAAAAGCACTAGCAAGTTTGTGATTAAGCAGTTTATGAAGACCAGTAAATTTTATCAAGGAAAGCAGAAGATTTATGTCTCACTTTAAAATTATAGTTTTTCCAGCATTCTAAAGCAGCAGTCCAGCAGTCAGTATTCTTTCAGATAAAATCTGGAAAAGTTGTTCTTAGGTACAACTTTCCTGCTTATTCATAAATGACTATTTGGTCTCTAGCAAAGAACCCTTATTTTTAATGACAACTGACTGGTGGTGGTGGTGAGCTAGGAGCAGAGTACTGTGAGCTCTTGGATGATCCAATTCTTCTACTTCCTTCTATGTGCGTGTGTGTGAGCGTGGAGGGTGGTGTCTACTCATACCTCCAGTTACCCTGGTCTTTTGCATCCTTGACATTGTGTAGTTTAGAAAAACTTCTTCCATATTTTTATGCCCCACATATTGTCAAAACAGAAAACTCATAGGTCCTGCTATCAGTCATATAGTTATTCATTTTCACTTGTATAAAATACAAAAGTCCTGTTTACCTCATTCCCATGAGAATGTCATCTTAAACCTCTGGATTTTCTTCTTCAGCTTCTCCATAACCACTAAATACTATATTCTTCCTTAGATGCTTTTATCTTGATTCCTACCATGACAACACCAGAGAATCTGACGTTCAGTATCACTTTGTTGTGAGACCATGAGACTTCTCTTGCTTCTTCAGTCAGTGCCTCAGCACTGTGTCCTGTTTAAAATCATGTTTAATGGTAAAGAATGTGTCCTTTATCTGCTTCCTGACTCTACTTTATTTTCTGTTAAGCTTCTATAATCTCTTTTCTATTGCTCTGTCAAGACTGTCATAGAGAAAGCAGCCTTTGGTACCCTCAACTGGTTCTCTTCAGCTAGGTGTTTGGAGAACTTTGTTTAGACTGACCAAGGGATGACAGTGGTTCACCAGCTATGTTTTTTTCTGGTTATTGACCAAAGGTAGGTAGTGGGTTGTGAGTTGAAGAGTCCTGCTATTTACCAGTACAGGCACCAAGCGGTTTTGAAGGTAATTCTAAGCCCCAATAATAGATTGACTTTCGTAGCTTCATTCCTCCTTTTCATACCAGTAAATTAGAAGTGCTAAGTGCTAGATCTACAAAGAGGTTTCATTGCTTACCTCCCTTTAAAGTCAGTAAATACTAAATGACTATTACAGTATGAGCCACACATAAATGCCTACTGTGAATGCAATCCTGAATGTTTAGGGACTAGGTCTGGTGATTTTACAAGGAAATGCTATAGGTTCAGAGACTCCTGCTGCAGTCAATACTTTCCTGCTAGATAGTATTTAGAATTGTCCATGTATTAACTTATTCTAGCAGATATTGTTGTAGGAGTAAAGGTCTCATGTCATCAGGTCTTTCTTGCATATCACAGTCTTCTGGAAACTAGTCAAACTTCATCTTAGGCATTACTCAAACTTTCAGCTACCACTCTCCTATGCCAAAGTTGTTCTGAAAATGTGAGTATCCTTTAGTTAAATTACTGATTTGTCCTGACATTTCTTACAAATAACCTAGCTCTGTTTCCAGCACTACTCCTGCTTTAGAGGTGCCCTCAGGCACAAGTGATTGGGAAATTGTCAGATAATTGCATCACTATCAGCCGGACAAAAGCGTAATCTTTTTCGTTCACCTCAGCTGTATTGGATTTGAAGGACCAAAAGAGGTAAAAAAAGTAACAAATATTTTCTAAGTGTGAAGGTATGATACTAGATTAACAGGAGGAGCAGCCTGTTTGGTAAGATCGTGTCATCCCCTTCAGCTTCTTTAACATATCTTAACTGAAAAATATATCTTGCTATTTCTAAATGAAATAAGGAGTTTATACTGAATACACAAACATTCTAATACGGATGCTTCTGTAAGTATTTTTGGGTAGGAGCAAACCAGTTTTGCTCTACTGCTCTGTAGCACAATATCACGAGATAAATATGTCCTATAAGATGAGCTACACAGAAAAGTTTATGCATTCCCCAGTGGATTCAGTCACCTAACTACATGCAAAGCTGAAAATGGCTTTGAGGTGCTTACTGCCTACAGAATCTGCCAAGAAACCAGATGTCACTGCTAGAAAAATACAATAACCTCAGCCACCTACTATGCTTTAGCCTTCGATAAATAGCAGGCTCCAAATCATCAGTCACTTTCTTGCCAGGTCTTTGTGTTCTATTAATTGTTTCCTAACCCTGCTGTGTATTTTATTGGCTCTCCTTTTTATGTTGGTTTACTCTTTGTCACACACCTGTCCAATGAATTTGAAAAAGACCATTTGGAAAAGGATTACTTTGATGATAAGCACTGTGTTTAAAAATTGTCATTTGATATAGTTTATTTTACTTCTATAACCCAACAAATTTTCTTCAAACTTTATTTGTTAGTCAGAAAAAAGTCTTCAAACAAGGAGATTGCTTTGCAAGTATACAGTCACAGCAGTATCCTAGGAAGGTGTGTTTGCCTTGAGATATATTTATTTTTCAAATACAAGTTTCAGGTATGCAAATCACTTTTTTGACTGCTAAATTTTTCTTATGCTTCAGGTTTCCATGTTATTATAATTTTATGAGATACTTAGGTATTTTTTTCTTCTCTGTTGTACTACATATATTGTTGGTTTGTGGACGGTGGATGATGAGATGTGTTTTGAATGGTAATGGTTCAAGTCTGCTGTCAGAGCATAGAAATAGTCTAGGAACAAAAGTTTTCAGGTTGTACTGGAAATCTGTATGTAGGATCATAGAATTTTCTTGGTTGGAAGGGACCCTTTAGATCATCAAGTCCAACTATCACACTAACCTGCCAAACACCACTAAACCATATCCCTCAGCACCACATCTAACTGTTTTTTAAATATCTCCAGGGATGGACACTCCATCACTTCCCTGGGTAGTCTGTTCCATTGCCTAACAACCCTCTCTGTGAAGAATTTTTTTCCTAATAAACAATCTAAACTTGATACTATTTCCTCTTTTCCTGTCACTTGTCACTAATATATATTGTATTTCATATAAACAAAATGTTTTGTGAGGGAAAGGGGTTTTTTTGCAACATTCTCCATAAACTTGTCCTTAGTTTTATCCCTGTGTTTCTTTCTCCTCAGCATCTCTGAGACCCTATTATTACAATATCTGAGTTACACACCCATCTTGTGCTATGTTTATTCTCTTTGCTATGTCTTAAAGCAGTACCACTGGTAAACTGAATGTAAAGAGTGTGATTCATCCCCACTATCTGGAGGGGGAGCAATAGCCTTCCTGAAGGGAGCTTAGGTTTATTTATGCCTTTCTTCTCAAGACATTATGGAAGGAATCAGGACAACTGAATTCTTAGGTTGGGCAATTCAGATGACTGCCTTTAGATGAACTCATTTCTCATGGTTTCTTAGAAGTCTGGTAGTAAAGCCATGAAAATATAAAGAGTTCTCTAGCAGATAGGCAAATTTTGTTTAGTGGTGCATGTTAAATCTATAATAAATCATAACACAGAAAGAGTGATACTGCAGTAGTACCCAGGGAAAAGAGTGTCCTTCAGTGTTTCCTTCCCATCTTAGGAGATGCACAGCTTTTCTGTGTTCTGGACTGAGTCACCAAGCACTGCTCTTAGCATAATTTATAGTTCTCCTGCACCACCTTTATATGCCTTTTCCCTTCTGTACAGTGGAAGACCATGGCTGCTGTTCAATATTTGTTTGTTTGCCTTTGTGAGATAATTCAAAGAATATTAGGAGGGATGCTGGGGATGAGGATTTTTCTTGCTTTTCTTGTACTCTCATCTGGAAAAATCAATGTGGAAAAGTAAACTTGTAACAGTTGCTGCTTTTGAATGTGAGATTAATCTAATGAATTAATATGTTCGAGGTACCATAGATACTTGTATTATTATTGGGAAAATGTTGCCTTTGAGTCAATCAGAAAAGTTGGAATTGAATTTTGCTTCTTCAGGAAAGAGGATCTACTCCATATTCTTGTGGCAAGGTTATGAGATGGAATGAGAGCACACTAGATGGTTGAGTTTGACACTCCTGCATTGTGGACAGATGGAAGGATTGTGGTTACTTTTGGGAGATATCTCCCTTCACTCCTAGTAGTAGCTGACATACATCTTTATTGCTTCCTCAAAGTCAGGATATCTTAGTGTAGGAAGGGTAAGAGGCATTGTCATGCTGCCTTGGATGACTACCTATTTTTCTTAGGTACCTCTCAGTTGGTTGCTTGTCTCAGACTTCCAAAGTGCAGTTTCTGAGACTTTCTGAGACTAAAAAAAAATCCCCATAATATCCATGCCTGGTATATCACTTATTTTCTCATTTGATCACCTGTTCAAAAGGTACCATCTATTAAAAGACCATACTTCCTAATATCAGTGTGCCAAATCATAGAATCATAGAACGTGTTGGGTTGGAAGGGACCTTTAAGGCATCTAGTCCAACCTCCCTGCAGTAAACAGGGACATCTTCACTAGATTAGGTCACACAGAACCCCATCAAACCTGACCTTGAATATCTCCAGAGATGGGGCCTCCATTACCTCTCAGAGAAACCTGTTCCAGCGATCTACTACCCTAATATTGAAGAATTTTCTTCCAAATATCCAACCTAAAATCCACCCTTTTCTAGTTTAAAACCATTACGCTTTGTCAAACACACACATGAGGCTCAAAAATACATGAAATCTATGCAATACTGAAATAAAATGGAGTTCAGGTTGTGATCCAACATATAGCTTTTATCAAAAATACAAATATTTCTTCAACTTTGGGAATTAATTCCATAACTCTGAACAGACAAATTAAACATGGTCTGCTAAGAAGAATTAATGGTATAAAAGAAGAACAAAGAGGGAGGGATATTTTCATAAATTCAAGAAATATGTGGATAAGTGGAGAAATTAATGAAGAGCTCTAACTTGAAATAGGATTTTAACAGAGACGTAGTTGAAGAGTAGGTTATATTCCATGCATGGGTTGAACATGGCATGAATGATTAAAAGGGGAATAGAGGTTGCAATTAAGTAAGCCATTGAAAATGAGACTGTGAAGACTGGATAGCCGAGAGGCTCTTTGGAAGTTCAGTACAAAATGTTCAAGATGAGAGCAATTTTCACAGAACTTTGAAGTTAAAAATGCTGAGATATTTACATATTGTGAAGGGAGAACTTTCTAGAGCTCCCATGATGATTACACATGGCTGCCCATTAGGAGTAACAGCTAAATGTGACAGTGTCACAGTCGTAATGAATTCAGAATCTACTCTACTGCTGACAAGAGGAAGAAACTTGTCCACCTTTACACCTGCTTTCAGTGGTATTTTAATCCCAGAATATGTCTTAAATTTAGACTGTCCCTCCATTTTTACTGTGCTTTAGAGCCAGAGTGTGTGGGTTCTCCCACTGTTTTGGGGTTTGTTTAATTGTTCAGCAAGTGTCTTCCTGGGAATAAGAGTAAATTAAAAAAATAAAACACTTCTTTCTCTGTGGATTCTGCTTCATTCTATGAAGCCATAAACTCTGGATTCGCATCCTTGAAACTGATTTCTGTTCTCTGTAGTTTTAGTAATGAAAAGTACACCTCTGTGTATATGTTTTTAATGCTTTGCAATAATCCCATAGGATTTGTGAATCATAGACTTTACTGAGTTTTTGAGGAGAATTTGTATTGGGATGGGAACATAAATCTTACAATCTCTTGGGATAAGGATTTTTATAGGATTTCTTCCTGTATGTTTGTTTATTTGAAAGAAAAAGTTTTAAATTACTTGAAAGAGATTTGGAGAAGAAAAGAATTAATCAAGATACATATTTTTCTAGAGAAATTGTCAATAAACAGAGGGAAAAAAATTCTGCATCTTTGAAAGCAAGCTAGTGGACCAGTTACTGAGCCACAAACAAAAGCAGGCTCAAATATATTGGGTTCTTGAAAGAATCGTATTTCAAAAATACTGAATTAAATTTTCAACCATGCAATCAATTACTCAAATTATGCCTATTATGAAGAAAAGTCCTTGTCTCCAAATTTGTGCAAGGTGAAAGATTTCAGAGAATTACTCCCATCAGACTTGTGTTTCTGCAACATTTATTTCATATTTTCAGCATTAACTGGTTTAGAGCATTTTCAATACTCCTCAGTTTATAAAAGGTTCACAAGAGGTTAATGGGAGTTCTCACTAGAAGAACCCACTTAGGAGTGAATGAATTCTTGCCCACTGTCCTGAGACAGAATAGGAGCTAAAATGAGAGCACCACATCATTAAGTCTGTCCTTGTCAAGTCCATTTTATTTATTGTTAAGGCCACCGTCACATAAATAAGCTTTTGTATTGCATATACCATATATCTATTGGGTACTATATTTGCAATAGTTTTACATCTCCCAGCTATGCAAAGTCGTAAAATGCTGCTGATTGTACACTGAATTTCTTGTCTTTTTTGATTGAACTTGGATGGTAATATATCTCTGTTCAATTTCACAATAGACTTCTTTCTTTTTTCTTGTTTCTTGAATGTGTGACAATGAAAAATGATTGATTTGGTACCTAGTACAACTCTTTCTTTTAACTATGTCACAAATTTGGAGACAAAGCCTAGCACTCTTCTGTCTCCAGCTTACCTCTAGGGGTGTGCAGACATCCTGATGTAGATGGGCAGCATGAACCTGTAAGAGCTTGCAACGACACAAAGTCAGAATTCAGCTGTAATGAAGTCGTAAGTGAGGGAAAGCAGGCTCTGAAGAAATGCATCTTTCCATTGTCTTGCCTTGCAGCAGCTTCTTCGCCAAGAAAAACTGCCTTGCAAGTAGGAGTGGGTGGGAATCTTTCACTACTGTGACTTCCCCAAATCCCTGGGGTGGCTGTGTTAGATTGAAAGAGTCACCACTGCTGGGGACAGAGGGGAACAGGTTGTGCCTTGTCTCATCCAGCCCCACTGCCACCACTCTGAGGCCCAGAGCTGTTCTGCACACTTAGGACCGTGTTGCGTGGCAGGAGGTGGTGCTGAAGGACTCGCATCCGCATCCGAGTTTTGTAGTGCTTTAGGACTTCTCAAAGTCACATCAATTGGTTTCTGTGGCTGCAGCTCACATCAGCTTCAAGAGCAGGCATTTTAATACAGGGAGAGTAAAAACTTCAGCTTTATCTGGCTTTCAGATGGCAAAGTACCTCTGGGGCAGCAATTTAAGGGACCCGGGATAACGCTTCTGGAAGAGCAACATGTCCAATTTGAAGTTCTGGTGAAAGCATAGCAGAAATGAATATTGTGACTTTTATTATGACCCCAAAGAAAGGAATTGAATTAGAGCTAGTGGGAAATTTTAAAGTGGAAAGGCTTTTTTTCCATGAGAAAACGTTGCTTCCACAAAACTGAACTTTACCCAGAAAAGCACATACAGAATATGACAGACAACACTCTTTAAGTGAGTGAAGAATTTTTTAATCAAGAAAAGAGCAGGAGAGAGATTGATTAAAAAACCCAAAACAATCCCCAAATTTTTATTTTTATTTTTGGTTCTATTTATGTTTTCTAAGGTTGCTTCTGGTTATGGGGGTTAAATTTGCATCTTGGTTAATAACCTGTGTAAAAGGGCTACAGAAGGAAGACAGGCATTTGAAAGTAGAATCATTCAGTTCTGTGGACAATAACTCCTCTCATTTTTCTATTGGTGAGATTCAGGGGCGTCTCCAGACTCTGTTATGCAGAAACTTGAGTCTTTACACATACACCCCGCTGCGCCCCCCGCCCCCTCCCCCTCCCCCCACACTTAACTACGCAGCTCCTGGTTATTGTAAGGTAGCTGCAGATTTTTCATATTTTTCTAAAAGCAAGAATTCCTGCTACAATGAAGGAAATATTTAAGAATTTCATAGTACAATTAAACTATTTAGTATAAATATCAGAACTGGATAGCAAAGAGTCTATATCAGGAATAATATAGTCTTTTTAAAAATGGGTTAATCTCCTTGAGTCATGATACAAACTTTTAAGAAAAGTACACTCAACCATAGAACTGAATTGATAGAGAGAGTGATGATAGCAGTTCTTGTGGGAAATGTGCACCAGTTGACACACCATGGATAAGCTGAATATTGCTTTATATAACGGCAGCTGTATAAGAGTACTCCTTTTTCCATGGCTTTTAAAAGTCTTCATGTATACTATTCTATTTTCTAATGCTGAACAATAAGGTTTTTTTTCTGAAGACATCACTCACTGTGATATTAAGTAATAGTCATACATACAGTCCTTTGTAGGCAACTGTTCTATCCCTTTCATCTGTGAGCCTCACTAATTTCTTGTAAAGTTGTTCTTTTTCTGCTTACAAATGGTTTTGTGTTTCCCAATGTAAGCTAAAAGAGTCCAAGTCTGAGAAAAAAATAAAAAAGTAAGTAAGTAAATTGAGTATCTCTACCTTTCAGGGTATGTCAAAAGACAGTAAATTAGCAAATTGCTAAAAGCTTCTTCCAGAGTTCTGCAGCCTCCAAATTCACAATAAATTCCAAGGCATTCTCAGGTCAAATAAATAATACTGCAAACATAGCATTTCTGTTGTTCTACTTAATTTAAGGTCAAAGTTTCACAGTGTAGCATTAAGATTTTGGAACATTGTGGAAAGTTTTCACGGAACCAGGAGATGAAAGTACTTTCAGAGGATGATAATCTTTTATTGTGTTTTACAGAATATACTTGTTCAGGAGTTCTGTGATTTTGCAGTTTGAATACAAACGTGACTCAAAGTGTAACAGAGCAGCATTGCTCGCAATAACAAAGTGATAATGACTTTTTAGCCTTTTTTAATAAAATCAGAGTTCTACAGTTATGTTGCCTGTCTTTGGTTCACCCTGATAATTTCTTATGTTGTCCAGTTTAGCAAAATCTGACAAAACATAAAGGTATAAAGCTTTTACAAATTTACATTGATACCTGAATGTGTGTTCCTGCTGATACTGCAGGCAGGTGTTAGCCCTGAGCTGATCAAAGAGAAAACAGCCAGCCAAAAAGTCTATGAATACTTATCAGTTTGTCTGTAGCTCTGAATCAACCAACTCTATGATGGCTTTGTGCTTGATCAAAGTGGTGGGGCAGGACGAAGCACACATCTGGGATCTGGAGGAGGACAGGGAAATATAATTTACTGTCTTTGGGAGAGGTGCTGTGGGACACACAGAGATCACTTTTCTATTTCTGCTTGGGAAATGATGTCCACAACTGGTGGGGGAGTTTGTTTTGGTTTGGATATTTTTGTTGTTGTTGGCTTTTCTGTTGGCTGTTTTGTTTTGTTTTGTGTTTGCTTTTTTTTAAAAAACAATTAAATACAGAAATGTATCAATTTAGGAATATTTTTTTCAGGAGTTTCATCCAATGCCTTATATCTTTTCGTAGTAATTTGGTCTATGGAGCAAGTGTTCTGCCTTCAAAGCTCAAAATCATTGTTTCCACGTAGAAAATCACATGAATATTTTGGAAGGAGAAAAGGAAGTCCTGGAAGTCTAATAAGTGTATCTAATATAAGGCATAGAAGTACTACAGTTCATGATTAATTTTAGTTTATTTTGAATAATCTTCTCCAGTTGTTTTGGAGTTCTGCCTTGATAAAGTCCTGTAATACCTGATATAACCCTGGAGAATTTCTGCTAAATGTTGGAAAAATATGTTGTATATGAGACCCCAAGTCTGTAAAATACAGAGTTTGTTCAGTGCTAATTTCATTTCCTTTGAAGTAGAGTAAAAAACCAGGAAACTGGGAGAAATTAGTAATATTGGAGAAAAGAGTGCACAAAATAGTCTATGTAAATCAAATTATGATGAGTAAATCTCTTGACTTCTTCAGTGCTAAAAGATTTTTTTTCTTTCAAGAGAGACAAGATCAAATTGCTTAACATTTAAACTGACCTACTTTAAGTCTGCTATGATTTTCTGTGCATTAAAATAAAATCATCCTATCCATGTTTGGAGTCTGATAGTCCTCCTCAGATTAAATTTAAATAAAGACAACCTTGTTTGAAGATGGTGGAACTGTTCCAGTGTAAAAGTGGCTCCATTTTGACAGTAATCAGACCAGTTAATGCAACTAAAAAAAAAAAAACATAAAAAAGGCAGCTTTACCCATGGGAAGTAGATACAGTTACTTTAATCTCTGCAGGATATCTCTCTCCGCACTTCACTTCAGAGAGTACAGTCAATAGAGTAAATACATTGGTCACATCCCGAAAATTATACTTACCTAAGGCAGTTCTTAGCAGTTTGAGTTGCTAGTGTTCAAAACATTTAAAGGTGAGATATGCAGCTCTGCACACTGAGATCCAAAGGACGGCAGATAGGCATATGAAGTTCCTCACTCTTCTTAAGTGAGAAAAAGAGAATGTAAAAAAATAAAGGGGAATGTTTAGTCCTGCTAATGTTGGATACAGCTTCCTCTTCATCTGTCCAGCAACTCTGTATTTAAAAGATGGTCATTACCATTTTTTTAATGTGAGAAGAGCAGTAGTCTTGCATGTAAACCAGGTACCTCAGGATCAAGGGTTTCAGATCTATTTCTCAATTTTCTTTGCACTGTGTGCATAGCATAATTGTTCTGCTTCCTCATCTGAAAAAAATCTGTGTATTTCTAATTTGTCACCATTAAAAATTCAATTCTGATTAAAGCAGTATTTGTTATCATTACAGTTTGTCCTGCGATCTCTTTACTACCTAAGATCCACCTAGTGCAGGGTAGGCTTGGGTAGTAGAAATAATAATAATACTTTCATCCTTAAAACTGCATGGTGCTAATTCCTGCCCCAGTAGCATGTGGTCCAGCTGCAGACACACCTGTAAGCCAGGGTACAGTGCAATGCAGAAATACTCAAAATACCTATGGAGGAACTAGGCAGGGTAAGTTACTGGGAGCAAAAAAATTCAGCAGGTTTTGCATTTTCAGCTGAAAAACCTGGACTGCAGGGAACAGTGATGCATAGATACCTTGAAATCCTTACCTCAGATGTTCCACTAGATGTGCATCCATTAGGCATGTTGGTCTACCAATGTTGAAAAGCTCCATTCCATCTGGCTTCCAGTACACACTGGTTCTTGAGAGCAGCATAGTCAGAACCATACCCATAGCTACACCTGTGAGGTTTGCATGCAATATCCCACAAATTATGGTGTCTAACTGTACTGAGAAAATGTTTACATAGACATTCTCAAAGTTACTGTCGTGAGTTTGCCCCACCCAGCAACTAAGCACCACACAGCTGTTGGCTTGCTTTCCCCCAGCAGCATGGAAGAGAGAATTGGGGGAATAAAAGTGAGAAAATTCGTGGGTTGAGAAAAAGACAGTTTAAAAAGTAAAGCAAAAGCTACACATGCAAGCAAAGCACCCAAGGAATTTCCCACTTCCCATGGGCAGGTCTTCAGCAAACCCCAGGAAAGCAGGGCTCCCATCACATGTAATGGTTACTTGGGAAGACAAATGTCATCACTCCAAATGTTCCCTATCTTTATATGCTGAGCATGATACTATATGCTATGGAATATCCTTTTGAAAACATCTCTGTATTAACAATGTTTTCAGCACAAATCCAAAATGTAGCCCTGCACTAGTTACGGTGAAGAAAATTAACTCTATCCCAGTCAAAAACCAGAACAGTGTCATTTTTTAAGGGAAATAATGTGAAATTTGGAACAGCGAAATTTCAACTGAAAATTACTTAACAAACCAGAAACAAATTAGATGCCACTTAAAAATGTCATTAATTGGTATAAGTAACACATTACCCATGCAGAAATACCTTATTTACAAACATTTTCAGATTGAAAATAATACTGGACTTAAACAAAACCTAACTTTGAGCTACAGTGTCCAAATGCATGCCTTATCAGATTGCATATATTCTATCATATCATACTAAAAAGCAGGGAGAAAGCAGATAACTTACTGAAGTCCTTAAAGAAGATGCAAAAGACATTACATTTAAAAGATTACGTCCTAAAGTCTATGTGGCTTGCAAAAGTCCATTTCACATCTGACTAAGGTTTTGAGACTTGTCTATAAAACAATGGCAACAAATAATCCAAGAATTGCAATATCAAATGTAATAAACCAAGGCTTAGAAGTACACTAATTCCCATGTTTGGCATTTTCTTTCAACTGTTACAAGAGATCATTTGGGATATAGGATTCAATAGGATAGCAACAGCCACAGAAACCATAAAATTCTGTTCTTTTTTTTTTAAAGGAAGATTTCCCAAGAAAACAGTCTGATTTACACTGTATTCTCTATTTTCATTGTTTGAAGTGTCAGAGGAAAAAACATGGGAAAAAAATGAAGTCATGGGTGCAAATGAAGCCAAAAGAAAAGCTATTAATTTAGTTTTTGAGAGGAAACAAAGTAGTTCATTGTGGGGAGAGATTAATGGTAATTTCAAGTCACTTGAATTTGGATTACTTGCATATGCTTCAAATGAAACAGAACTGTTAGGAAACAACCTCAAGCATTTCTTTATGAGCTTCGGAACTTGTAAACTTGAAATGATTAATTGATGCAAATAATTAGACCTGAAGCCTAGGGCTTCTTTCTGCTGAAGTCACTTGCAGAACCCCAAATGAACTTTTCTGATGTGGGTCTGGGACCCTCTCTGTATTGTAACACCTAGTAGGTCTTTGTAGTTGAAATACAGCTGCTTCAGCAACAGTTGCATATAGAGAAGGTAGAACTGTAGAATAACGCAGGAACTTCTTAAGGTCATCTCACCTAGCCCATGTTCAAATCAGGGATGGCCTAGGGCATTAGCTCATGACTATGTTCAGTCAATTTTTAAATACTTTCAAGGATGGAGACTATTCAGCTGGGTAAGCTCTTCCCATGGATCATTACTTTCATTGTGATATTTTTTCCTAATACCGGTGCCTACCACTCATCACCCTACTGCTGTGCACCACCAAGAACTGTCTGACTCCATCGTCTCACTGCCCTATTAAGGGGCAATCTCCAGCTACACCACCATGAGCCTTCTCCTTAAAACTGAACAAACCTGGTTCTTAGCTTCACTCTGTAAGCCCTTAGCTTCAGCCCACTGTCCATCTGCGTAGTGCCTGTTGGATTTATTTCAGTGTCACATCTCCGTATCCCTCCTTAGGCTTCTGTTATACACAAAGGGCAAGGGATAGTTTTGTTTTTCTTCTGGTTTATGCCGGCAACATCCTTTTACTGAATGTAAGAAGCAGTAGAGAAATTAACAGAGTATGCTGCCTGAAGCATCTCTTCCAGCTTGCTTCTGCTGCTGAGTGCAAGCAGTTCTCAACAAAAGAAATTATACATCTGCGACACAGGTATTTTTATAATTTCATACTAAACTCTTTTAGAACTGAGTTGTAATAATGTGGTTGAATGACCTAGGACAAATGATGTTGCTAGGAAGCCAAATGTTGTTTACCCAGGGAGTTCAGAGAGAGGAATAAATTTAGATCCAGCTGTGTTAGAGTATGGAAATACTTATCCAAGACACTTATATAATCATAATTCTGTCTTAATCTTTCATTTGCTGAGAACAATCAAGTGTAGTGGTTAAACCACTTAATTTAACCTGCGTTCACAAACACAAAAATGCCATAATAAGTGTAGGGGTTTTTGTGATGTCAGAACATGAAAAAGTGAATGTTATACTCTAGGCAAAACTTCCTTGCAGCAGAAAAAAAAAGCCATAAATTTCCACACACAGGGCCGGTACAACGTTTCAGTGGCTTATAGCTACAGGTAAATGCAACTCTGTTGTGAACATTGATCTTTGCCTCCTCTGTCATGCCCAAAGGCCAAGAACCACATGGTGCAAGCCAACACACATCTCTTCAAGCAGTTTTGGCAAGAACAGTTTAGTGGGTTCAACGGGCTGGAACCTTAGGTATAAATTTCTGATTCCCTTGTCTTCATTTCCCTCTTCTCTCCCTTACTACATGTGAAGTGCTTCAGAAAGCAAGAACTACATATTGACATAAAAAGGCCTTGTTTCATTAAAATTGTGTTCTTTATCAGAAAAAAAAGGATAAATAATATGTATAGGCCCACATTTTATAAATTATAGATACTTTATTATACCTCACATCGCCAATATAAGCTAACAACCTTCATTTTAATATATATTTTGTGGGCTGCATGAAACCTTTGCAGTGATTGAAATGAATATTAAACAGATTAAACATTTTTCTCTTTCTCCCTATATTGTTTGCATAAGGCCAATGTGCATATTTAAAAAATTATCCTGGAAATCCTGAAAGGTATAAGAAGCAGAGTCTGCATGCAGAGAGATATATCAAATACAGAATACAAATATAAAAATTACCCTTCTTGTTACAAAAGTTGTCCTATTATTGCATTTGTAAATCCATTCTGTTCCTCTCTCCTCTCTGTCAATCTCATATCTCTTCAAATAGCTAATGTTAAGGAGACACAAAAATTAAAATCTAAGGGCAATTAAAATAAGGCTTTAAAATTCTTAACTACTGAAACAGAGAGATAATTCAGAGTCTATTGTGGGACCAACCAGTTGAAATTAATAACTCTGATTTTTAACTCAGCTTGATAATACACCAAAAGAGGTATTAGTAAGTGTTTCAGAAGTTCTGGATACAAAAAGAACCTTAAGTACTGTGATGTGCATGTCTGCAAAAACTCAGCCTGGAGGTGGAATCCGCCAGAGAAAATCTCAACCTTCAGTTAAGTCAGGACCTAACCTGAGATTCACAAGCACATGCTGAATTTCCAGGTGCCTAAATAGGCCAACAGATTGTGCCATGCATCAGGAACTTGCTTAAATTCTGCCTTACCTAGGTTTACATACTGAGGATATGCTTTTGTATTGTCCCTGTCTCCTTTAATGGATACCAAAGTGATATTATTTGGGGCATGTAATAAATTCCTGGTTATCTAAAAAAAAGGTCAGTTTAAGGTCTGTATGCTCCTGTGTGTGCTAGGCACACCTGTTTTAGTGTGATGCTTCTCTTCCTTTTTGCTGAGTCTGGACCATTATGTAGCTGGGAACACAAGATTCGGGGGACAATAGAAGAGGATGAGCATGAGAAAGCATGCCTTTGCAACAATGTTAAGGTATGTATTGAGGAAAGGTCTGGTGCCAGTCCCCAGTCCTTGCTTCTAAGGGTATTTTATGCATTTCAAATCAAGTAGTTACTGAAAAAAGCTCCCAATCTATGCATGAGAACAGACTTTGATAACCACATCTTTCTTTTTCTGTATTCAATGGGAACAGCTGAAACTGCTATGCTTTGTATGAAGTTCTGCACTGGTGGTGTGCTCTTAGCATTTCTTTGGAGCTTGTGATCCCCAAACAGGCCTGCATGTGAACCAGGGATCACAATTGTCAAAACAGATAGGAAACCAAGAATTCTGATAGTGTTTGCAAAACATAAGGTATGAAAATGTTTCTCAAGGTACAGTGTTAGTAGTCGGCACTAGGAAACACTTAGGTGTTTCCATGCCACCATATCACTTCATTTTAACACGGTGGTTAATACTTTTTTTTTAAACTACAAACATCTTGCTTCCATCCTAATGAATGTGAAAATAATGTGAGGAATAATATTGTCCCATTGTGAAGGAGTGTTGTGGAAATAAATGCTATAAACTGAGGTGAGATACTACCAGGTTTCAAGCAGTATGTTAGAATTGGGTTAATAACAGTGTTAAACTCGTGCGTCTGCTCATACCTTGTTCCTTTGTCTCAGTAGGGGTAACTGTGATGACAGAAACATTAGTAAATCAACAGTGCTCTCAGAACTCTTTTCTTTAAAGCAAGAATATTTGAGTGTTGTCTGAGCCTCTTCAATCTGTGACAAAACCAAGTGCCATTCCTCTCCTCTTAATGCAAGACTGGTAAAGCTAAGAAATACAGAATGATAACAAAGAGCATTTGGTTTGTCAGAGTTTCTAAAACCAGGCTGGAAATTCAGTTAGCTCTCCAGATGTCATGGTGTTGCATTCACTTTCTCTTACCTTCATTCTAACAAATCTGGTTGGTTTCAGCAAGACCTGGAAACTGGTGCCAACCATGTGGGTGAAAGCGTGTTATGCTCTGACCATATAAGTGAAAGAATTGCAAATTAAAATAAAGCAAGTGAGAAGAACATCCTGAACAACAGAGTGATTCATGTAAGTTAAAACCTGTATTTCCAGGCATGGTGGTTTGCAGTCATTTGTATCGCATACTGTGTTCTGCATTGGTACTTACTGTGCAAAGGCTTCTGTTTGTATTTCTACTAAGCTACTAATCAGTATTTCCTTCACATGAGGTGATATTGCAATGAATCAGTTAATTTCTGGAGTTTATTTATTCCTCTATTGTAAGAGTGTTTATATGGGTAGATCTTGATGATGATGAAGAAACTTCTTCAATCCCTGTGGAGCATTGAAAGGATGTTTCTTCCATCTATGAAAGTTTGACAAAACACAGAATGGCTTTGATTGTTGAGGTTGTTGTCTATCAGCTCACCCACTTGTGACCACTATTCATTCTCAGCATTCTTCTTTCCCTCACCTTACTAATCTCATGCATATTATTGATTCTTTTGTCCTGTCCCATCTCAGTCTACGAGTTTTTCACAGTGAGAAAAGCGACACTTCTGTTTGTTCATAATGCAGATTTATATTATCTGCTTATTTAAATGTTTTACTGTCACTCATGAAGATAGCAAAGATCATTTTTTTCCTTTCTTCCCCTTTTCTCTCATTCTGAGTAAAGTTTCGATACCTGCCTCTCATTGTCTAGCAATGACTATAATTCCTCCTCTTTCTTCACATGAAATAGAGTAGGAAATTGGTCTACTAATGCTAGTAAAGGTGGAGAAGATTTTGTGTAAATTAAAGTGTAAAATATCTGGCATTAAAAATCTTCTGCATTGCAATGTTCCTTCAGTCATGCGTCATGCCATTTCAGTTTACAGTAGCTCAGACTGTTTGGATGAGATGAAGGGAGATGAAACGGAGGAAATGAGTCGTTCCATCTAGCCTGCAGTGAAAATATGATGAGAATCAGATTACAATCTTCCTCATCAGCATGGCTAATCGACTTTTATACTCTCTGAATATGATAGTTTATCCAAAATAAAGATTAAGAGGAACAAAGTTAACCCTTCTTAAGGTTTGTTTATACAAGAACATTCAGAAATATTGAAGAAAACTGACAGGAAGTCAATGCCAATTTTATAAGGTTTATTCTGCAGTTAATTATAAATGTTCCATTCTTCAGTCTCTTCAATGGAGGAGTTTGTACAGGGATTTAACGTATGAAGAAGATGAGAACTGAATTTACACCCTTAATATGTTTGTCTTACTATCTTGAGTATTGAACATACAGTGAAAAAGGTGAGGAAGTGCCAATAGTGGAATATCTAATGTAAAGCTTTATTCTTTATAATTAAAGAAAACACTTACTGAGATATTATTTGATGTAGAATTAAGTAGAAAATTCTTCTGATGTTCAGATTTCAATGGAATCAGAACAGAATACAAATGAATCTGTCCCCATCCCAAAGTTGCAAACAGGAAGATGCTAGTCATAGAATCACAGCATTTACTTACTCATGATAGCATGCATTCATTAATAGATATTTTACAGTATTAAGAATATTCATATGGGACTAAAGCAGAAGGCAGTTTGACTCCATATCTTGTCATTGAGAATAATCAAAAGTGGATGCCTAAGAAAAAATGTTATGAATAGTGGAAGCAGAACTAACAATTATGATTGCCTACATTAAAGTAAAAAAAAAGAAAACACAAAAACTAGAGAACTCTCACGTGTGCCACCACATACAGTCTTCTGGCAGTATTTTGGAGAGGCATTAGGATTTTCATGGAGTTATGCAGTAAAACACTGTCTCACTCCAGCAACACCTTTTCTAAAGACATTGTATAAAGGATTTTATTTGCTATAGGATTGTGTAGTTGAGAAAATCTATCTTTAGCTGCTCCAAGCAGGCTCACAGTTAAGATATAAAGGCTTCATAGGCCAAAGGATCATGTCTCACAAACTTTTCTGGTCAGTAATTAGATCTATTTTGAGTCAAATCATGATCACTTGAAATGGTCTCACCACAGCCTCAAGGTACTCACTTCAAATATCTCTGAAGCATTTTTTCCAAGGCAGCCCTCTAACCTTCCATAATCACTTTGAAACTTCATAGCAGGATCTTTGGAGGCTCTTGCTTGTGCTACTCAGAAATAATTAGATGAACAGAACTTGAAAACATCTCTGTAAAGCTTCAGACTGTTGCTTCATTTTGTCCCAGTTTTATTAGGCATGTTTGCTGCTCATAGGTTCTGTATGTTCTATTCTGGTTTCAGAATGAGATTAATGACTTCCTGGGACCATAAAATATGTCAGATAGTACAGAGAAATTCAGGCACAGTTTCTTTCAAGTATTATAGCAGTTGCCATCATAAACTCGCTGCCCACATCCCCTGGATGATACGGGATGACAGGTAAGTTGCACCCACACAGTCCTCTGGCTGAAGATGTTAACATGCAGTAGAGATGGTTAAATTTCTTTCCATAGTCTTTTCCATCAGCCTGTTACAGTGGGTGAAAAGATCTCCTAGAGGCAGTTGTAGAAGGCTACATAGAGATACAAAAGTGCAAATGTTACTTCCAGGAGTCAAATTATTATATTAGGCTAAATCAAAGCCAATTTATTTTCTACTACTCTGTACCAATAATTAGTACATTGTGTTGGTGTGGTACCATGCAGGAGCCTGTATATCACATTGTTTATAGAATGCCATGGCAAAACAGTATTTCTCTCCTATTCACTATGCCATCCATTGGTAAAAACATGTCCCACTCCAGACCGACAATTATCTGAAGAAGTGGCAAGGCAAAGTGAATTGTCAAAACATTATTTCTAATTCTTTTTGGAGAATCAAATCTGTCTCAAACCATGTTAATGTAAATTACTGTGGCAAATGTGACATCTCTGTCTGAGAGCATGTTAATGTAATTTACTGTAGTGAATATCACATCTCCATCTGCTAAAGCAATCTGTTAAAATTCACTAAGATTATTATCTTCAAGAAGCAGAGGTTTTTAATCTTTCAGGTTGTTGTTTTTTAAGTTCCTTCTGATGGAAATAGTATCTAATGTGATGCTGACTGACAACATTTGATTAAATTAAAAATGGAGTATGTAAATTCTTAGCTCTTAACCAGCTCACTGTAAAATAGCAGCTGGTAGAAGTTAAGGACAGAATTTCAATAGCTCAAAACAGCCACTTTCAGGCAGGATTTTATCAAGAGTCATAGACAGAGACCTAGACTACAAGAGTAATATGATAAATTTTATATTTGCCTAAGTTACGTAAGCTTTTAACAAGTCTTTGATTGTCAGATAACAAAAAAACCCTGCTCCAAAGTAAAACAGCCTAGCTTGAGAAGTGATCTAAAAGTAAAAATTAATTGATTAATTAATTAATTAAACAATCACTGACAGAAAACAATGGTTATTATTATTTCATTAAAATAGTTACTATGTGTTTAAAACAGTAGGATACAGCCTGTAGGCACTACCTGTCTGGAAATCTGAAAAAAAAGCCAAAACCAAAGAAACCAAAAAATGTCTCAAGGAATCACATATCTTTGCTGAGAGGCATTCAGTCTGTCTATATTTATTAATGTATAATAATAATATGAAACAATGGATATTTTTATTATTAATTGAAAAAATCTAATGTCTAATCTAAGGAGGATGTGTCATGTAGCTACACAAGATATCACAAGAATCTATGTCATGAAAATCTACAATGTGTTGAAAAAGACATTACTTACACATGATAATATAAATGCTGGAATTGTCGTCAAAAAATATGCACTTCAGATTTTTTCACTTCAGCAGATGACAGGTAGTATGATCTTAGATAGAAAAATATCCATTAGTATGTGTTAGAATATCACCTTTAGGAGAAAAAAGTTAGGGTGTGATAGCACCTGATAGCTTTGATTAGGGTCCCTTGCACTGATCAAAAGAGTCATGTGTCCGACTCTTAGCCCCTTTCAGTGTTTGGGTGGATGCACCCAGACTGTCTAGGAAACACAGGGGCTTGAAGGATGAAATCAAAGACCACAGAGCTTTGTAGCTGTGTAAACAAGGAATAAAAATACTATTACTAAAATCATTAGGAAAAGAAACTGAGGTACCTTCTTTGTGGATGGAAGGGTTGATTAAGTTCCCTTCTCCCTTTCCCCTCAGAAGATGGCTTCCTTCCTGGTGGTGATACAGCACAGAAGAACTTCACAAAGTCAGCTTTCAAAGTGAGACATCTAAAAAGTACATAAAATCCCTGCTCCAGCCTTCACACTTTCTAACCGTATTTGGCTGCTGGGCAGCTTCTTCACTTTGGGATATTGACACCTGTTGGCCAGTATAAAAATAGCAAACTGGTTTTTCTCAGGAACACAGTCCCAGTGCTGGATACATATGGTTTCATATACTTTCATTGCCATATGGTAGAATCTTTCTGATTCAAACTGCTTGCAAGTAAAAATCACAATTTAAAACTATTACATCTTTAAAAACTATCTGGTTTGGAATTTGTTATACTTACTAATGCCAAGACACCCTGAGCAATGGAAGTATTACTATATTTTTCCAAATACTCAAGTATACTGTAAACAACAAAACTGTTCTTTGGTTTTTGATTTTCATGGATTGCAATAAATCCAAAGAACTGTGTACTTAAGGTTTTGCTGGGAAATAATTTGAAATATTTTTTTTAGAAGGGGGTCTATATATTGTGTATGTGTATTTCTCCTTTTCCTATGTGTATGACAATCTCAACATCAACCTCTTCCATTTTTATGTGTTTAACAGTAGAATCTAAATGTGTGACAGCATCCTTTTAAATTTTTACACAAGTCAATTGTTTTCAGCGGAAGATATATGAGAGTTTTATGAAAAACAAAACCACTGAGGGTCAGTAATTGTACAGGAATGATATTTAACTGGATTGTGGTGGTTTGATCCTGGCTGGAGGCCAAGATACCCACCAAAGTCGGTCTATCACTCCCTTTTCAGCTGGACAGGGGAGAAAATATCTACTGAGAGGCTTAGGAGTTGAGATAAGGACAGGGAGAGATCATTCCACAATCAGTATCATGGGCAAAACAGACTCAACACAGAATAAGGAAAGAAAACTCTCTAATTTATTACACTACACTACACCCTGTGAAAACAGAGTTGGATAATGAGAAACTCAACCAGATCTTAATACACCTCCCCCCACACCTCCCTGCTTAGCAGAGTTCACTTTAGTCATGATTTCTCTCCCTTCCTCCCCACCAGGTGTCACAGGGGGAGACAGGAATGGGGGTTTCAGTCAGTTCCTCATGAGATGTTTTCCTTCTTAGCGGGGTGGGGGTGGAGAGGGGAGTGGGGGGTGGTATTCCTCACACCCTTCCCCTGCTGCACTGTGGGAGACAGTCCTTCACAAACTTCTCCAGCATGAGTCCTTTCCAACAGGGCTTCAGCTCTTCACCTGCTGCCCTGGCGTGGGTCACTGCTATGGTGGGCAGTCATAAATCACAATGTCTCTCAGTCCCAGTCCTCCATGGAGTCACCAGCCTCCCCCCAGCAAACCTGCTGTGGAGCAGATCTCTCTCTCGCTCATCTCTGCATCTTTGTCTCTCCCCATGGGCTGCAAGTCCTGGCAGGGGCTTGCTCCAATGTGGATCACAGCATCTTCTGTATGTCTCCACTTGCTCCAGTGTGGGGCCTCTCCATGGACTGCAGGTGGGGTCACAGCCTTTTCCATGGGCTGTGGGGGGGACACCTGCTCCACCATGGATTTCTCCATGGGCTGCAGGGGCAGCACCTGGGGCACCTCCTCCACTCCTTCACCAGCCTTGGTGTTTGCAGAGTTTCTTACATCTTCTCACTCCTTTCTCTGGTGGCAAAATGCAGCTGCTTGCATTTTTTGTTTGTTTTTTCTCCTAAATATGATTTCCAGAGGCGCTGTGACCACTGCCGATTGGCTGGGCCTTGGTCAACAGTGACTCTGGCCTTGAATCAGAGATGTTTTCTCTCTGGGGCCAGCAGAGACCCTATAGCTGTTTCTTGCAGCAGCCACCCCTGCAGCCCTCCCATCTCCACCAGAACCCAACTAAGCAAAACTGTGACAGCAGCTTTTCAGTCACTCTTTTCCAAACCTGTAGTGTTGCGTGGAGTTGTTGTGACCCAGGTACAGGACTCAGCACTAAGCCTTGCTGAATGTCATCCAGGTGGCCTCAACCCATCGATCGAGCCTGTCCCAGATCCCTCTATAGAGCCTTCCTACCCTCCAGCAGATCAACTCTCCTGCCCAACGTAATATCATTTGAAAACTTTCTGAGGATGAACTCCATCCTCTCATACAGATCACTGAAAAACATATTAAAGAGAACTGGCCCCAGTACTGAGCCCTGGGGGAACACCATGTGTGACTGGACACAAACTCCATTCACAACAACTTTTTGGTCTTGGCCATCATACACAGGGTATCTTATCAAGGGCAACCTTAATTCTGTTATTTCCTTATTTTAGATAGTTTTAATGTACTTTTTTATTTTTTATTTTCCTTCTGAAGAGAGGATGGATGCTATTTGCAAACAGTTTAATGGACTATTTGCAAAAAATGGAATAAAGGCAGGTGTTTGCCTGCCTAATTTCTCACAAATTTAGCATGTTCAGGATATGTTTCCATTTTAGTAGTGTAATTCTGGCTTTCTGCATCATCTACAGAGATTTAGATCACTTTACTCTGGCATTTGATCTAACCGTCCTTTAGGAATGTAGATGCTGCACAGCTACATTAAATGAAAGACGTCTTATTTTCAGGTGAAGCCCTTATAATGTTATCTTAATTTTTTTTTTTTTTTAATGAAAGGTGGTTATACTTTTCTTATACCCAAAGCCAAAGTATTTGTGGGCATTTTAGCTGTATAATCTACTGTGATTGACTGGTCCTTTTCAATAAGGGTTCTGCTGTTAGCTTGTAAAGTGTCACCTATTGCTGCACTTTCTCAGTCTGTTTTCCCAAAATCTTCTCAGAGCTTGCAAGAGTATAGAACAGTCTAGCTCCTACCATGGTGTGAAAAATTCCTACATGATACGTTGTGATTGCTGAAGCCAGGTAAGGTGTTGCATACACTGAAAATTTATGCTGATTTAAGGTTGTTGCAATAAGTAAAGCAATGAACCACTTATCTCAGTTTCTCCTCTATTATTAGAAGCATATAATTATATACAAGATATATGGAATAACATGTGCCCATATTCTGATCAGTAAACTACTTATAACTGCAAATTGTACCAGTAAAATCTTAGGTAGAGAAAGGGTCAAAGCTTCTCTGAGAATAATTAATTTGTGTACTAACATCTCACCAGAAATGGCTGCAGAGTGCATAACATCTGAGGGAAATTTCTAAAACATCCTTTGTGTGTCCTCCCTTCCTCCCCAGTCTGAGTGGGAAAAAAAGTGCGATATTTTTTCCTCTCTAAATATGTTTTACTTTCAAACAAACAAGTGGCCTTCACTCATCTAGGTCAGTTCTGTTTTCCAGAAATATATAATACTTTCCAAAGATCTTGCGCAGACTGCAGAAGTCAGTACAAGAGTATTCTGCCAAATAATTATACCAAAAAGTTTAAGAAGTGTTATTGCAAAACTCTAAAGAAAAAAAAAACAACAAAGTGCGTATTGAGAGTGAGCTGAAGAAGTGTTATATGAAGAGAAACATGTTGGTGATTATCTTAAAGAATTCCATTATAGTACATATATTTTTTGTGTGTAAACAAACATAAGGTAATACAATGAATCTCAGGGTAATGTTGCTATGTTAGAGCCAATAAAAAACAAATATGGAGACAAATGGTATTTGACTATCTGGTTTTGCCTCAGAAAGAATGAGGTGCTAAAAGCTCTAAGTCTGTGTTAGTCATATGACTATACGCTTGAAAAAAGCTTCACAGAAATCAGTGGGGTTTAATATAAAACTAAAAACTAGAATCCATGTGCATGTATCAGCTTGCAGGACTGTGGTTTGAACAGTTGATATAAACAGTAAAAGGTAAAGTTTTAGTAGTCTAAGATATTTTTAGTAAAACTAACATATCTAACACATTTTTGGGGTTTTTTTATCTCTTGAAGCTATTTTAGAGCATCAGTTCCTAATCTGTAGCTTGTGGGGGAATGCTGTGTATGCTGCTGTGATGTACCAGTCAGAGGAAACTGAAAGGTTAGCACATTGGGATGGATACAATTCAGGGCTCCTTTCAAAACACTGCTTTCACAGAGTTGTTACCCAAGGACCAGGGACTGCTGGGAACTGCTCTTCTGCACATTTAATTTAAAATAAACCCTAAGTTTTCAAGGGAACACAAGTCTGGCCAATGAAAAATCTTAGATACTTTTGAAAATGTTACTCTACATTTCTGAATATAGTAAGTGTGATAAATACACTAGTTAGAATTGCAAAACATGTTTTTCAGTTTGGATGTATTGAACAGATTCATTTTTATTACACTGAGAAAATAACCTCAATCTTCTATTTTTCATGCTTTGTGGAAACAGAAAGGTTGAGCTGAGTTTATTTTTTAAAATATTCTGCACTTGCAGGTGGAGTTTGACAGAATGTCACAACTTACTTTCCATTTAATTTCTAGCAATTGCCAGTCTATACTCTCCTGAATTAACGGCCTGGAGACATTCACATTTCACATCATGACTCAGTTGCACTCAGATTTCAGGTTTTTTTCCTCTCCTTCCTTGAAAACTTTACTGTTGTGACTGGCAAACTGTGTTTCATTTAATTCATGTTATAAAAATTAAATTCTAGATACCTGCTCTGAAATCTTCTTTCCTGACAGAAATCACAGTACTCAATGCTGTCGTCACTGATGATATTCCTTACCTCAATACACAAGTATATTTTCAGTCTATAAGGAAAGGTAATTGAGGGACTTGTACACATTTTCATGAATGTCCTTTTAATTCAGTGCTCTTAGCTCCACTTCTGCTGTGTAGTAGAAGAGAATGTATTCAAAATATACTTTAGTGTCATATGTTCCGGATACCTGGTTTGGGAGACATGAAGAGAGCAGACAGAATAAAGACTCCATGTTAAATTGCACCAGTGGGGTAGATAGAAGTAAATAATGATTGTGTTGAGCAAAAGTATTTATTTTTCTTCTATTGCTATGGTTATTAGCAAAACTCTTGCTGCTTTAAGATTGGGAGCCAGCTGGGTCTACAGTTAAGAATAATTGTTGTTTCTGCTCTGCGCAATGCCTTATGAGTTCCTGCTGGGCTCTGTATTGGGTCTGGCTGAGATAGAGTTAATTTTCCCCAGAGCAGCCCTCACAGTGCTGTGCTGTGTTTTGGTAGCCAGCAAGGTGTTGATAACACAATGGGTTTTGGCTGTTATAGTGCTGGCACAGCATCAAGGCTGTCACTCCAACTTTTTCCCACCACCACAATTGCCAGTAGACCGGAGGTGGGCAAGATCTTGGGAGGGGACACAGTCAGGACAGCTGACCAAAAATGACCAACGGGATATTCCATACCATATAATGTCTGCTAACAATAAAATCTAAGAAAAAGAAGAAAGAAGGGACATTCATTATTTATGTCATTTGTCTTTCAGAGCAACCACTGTGCATAGTGAAGTCCTGCTTCCTGGGAAGCAGATGGACATCACCTGCTGATGGGAATTAGACACTAAACCTTTTGTTTTTCCTTTCTTTCCATGCATGACCTTTACTTTTGCTTTATTGAACTTCCTTTTTCTTGACCCATGATGGTTTTTTCCATCTGTTTTGCCCCCCTCCTGTCCTTCTGAGGAGAAGAGTGATAGAGCGGCTTGGTGGGTACCTGTCATGCACCGGGAATATTACATGGCCATGCAGGTTGCTTGAGCCTTCTCAACACCTATGTAATTTCTTGGAATTGAATTCTGAGTTATTTACCTAGAAGTCTCATAAAAATAAGGTAAAATAATGTTGTCGTAGTACAGTGGGGTTATACTTTTTTCCTAAGTTCCCCTCTTTGATTTTCTTTGCTCTGCCATAAAAATCAGTGATTGTTTTGGAGGAAAATAAAAGGCCTCACCACCTTCTTATCCAGAACAAGAAAGCGGGAGTTCTTAGTTCAAAACTGAGATCCCCTTCTACTCCTCTTGCCCGTGCCAGAATTCTGGTTTATGGTTTATTCTGTCTCAAAATTAGTGAGTGACAGTACCTGTGCTATTAAGTTTCAGGACAGATTTATGATATGGAGGAGAGTAGGTCCTTGTTTCCCCCATTGTCTGCCATGACAGACAGTGAGGAATCAAATTTTTTAAAAGGGAAAACAATGGCAGGACAAGAGGAATAGATTAAAACTAAAGGAAGGAAGGTTTAAATTGGATATTAGGGGGAAGTTTTTTACAGAGACAGTGGTGAGGTGGTGGAACAGGCTGCCCAGAGAGGTGGTGGATGCCCCATCACTGGAGGTGTTCAAGGCCAGGTTGGATGGGGTCCTGGGCAGCCTTGTGTAGATCCAGGCCTGAAGGTTGGTGGTCCTACCTGTGGCAGGGGGGTTGGAACTCTACCATCCTTGGGGTCCCTTCCAACACATGCCATTCTATGATTCTATGATTGACGGTGATGACAATGTGAGATTGCTCTATGGTGTTGTAAAGGCTTTACTTGAGCTTTTGTCACCTGTTCTCATGCTGGTGAAACTGTTTGATTAAAGAAACATCTGAACTAAAGTCTTCAGATTCTTTGGGACAGCAGAGCTCAAAAATCTGTAGGCCAACAATGGCACAGAAACAGCTAAAGAAAGGAAGGAAGAAATCTGGTTTATTACTGGGTTTTGTTTTCGTAAACTGTTAATTCACTGATATGCCATCTCATAGTCTGGCTTCAAATATTCCACATTTGAAGCAATGAAATTAGTAGCATTAAAGTGGTATTGGGGACAAAGCATATTATTAGATACAATGAATTCTACTATTGGAGGAACTTATTTCTGAGTGACAGTACCTTGACCATGAGAGTTCTTACAGTTTAGACACTCAAAACCTAGACATCTAAACCATGATTTACTGCATCAGGCTCCTTCTGTTGAAAATAGGATTAGGATATAAGAATAAAGAAGTAACCATTCTAAAATTGTCAAGTATATGAATGCTTTCCATTCCATTTCTGAGTTTAGAGGAAAATGAGATGAGAAATCTGAGGAAGGACAGTTCATGGGATTAAAGGCCCATTTCTGCTTTGCCAGATACTTCTGAAGATCTTGAAAAACAAGATGTCCTTCTAGAGCACCCTAGTAATCCTCATGGGAG
The DNA here is from genome assembly GCF_964237585.1 of Gallinula chloropus. NCBI lineage: Eukaryota > Metazoa > Chordata > Aves > Gruiformes > Rallidae > Gallinula > Gallinula chloropus. The sequence goes on along the minus strand of NC_140086.1, from coordinate 29,155,339 downwards.
ATGATGCAATGAGGTTAGTGTATGTGAGGAACATACACTGTGGTGGGGGTCTCCAGAGGTTTCAGTCAAACAGAAGTGGCTCTGTGAATGCTGGAGAGCTCATCTTTTCTCTGCTGCTGATTCAGTGTGTGGTCTCTAGCGTGCCATTGAAATGATTGCTTTTCTCCATTATAATGGAAAAATGCTTGTGCTGAACAGCAGAATAAAGAGGAAACTTCTGGGCTCTGGGATCTATGTGAAAGAGTAGCAAGACTCAATACCCGTTAATGAACCTCAAATACTTTGAAGGTTATGTAATAAATAAAACCCAGATTTCTGTATATTAGTTTAAAAAAAAAGTGTGTAATATTTGTAAGGTGTCCAAAAAGGCTATACAAAAGGGAATACAGTCTCTGTAGTACTGTGGTTTGCCTAAAAAAGGATGTAAAATGCTACCATACTGATCTTGTTTAAAATCTCCCATGTAGACATTTTGTAGATGTACAACTCTACAGAGTATAGTATGGCAGAGACTCTAAACCTCTGGGCTAATTGCTAATGTAATCCTATTGAATCTGATTACAGTATTCTGCTGTCTTCGCCAGATGAACACTTTATAAGTGAATTGCCCTGGTTACTGTCTTTACTGTCTTGTGTAAGTCTCTATTCAATACAGCAGCACTTGCTTCTTCAGCTGTAGAGAGTGATAAAGTTTGCTCTTTAGTTGATATAATTCAATTCCAGTACAAGTGAGGGGCTATAAAAGCAATTGAGTTGAAGCTGTAACTTCTATACAGAACTTGGGCTTTGGATGTGATCTCATATCTAAGACCTTGTCATAGAGAATCTCACCAGGAAGGCTCTGTATTTCTGACAGATTTTAAATTAGACTGCTTTTTGCCTTGCTATCTTGACTGGCTTCTGATATTTTTCTTAGAGTAAGGGCAGTTCTTGCAGAGTATATCATTTATATAAAACTTGTTCTAATGTCAAAAGCCTGTAACGACATATGGAATAACAAAAAAAGGCAGATCTTGCCTTCAGTCAATACATTTCCATCACACAGTCTTCTATTTTGAAAAGACCTTGTATCACAGCATTTGAAAAGCACTGTATGAAACCAGACTAATGTTCCAAAATGTTTTATGCGTTCTATTTCATGCTGAAAGGCAATTGTGAATGGTACCTTTAAATTATTTATTTGTGGAAATGTATTTATTGCATTTCTACAGAAAAGGAAGAAAACCCAAAAAACCTAACTCCCTCATTGTAATTTCATTCTTCCAGATGGAAACTAATAGATCAATGGGAATTCTTTGGGAGCACAGAAATGTCCTAGCATACAAACATGTTGAATCAAGACACTTGCACAAGTCCAACCTTTTCGTTTTTTTTTTTTTTTTTCCCTGGCAGGTGACAAAGCAGGCTGAATTTTACATGGTGGGGAGTTGATATAAGGTAGTGGAATACATTAGTCAGTAAGAGTAGACTGTCTATCCCGCATGCTCTTTGTTGGGACTTTGAATTCTCTTTGTGTCTCTCTCAGATTGTCAAGGAAATTTATCTATCCACAAAGTTAGGAGTAGCCAGACAAGCGATCTTTGGTACCCAGGACATTTCTCCTGTTTTAATTTTATTGTGTTCCTGGAGGAAATTATACTGGCTACAGAATTTACATTCATATACCATCTTGAAAATATGGCAACAAACAGCCCATTGGGCATATGGTCTGAATGCAGAGAATCTAACAAAGACCTGTTTCCTTGCATTTCAAATGCTTCCTAGTTCAGTATCAACCTCTTACATATGTATTTTTATCATCGAGACCCACTGCAGTTCATAAAGAAGATAGTACAAATCTAAGAAAGGCAAAGTGAGTGTGTGTGTGTGTGAGTGTGAGTGCACGCATCTGTGTGTGTAAAAGTGCCACCAGCAGAGCTGTCTACCAAGTCAGCAGTATGGAATAACATCACCCCTTATTTGCATTTTGACCCTAGTTTACATGAGTATAACTCACACAGGCTCAGCTCTAGTGAGTAAGGGTGCCATGGTTCAATAACAATATTTCATAGGCACAGAGTGCAATGCATGATATAGAGGGGTTTTATGGCCATTCACTACATCTGCTAGAGAATTTAATTTCTGTATTTTTTTCCCTCTAATATTTCTATTTTTTTCCACATTATCACTCTATTCTCTGATTTAAAAACAAAAAAAGCATATCAGCAAGGAAGAGCAGTTTATCCTTTTGGAGACATTACGGCAAGGTCTGGCCATACCATAAAAAAGAACAGATTATAACATATTTATTTAAGGTAATATTGGTTATGTGCTTGTCATAGGAAGTCTCATAAAGAAAACAAATCCTTTGCCTAAATTTCAACAGCTTAACACAGCTGCAAAGTATTCACAATGAATAATTTATAAGTTAAAATAATTCAAATTTTAAGATGTCAAATGAGACTTCATTGGTCTAGTAAAATTTTGTGTCCCAAGGGTTTTTCATTATGCTTAAACTACATGATTACCATATGCATTAAAACCTGGTATTCATTACACTAAAGAACTTTTTCAAGAAAGAATTTATCTTTCAACATATCTTTCAGCTACATGAGGACAGTTACTTCACTCTGTTACAATGTAGTAAGATTGAAATGTAGCTCAATCATTTTTCAGGTTGTTTTTTTTATTATTTTTTTACTAGCATCTTTACTATTTAGGCTAAACTATGAGACTTTAAATGAGGTATCTTCAGAAATCATGAATGAGCCTTTATCTCGTAATACCTTTTCTGATAGAAAAAATTCCTTTGTACATTGTTTTTATAATGTTAGAAAAGCTTCTAAGTGAACATAAAACATTTTAAGCCTTTTGCCATGAAACACTTCAATTTTGTTTTTAAAACAATGCTTAGACAGCTTCATCCTTCTACTGACAACTATTCATGTATATTATATCTTGCAGTTATCTTTGAAGAACAAACGCAGAAAAAGCATCCTTAGCTACAAATTCATCTTTCTAGTCAGGCATGTCTGTGAAAATTTAGTATGAATGCCTACTGGCATTCTGGTTTCCATCATTTGTAAATGCCATCTTGATCTCTACTGCCATGCACAGCAGTGGCAACAAATTTGAAAAGATGGATTCCATTATTTTGTGGCAAAAAAGTGTTGAATTTTCTACGTTGTCATGATCAAATTCTACTGTTTTCTTTATCTGCTGCCTTAGAGTATCATGATGAGAGAAGCACTCTGTCAAGTTTTATCTAATTAGGCCAATAAAAAATTGGAACTTGAAAACCACAAAGATGGTGCTTTTTTTTTAGGTTTTTGTTTGTCTGGTTGCTTGGGTTTTTTTTAATGCATACAAGCAAAATTATCATAGAATTGTTACAGTTGGAAAAGACCTTCAAGATCATCAAGTCCAACCATCTATCCAGCCCTGCTAGGTCCAACACTAGACCATATCACCAAGTACATCTACTCTTCTTTTAAACACCTCCAGGGATGGTGACTCAACCACCTCCCTGAGAAGTCTGTTCCAATATCTAACAACCCTCTCAGTAAAGAATATTTTCCTAATATCCAACTAAACTTACCCTAATGCAACTTCAGACCGTTTCCTCTTGTCCTGTCACTAGCTATCAGGGAGAAGAGACCAACCCCCACCTCACTACAACCTGCTTTCAGGTAGTTGTAGAAAGCAATGTGTCTCCCCTAAGTCTCTTTTTCTCTAGAGTAAACAATCCCAGCTCTTTCAGCTGCTCCTCATTAGATTTGCCTTCCAAACCCTTCACCAGCCTTGTGGCCCTTTTCTGTACCCACTCAAGCATCTCAATGTCCTTCTTGTAAGGAAGGGCCCAAAACTGAATAGAGTAAAAGGTTGCAGTGGTTTTTCCCAGTAATTATTTCATGTCCACAGTCAATCAACGGGAAGTTTGTTATAGATTAAGAATGTTTGTTTGTTTTTAATTAAGGAATTTCAATGTGTATAGCCAGGAGAGAGGATAAATAATTGATCCATTTTGTCAAAACTGCAAAGAAGGTTGAGAATTTTATGTGTCAAAATGTCCAAAATGTTGCATACTTGCAATGAACTTTCTCTGTCAATTCCTGCAATTACTCTAAAACAGTTACATAAAAAAATGTGCTTTCACAATATTTTTTCTTCTAATCAAAAGGTAAGATTGTACTTTCAAGTATCTTATTGAAATAAATAGATTACAAGATATAATGTTATGACTTTACATATAGATACTTACACATACACTACTTAGATAGTAACTCAGCATCAGCAAGTTATAAAAAGGCTTCTATCCCAAAACTGCATCTGAAGTATTTTTTCCTGTCATGAAAGACACAGGCGAGAGTGGATTTAAATAAAATACAACTAACCTGAGCTTGTGTTGTGGTTTTGCCTCAGCTGGGAGCTAAGGAACACACAACTTCTCACTCACTTCCCCCACAGCAGGATGGGGGAGAGAATCAGAAAAGTAAAAGTGAGAAAACTCAATTTTGAGATAAAACCAGTTTAATTGGTAAGGAAAAGCTGTGCAAAGTAAAGCAAGACAAGCAATTCATTCATCACTTCTCATGGGCAGGCAGGTGTTCAGCCATCCGCAGGGATGCAGGGCTCCATCACACATAATGGTTACTTGGGAAGACAAACACCATCCCTCCCAATGCCACACCTTACCTTCCTTCCTCTTCCCGAAGCCCTTAATATGCTGAGCATGACATCATATGGTTTGGAATATCCCTTTGGTCAGTTGGGGTCAGGTGTCTCAGCTGTGTCCCCTCCTACCTCCTTGTGCACCCCCAGCCTACTTGCGGGTGGCATGGTGTGAGAAGCAGAAAAGTCCTTGTCTCTGTGTAAGCCCTGCTCAGCAGTAATAAAAACATCCCTGTGCTATCAACATTCTTTTCAGCACGCAGCCCCACACTAGCTACTGTGAAGAAAATTAACTTCATCCCATCCAAAACCAGCACAGCTTTTCACCTGGTAAGGATATGGACAATTAATATGCTCCTATATATCACAACAGATTGGTTAAAAAAACCTGCTAGCTGTTCTCCTTGGTTGACTTGTTCCTCCTAGGGCTTGTCAGGCTATGTAATTGCTGGCTTTCTGAACTGTCAGCAGTCTAACTAAGGCAACAATTGGTAAAACGAGTCATCTCAGAACTATCTACTAATCAGAATATTGATGATGTTACTCGTGACTTAGTTTTTTGCTACTTCCCTAAATTTCTTCATTTTGTTATAGACAGTATGATGTACACATTCTGCTTTTGATAGTGGATTTAGGGTTCATCTGACTTAACCAACTTAAAATGTTTCTAGTAGAACTAATTGTCTAGATTTACCTCTAACGCATGGGTGATTGGTTGCTAGTATGAATGACTTAAATGAGTCCAGTGAATCATGTTTGTAAGTGCTTGTTTCTTTCTACTGGTTTAACAGGAAGAATACAATAAGCCTGTATAAATAGATATATATATCAGCCATACATTCTAAATTCAGTGAACATGAATTTCACTTCAAATGTTTCTGCCACCTCTCTGTTAGTTCAAGCTCTGGGGTCTGACAGCTGAAACATGAAAAGAAAACTTTCTTCTATATGCAGGAAGAATTGGGATGGCTTTCCAACGTTTCCAGTTATCTCAAGGAATGTCATCTTGTTTAGCATAATGTGTTTTGTTAACCGTATTTAAGAGTCTGAGTCTTCTTATTCAATGGGGAAATTAGGCTTCTAATTTGGATTTATGAGTTCCATTCCTGAAACTTGCTTCTTAAATGTTGCATTTCATTTATGAAATGTTTCTCCTTGTAATCCCTTTGATCCTACTTCAGTACTGCTTCAGGTATTCCCTGTGATATTATACCATGCTCAATTAAACAGTTCTAGGCTTCTCTCTGCCAGACTATTTGAAGTCAGATATATGGAGAAGTGTGAATTTACTTAGCTTCATTCTTGTTCTTGTAAATTTAAAGTATATATTTATCTCCATATATCTAAAATTTGGTCTTCCATTTGTGACAAGTGTTGTTGTAAATTGTTGCAAACTTTTGTGAGCATTTCACGAGTGCCCACAGAGCTGTTTGAAGTGATGGCATGTGCTTAGTGTTACTTGGCAGGACCATCATTCTGAGTGAACATTTTTCCACTGCATGGGATTGCAAGATTGCAGAGTCTGTATGGTTGACCAGAAGTGACTGTGTAGAGAATTCTGGAGTGGAAAAAGCTATGAAACCCTACAGATGGGGAAGGGGGTGTCCGAATACAAGACTTTTCAACAAGGTTTTTTCCTATGCCACAGTTAGGTACATCTGATAGGGAGGCACTCATACTTCGTGACTGGATTCTTTTGCTCTGTGCACAGCAAGATTGCGGGGGCTCGGATGGCTGGAACCACCGGTGTCCCATCAGTGGTGACTGCTCTGCTCTGTACCATGGGCTACAAATTGGTAGGGTTGTCTTCCATTATGGTGTTTTAACTAGCTGTCTGGTACACGGGGACAAGGTCACATTTGCCCTAACTCAGTTACTTGCTTGTGGAATTTCATTGTTACTCATGATAAAAGTAATGTTTTCTCTTCGATGTTCCTCAAAACCAGATTGTTCTGGCACCTGTTTGTCAAGAAATCTCTGGCCAGTGGAAGGGTGGTAAATTATTTATATTTAGACTATTTAATTCATGTGCTGATAATATTAAAATCCAGTGTGTAGCTGGATAGCTACTTTGGCTGCCATTGTCTTCTCATGGAAGAAAAATACCAAAGACATATAATCTGTCCAAAGCATTACAGAAAAATCTAATTTTATCTATACATATATATGTATATATATATATATAGTCTTACGATTCTTTTATTTCTATTTAGTATTTTTGTGCATTCTTATTCTTTGACCTGGAAACATGGTAAGATGGCAAATCTTTAATATCTTTTGTTAGGAGACAAGTCTATATCTGACATACGAAACATTGCATAAAAGGTTTGATGTTGGTTTTGCCAAATGGACAAATAGTTTCAAGTAGCTTTTTAGGCACCCCAAATATTCATATGATAAAGACAGCCTTCCCCAGAAGGTAATTAAAGGCTTGGAAATAGCTTGAAACACTTGAGATAGATGTAATGACAAATAAATACAGTCATAGTTTAGGTGTTTTTTGTAGTATTGAGGGTATTGTTTTGTTGTGGGTTGTTTTTTAGATTTGGATGGGGGGTTTGTTTGTTTGTTTTGTTTTGGGTTTGGTTTTTTTTTGCCTCTGATTTATCTGTAGCTATCATACATAGTTTTTTTGACTCATGAAATGCACTTTCTTTAAAGCATGTCCTGATGTCTCTATCTCTTGATGTTGGTTCTCTGGGGTGGACATCTGTTCAGCTTGTTTCTGCTTGTGATGGGAATGTCATCCATCTTATATATTATAAAAGGGGTACTTTTCACAATTTTTTCTCTCTGAAAATTTCCAGGTGCTGATAGTATTCCATATGCCACTCTAGTACTAATATATACCCTTGTGAGATTTCAGGCCAATATGATTTAAACCTGGGAAAACTTTAATTATTTATGCATAGACTTCTTTTTGATAAAATATAAAAGGCAGCTTGTATTTTCAGGACAGATGCCATCCTGAGAAGTAATGAACTTGTTGCTGTTATTTGCCTTAGTTTTTCATCAGTCAGTAATTCGAATCATGTCAGGAAATGCTGAAAGTACTAGCATTAGCAGACATGTTCAAAAGCAGAGCAAATACATTAATTAAAAGTATTTTTAATAACAAACTACTACTGCTGACTCCAAATCACTGAAGTCAGCTAGAAAGTGTCTGCCTCCCAAGAATGTATCCTTAGATATGTTTCAGATATTTTAGTCTCAGAAGATTCCTTAATATATAGATGCTTCCAGTACCTGAAGGGAACATACAGACAGGAGGGGAATCAACTTTTTTAAAGGGTAGATAATGGCAGGACAAGGGGGAATGGATTAAAACTAAAGGAAGGTTTAGATTAGATATTAGGGGGAAATTTTTTACAGAGAGAGTGGTGAGGTGCTTGAATAGGCTGCCCAGAGAGGTGGTGGATGCCCCATCCCTGGAAGTGTTCAAGGCCAGGTTGGATGGGGTCCTGGGCAGCCTTGTGTAGATCCAGGCCTGGAGGTTGGTGGCCCTGCCTGTGGCAGGGGGATTGGAGCTCTCTGGTCCTTGGGGCCCCTTCCAACCCATGCCATTCTATGATTTTATGATTCTATGAATTGTTTTTTTCCAAACAATTAAACTTCTCAGTAGAACTGGCTTTAAGACATAAGAAAATTTCAATTTGTGTGTGGTTTTTGTTTGGTTGGTTTTGGGTTATTTTTTTTAAACACTTGATTAATCCAAAACTATAAAGGTGGTTCCTGAAGGGGAGTAGATTGAAAAACGTACTCTGTAAAAGCAAAAAGTAGCATGCAGGATCCTTTGCGCTCTAGCACCAATCTCAGATTTAATCTGATTATCTGATGAATTTATTTTTGAATTTATGAATGTAGTCCTTCTTGTGATCTTACCTTGAAACTATAGTCTGTCTTTGGCTAAGGTAATTACTTTTCTAAAATAATTAGCATAATAACATGATAACTTAAATGCATTTGCTTGCTAAATTTTAGTAATTGTTGTTAGAAGACCAGGCTTATTCTGTCAAATTGCAACCTGAGTTACATGCACCAGAATATTTGTAAATTTGTGAAACATATTTATTTTAGGACCTACTTTCAAATTATACTGAAGTATAATTAGTATTTCTCATCTATTCCTCTTGCATTAATTTATGAGATTTATACCTTCTTTTTAGGCCATGTATACCTTGTGTATCTTCCTCATTCACAGGGTAAAATGTCCTGCATCATACTCTGTACCTGTGGAGGAGCTCTGTCTCCTCAGTCAGGAGATACAGAAAAAAAAGTTAATGTTTCTGGTTGGAGGCTATTTTGATGCCTGAGCATGTCAGACTTAAGAACAAATACAGCATGAAAACCTCTAGAGGAAACATTCTTAGTGAGCCATAATCTGCACAGCAAACTTCAGCTTTTCTTGGATCAATATCATTATCCCGACTTTCATAAAGTATTCCCCTCCAATGCCTGCCCCCCCCCCCTCCCCAGTCCTTCCTTCCACACTCCTTGGCTCTATAATTGAAGTGTGCCTCAGCATCCTACACTGAATCTGCTTTCTGTAAATTACTATTTAACTTCTGTATATAGAATATATGAATATATTATAAGTCAAAATGGCTAAAGAAAACCCTTAAACTTTCTAAAATAAATTATATTTTATTGTCTCTGACATCAAGGATTCTTACTTGTTCATCCATAGTAGCCTTCTTTGTGAAAGAATACATTAGATTTTAATTATGTCATTCCTCAACCATCATCCCAACCTTCCCATAAATTAAGATTTCTGTGGCTTCAATCAGTTCAAAATGTTGATTTTTCACTTGGATTGTGAGACTTAAGCTTCCAGCATTTTTTAATAAAGACTTGCCTGGAAATGCGCAGAAAAGCTTTAGTTTCAGTAAGACCAAACACCTCAAATTAGTTTTGTGCCTGGTTAAGCTTAGGTACGTCTCTGTCTGTCATGGATCCAATAAGTGTTACCAGTGTGTGCCAAATGCATCAGTTTGGACAATATTTAAATATGGAAGCTTCTTTCCTTTGAATTGTCGTCACTAGGGATAGATATCACCCCTGAAATAGAGGCAGAGTATCAAGCATGCATTCAGGACAAAGAAGATAGAACTGCAGTTCCTCCTAGTCACAAGATTCAAACTCAAATCTCCTGTGTGTTTACCTTATTAACCAGGTTATGAGATGGAGACTGTGTGCCTTTTATTCCATAATTTAAAAAAATGAAAATAAAAGATTGTTAAGATAAAAAGAGTAAATGAAAGTTCCAACCTCCTGCTGAGAAAATGATTTTTTTTTCTCTAAACAAATATTCAGCTTGATTCTTCAAATGTAATTCAGTCATTTACATCAGTTATCTGGCAAATATGATTAAAAGAATTATGCAGCTCTAAGTGTTTGTGTTAAGTACATGATCATTAAGCCTGTGTCCAATACCAGGAAACTATCATTTTTTTTTATGTTTTAAAAGAAAAGCATTTTCTGTCTGACATCCTAGAAGATGTCCACTGAAAGATAGTGGGCTGTGGATTGGGAGGAGATGCTACATGACAATACCGAGAATCTTTAAGACCAGCAGGGAGAAGACAGAACTTGTATCTACCCTGCACCAATGAAAGTAAAGTGTTTGAATTTATTACAAACATTTTAGCAGTGTATTTAGGAGTATCACAGAAGAATGTAATTTTTTAGGATGAAGTCTGATTAAGAGGTGTGTTGTGATTAGTGGATTGCACATAACAAAGACTGTGGGGGGTGGGAGGAAGAAAATGACACAAATGGGAGAATGAGGCTGCAGTCATTAGAAATACTTGATTGGTTCTTTGATGGAAGTTATGTGAAACTCACATCAATTGGCCCGTTTATGATTTCAGCATCTCTGCTGTAATTGTTTACTTTAACAGAATTACACTTTGTTCAGAGATATGAGAGATCAAAGCTAAGACTCTTGTGTGAGTAGGGATTAGTGATGTATAAAATTACATGAACAACCATTTTATTAGATGAGAGGTACCCGGAAGTTTAGGAAGATTAGGAAGTTTTGCTAGTTAAACTGGAGAACATCAGTGCTGCTCTGTGTCAGGCACAGTGTAGTTCCTGACCTGTTCCCACAGCCGTCTGTAGCAAAGGCCAGAATCTCTATAGTATTTTATTTATTAGCCTCCATCTTATTCTTTGAGTGTTTATGTGTTAGGTGCTTTTATGGGGTAGTAAAGAGCCACTTTTCCCTTCAGGTTTTCCCTGAGGTACCACTTTTAACACTGAATTGTTGTAGACCGAGATTTTGGAAATCCCTGTCTCCCCTGGCATGCCTTGTTGCAAGCAGCAGCTTTCCTTCCTTGTCCTTCATCCCTGGGGAGGGCTGCATCTGTACAGAGCCTAGCTCTGCAGCTCACAGGCAGAAAAACTTGTTATGACTTTGTACTTGGGGGAAACAGGAGATGTTGCAGGATGTTTATAACGAAATTGCCACCTCTATGTGGAGGAATGCCTTGCTTGTTCAGTCATGTTACATGCATTAGGACTTAAAATAGATTTAAGACCATAGATTTAGAAAAATGAATCAGACTGGTTAAAAAAATCATTAAAATTATTAAAATATATTAAAAACAATAAAGATCTTTCCCTAGCAGATTCAGCATCTAAGCTGGCCTTCAAAGCTGGCTAACTAGCCAGAAAAGTAATGTAGGCATTGGAACACCTCTTGGAATTCTCCTGCTTATGTTTTGGAGGGAGTTTACTGAAGTCATTCGGGTTAGGCTTTGGGGCACAGCTTCTCTCCTTCAGTCCCAAATGAAATTATCTGCATTTCTTTTTACTGTGTATTCCTTGGTCGTCATTTCCTATGAATTAGCACGAGGCTATCATCTTCCAACACAGGGAAAAAATTACTTTCCTTTCTCTTCATAAGTCTCTTGATTAATATCTGTGCACCTTAATTAACACATTTCTGGCTTCGGGCATCTCTCTTCTGTTACTGACTTCTGAGAAGAAACTAGTAAAAAAGTCTTATGAAGAACATTTATTCATAGTGGTTTTTACTGGGTGTATAATTATTATTTTTTCTGTGAACTTTATGTAAATATTAAACACGAGATAGCAAATGGTGAAACTGGGAATAGCTTGCTCTGAATAATGATCAAACCCCCACCACACACACACAATCCTGTAGTTTTAAGGGGACTCTCAGGGTGCCCTGACTATTGTAGTACCAAAGCAGGAACTACACACCAGGACAGGGATTCTCATTAGCTACCAGTTTGTGACTGCAAGATGTTCCACCTGTCAAAAGAAAATGCTTTAGAATAACATCAGTTAATAAACTTCTGGGATTTTATTTATTTGTTTCTGCATTTAGAATTGGAAGCGTGTGCTCTCCATCATCTCTTTCCTCAGAGCACTCTACTGGGTGCTTGGCCTTCTCTTTGATTGTCTTTCTCTGATGGAATATGTAAATGCTTCATTCTTCTTTCTTGAGAAGTCTCTGTCAAGAGGAGAAGCGTTTTGATCACTCGTATGGAATTGAAATAAAAAATTCAGCAGCTTAATTTGTGTTGACAATGATTGCCCTTTTTCAGAGCCATACAGAAAGTGCTAAAATCTGAAACCAATTCCAGGAGCATGAAGCAGAAGACAAAGAGATCTTTGATCCTTTTGAAAATTTAAGCAGGAATGACTTTCACAACTTGTGGGGTTTTTTTTTAGTCAGGAACTCTTCATCATGAGAAGATTTTAAATCTCTCATTGAGGCAAAATGTCAGGGTTTTTTCAAAAGCTTAGTAAAATATCCTTTTAAAATTCAGTTGTCCTAGTACTACTGTTCATCTTCGTCTCATATCTTCAGTTTGAGTCTTTTGACTTTTTTTCCTTTGAGACAGTGTCCTAGCCTACCTTGGACACTTCTGACAACACTATGGTTCAGTTCTAGTGATTTAGCAGAGTGCCGTCAGGGAACACCAAATGCTAAAATTTGATTTATATGTGGAAGACACAGTTTGAGGGCTTGCTGCTGCTTGTGATGTTTTCCCACGTATTCACCCATACTTGAAGAATGCTCCGTGCACAGGTTATTCTTTGGAAGTGTGCCAACATGTATCAAAATGCCCTCTAGGATAAAAAAAAGAGACTTCAAAAGAGAATTACTGCGTGAAACCCAAATGCAGTTTCATGCAGTAATTCTCAACACTTCTCCTTGCCATCCACCACCCCTAGGCCTGAGTTTTGCTCCCTGATGTGTGCTTTCTGCAATGCTGCAGGCTCTGACATCTCAGCTTTTGGTCAGAACCTGGGTCTTCTCCTTGCCCTCTGCAGTGCCACAGAGTGCATCTGCTGCTGTCACATTAAGCAGTGTGCACAAGACAAAGGGCTCTGGCTCCAACACTGACACTGCAGCCTCTTACACCCCTGATCAGCATTGAGGACTGCAGCAGAAACCGCCAGATTGATGTTTTACTAACACGAGCTGAAATCTAAGTGCTGAAAGTGAGCTCCTAGCCAAGCCAAGGTCTACATGTTACAGAGAAGTGAAGGTATGCACTCATGCCAAAAGAAATGCTTCTGGGAATCTGAGTCAGCAGTTCCTTTTGAGAAAATAATGTATATTTTATAAAATTCTTTAGAATGCTTGAAAAACAAGTAGGATGACATTAAATGTTATTAAAAATATTTGGGAAGCTACGATTGGGTTTTTTTTTGTTTTGTTTTGTTTTGTTTGTTTTTTTCCCATGTAGCAGTATGTTTTTTTAATAATCAAGATTAAGAAAATACTTAATCTTTTACCACTTCTGAATTCATTATGCATTTGTGGCACATTGACAGGTTCTCCAGGAACAGTTTTCCTCAGTGATGGTTCAGATCAGTGAAACAATAGTAGGAGAGAGGAACTTCTACATCAGGAAAAAAATAAAACCCTAATAATATCTTTGAGATTCAAACAATTCATAGCACCTGAAATGACTCTTTGCTCTGATTTTTTTTGTTTCATTTGAAACCAAATCAAGGTCAGAATCTCCTGGCATCTCCTTTCTTCAAATAATCTGAGACTTTTATGAACATTGAAGAAATACTAAATGAATGTGCAATTCAAGTTGTACAAGCAGTGCATATTATTTAGTCTGTATAATGTGAGTTTATTTTTATAAAGATCAATGGTTTATATAAAGCTTTAAAAATTCCATGTGATACAAAGTAAAACTTTTATCAGAAAATTTAGCAAAAAGTAAGGTAATCTCTTCTGATTCAGATGGCGTTGTAGCACACATTGCTGCATTGTTTCTTGCAAATGCACAAAGCCAGTCCTAGAAATAACCATATTCCTATAGCTTCTACATATGCAGGGCCATGATTCGGATTGGGAAGGACCTCAGGAATTCCCTAGTCTATCCAATCGCCTACACGAAGTGGGGAAAAGGAACCTCCTTACTTCCTTCTAGTCTGACCTCTTTGTTTCAATTTATGCTCATTGTCTCTCATACTACTTTCATGCATCAAAGTGAAGGACAATAGTTGCACAGGGATGTGGCTATCTAGGAGGATCATATCTGGACCTTTTTCACCTGAAACAATCAAACACTAATGTTGTTTGTTTTACTAATCAGCCACCTGCTTGTTCCAAGGCTACAGTAGGCTCCTTGCTGTCCTTAAGAGCAGCAGGCAGGATTACTCTGGCTGCAGAGAGCACTGAGGAAACAGAATTTGTTCTTAAGAGGTGAAGCACCATGTTGCTTTGAAACTATGGGGTTTGTCTGGTGACAAAACTTGCATCTAGTTCAACAGCAATTGAAGAGATGTCATTTTACCCTACAGAATTTATTTATTTATTTGGTTGTTTATGTATGCATGTATTTATTTATTTACTGCTGTCAAACGACTGCTGCTCCTTTCTGGATCTAACATTGTCTTGTACAAGCAGGACAATTATTCCACTCACTCTTGTTTAGAAACCCCATGAAAATCCCTCAACGGTGAAGAGTATCAGCTTTAGTACCGATAGTTTTCCATCTGTCACATTGACTTGCTAAGGAGGATTAGAAAATAAAGCTAATTTACCAAAATTAAAATGAATTAAGTAATGAATGACAGTAAATTATGGATAAAAACATGGAACACTGCAACTCTGAGGAGGAAATAAACGGTTTAATTTTAAAATGCTTTTGTCTTCAAAATAAGAACACTCTTTATGTTGTCAGCCTTTACAGGACTGTATTTTGGGTATTTCTTCTCCTATTTGATGTAATTATGACATTTACACCTTGAATGACACATATCTCTGGCACTTGTGGTATCCTTTATTGTGGTCCAATTATTTTCAGTGATGAGTCAGGGGGACTGAATGTGCTGTGTACATCCAAAGGCTATACTAATACTGCTTCATTAGGCACAAGCTGTATGCCCAGGGACACTCAGAGCAGTTAAGCATCTGGGTCAATTTAGATTTCTATATTTTCAAAACTTTTTCTTTAAATATTTTGCATGTTTCCCTGCCCTTTTCCCAGCCTTGTCAGAACACACCCTTCGGTTGTTCAGTCCCACAGTGCAGAGCAAATGTTGGCATATGCAGAATATAGGTTAATTTGGATGGATTTTTACAAAGTGAGTTATTCACCTAGTTGCAAAGCCTATTTTGTAAAGAAATTGTTTTGCCAAGTGGTAAAGCATTATGGTCCAGCCTCTTAAGGCTGGAGGCAACACCACCATATGGCATTTTTTTATATAGGCTTGAATTAAGCATGTGCACACAAAATCCTTGCATGTGAGGGTGTGTGTATGCAGAGCCAGGATGCAGCAGCAATTGGAGGAGGGGTGGAAAAGGCAACTGCTGTTCCTAAGCCACCTGTCCAAGACTGTGCATGGGTGTTCCGATTTGATAAAAATTAGGTGTGTTTGTGCATGCATGCTCCCTAGGCACTGCTTGCACATGCTGCTCATGCACTTTGTGTATTAGGAGTAGTGCTTTTATTTATATTTGGTGTTGTTGAAATTAATTTTGTGACAAATGAAGGACGCGGTGCCCTTTTGAGATTCTATCTAGTCATTTTCTCCATGATGACCATAAAACTCTCTTAAAATTTAGTATGCTTAGTCCCTAAACTGCACAAGAGATTCTTTGTGTATCACTCCACCAATTTTTTTTTTTTTTTTTTTTTTTTGCTTGAGTGTCCTACTTTAGTAATGGGAGAGTTTAACTTGGAATGAACTTCAGTGCCCAGGTGACTATTGTTCTTCAAGCTCTCCCTTCAAGTTCTCCCTTCAAGAGGGAACTCATCACATTCTTTTTTTTTAGGAGGAAACTTCCCTTCAGTTCTATATGCATCTTTCTGTTTTCTGAGCTCTCAGGGCTCTATAGCCCCACTCTGTTGATCTGTCACCATCCTCAAATGATTTAGCTGAAGATAGCACAGAAAACGCTGCTTACTCAGATGACATATCACTTTCTCTGAAGATTTACTGAGTTCTGATTTGCTTCTATTTTTGGTCACACAGCCTGAAATCAGCACTTCATGGTGACTTTCTGGACATCTATCAGGGCTTGTTAGGTTTTCTTAGGGTTTTTAAAAGAGAGAAGCTTGTGCAAGCTGTTTATCTTTGGTTGTTCATTTACTGTTTTCATCTTTAAAGACATAAGACTGACAAGTTTCTTTTTCTGTATTATTTGTGACTTAAAGACTGATGATATATTTTGGTTTACTTTAAGCATCTTCATACAGAAGTAATATGTAAATTAAATTTTCTGATTCAGAAAAAAGCAGTTTAAAATAGGTTGCACGGAATAAGTAAACCAATGGAACAAAAATATAGAGCATAGCAACCATACTGCTGTAGAATTTTTGTAATGAGGAACGCAGTAGGCAAATGTGACATACTTATATAATCAGTCATTTAAAGTATTTATTATAATTAAAATTGTAGAAATTATGGGGATACTAATCAGTTTTCATTACAGTTCTTTGCACATTTCAGTGCTATAATTAGATTGTGGCATCTGTCATTGCTGATTAATTTGTAGACAGCTCTATCTTCCCATTAAGATTTACTGCATAGCAAGGCAACATTTTCATTATCTAAAAATGTGAAATAAAAAGTGGTAGTAGTTTGGATGTATTAGCTTTTTTACTTTGTAATTTTGGAATTGAGAATATCCCAGCAGGATCCGTACCATTCTCTGTGAGCAGCACGGGGTGGAAGGAGACTGAACAATTCTTTTTGGGCTTAGAAAATAACAGCCATCTCCTTCTGAAAACCTTTTGCTGTAAGCTTACACATTTTGGGCTCAGCAGTCCATGAAAATCTGTTCTAATGGTAGGAAGAGAAGAGCTTTATGAAATCAGGCTGTGAAGTATACCAGTCTCATCTAAATTACAAAAGATTTAAACACCTCTGCCGAGGTCTGTAGAAGGTTGCTTTTGGCCTCAGTTGTACTAGGAATTTATTTTTTTTTACCCATATTTGCTGTTTTGGCTGCTGTCTTGAAAAAGTTTCTTCCTTAAGAAAGCTGTAACGTCCCTGATCTGTTCACTCAGCTACTGGGATGCCAGAATGTTGTGCTTGCTTAATTTTTGCATTCACATGTCATATATCTTATCTCCAGAAAGACAATTAACACCTGATTGATGACCCAGGCTAGGACTGCTTAGCTACTATGTTGTTTCTCTTGTGCACTCTAATTTGGCTGTACATCAGGATTTGCTGGGTTTAGCAGCAAAGGTAGTTTGCTAAGTAATTTATGAAGGGGCTTCTCCTACTGCTCATTCTCACCTCACTTCAAGATTTCACGATCTCTTTGACTGTGCTGGTTTTTTTCCTGACTTCAGTAGAAAGTGAATCACTGGGCATCTCTAACCTCAAAGATAACCTTCTGGAAAGAAGGCACAAACAGCAACAAATGGGCAGAAATGGGGATTAGATAAAGAAAGATGGGAACTTTTTGATCGGTTTCTTTGCCAGGATTAGTGTGTTGGGATTGTATGGACCTAGTCTAGTCTGCTGCATACTAAATCAAGGGAAATCAGGTAAGCAAAGTGATCAAACCAAGGCCTTCCTTGTGTGTGCCACTTCAGGACTGGATATGGATCCACACCACAGCTTCTAGGACATTTACCTAAGGGTGGAGGATCTATTTGGACTAGTTTTGCCATGAATTTCTTAATCCACATATGTTACTGTGAAAAAAATTTGCAGTTACTGACATTCTTTTTCCCTGAACTGAAAAAAACCCACATATTCTAAAAACTGGAATGTTCACACTTGGATATCAGGAGCCAAACGTCAAATATTCCTGGTGTATGACAAAGAATCATGATAACTTTCAGTGTGTTCAGCTCATAGGACTAACATTGCTATAGATGATCACAAAATGCAGCCAGGAAAATATTTCATAGGGATTGAGAGCAGCCTTTTCCCGGAACAGTTAGGTTAGTGGATTGCATTTGTGTAATTGTTGTAGGGTGGGAATTATATGGGTTGTTCTTCAAATTTATATAAGATCTATCCAAGTCCCACAGGGAGAATTTATCTTTCCCCTCCCGCCCATAAGCTTTAAGGTTTCAAATAGTGCAAGTTTACATATCTTTAAAGTCAATGAAAAATTAGGCATACTACAGCAATAAACTTTTGAAAGTTTATTTATTATTTAAAAGTTTTGAATTCCTGATTTCAGACACATTGATTAATTGTTTTGTGAGATGACGTGAAAAGTCTAAAGAGTATCATAGAAAGATGAGATTAATAAGCTGATTTTGACATTAACTTAAAACACCTGTTTACAACATTCTAGCATGATCCTGGCTTGAAGGCTGGAAGAAAGATAAAGTAAGGGAACAGCCTAAATTGAGGAGAGGTGAGAGAAAAGCTCATAGTGATAATGTTAAAGCAAATCATATTAATATATACAGTGTAGACTTGGTGTTTGATACAGTCTGTTGTTAGGAGACTCATTTCCTCAGTCCCTCTCCAGCTTTTTTAATGGCTTGTGTCCTGGTCTCAGCTGAGGTAAAGTTAATGCTTTTCATAGTAGCTAATATGAGGCTATGTATCAGATTAGTGCTGAAAACATGGTTAATAAGGTACAGATGTTTTTGTTATATAGAGATGTTTTTGTTATATGTGAGCAGTGCTTACACAGAGCCACGGACTTTTCTGCTTCTTGCCCCACCCCACCAGTGAGTAGATTGGGGTGCACAAGGAGGACACAGACAGGACAGCTTACCCCAACTAACCAAAGGGATATTCCATACCATGTTACGCCATACTCAGCATACAAGGTGCTTGGGGAAAAGGAAGGAAGGAGGGCTGTGACATTGAGAGTGATGGTGTTTGTCTTCCCAAGTAATAATGGAGCCCTGCTTTCCTGGGGATGTCTGGATACCCGCCAGCCCATGGGAAGTGGTGAATGAATTCCCTGTCTTGCTTTGCTTGTGTACATGGCTTTTGCATTACCTATTAAACTGACTTTATCTCAAAAGTGAACTTTCATACTTTTATAATTCTCTCTCCCGTTCTGCTGAAGGGTGAGTGTGTGAGTTGCTGCATGGGGCTATAGCTGCCAGCTGAAGTAAAACCATGACAGGCCTCATCTGGTACTGAAGGACCATTATAAGATTTCACGAGGCCCTTCTTTTGTCCAGGCTGAACAGGCTGAACTGTCTCAACCTGTCTTCACAGGATTGGTGCTTCAGCCCTCTGATCATCTTTGTGGCCCTCCTCTGACTCACTTGCACAGCTTGGTATCATTCTTGTACTGGTAGACCCCAGAGCTGTACACAGTACTCCAGATGAGGTGTCACCAGAGCAGAACTCATGACCGGAAGAATCATCCTTGCCTTGACTGGCTGGTCACACTGTTTGTGACGCAGCATAGGATACTGTTGGGTTTCTGGGCTGCAAGTGCACATTTCATAGAATCAAAGAATCACAGAATTATAGGGTTTGGAAGGGACCTCAAGAAATAAAGTCCAACCCCCTTGCCAAAGCAGGTTCCTTAGAGCAGAAAGGAACCTGCCACCTTTCTGGGCCACCATAAGCATCTTTTTCACCGACACCTCAATTCTCTTCAGGGCTGCTCACTATCCATTCTCTGCCCAGCCTGTAGTTGTGCTTGTGATTGTCCTGCCCTATGTGCAGGATCTTGAACTTGGCCTTGTTAAGCTCTATAAGGTTCACATGGGCCTACCCCTCAATCCCATCAACGTCTCTCTGGATGGCATTTTTCCCTCCAGCCTGTAACTGCACCACACAGGTTGGTGTCATTGGCAAACTTGTTGAGGGTACACCTGCTCCTGCTGTCCATGTCACCAACAAATGTGTTAAACACTGCCATTTCCAGTTCCAAAACCCTGAGGAAAAACCGGTTTCTTTTGCAGGCATGCCCTATTAGCATATTCAGGAAAAAAAAAAAAAAAACAAACCTTTTTTGTCTCTGGAGCATAAATTCCTGAGTAAATTTATATGTCCCTTGTTCTGTCCAGGAGATTCTTTTTTTGGCTCACTGGTTCCATAATAAAATGGTAAAGCTTTCTGGGATTCATTATATATCTACTCTTCGGATTTCAGTAAGTTTCAACATGGGGCAAATAAGAATGATTGTTATTCTTTTTGGTAGAAAAAATGGCAATATATAACATCCCTGTCTAGGACATTTAGGTTAATACAAAATAAGCTAATCAACTAGTATTAGCATTTCAAGCCACAATTGAACAAGTTGTTATAAACAGTTTTGTTTCAGAATTTTCTCTTTGGAAAGCAAAGATCACGGAAAGAAGAAAATCTAGGCATTGTTAGAAACAATCTTATTTCAATCTGAGATCTGGGATCCCAGCTGGTGTAGAAAGCTTCAGTCTGATCGGTTTAAGAAAATTATAAATAAATAAAACTGGTCTCATAAGGAGTTGCATTAGGCAACATTTTCTTACCAATATGGCTTTATCATATATTATGTATCCTTGGTTACATAAATATTTACATATGTGAATAGTTTCATGTGTGTAGGTCTTGCACAGTTTTCTAATATCCTGTGTTATTGAGCTTGGAATAAGTTCTGTAAAAATAAAGCTTCTATGCAGTTATTTCAGACGTGTAAATGTTAAAGCTATACTGGGGACCTGGACTTCTTAGTTTTCTTTTGATGGAAAAGACATTAATGTATTAACTCACTTTTCTTTTACCTCATTAGTTCAATTCATCTTACATTAGACAAATAAAGGTTGAGTTCTGGTTCCTCTGCTACCTAGAAGAGAAATGTTAAGGTTTTTTGAACTGGATATACAGAACAGTTCATATGTGAAAGATTCAGGACCAGAAAAAAACAGGAAAATAAAAAGTAAGAGGCAATTACAGTGGGATATGTGTTAGACTTTTATAGTTCTATTTCAAGCTATTTGTGGCTATTCAGGCTTGGCTTTTATTTCTCTCCAGGTATCATTGTCATTTATTGATTGTCACTGACATCTAAAACCTTGTCCAAAAAAAAAATTAATCCTTTCTGAATATTTTGAAAGCTTTCTTTTTTCCTGGGAATGCAATTTATATTTTCTTACTTACTTACTCTTTCAGATAAGAAAAGAATTTCTCAAAGGGTAAATTACGATCACTTGGATGAATTGTATAACATCAGTGGGCTCTAGAACAGGTAGCTGTGAGCTGATGCCAGTGTATTTGTTAGAGCACTGAAGGAGAAAAGTAGTTATGAAGACTCTTGGATTGTGGTTTTGGCCTGAGAAATCTGTGGGGAAAATATACCTGCTGTAATTCTCTCCCTGCTTATGTTCATTACTGTTTTCTTTGGGGCTGTGAGTATTGCAACTTACAGTGAAAGACACTAAAGAATCAGGACAGCTTTGCAAAACTGCAGCATGGAAATACACTTTTTTTTTCACTTTTCCAATACTAATTAAAGCCTTTTATGCTATTTAGGAGAAGATAATCTCTTCCAACACACTTACAAGTAGGCTTAACGTTGATTAGAATGGCAACTACATAAAAAATTTAGTATGCAAGGGTGGGTCACTTCTAGAAATATTTTTGCAAATTCAACTACTTGGCAATATCATATGGAAAAAAAATAACTCTCATGATGATTACATTTATGCTACTAATGAACCTAACATTGAAAAAAATATTGCTGTCTGTCTTAATAATATTGACATCATTAATGTTAAGTCCTGCATTGGTATAGATGTATTTTGTTTGAAATGCTTTAGTGTGATATGGTCCTCTAAGTAACACAATAAGTAACACAAGCACACAGAAGTCTGTCCTTGAAAGAAAACAGAGGTCTTAGGCTGTCAAAATTTCTGAGCTTGGAGAATCTCAGCCACAGAAGTTAATGAATGCAGCAATTTCATTTGTTATGCTAAAAATCACTTGGTTTAATGTGCAATGAGTTGCTTCTCTCACTTTTGCAGGAGATAAATCTCATGCAACTGGACTGCTAGACAAACTCAAGTAAAAGAAGAGAGTCTAAATGTCATAGAAGGAGGGAAAGGCCACATGGGAGTAATATAAGACTGTTGTCATGGCATGTAGGGTGGAAACTAGGAAAGATAAGGCCTCTGGAATTAGACCTTTCAAGTGATGTCGAGGACAACAGAAAGAGCTTCTTCAAATGCATTGTAGACAAAACTAACTCAAGAGGCAATATAGGCCCTCTGTTGAATGAGCTGGGTGCCCTGGTGACTGAGGATACTAAGAAAATGAAGTTACTGAATGCCTTCTTTGCCCCTGTATGGAGTCTATTTGCAGGAGCCCCAGATGGCTGAAGCCCTGGAGTAAGTCAGGATAAACGATGAATTTGCCTCGGTTGATGAGGATTTGGTCGGGGATGAATTAAGCCATCTGGACATCCATAATTCCATAGGTCCTAATGGGATGCACCCGAGGGTGCTGAGGAAGCTGTCAGAAGTCATTGCCAGGCCACTATCCATTATCTTTGCTAAATCCTGGGAAATAGGAGAGGTGCCTGAGAACTGGAGGAAAGCAAGTGTTACTCCAGTCTTCAAAAAGAGCAAGAAGGAGGACCTGAGTAACTACAGACTGGTTAGCCTCACTTCCATCCCTGGAAAGGTGATGGAATGACTCATTGATGGTACTGTCTCTAGGCAAATCAAGGATAAGAGGGTTGTTGGGAGCAGTCAACATGGTTTTACCAAGGGGAAGTCAAGTTTGACTAATCTAATAGCCTTTTATGAGGATATAACAAGGTGGATAGAAGATGGTAGGGCAGTAGATGTGGTCTACCTTGACCTCAGTAAAGCATTTGACACTGTCTCCCACAGCATCCTTGTGGCTAAAGTGAGGAAGTGTGGTCTGGAAGGTCAAGTAGTGAGGTGGGTTGAGAGCTGGTTGAAGGGAAGAAACCAGCAAGTTTTGATCAATGGGACAGAGTCTAGCTAGCCTGTAACTAGTGGGCTCCCTCAGGGGTCGGTACTGTACTATTCAATATACAGGATAAGGGAATAGAATGCACAGTCAGCAAGTTTGCTGACAACACAAAACTGGGAGGGGTGGCTGACACACCAAAAGTTTGTGCTGCCATTCAGCAAGACTTAGACAGGCTGGAGAGATGGGCAGGGAGAAGTTTTATGAGATTTAACAAGGGCAAGTGTAGAGTCTTGCATCTAGGGAAGAACAGCCCCAGGTATCAGTATAGGTTGGGGACTGGCCTGTTGGAGAACAGCATAGGTGAGAGGGACCTAGAGGTCCTGGTGGACAGCAAGAAGACAATGAGCCAGCAATGTGCCCTCATGGCCAAGAAGGCAAATGGCAAATGGGATGTATTAGAAGGGCTGTGGTTAGTAGGTCAAAAGAGGCTCACCTTCCTGTCCACTCTGCCCTGGTGAGACCACATCTGGAATACTGTGTCCAGTTCTGGGCCCCTGAGAGTTCAAGAAGGACAGGGAACTCCTTGAAAGAGTCAAGTGCAGGGCCACCAAGATGATTAAGGGAGTCGAACACCTTCCTTATGGGGAAAGGCTGAGGGAGCTGGGCCTCTTTAGCCTGGAGGAGACTGAGGGGTGACCTTATTAATGTTTATAAACATTAAACATTGAACAGTCAGGAGAATGGAGCCAGGTTCTCACTGATGGCCAGTGACAGGACAAGGGGCAATAGGTGCAAGCTGGAGCATAGGAGGTTCCATGTGAACATAAGGAAAAACTTTTTCAGTGTGAGGTTGACGGAGCACTGGAACAGACTGCCCAGAGAGCTCATAGAGTCTCCTTTTCTAGACATTCCAAACCCACCTGGATGCATTCCTGTGTGATTTAGTCTAGGTGATCCTGCTCTGGCAGAGAGGGTTAAACTAGATGATCTTTTAAGGTCCCTTCCAACTGATTGTGTGGTCCACCCCACAGAAGAGAAGGTTTCAGAGACACTTTATTGTGACCTTACAGTAGAAGACTTAAAGGGCCTTTAGCAATAGGACAAGAGGTAACGGTTTTAAATTGAAAAAGTGTAGGTTTAGATTGGAAATAAGTTGTGGATTCCCTGTCCCTGGAAGTGTTCTAGGCCAGGTTGGATGGCATTTTAAGTAACTTGATTCTATGACAGGGGGCTTGGACTAGGTGATCTTCAAAGGTCCAAAATCATTCTATGAGTCTGGAGAATATGCTTTGTACATGATTTGTTCAGGGCTGCTTTATCACTCTAAAAATAATTAATCTGTTAGCAGAAGCAGCTTCTCAAAGCAAAGATGCCTCATTTTTATTTGCTGGGTTTTTATTTGCTACAAGCATGGAGTATTGCAAGCATAGATTTTTTA
The DNA here is from genome assembly GCF_964237585.1 of Gallinula chloropus. Lineage (NCBI taxonomy): Eukaryota > Metazoa > Chordata > Aves > Gruiformes > Rallidae > Gallinula > Gallinula chloropus. The sequence continues at coordinate 29,130,942 of NC_140086.1, read as the reverse complement.
AGATTAATTAAAAAGGACAGTATTCAATAGGACTGATATAATGTCTTTCTTCAAAGAGGAAAGCTTACTGGTTTGTATTCTGACACTGTTTTTTTTCCTTCAAGAAGCTAAATAGGGATTTCATATTTTCTGAGTCTCAGGAATTAAATACTGTTCTTCCTGAACTCCTCTAAATAGCAAAATGCAGATTAAAACAGCAGTGGCAAGGGAATTAGCTAGATATGTAAATTTATCCTGTTCACACTCCGGAACGTCTTTGTAAATGAAACTAATTTTGATTATCATAATTTAGAGAATTTTCCTATGTGTAAATTAAAACCACATTTCAACATGCCCAGGCACATAAAGGCTAAACTGATTGCTAGTGTCAATCCTATAGCTGGCCCTCTGTTAGGCTCCTTATGAAAGGAGAAAGTTTAATAAGTTTGTTTGGAAGAGCAGCTTATACAAAGCAATGCACTTCCTCAAGGATTCACTTTAAATAGGCTTTCACCTTCCAAGCATTGGAACAAAGAAAAAGAAGCCTTTCTGTGTGTTATCAGTTGTCTCAGGATCCAAGGAAACTAAACCATGTGTCACAGCTCTATCATGATGTGCATACCTCTCCTGTGGGTCATGCTTCAGTTACTATTGCTACCAGCTAGTGTAGGTAGGGTTTACCCTGAACTCAAGTGCTGAGCACATAATATTTGGGAATTACTCTTTCAGATATAATCTGTCAGTCCTGGCCCCAGATCATCTAGCAAAGAAAAGACTGGAAATGGGGAAACTTGACTTTGCTAGGAAACGGCCACACTGGTGTTTGCAACATTTATATATAACTGCAACATAAAATATATGTCCTCCAGCAGAAAAGCAAATATCCTCTCTGCTGAAGCGGCATTCCTGCTTGATTTTTGTTTTTTAATATGAACTCCCACATGACAGATCTCGCAGCAAAAAAATATGGGAATGATATAGTCAGAAAATATTTAATATGACCATATGTGAGGCTGAGTCTCTGTTCATTGTTTTTCAGTTTAGAAGATATGGAGTGTAGTCTGCTTAATGTGACCCAAGGTTGCAGTTACCACAGAGCACATGACAGAAAGATGGTATAAAAACAACTTTGTAATTTAGCCTTACACTAGCAAAAATCTGTGGAATTCTAAATGCCTTTTTTGGTTCAGACAAGAAAGTGAGGAAAACATCTCATACATGAATTAATACCATTTTTAAAGTCATGCCAACTGCTCTCAAAATACCATATTTTACTTAAAGCAATCCCATGGTCTATCAAATAATTAGTTGGGAAGGGTGGGGGAGAAGAAACCAGAAACAGATACACAACAAACATGTATCCTGAGCTCTCTTAATATTTGTACAGTGAAATTAAAAATAAAATAAAATAAATCCATAAACAAACTCATCAAAAACCCCCAAAGCAAACTAACAAAACCTACAAGCATTGTTACATTTACTCAGTAATATATGCTACTTATGGTACTGAGCTCTTTATTTTGGCTCATACAGAGCCAGAGCAACTGTAGAACTTCACTGATTATGGTACAGGATGTCATATGTTTGTCAGTATAAGATCAGAGAGCTTGAAGAGAATTGTTTAGTACATTTATGAAATGTGCAGACTAAGCTGTTTTAGTTCATGAAGTGGTTCACAGTCAGGACATGTTCTGTGCAGAGCTTGCCTGTTTACTTCTGTTTTTTGAAGGTTATTTGATAGTTTGCCAGTGTAAACATTAAATTGGTGATGTTCATTAGAATAATTTATTGGTGTGGACTACAGAATTGTAAATTTTCCTTATGAAGGTGCTCCTCAGAAGAGAAGAAAGTTGTTGTTGAATTTATGATGAAGAGTTTATTGGAAAATGTGGTTTTCAACTTCAAATATTTATACAGCAAAGAAAACAAAAATCCACAACTGTGTATGAAACTGTAAGACTACCTCCTTGTGCATTTCTAACAGTGTAACTACACTGAAAACTAGATTAACACCTGAACTTTACTGTGTGTAACCACTCTGACTTGCACAGTTGTCCCGCTATAAATCGAAAAGGGAAGTGGTCGCCAGCAGTGAGGAACACAGTAGCAACACACAGTTCTGCTCTTCTATGACAGAATGAGCAAATATAGCACATGTATACAAAGGTAAAAATGCTGGAAATAGTATGAATTTTAAGCTATGTCTGAATAATCTATTGATGTCAATAACCTTTTACTTTGTAACATGTCAGGACTGTTTTTCTTAATAACTCCAATAAAAATTTCTTCAAAATAACACCCAATTGAAATAATTCAGCTATGAGTATATTTAGATATTTTTGAAATTGGTTAAAGGAATGTCAAACTGCTTTTTTTTTTGTATTTGCATTTCCCTTGACCATTTCAATTAAAAAACATGTGCTTTAGATTACTATTTCTATATCTAACAAATTTGAAGGGTGATCTTAGCATGCAAAGAAAGAAGTATGAACGTCCTAACTTACATATATTTATAATCACACCAGACAGATTTTATATATTTTCTTCTCTTAGAAACTAATACACAAATCTTCATTGACTTTGGCAAGAGTTGATACTGTGTTATGACACTTTTTATTACACACATAACATTTTTTTAATATTTATTGTGTGCAGTTGATTACATTTGCTTAGTATGTTCATAACACAAATAGAGATATTGCTTGCCTGTTTATTATAAAGTACTACCTCTTCTGAGAAGGAATTAGAAAGGAGATATCTGTCAAACATAGTAGAGGCAATGTGTCAGCATCTTCTTTTAGGCTGACTCATTAAATGCAGAAAAATTGAACAAATTTTAGGGAAACTAAAAAATTTCTTTCAGAATCGACTAACAGCAAAATCTTACCTTACTTCTTAGCTTTTACCTGAGATCTAGTAATTCCATGTGACATCCACCACTGTTTTAAATTTTTTTCAGTACTTTCTCAAGATTATTTCCATTGCACACCTGCTATAAGTGGAGTAGCACTGCACTGCTGGCACCTGACAGTCTTCTGTATGTGTGTACTCCAGCAGGAGTCAGGAGTTTCTGCATGGTTTATAGATGCTCACAGACAAAACCAATACTTCTAGGTAACTGCTTGAATGGGAGATTAATGCTGTTAATCCTGAATTCTACAGTGCCCTGTTAAGGCTGTTTTTGAATGACCTTAGTCAGCTATTTAAAGCTATTATGAGAATTATGTTTAGATAGTAGTTTTATTTGCTCTGGAGAAACCGAACTTGATCTGTTTAGTTACACTGCATTTGTGGCTTCCTTCTAAGATATGTGTTTTATGCTTTTGTTGTGATGTCTTTTTATAAAACAGTTAACGCAAGGAGCTCACAGAAAATCAAAAGTTTATTGAACTTCATCGTGAGGTGTTCTACCAGGAAAGCAGTATATTACCAAGAATTCCTGTAGCACATACCAAAAGACAATATTTTTTTATTATTATTTTGAAAATTTTTTTTGGTAGTGGAATGAAGTTTCTTTTCTTGCTGTTCTTGAGATAGATTAAGAAAGAAGTGCATAAGATATTATCAGGTCAAGCTTTGCCACTGCATACAATGGAGCAGCTGGAGGAGACAAAGATTAGTAGCTAGTGGTAGATTCATTTTCTGCATGAGCAAAAACATCTGTTCACTGCTGAGAAGTTCATTTGTCCAACCTTTCAAAAAATTTTAGTTATACATGCCCACTTCTCAGCATGAAGCCGAGTTTGTGTGCTGGAGGGGAAAGATTAAAAGTGTGGCTGTTTTTATTTGTTGCATTATGTATTTGCAAAAATGTGAGCTATATAGAAAGTAAATTGCTAATGAGAAAGTACATATATGCATACATATATGCCAGTCTAGTTGCATCATGCTTTACACCTATGTTGTAATCTCCTGATGAGAAGCCTGTTTATTATGAGATCACAGTTACTCACTGTGGTGGGTTAACCTTGGTAGGTTGTCAGGTGCCCACAAAGCTGCTTTTTCAAATGGGATAAAAGTAGGATGAAAAAAATACATGAGCTAAAATAAAAACAGTTTAATAAAGAAAAACAAAGGACACATTTACCAAAACAGTTTTCCTGACACAGTTGGTGAGTGATCCAACTACAGTAAGTGCCCCACTGGACCTATTGTTTGCAAACAGAGGACTTGTAGGTGATGTGATGGTTGGATTTCCCCCTATCCTCGGCACAAGTTGGGCTGCACCTTGAATACTGTGTTCAGTTATGGGCCCTTTATCGCAAGAAGGACATCGAGGCACTTGAGTATGTCCAAAGAAGAGCAACGAAGCTGGGGAAGAATCTAGAGAGCAAGACTTAGGAGAAGCATCTGAGGTAAAGGAACTGAGGTTATTTAGCCTGGATAAAGAGGCTTCAGGAAGAGTTTGCATGTGGTCTAATAAATTATGATAATTTATATGTTTGGTCTGAGTTATTTTGTTTCCTTCTCTCTTTGACACTACTCTACTTAGAATGGCATGTGCACAAGGATTAATATTTTTCCTTTAGATTAACATCATATTTTTCAAAGAAAATAATTTTTGATAAAATTTCTTTTTAATCAATCTATAAAAGTGAATCTTTTTGCATTGTTCACATGCGAAAAATGAGATTATACATGCTTGTGAGTGGGTCTTATTTCTAAAATTCATTAGTGTGTCTGGCACTGTTTATTTGCTAATCCTAATACTGATTATTTTTTAAACCACATGCTGAAAATCATGTTCTTCCAGGAATGCATGAAATCCATTAATCATATTGGAAAAGAACAGTCTTCCTACACTTTTCAATATACAGTACTCCAGAGATGACTTACAATCCAAGATTTTGCACTTAGGGACTAGGAGGGACTTTTAAATTGGTATTAAAAGACAAGTGAAGCTACGATGCCTAAGGAACATTCTCTGCTTAGCACTTAGCATGCAAGTTTGCCTGAGATGAATTCTGAAACTATTCTGTAGCCATTTAAAAGTTACTTCATATTTTTAATAAGTATTTTTAGTAATTGCTCACAGAAAAAGTGGTAAGCTTTTGAATAACTAAACCACAGGCAAATATCTAATTACTTTCTGTAAGATGTCTCTAGAAATGGCAAATTTTACAAAAAAAATGTCACTTACTTTTGAGACTCAGGATATAACAACGTGTAAACTCCTGCTTTTAATTTTGTGTTTTAAGTAGTTTTAAAGTTACTGTGTAACAGTAACTTTGGTGAATCAATGTCTGCAGAGGCTGACTACTCTGTTTTTATTTCTGCATGTAACCCTGAATTTAAAATAAGAAAAAAAAAAGTATACTTCATGGAAGCATTCGTCTTTGGTAGCTTGAAATAATGATGAATTACTTCTACCTCTGCTCACATCTTTTTATAATTTACATCCTCTCATGTTGTGTCACATAAGCAGTGCTCTATAAAACAGAAGTGAATTGAATCAGTATTATACAGCTACAGTTCGAGTGGAAAAAAAACCCCACAAAAAACAACCTACATTTTTAGGTCATTGATCAAATTATTTCTTGATTTACAGACTCACCACCTTCCAGGAAGAACTACAAATCTTGCTTTTACATGTGATTTGCTTGTAAAACTTTGAGATGTATAAAATCTGCATTAGCACATTTGAACTGAGTGTTAAAATTTTACTCTCTGGGTTTTTTTTGTTTGTTTGTTTGTTTGTTCTGGAGGAGAGGGTTTGGTTTTGATTATTATTTCACTGTTTTAGATAGCAAAACATGTCAGTAGCATGGTTTCTTTGTTTCTGTCTTTACCCTTTGTCAATGCTGACGGGGACTGGGATCCAAACTTGTGGGAAAAGCTCTCCTTTTTTTCCTTTGGAAAGAATTTGTTTTACAGGTATCAGTGGAATTATTGGATGTGTATCTGAAGAGAAAAATTGGCCTAGTGACTTGAGCTTGTTTGCATCAGGTTTATCTGCAGAGCGCTGTATAGGGAATTGTTCATAGTACTAGGCAAATATTGTAATTGCTAGATTATAGACAAGACCCCTGCAGCAACAGCACTGAACAAAGCAGGACTGAGCTTTGCATATTTAGATTCTCCTGTTACTGAATCTATGCTTTAAGGTGATCTGTAATTGTTTTCTTCTGGGACTGCTGAAGTTGGAATGCAAGATTTTAATCATATGCAAGCCCCACCCACATAAAGACAATTTACTACTGCTCATTTTGGGCAGTTCTCTCCTTTGTTTTATGGAAGCATGTCTTTCATTTCATAAATTTCCTGCCCCAAACATTTCCTCCCCTGTTAAAATTCCTATCTGATCACATGAACAATTGACAGTTCAAAATGTACTAATCTATTCCGACTTTGATTCTCAAAATGTGAATACTTGCAGCACAAAGAATCACTGCAATAAAGGTGTGACCAATACGGTATCTCACTCATCATTGGATGATACCTGAGAAAGCTATTTGCCTCCACAGATGCAGGTCAAACCTGGAATCCTAACAGAAGAATTCACTGAAAGCTGCACTCTAAATACAACAATAAAGCACCTCAAGAGGTCAGAGAGATATGAAGAAGCAAGACAGTTTGAATGTCTGGTGGCTAATATGATATAGGAGGGTTTTTTTGTACATAACGTAGTTAGTTCACTGCAACAGCCTTGTTAAAGTTCTGGTTTAGCTCTCATGTTGAGGAAAACTCTGTTACAGGAGAAGATTAATGGAAAATCAGTGAACTAGATCAACCAGTTAACCTGGTGGGAGATGTTGTAACAGCCTACAACAGCCTTAGGAAAAGGAACAAAAAAACCACCAGGGTGCTTAGATGGAGCCAGGAAATGCTGCCAGCAGGAATTTACAAATCCAAATTAAATGTTAGAATGAAAAGCCACTCTTAATATGCCAAGAAAATAGCTCACCAAAAGTCCTGAAGAGATGCAAATGCCATCATTTTACACTTTCTAAGAGTGAGGAGGCTTTTACTGTAGTAGGTATTTAGGCATTTAATTCCAGGAAAGGCTTCAAGACTTTCAGTCTTAAGACTTGTTTTAAACAAACACGCATTCATCAATCCTTTCTTTCAAGAGACCACCAAAGATGAAAAAAGAGGATGTGATCTCTGCATAAAAGCAGTATTCTTGTGATTATGGCATCCATCTGAGACACATCCAAAATAATTTTTCTGTCTGTCTCCCATTTTTAATTTACATTGTATTTTGGGATGAAATACTCTTGATCCTGTCTCATTGGAGCTGCTGTTTCGAGGCACTTAAATCTTTTGGCCAGAAAATTCTTTAACCCATTTCAGTTCATTTGACCTTAGGCCAGAAACAGAAGTCCAGTGTCTTGAGAGTGGTTTTCATGCTTGTGATTTTTCCTTCCCTCATTCCCTCCTTTCATCTGGCCTTTCTAGTTAATCCTAGATTAATGTTTTTAGTGTCTCTTTGGTCGTGCAACATCAGCAGAGTTGGTAAATGTGTTTTGAGTCTATTTAATGAAGACTTAAAAGGTTGACTCCAAACATTTGCATGTAGGCTACGGAATGTGCTGGCAATTTACACCAATTGGCATACAGCTGTGGCACAATTAACAGTGCTAATTTCTTATGGCTTTTCATACTTGTCATGTGAAGTACACACTGGTTTCCTGACCTTTTAGTGTTCTCTCTGCTAGCAGTAATTATCCTTGTTTTGTTTTGATTTTTTTATTTAAGTGATACAGGTTCTCACAAAAACACGCTGTCTTTGGTTGTGGGACTTAAATAGTACTGAAGCATGCAATGAAGATAGAGCTGGTACTTTCCATCATTGCAACTTCTACTAAATGTGAGCCACAACCAGCAAGGCAACCTTGGGGGAATGGCACAATGGCTTTCTCTCCTGCCTGAAGGAAGAAAGAAGCTTTGAATTTCTAGTAAAGGTGTCCCTGCTTGCTGCAAGGGAGTTGGACTAGATGACCTTTAAAGGTCCCTTCCAACCTAACACATTCTATGATTCTATGAATATTGAGCCGTGGGCATTTGACCCATTGTAGTTTCATTTGACTTCAAGGTTTTTAAAAACAGTGTGAAGACAAAATGTCAAGATTCTTTTTCTCCAAGGTCTTTTTGAGTTCTGTCAGCTTCAGCAATGTTCACCATTACACTTCTTTAAGTCCTACCTCAGAAGTTTACAGCTGAGGATGTGTAAGTGGTCCAAAAGAAGGAGATAATATCTTCATGTACACACTGTATCTAAGGTCCCAGTCAAACTTATGTCTTATAGCTTGAACAAGAAAAAACCAAGCTTACCACTATGATTTTTCCAGAAGTTTTTCACAATTATGTGGAGCTCACCATGGTGTAGGAATGTAAGGGTAGATAAGTTGCTGCAAACTTGGATATTCTGACTCCTGCAAGTGAAATTTAAAAATCTGGTATTACTTTGGCATTTCTAATGTGCTATGGTATCTTAGTAGATACAGAAAACACAGCTTAACAACTGTTTTCAATTTTTAATCTTGAAGAACAATGAATATGTATTATATATTTAACAGTAATCTTCCCAGTTGATATCCTCGAGCTAATAGAAATGTCTTTGCGGGAGGCGGCTATAGGTTATTCAGAATTAATTCCTTTATGTAAATTTATTATTAAAATATAATCTAGTCTAGTATTTACAGTGGCAGGAGCAGTCATAGACAGTCAGTATCTTTTCTTTCAGGAAGTCATTCAATAAATTACAGCACCCAGGGGGCTGTTACTTACTTTTATACAAGAGAGAAAACAGATCATCAATGATGATTTTGTTCAAGATTCAGAGAGAAGAAATATATATACATATATTTTGAAGCAGAAACCTTAATTCTTGTTGATGCACTGAAAACTCTTTTTGAAATATATTCTGAATGACCCATTAAATCATTGTTGCATATCCTGTGTAGTTTAGTTTACAAGTGAACTAAAGATGAACAAGCTAATAAGTTTACACACATATATATTTCAATGAAATGTTTATTGCTTGATGGACAATCTTGTTATATAAAGATGGGGTGGGGTGGTGAAGTAGGCAACAGTTCCCTTTTATGTTTCTCTGAAGAATATAAATAATTCTAATGAAAATGTTCTAATATTGCAAAAAAGCCCAGAGTACGTAATCAAGCCAAATTCAAAGTTTGCACTCCATAGAATGAAGATGGCATAAAGACAATCCTTTAAAAAGGTTTCTCAGACTGGGCATCTTTCAGAGTAACAAACCCCCAAACAACCAGGTTTGGTTGTTTATCCCCCCTCTGCCTACAGTAAAAAACCCCAACCAAACAAAAAAACCCCACCTCCAAAGACCACAACTATTCTTCTAAAACCACCAGAATTTGCTAAGAATTAAAGATATAAGTTTTTGAAACTATTGATCTTTTTTCTTATAAAAATATGTCAAAGGTACCCGTAAAACTATGTCATGAGCAGAACATCTATAAAACAGCATTCCCTGGAGTAGGACACTAGCAACTGATTAATATTGATCATTGTAAATTATGGACATCACTTGAGAAGCATTTCAAATTTCATTTAGCTAAAGGTTTTCACATTTGTTTTAAAACTTTATCTAGGTGTTCTTCATTAGCTAGAAAGTAATGATTTGGCAGTGTGTAGGTCTGTACAGAGCTGTAGAAACTTCTTCCTTTAAAAGAGAATTTAAATTGCTATCTATTCAATGAAAATGAAATAGAGTTCATAAAAGGATTTCCTGGTCTCTAATGGTGTTTTCCAGATGTTGGAAAGTTAATTTAAACTTTCAGAAAAAAAATGCCTATTTTTCATAGTATGAAGTCCATGCTGTTAGAAGCTTTGTCTTGAGACATTTAAAAATAATGGTTACTACAGAGTGGAAGACTGGATGGTTCAAATGGACATAGGCATAAATGCAAGCTGAATGGAAATAAGCCATAAGTCTGTATAGGAATTTAAGTTAAACCACTGCCATTTCTGTAAGTAGTACTTAGAAGCTTTTTGCTCCCATTGTCTCTGCATGTGCAGCCTTTTGAGCCATTTTCCTACTGTGATCTCTCTCAATATGTTTTTTTGTTTTAAGCGAAGCCGACACTTGCCCATGAGCATAAGCTATGATGACATTACATGATAGGTAGCAAAATCTTAATATCTATAAACTGAATTGCAGATCTCTCCTCATATCATTCCTGCTCTGTTCCTCATGTGCACAGGATTGTACCTGCTGCAATCATGTAGGCAAACTCCTGGTACTAAAAGGACATACAGGTAAATAGAGGCCCATAAATTAAACGCTTGTTCTTTCTGACATTGTTTGGAGAATTATCCTCATTTCATACACACATGTCACAGCTTGCTCCTCTCCCAAGGGAATGTTGTCTTAGCAAAGGTGTTAATGTGGTGTTGTTACGCAAACCTAATACATTTGCTGTACATTTCCACAGCCATGTACAAGTACATCAAGGAGAGCATGTATTTCCCAGTACACACCATTTATGCTGTGGTGTATGTAAGAGGAGATTCTTTATTTACTGCCTGCTATGAGCTCCAGTTAGATATAAGTAGTCCATTGGCCTTAGCTTAAGATTTTTATCCCGGAGTTCATAGTTTATAAAGCTACAAAACAGCAGGTTGTGGATTTTACGTTTGCAGAAAACACTCGTGACTGTACTTGTGTAATTAATTCTCACAGAAAGAGCACTTCACATGAGTGAGAAACAAACATGTCTCACACCCAGACTCTCACTGCTGCTAGCAGCATTTTTTGTTTAACTATTAGTGACGTCTTCCAAATGATGCTGCTTGTATTCACTGACTTAGCCCTGTTTACCCACTCTCCCACCATTCTCATCTTTCACATATCAAATATTTTACTTTCTAGTGAAAAGGACATGAAACAATCACAATACAGAAGTAAGGTCATCACCAAGCAGTTTGTTTTATGTGTTCGTTTTTGTGAACGGCACGTATGGTTACTCTGTAGACACTGTAAATTCTCTGACTCCCTCCCTGATATTCCTTCTGCTGTGGTATTTTTTCTGCTACTAGTAACCACTCAGCTTCCAGTTTTCTTGGATTTATAGTTACCTGTCAATGCCACTCAGAGGGAGCTGCTGTGAGAAGAAAGGAGGTGTAATACACAGTTGTACAATCAGGAGCTGCCAGCACACCGTTTTGACAGACACAGTAACCATATCCTGATGAATGTCTCTTGGCTATCTGTGCAATTCTAGTTTCAACCATTGTAGTTGACACTAACATGAGCCAGCAGTGTGCCCAGGCAGCCACTAGGGCCAACCATATCCTGAGGTGAATCGGGGATGAATGGCATTACCAGCCAATCCAGGGAAGTGATTGTTCTACTCTACACTGCACTTGTGTAGTCTCACCTTGAGTACTGTGTGCAGTTTAGGGCACCACAGTACAAGAAGGACACAAAACTACTGGAGAGTGTCCAGAGGAGGACAATGAGGATGGTGCAGGTTCTGGAAGGAAAGTCTTATAAGAAGATTCTGAAGTTCTTTGGTTTGTTCAGCATGGAGAAAAGGAGGCTGAGGGAGACCTCATTGCGGTTTATGGCTTCCTGGTGAGGAGGAGCAAAGTGGCAGGCTCTCATCTAGTCTCTTTGGCAACCAGTGATAGAACCCAAGGGAGCAGTATCAAACTGAGACTGGGGAGGGTGCTTGGGCACTGGAACAGGCAACCCCAGGGAAGTGGTCATTGCACCGATCTTGACCGAGTTCAAGAAGTGTTTGGATGATGCACTCAGTCACATGCTCTGACTTGGCTGGCCCTGTGTGTAGCCAGAAGTTGGACTCAATGATCCTTATGGGTGCCTTCCAAATCAGGTTATTCTATGATTTTATGATGCTATGATTCTAACCTCACAACTTCCAAGGCACGTTGCGACTGACAATCATGCTTAAACTGGGATGTCTTAGAAGTAGAATAGCAAATAATGCTCCACAAAGCTGATTATATTCAAACAGGAAGAAATGCAAGGCCACTTTTGAGGAGGTATGTCTCCCATCCCTACAAAAATTCAGAGTCACGGTCAAGGTCAGAGTCAATGCAGGGGCGTTGGACTAAATGACCTTTAAAGCTACCTTCCAACCAAACCATTCTATGATTCTAACTAAGTGAGCAAGGTTTTCTATTTGTCCCTCTGAATTGTGATCTCTGTATCAATATGCTCTTTTTCATCTACTCAGCATCTTTAAAAAGTTTAGAACAGTAATAGTACCATGTGATATAGTCTAAACCGTTCTTCTAAGAATTATTTGCAAGTCTATAGTACTTGATGTTTTCCTTTATGTGAACAAATCACATATATTCTGCCAGTTTTGTAATGTGTTCACACAATACCTTTTTCTGAACAATGTGCCAGTTTTTTAAAATAGTCTTTCCATGGATAACTCACAAAAAAAGGATCTTATGTTAATTAATGTATTATTTATTATTTACTGTAAATGTCTCTCTTCATTGTTACTATTATTTTATTCAACTGCTGTCATCTTCAATGACTTTGATTGCAGTCATGAAATAAAGATTTTCAAAGCTGTTTAACTAGTCCCACAGATTATATTTACTTTAATTTGTTGAGTATCTCAAAATTCCCTGGTGTTACAGATGGAAGCAAAACTGACAATCTATAGTAAGGGAATCTCATTTGAAGCCAACTGTACTGCATAGTTTAGTATGTGGCATTGTCAGAACTTTACTGTATGAAGAAAATGCATTGCAAAGCCTATAACTATACTAACACTGGTAAAACTTCCTATTTTCTATTGAAAAAGAACTCTCTTGTCTGCTATGCTTTAAACAGTATTTTTGGATTATTTGGTACTTTTGAAGCAATTAGAAAACTAGGGGCTAAGAAAAAACAGGATACTGGGAGCTATGACACTATATTTTTATCAGTACTATTGGCATGTATTTTCTTATTAAGAATTACAAAGCTCTGATGAGAAGACTACAGTGAAGGCTAAATTAAATTCTGCCATGGTTATATTATCAATAGATAACATTTTCCGTATCATCAATGACTTTGTGTCAAGATCTAATTTAACTGGTATCTTAAAAAAAGAGATGCCTCTTCTTGGGGCTTCTGTTACTTCTATTCAAGCTGCAATATTTTTTTCCCCTTATAATTATTTCATTTTTCATGTATAGCTTCTTCTGGTTTATCTATATCAAGTGAAACACAAATTGTATTCACACTCTGAGTTTAATTAATCTTTTTTTCTCTTTTAAAGAAGATGAAGAGCAGTAATACAGGAAGTAAATATAGTGGGAGCAGATTTACTTCCCAAGTGAGAGAAAACAGACTAGCTATCTCTAAGGAAGGAGTTAGTCTGGTTTGTGGTCTGTAATGCCCACAAGCAAGGTAATGGCAATGGCCAAAATAAAAACAAGGGACAGGAGGATTAATAGAAAAGCAAGGCTTAGTATATAAATACCTAATTACACTTCTTTACTTGCTAGTCAGTGCCTCTTTATCTTTCATCTTCAGGTTAACTCAGGATGCAAAATTACAATTATGCCAAGCCAGTAGAAAAAGCAGAAAGGGGTGAAATGGCAACAAAGTCCATGGAGGTTTGATTGACCAAACAGAAACCTTAAATATGCTTTAGAATGTCATACTGTCTTAGGCAGGCTGTAGGAAAGAGTAAGAAGAAAAACTGAAGATAAACTTGCAACAGGTTCTCCTCTGGGCTTGAATGAAAATCTAGAACTTTGAGGACATAGTGTCTTGCTTGGCAGGCATTCTGTTAGCCAGAACATCATTAATAATCTATTCTAAACTAATTAGGTCCTAAGGGGGGACCTAATTAAAGTTTATAATTATCTTAAGCAGGGGATGCAGGGGGAATCAACCAGCCCCTTTTCAGTGGTCTGTGGGGACAGGACAAGGGGCAATGGCTTCAGGTTGGAGCACAGGAAGTTCCGCACCAACATGGGGAAGAACTTTTTCACAGTGAGGGTGACAGAGCCCTGGGACAGGCTGCCCAGGGAGGTGGTGGAGTCTCCATCTCTGGAGATATTCAAGACCCGTCTGGACGCCTATCTGAGTGATATGTCCTAGGGAGCTGCTTTGGCAGGGGGGTTGGACCCGATGATCTCTTGAGGTCCCTTCCAACCCCTACAATTCTATGATTCTATGATTCTATGATTCTATGATTATAGATAGCAGCTTCTATGTAAACTTATATTTGATAACTGTAGATGTCCTCTTTTAATTTTTCTAGTTTAATCAGGAGTCTACAATTTTAATAACTTCCTTCTCTCTGTTGCTCTAATTTGCTGTTTCCTATGGGCAAGTGAAAAAAATGTGGTTTTAATTTCCCTCTTTTTCAAATTACGATTTCATGAAGCACATATTATTACTCTAAGAATATAAACAATGGAGTTTTAATAGTTCATAAGGTAATGCTCAATTTTTTAACCTTTTTATAGTGAAATATATATTTTTATGCATTTTGAAGGTTACGAAGTGGTTTAAAAGAGGAAGTGAAAGGTTGTTTAATATAAAAAGGAAACATTTATGTATTATGTACTTCCTAGGTAGAATGGTAAAATGCGCTGGTGATACTTGAATCAAATTCACATGACATTATATCATCTAATGGAGGTTATATTTGTAATAGATTATATTGAAAGTGCTTTTAAACAAGATTTGAAGGGGGAGAAGAGATAAAATCAAGCTTGCTAGAGATAAGCCTGGGGGCAGTACAACAATTTTTGAGGCATGGTGTTCTAGAGTGGTCTTTTGGTCTATAATCTCAGTGGAGGTAGGGGATGAAGATCCACATCAGAGCAAAGACACAAGTGTTATTGATGTTTAGAAACCACAGAAGTACCTAATTGCAGTCATATGGGAATTAGAGACTTTCTGATGGACAGAGGCTGTGGGATCAATAGCCCAACTGAAGTGAATATTCACCAATGCATGCAGAATGGGCAACAAACAGTAGGAGTTGGAAGCCATTGTGCAGTGGTAAAATTGTGGTATAGTTGTCATCATGGTGGGATGACTGATACAACTGGAGTGTTGCAATTGAAAGCTATAAACTCTTCAGGAGGAATAGGTAAAGAAGGAGACATGGTGGGGTAGCTCTGTATGTCGGGCAGTGTTTTGATTGTCAAGAGGCTGACAATGGTGACATTAGGATTGAGTGGGGAAGAACCAAAGGGAAGGCCAACAAGGCAGATGTCATGGTGGGAGTCAGTTATAGAACTGCCAAATGGGATGAAGACACAGACGAAATATTCTATAAGCATCTGGGAGGAGTCTCATGATTGCTAGCCCTTGTTCTCATGGGCGACTTTGACTTACCAGATGTCTGCTTGAAACACAATACATCAGAGAGGAAACAGTTCAGGAAGTTCCTGTAGGGTGTGGCAGATAACTTCCTGACACAGCTGGAGAGTGAGGCAACTAGGAAAGGAGCCCTGTTGTTTGCAAACAAAGGACTTTTGGGTGAGTGATGGTTGGAAGCTGTTTTGGGTATAGCGATTGTGAAATGATAGAATTTTTGATTCACAGAGAAATAAGGAGAAAGGTTAGCAGGACTTCCACCTTGGACTTCAAAATGGCAGACTTTGGTCTGTTTAGGGCCTGGTTGACAGGGTCCCTTGGGAGGTAGTCTGGAAGAGAGAAAAAGTCCAGGAAAGTTGAACGTTGTTCAAGAAGGAAATCTCAAAAGCACAGGAGCAGGCTGTCCCCATGTGCCAAAAGACAAACAGGCCTGGCTGAAGAGAGAACTTTGGCTGCAAGTCAGGAAAAAGAGTTTATGGCCTTTGGAAGAAGGAGCAGGCAACTCCAGAGGACTACAAGGATGTTCTGAGGTTATGAGGGGATAAAATAACAAGGGTCAAAGCCCAACTAAGATTTAATCTAATTACTGACATAAAATACAATAAAAACTGCTTCTACAAATACATTAGCAACAAAAGGAGGGCTAAGGGGAACCTCCTTCCATTATTAGATGAGGGGAGATAAATCGTGACTAAGTGAAAAGGCTGAGGTACTTAATACTGCCCTTGACTCATTCTTTAGCGGGAAGACCAGTTGTTCTTTAGGCACCTATGCCCTTGAGCTGGAAGACAGGGACAGAGAGCAGAATGAAGCCCCCATAATTTGTGGATCTACCCATAATTTTGTAGATCACTGGAATAGGTTGCCCAGGGACATAGTGGAGGAGATATTCAAGGTCAGGTTTCATGGGGCTCTGAGCAACCAGATCTACTAGAGATGTTCCTGCTTACTGCAGGAGGGTTGGACTAGATGACCTCTAAAGGCCTCTTCCAACCTTACACATTCTATGAATCTATAATCCAAGGAGAACCGGTTACCCACCTGCGACACCAGTTAGATAGCACAAGTCTATGGGGCAAGATTTGATCCACGCAAAGGTACCGAGGAAGCTGGCAGAAGTGCTCACCAAGACACTTTCCATCATCTATCAGCAGTCCTGGCTAAAACAAAGAGGTCCCTGTTGACAAGAAGTTAACAAACGTGATGCCCATCTACAAGGGCCTGAAGAGGAACACCTGGGGAATCACGGGCCTGTCCATCTGACCTAAGATGACACGTACAGGACAACCAGGTGGTCAAGCCCAGTCAGCATGTATGAAAAACAAGTCCAGCTTGACTGACCTGATCTTCTTATGTGACAAGATGACTCAGTGTATGCGAGAAAGGCTGTGGATGTTGTCTACCTGTACTTCAGTAAAGCCTTTGACATTGTTTCCCCAGAGCATTCTCCTGGAGGAGCTGTCTGCTCATGGCTTGGACAAGTGTATTCTGCTGGGTAACAAACTGGCTGGATGGCAGGGCCCAAATAGTTGTAGAATGGAGTTACATTCAATTCGTGGCTGGTCACAAGTGGTGTTTACCAGGGCTCAGTATTGGGGCCATTTCTCTTTAATATCTTTGTCAGTGATCAGGAAGATAGGACCAGAAATAGTCTGTCCTCAAGACTAGGGAAATGATTGACCCCCTGGGCACTGGTGAGGTTGCATCTTGAATACTGTGTTCTGTTTTGGGATCTTCACTGTAAGAAAGATACTGAGGTGCTGGAGTGTGTCCAAAGATAACGAGGCTGGTGACGGGTCTAGAACGTAACACTTATGAGGAGCGTCTGAAGGAACTGGAGTTGTTTAATCTGGATAGAAGGAGGCTGAGAGGCCTTATCGTTCCCTACAGCTAGCTGAAAAGAGGCTGTTGTGAGGTGTGTCTGGCTTTCTTTTCCCAAGTAACAAGTGGTAATGGCCTCCAGTGGTGCCGGGGATAGTTTAGGATGGATATTTGTTTACCAAAAATTTGTTCACCAAAAGGGCTATCAAGCACTGGAAGAGACTGCCCAGGCAAATAGTTGAGTCACCACCCTGGTAATATTTAAAAAGCCTGTGCATGTTTTTTAAATATTACCAGGTGCTTAGGAGTATGGTTTAGTGGTGGATTTGGCAGTTAGGTTTACAGGTGGACTTGATTAAAGTCCTTTTCCAACCTAAATACAATCTAATGGCAACAGAAACTACACTTGTGGGTTAACCCCAGTAGGGAGCCAAGCCTTGTCTAGCTGCTTGCTCCAACTTCCCCAGAAGTATGGGGGTGTGAATTGGAAGGGTTAAAGTGTGAAAACTTGTAGGTTGAGAAAAAGACATTTTTATATGGATAAAAAATGCTGTGTGCCCAAGAAAAGCAAAACAAGGAATTCATTCACTACTTCCTATTAGCAGGCAGGTTTTTACCCATGTCTGGGAAACACAGGGCTCCACCCTGCGTTAAGAGCTACTTGGGAAGACAAACACCATCACTCCAAATGTGTTCCCCCCTTCCTTCTTCTTTCCTGTAGCTTTTTTTGGTGAACATGGTGTCATATAGTGTGTGTGATGTCCCTTTGGTCAGTTGTGGTCAGCTGTCCTGATCTGTGTCCTCTCCCAATGCTTTATGCACCCCCAGCTTCCTTGCTGGTGGGGTGGTTTGAGAAGCAGAAAAGTCCTTGGCTGTGTGTAAAGTACTGCTCAGCTGTAACAAAATCATCCTTGGGTTATCAACACTCTTTTTGGCATAAATCAAAAATATAGTCCCACACTAGCTACTGTGAGGGAACCTTGCTCTGTTCCAGCCAAACCCAGTACAACACTTCTCTGAATCACTCTCTTCACAATTCTGGCAAATGTTATGCAATCAGCTCTTTAAGTTAAGAGACCCTGTGCTTTGACAGCATCATGCAAATGCATCCTGAGTGAGATCTTCAGACTCCCTATAACATGGGTATTAAATAGCAGTGATAAATTATAAAATTAACTTTGATTTGCAGGATGTTATTATCAATATTTCTATGTAAATGGAAAAAGAACAACCATCTGAGGAATAAAACTTTTTTTTTGTCCAGAGAATCTGATACAATCCAACCATGGATGTGATTTATTGAGTAACCACTTAAATATCCAAAAAAGAGTATTACAACCATGAAGAAAGGATTTGGTCCAAAGTCAGTTTACATGAATGTGAGTGGGTGGGTGCCAAGGTTGACTGGATTTTTACCTAGAGGCTTTTGTCATCAATTACACTGTGCATACTGGATGCAATATACTGCCCTGATGACACATTGAACTAGGTTTGTTCAGCACACTACCCACGGTGATGCATACTTCAATGATCAAAGTCTCAATCTAAAGTTTAATGAACTTTGGCATTTGCCATGCAAACTTAAAATTTTTCTCTGCTTCCTGTAATGGCCTGACTTAGAAATGTGTATCCACATAGATAGAAGTATTAGGGAAACTTCACACATGGATTTTACAGTAAGTGTTCTCTGTAGTGTATGTATCACTAGGCTCTCAGTGTCCAGTAAGTCCAGGCAGTTGTGACACTTAGAAACAATTCAGAACTGGTCACTTTTACTATCCAGTTTTGCCTTAACACAACCTTAGGCTGTGAAGTTCACCTAAACTTTGAGGACTGGTTTTATTTAAGAAGCTGTGGTAGTTTCTTCACAGCACACAAAATATGATTAAAGTTTCTTCAGAAACTGCCCAAGACACATCTCTAAAGAGTGCAGAAGAAGTGAAGAAGAAAAAAGTAACGAAAAATAAGCTAAGGATGCACTTCACCAAAGAAGTATTTTGATACTTAAAATGTATAAAATGTATATAATATTTTCCACCAAGAACCTTTCTCAGGTTCTGGTAGTGGAAGTGATTGGTGTCTGAAGGCATATCTTGAAATTAGAGCTGATGAAGCCCTGAATAGCTAAGGATCCATGAGATCTACTGTGCAGCAAGACATATGATCCAGATATAGCTTAAAGCCAAATCTATTCTTTTTAACATACAGTGTCAATAGGAAAAGAACCCCAACCCCCCCCCCCCCAACAAACTACAGAGAACATAATTGTAGTCATGTAAAAATTAAAAGACGTATCATTTAGTTCCAGTGACCTGTGGAAAATACTAATGAGCAACTTCTGAATAAGAATCACTAATAAAAACCTGTTTAAAATGTAGATCATTTAATTTGCCTTGAGAACTTAGCTAGTAAGCACACTATTAACACTTAAAATTCAAATTGTTCAACATAATTTTTAAGCCCATACATGAACTGCATGGCATTTCTAAGGGACAAAGCTGCCTGTAAGCTGCGCCTGGAATAGAAAAAGTTGAAAGTAGCTCTGGGAAAAAGTTGGATGATTTTGTTCCTCTGCTGTTCTCACTGAAAAGTGATTTTTTGCTTGTATTCCAAACTGATGGTTAGTTAAAGGAATTGGAGTCTTGCCAAAATGAGTACATTTTTTTAAAAGTATACAGCTCTTCCTTTCACTAATGATATTTTATACTATTACAATTACATATATGCTTAAAAAAGTTATAGATGACCTTTAGAAGTCTAAAGTGTGTACAGCTGTATTACTTTAAGCACGAGACAACTTGTTTCAGAGCATCAAAAATGTCTGGTGAACTAGTAGATGTAACTTTATGATATAGGCACTTACCTTAAGAAGGTCAGATATGTTCAAAAGCTGAGTATGAATCTCTTTAAGAGACGTATGGAAATCTTAAAATGCTGATATTGAAGGGAGAAAAATAATTTTTATATGTATTTAAGGGGAAATTCCAAGAAAAAAATATTTTCTATTAAAGTGTAGAATATGACCAGTAATCTTCAGCAATCAGCCACAACACTTTCCCTTTCAATAGTCTTCTTTGTCTTGCTCCTGTTATGTCTTTAGGCTGCAAATTCTTTAGCGAGTGGAATGTTGGGTTCACACCTATTAGTACAGTACATACATACCCTATTTCTGTCACTGTATTAAAAAACCCCAAAACTGATACTTAGATTGTATTGCAAGTACATATTTTATTATCTCAAGTGATTTCTGCCTTCAGAAAAAAAGTTATGTTACTAGAGGAACTGAAAGTTTAGGACTGATTTTTATTGAAGAATTAACATTATTGAATTTCTCTGTGCTGAGGAACTGATCCATTAATCACTACTGTTAGTGCATCATCTATTTCTTACAGTAGTATTTCTACTGACTTAGATTAAGTTAAGCATTTAAAGTATATTGATCTTGTACTAGAAACTTAGAGCATGCCTTTCCTTTACTTGGCTTTTTACTTTCCCCATTGAAGTTGGCACAATTTTTTTTTAGTTCATGCAGACATTAGATATTTG
Organism: Gallinula chloropus; assembly: GCF_964237585.1. Lineage (NCBI taxonomy): Eukaryota > Metazoa > Chordata > Aves > Gruiformes > Rallidae > Gallinula > Gallinula chloropus. The sequence goes on along the minus strand of NC_140086.1, from coordinate 29,110,307 downwards.
TTATGTACCTACTGTATTATATGCAATATCAGCCACTTATTTGATTTAACTGATAATTCCATTGATTTAAGTAGCTACTATTACTTTTGAAATATTTTTCCTTTAAATAACCAAATTATTCTTCTTTTTTAAATGCTTCTAGTCCTGTTGTATTGTTTAATTTCAAGAAGGTAATTAACCCACCTTCCAGAAATGTCTGACAGTACTGCTGCTGCCATTCTTTTGCCAGTCTTTGTCTGTGCTGAGCTGTGTGCATGTGTGCCTTTTTAAGGATGTGGGAATTGTGGAGGAAGACATGTTGGTGACTATGTGTGCACATTTTAGAATTGGTTAAAAAGCTGTTTTGTGTCTGCACAGCTTTGGTAATGCAAGTTACCTTCGGGACACATGGATGATTCTGTTGGAACTGAGAGCAAATAGGATCAAAAACATCCTTAGCCTGCTTCCTCCTACCATTTCTGTAACTTTGCTGAAGGTTTCTATCCCCACACTTCTGTTGACATAACTACATATTGCATTGCTCATTCAAATGAATATGTGAAATGATGTGTGTAGAATGTGTTTGTTTCTTAGTTTTAAACAGTTTTTGATCGTTTCACAGATCTGGCTTAGGGAAGGGTTAAACAGTTGTGTCAATGTGACTGGCAGAAGAGAAGCGTGGGAACAAACCATTGACAGTGGGCGAGAGGTGATAGTGATTTAAACCAGACCTGCTGCTGAGAAGCCTCAAATGTAAGCCCTTGATGTAATCAGACTGCTGTATTCCAAAGAATGGAAAATTAAAACCCTTGGAGATCTCAGTGTTCAATAAAGACCAGAATTTCATATTTATGCAAGTTAGGAAGCAAACTACCGTTGAGTTCAGTTAGCCTGAAATCCACTGAAGTCAATGGTATGGAGCAGTCAATAGATACTTTCTGCCTCTTACTATCAGATACTACATTATTACTGAAGAAATGTAAATGTGAGCTGTGTTAAAAGAAACTCCCCCCCTTCTTCTACTCTTGCTTGTGGCTGGATGAGTCTGTTATTTCCCTTGAGTCAGATCCAATGACAGAAATTTAGCCCACTGCTAAAAGAATAAACCCAAAGAAAACAAAAATTAGTTTTGCATTAGATTGGGTTTCTTAAGTGACTCATCCTGCATCTGTGGATTAGTTACATCTGATGCAAGGGAGTGAAACAGCAGCTGCGTCTGGGGAAGAGACCATTCCGGTCTCATGGTTTCTCCAAACATGCTGTCATGTTCTGGAAGGAGTAATCTCATCCTCCAGCCCACTTTCCTCCCCTCCTGTCAGCAAGACCATATGTATGAACATATGATGTGGGGCTGAAGAACTGACCTGTGGTCCTACCAGCCTGGATCAAATTTACCAAATAGCGATGCAAACATGTGTAACACCATGAGGGAAAAGTTTTAGAGGCCAGGACTAAAGTGAGACTGCTTTTCACAAAAGGGACCCTTGCTTAAGGTGCATGCAAAGTTCTGGACTTCGGATATATCTCTAAGGAATTTGAACCTTATAATCTAAACCATGACTTCTGCACTCATGATGTACCTTCCAGTTTACTCCTTTACATCTGGGCCAGTGTTCTTGTGATGTGATGACAACCAGATTTAAAGAAGTAACTAATTCCATTGAAAAGATGATTTGGTTTTGACCATATGACTCCTCAGATCACCTCATTGCTTTATCAGGTGAATAGCAACAGAAACAGAAGAAACTGATTCTAGTAGCTGTTATTTTAGATGTATTCAGGCAGCTAGTGAATCTCTCCCTTAAATATATATATTGTGGACTGGTACAAGTAAGGAACAGCATTAATCTGGTGCTTTCCTGATGTCTCAAGTGCAAACAGCGATATGACATTAATATTTTCATTGTAGAAAGAAAGACATGGCTAGTTCTTTTGGTCTTACTCTTTCTCTTTTTTAGACACTGAGAATTTAGCCTTATATTGCTAATTAGTGAAAACAAAACTGAAACACTGTTAATCACCCTGCTGCTATTTCCAAGTTGCAGTGGTTTACCCTGGCTGGAGGCCAGTTGCCCACCAAAGCTGTTCTGTCTCTTCCCTCCTCATCTGGACAGGGGAGAGAAAATATAACAAAAGCCTCCTGAGTTGAGATAAGGACAGGGAGATCACTTACCAGTTACAGCCATTGGCAAAATTCAACTCAGGAAGATTAATTTATTAGCAATCAAATTAAAATAAAAATTAAATCAAATCAAGCCTATGTTATCCCAGAGGCACTACTGTAGTCATTGAGGAGCTCAGCCTTGACCAGCAGCAGGCCTGTCTTGGAGCTGACTGATACTGACTCTATTGGACATAGGGCAAGTTTCTAGCAGTTTCTCACAGAAGCCATCCCTGCAGCCCCCTACCACCAAAGCCTTGCTGTATAAAACCAGTAACTGTCTAACACAGTGGAACAAAGCAGTGATCAGAATCCATATCAGTGGAAGAAATTATTTTTCTTCTCATATGATTTCTTTATGCTGCCAAAAATAGGGTATAGAAATGGTTTTCCTGTTAAAGATGATCAAAAGAATGCTTCTATAATAATCAAAGCTGTGAAAAGCTATTTGTTTGTTTTTCTTAATTGTTTGAATTATTTTCGGGATAAATTTGCGTAACTCATTTAAAGGGAAACGAACTCATAAATCAGCTGTGAAAAGATTCAGTTTGAATTTTCAGTATACCATGTGGTTATAAATTCTCTTACCTTTTTAACCTACCAGAAAGTTTCAGACACTCTGAGACAAAATAGGGGAGGGGGTGAAATCCCTTTTACTCCCACCAGTTAAAGACATTTTGTATGAGAATGATGGATCTGCAGATCATTATCTTTCCATAGCATGATGATACAATGCTTTTCCAAGGACAAACCTCCCAAAAATGAGTCCCAGGAGTATCACGAGTCAAGAGTTGACTTGGTGTCCACAGTAAAGTATATGATTCACTCTCTGGTTCGGAAATTCTTCATGGTTGGTGAGGATGCTAACATCTTGCCTTTGTTGGCATATGAGATTGTATCTGGTAGACGTTGCTAACAGTCCCAGAGGACCAAGGGAGGCTTCCCCTCAGCCAGCAGATGTCTGTTTTGCTATTCTGTGGGCTGATACATTTTGTTGCATTTCCTTTTCTTAATGCTTCTCTTGAGATTTTTCTGTCCTATTTGTACAGAAGGGAGAAATGCAGCAGTTTGGTTAGGACAGACCATATGCATATTGTAGTTTGAAGGCATTGTGGGCCAGATTCAGATTCAAACCAAATTAGGCGTAGGAAAGAGCTCCCTATTTAAGAAAATTCTATTTATCCTTGCAACACCAAGGCAAGGGTATTTTAATGATGCTAGGGGACCCCATCATGGATCAGATTTTCCCAGCACACGTACGTTGACACATCCTGCACTGCTCACTGACTGATAAACCTGGGCAATTCTTTCAAACCTGTGGGTAGAAGTTTTGGATTTTTTTTAGAGATTAACATAAAACCCAAAAAGTTGTATTTAAAAAAAACCTCATTGAGCTGCTTCCTTTAATCTAAAATGAGATGTTTAATTTTGTCACTGTAAAATCACATTTTAACCTTTATTTTAAATTTTGTACCTATTTTAAATAAAAGTCTATTTGAAGTAAAACATGGAATATTTTTTTTTTTACTTTATATTTTACTCACTCGGAAAACTGCGATGGTAAAAACACTGTATCTTTCCCCCACCCCCACCCCCCCCCCCCCCCCCCGCCACGGAAATTGGTACCTAAATTAAATCCAAATTAATGATTACTTTGTGAATCCTGAAGCTATGTGTTTTGTTTTGGGGAAATTTTAAGCAAAATTTAATATATTTTCAATGCTCTATCTTTCTCTAGATGATTCATGAGGCACAGATAGGTAACTATAGACAAGCAACCTGGTCTCCACCCCGTTTTGTCCTTGTTCCAGGAAGAAATACTTGTGTAGGCATTTGTGGGAGTGTAGATGGGAAACTTATCTCCCATTTTTGTTCCCAAGTGGTCTTGCCACAAGTTTCTCTTTGCAGATTGGTTTTGTATGTGCAGTCCCTAAAATAACAAAACAAAAACTTTTTTCCATGGTTCAATGAGTTGATACTTTTTAAGGATGCCTTTCTGAGAGCTCAAGAGCTCTCTGTCCCTCTGAATAAAAAAGTGGGCAGGAGGGGCGGGAGACCAGCATGGCTAAGCAAGGACCTGCTGGCTAAACTGAGGGAAAAGAAAGGCAAATACAAGCTCTGGAAACAAGGATGTGTAGCCTGGAAAGAATACAGGGATGCTGTTCTGGCTTGCAGAGATGGGATCAAGAAAGCCAACGCGCAGATGGAACTGAAGTTGGCGAGGGATGTTAAAAACAACAAGAAGGGATTTTACAGGTACAGAGGCCAGAAGAGACAGGCCAAAGAGAACGTACCCCCCTTGGTAAATGAGAAAGGAGAATTGGCTGCAACTGATGTGGAGACGGCTGAGGTACTGAATGAGTTCTTTGCCTCTGTCTTCTCTGGCAGACAGGATTCTCATAATTCTCAAGTCACAGAACCTTGCATCCCTGGCCCTCTAGGTGGGAACTGGGGGAGTAAATCTCCCCCACTGTAAGGGCAGAACAAGTCTGAGACTGAATGTCTACAAGTCTATGGGGCTGGAAGACATGCATCCCAGGGTCCTGAAGGAGCTGCTGATGTGGTTGCCGAGCTGCTCTCCATCATATTTGAAAAGTCGTGGCTGTCAGGAGAGGTCCCTGGGGGCTGGAAAAAAGGTCATGTCACTCCCATTTATAAGAAAGGGAGCAAGGAAGACCCAGGGAATTACAGGCCCGTGAGCCTCAACTCTGTGCCTGGGAAGATCATGGAACAGATCCTCCTGAACGACATGTTGGAGCTCATGAGGGATAAGTGTGTGATCCAGGACAGCCAGCACGGCTTCACCAAGGGAAGGTCGTGCCTCACCAATCTGGTGACCTTCTATGATGGAGTGACAGCATCGGTAGATAAAGGGAAGGTGACCGATATCATCTACTTGGACTTGTGCAAGGCCTTTGAAACAGTCCCCCATCACATCCTTATCTCTAAATTGGAGAGAAGTGGATTTCATGGGTGGACCATCCAGTGGATAAGAAACTGGTTAACAGACCGTAGCCAAGGGGTGGTGGTCAATGGATCTATGTCCAGGTGGAGGCCGGTGACAAGCGGGGTCCCCCAGGGGTCTGTCTTGGGACCGGTGCTCTTTAACATCTTTATCAATGACATCGATGATGGAATTGAGTGCACCCTCAGCAAGTTTGCGGATGACACCAAGCTGAGTGGTGTGGTCGACACCCCAGAAGGAAAGGAAGCCATCCAGAGGGATCTTGACAGGCTTGAAAGATGGGCCCGGGGGAATCTAATGAGGTTCAACATTGCCAAGTGTAAGGTGTTGCACTTGAGCCCAAAGAATCCCAGACACAGATACAGACTGGGAGAAGAGCTCCTTGAGAGTAGCCCCACTTGGGGATTGTGGTGGATGAGAAACTTAACATGAGCCAGCAGTGTGCTCTTGCAGCTCGCAAGGCCAATGGTATCCTGGGCTCCATCAGGAGAGGAGTGGCCAGCAGGGACAGGGAGGTGATTGTCCCTCTCTACTCTGCCCTCGTGAGGCCCCATCTGGAGTACTGTGTCCAGATCTGGGGCCTGCAATACAAGAAGGATGTGGAACTGTTGGAGAGGGTTCAGAGGAGGGCCACAAGGATGATTAGAGGGCTGGAGCACCTGCCCTAAGAAGAGAGGCTGAGGGAACTGGGCTTGTTCAGCCTGGAGAAGAGAAGGCTGCGAGGGGACCTCATTGCAGCCTTCCAGTACCTGAAGGGAACATACAAACAGGAGGGGAATCAACTTTTTAAAAGGGTAGACAAGGGGGAACAGATTAAAACTAAAGGAGGTAAGGTTTAGATTAGATATTAGGCGGAATTTTTTTACAGAGAGAGTGGTGAGGTGCTGGAACAGGCTGCCCATAGAGGTGGTGGATGCCCCATCCCTGGAGGTGTTCAAGGCCAGGTTGGATGGGGGCCTGGGCAGCCTTGTGTAGATCCAGGCCTGGAGGTTGTTGTTCCTGCCTGTGGCAGGGGAGTTGGAACTCTATGATCTTTGGGGTCCCTTCCGACCCATGCTATTCTATGATTCTATGATTCTATGATTCACAATCAGTATAATGTGGAACTATAAATTAATTATGCTGATCAGTCTTCAAAGTTCCTACAGTTGTCTCATTGAGAGTTCTAAACTTTGTGTTTTGTTCTCTTTGGTTATAATCTCAATCAAACATATTTTCAAAAGATGAAAAATTTCCAATGACTTTTTGGTGCTGTTCCAGTTGGAAAAATGGATTGCATACTAATTTCACTGTGAACTCTTTGACCTTCACTCAGCCAACTTTGATATCACATTCCCAACTCTAGGATGTGAGTAGATCTATTGAAGCTAATGGTGAGGAGTTTTTCAGAGTTGTTAATGGTTGACCTGCCTCTGTTCCTTTACTAATTTCACCTGAAGTAAAATGAAATTATGCTAAGTATTTCTGGAAAGCCTTCCTCTCAGAGGAATAAAATATCTTGAAACAGTAATATTTTAATAAAATTGCACTTATTATTTAAAAAAAAAATCCTCATTTAAAAATTCTACTGTATGTGTGGCTCCCCTGAACAGAATGAATAATAACTTCATGATTTCACTCTATATATTTATATAATTGATCTTACAGTATTATTGTCTGGTGATATTTTCCTGATTTTCTTTTTGCTTCCTTTGTTAAATGAATATATGTAAAGCTTTTAAAAATTGCTTCAGTGGAGCTAGTAGAAAGGGAATTCCACAAAACCACTCTTTCCCAAACAACAATCCCTTTGAAACAGCTAATTATTTTCATGTTTGTGGCTGTCTCCTGCATTAAGACTTCTCTGAACTCCCACGGTTCTAGACCTTCTTGGTTTCTGACCTCCCAAGTAAAAAATGCAGTGGAAATGTCAAAACACTTCTCCTTGAACTCTCTGAAAAGGTCATTTCTTGTCACAGTTTTAAGTTCCTCAGCTGCAAATCTATTAATTAAATAACAGATAACTATGTACATATAAAAGCTCCAAAAATCCCAAAATTTGATATCACCTCAAAGCAGTAACAGAGTCCAGATCTCTCTGCAAATTAGCTATTAGTAATAAAGGATTATATCACAGAATATTCAAAGATATTCTTCACTATTATTTGGAAAGAAAAAAAAATCTAAATATTGTCTCTTGGATACTTCATAGCAACAGAAATAAAACCCCAAACCTTTCTTCTAGGCTTTCTAAAAATGTAAGGACAGATTTAAAAAATCCCCAGAATGTCTGAAAATGCCACTGCAAAGACTGCGGCTCTGTCTTGCGTACACCCTCCCTTCAGGTATTTATATATATAGATGAGATTTCCCTGAGCCTCTTCTCCAGGCTAAACAGTCCCAGGTCTCTCAGCCTTTCCTCATAGGAGCGATGTTCCAGTCTCTTTATCACCCTGTGGCCCTTTGTTGTACTCTCCAGTATGTCCATGTTTCTTTCATACTGGAAAGCCCAGAACTGGATCCAACACTTGTGGTGTAGCCTCATCAATGGTCTCTCCACCTGCTGTCAATACTTTGTCTAATGCAGCCTGGGACAGAACTCCCCTTCTTTGCTGCAAGGGCTCATGACTTGCTTATGTTCAACTTGGTGTCCATTGGGAACTACAGATCCTTTCCTGCCAAGCTCCTTTTCCCCAGCATGTCACGCAGCATGGGGCTTTTCCTCTCCAGGAGCAGGACTTTGAGCATCTCTGTGGTGGAGGTCAGATGCCCACTGAAGTCGCTCTATCACTCCCTTTTCAGATGGACAGGGGAGAGAATATATATTGGTAGGTTTAGGAGTCAGGCTAAGGACAGGGAGAGATCATTCCACAATCAGCATCATGGGCAAAAAAGACTCAGCACATAATAAAGGAAAGAAAACTCTCTAAGTTATCACACTACACTGCGAGAATGAGAAGTGGGAACAGATCTTAATGCATCTCCCCTCATCCATCCCTTCTTAGCAGACTTTATTCATGATTTAGCTCCTTTTCCCCCCCACCCCAGGATGTGGGGGGAGGCAGGGAAGAATGGGGGCTTCTGTTGGTTCCTCACCAGTTTTCCTTCGTAGCTGGGGAGGTGGGCGGGACACACACACACATTCCACACACTCTTCTCCTGCTCCAGTGTGGGGTCCCACCCACAGGAGACAGTCCTCCACGAACTTCAATGTGATTCCTTTCCCATGGGGCTTCAGCTCCTCACCAACTGTCCCAGCGTGGGTCACTTGTATGGGGTGAAGACATAAAATCATATAATGTCTCTCAGAATCTCAGGTCCAGACTGGTGGACTCTGCCTTGGTCAGCAATTACTCCAGCCTTGAGTCAGCTGGTGTTTGCTCTCTCGGGTCCAGGGGAAGCTTCTAGCTGCTTGTTGCAGAAGCCACCCCTGCACTTTCCCCCTCCATCAGAGCCCCACCATGCAAAACTACAATGATCTCCTTGTTAAACTGAATGAGGTTTGTGTCAATGAATTTCTCCAGTTGTCAAGGTCATCCTGCTCTGCATGGCTAATAAAATCACTTTTCTGCCTCTGTGAATAGATGTTTCATCACCCAGTGTAATACAAATGATGAGATTTTTCTTCTCTTGAAGTCTTTCTTCAAATCAGAATACACTTGCAGTCAGGACCGAGCTCTTAGCCTGTAGCAAAGTATTTCTTTTTCATGTCAGTTGAGACATTAAAAGTAAAATGTCTTTGCTTGATTTCCTGCTAATCTCAGGATATTTTGTGCATTTATTGAAAGTATGTATATATAACAGTTTGCTAAGGCATAATGTTGTTATGTCTAATGTTTCTCTGTCTAATACATCCAATCTCATTAAATATAAAAATCCATAAGAACAAGTAATAATGATTTTTTTCTGCATAAATATTATACTGACATATGAATGAATGTATGCTGGATTACCACAAGGTTGTGTGTGTCAGAACAAAGATAAAACCCTATTTCTATTTTAAAATGGTATCAGTATCAGTGTTATGTGATAACTATTATGAGCCTCATTTATTTTATTTCCATAACTCAACTAAATTATGTTACTTTTCTTAACATCCTATTTTAACAACAGTAATTTTGGGAATGAGTGCAGACGTTTGCAGAACTAATAAGGGAATTAATTTTTTCTGAAGGAAGATTGTCCATTTCCAAACGCTTTATGGAGCAGTTTTTGAAAATGTTCTTTCAATATTTTATTCTGAAGTGAAGTCCTAGTCTTCTAAATTCACCTTTACAATTGTGATAAAAAAGCACCAAGTGGGCTCTTTAACCTTTGAGTCTAAGATACATTAAAAGCTTGTTTGTGGCTGAACATAAATAATGCTACTACAAATTTATAGTAACCACTGTAGGTGATGGTGAACTGGAAGCTTTTTTTAACACTGGATTCTTCAGTGTGGCTAGAAAAAAACCTCTAAGCACAATCTTTAACCTTGCCAATAGACTCATAAATTCAATGAACTTCTGAATACTGTAAGGAAAATCAGGTGATGAAAGTTTTTTCAGTGTCAACCATCTCCTTCATTTTTCTTTATCATTCAGAGATAATCTATGTTAGTTTTTCCTCTGAACTCCTTTCCCAGTCACTGTCAGCTGCTTCACTCCCTCTAAAAATCCTGTCTCATACATCCCTAAATGGAGAATACATCAACACTGATAGATTATTTCTCTTTCTGTTTCTGTTTTTGTTTTTTGTTTTGTTTTTTTTTTGTTTGTTTCTTTCTTTACTGAAATTGATGTGATTCTCTAGAGGATTTTGATTTTTTATTAAACTTTTCTGTCCATATGATTATATTTCCAAGGTTTTACATCCATAAATCTATGTGTATAGTCTCCAAAACATTAACATGTTTTTTCTAAACATTGGGATACTTTACTATTTTTTCTTAAAAACCCCCAAAACCTCCTAAACTGCCCCCCAACACCTCCCTCCCCCCCCCCCCCCCCCCCAGCATATGAAAAAACTGGGAAAGGTAGCCCAGCTTTGTATGAGGGAAAAAAAAGTACTTTACACATTTTATAAGTGTTATTCTGGATGAGGTTGTTATTCTGGTTGAGATACCAGAATGTTCAGTACAGAGTTGTTCCGAAGAGCCCCATCCAAAAATCACAGTCATTCCCACAGTCCAGGCAGTAGTCAGCTGTTCCCACAGGGTGTATTAGCAAAACTTTTCCATGTCAGCAAGCCTTTAGATGTTTCACTTCTCCAAAAATTATCTGACAACAGCACTATAAAAAATGTTGCATAGCTGAGAGTGAATCTGCATGTATACGGCTGTAATTTGTTTCTTCAGGAAAGGTACCTAAAGCCTCAATGTGCAAAACCAAAGTAATTGTGAAAAAATAAAAATATTGGAAAGGGGAATATCTTAGTGTGACTTTCCTCTACAAAATACAGCTAAATCTAAACTGACCATGCAAAGTTTTGTAGTACATAAGTGAGGATCCAGAACATCAGTTGGTGGAGCTCCCACAAGTGTGTGCTAGCACCAAAAGAACAACTTGGGGGAGGATGAAGGCATTTGGGTTTCTGAGAAAAAAGTTCTGGAAGTAGTTCACTCCCCCCCACCCCCACCCCCTTATATAGAACTTGCAGATCACCATTTATATCCTCTAGAAATTTTTAAAATCTGTTCCTTATCCAGATTTGACTTCCTAACAAATGGATGACATGTGACTCAAGTGACTATGACAGGCGAATTTCTGAGAAGAGATGAAAGGTAGTCATCTGTCCGCTTTTGTAATCTATGTGGACTGCTTAGATCTCTTTCATGCAAAGTCTGTTTCTGGGTTCCACTAATTGGATGTTTCTTAATAAAAGTCCTTTTCCCACAACAAAAGCGCAGTCTGCCATAACCCTTTAGCCCTTAAAACTGTATTCTATTTCCTGAAGTGAAAATTTGTATTTTAAATTCATAAGAATTATAAATATTAACTACATGAATCACACAAATCTAGATGATCCCATTGTTTGAAATTATATTAGAAGCTTGATAGTGACATTATGAGTAATGTTGCTGGAGCTGTGGCTTCAAGATGATGGATGTCCTTGCCTGTGAAATTGTTGTCATATAGACTAGTCCTAAAAAAAAATGTTTAAACAGGAAATTGATTCAAAATGGCATATCAGTACACTGACTTCCGTTCAGGTTTTCCTTACTAGAGTAACACTGTGCAACTCAGGCCTGCAAAGAGCTTCTAGCTGCTTCTTGCAGAAGTGACCCTTGTATCCCCCACCTTTCTCTACTAGAAACCAGCCACGCAAAACTACATCAGCTTTCTACAGGCAAACATATGTATTTCAGAGGGAATCTCTGAAGGAGCAACAGATCACAGTAGAAGTAGCATTACTTTTTTTTTTTTTTTTTAAACTCCTTTGGGCAGCTTGTTAGCAGACCCAACAGACTGAATGGCATTTTTCCAAAATAATAATACAAATGCTATTTTTTTAAAATTTTTATTTCTCTGATGCTATGTTTGCTCTGTTAGACAGCATTCTGATAGTGGCAAATTAGGTGATGATGGACAGACACCTTTCCACATGAAATTATTGGGGAAGCAGTATTTTTTGGCTGATCTTTTAAATTTGAAAAGCTGACTTCTGCTTTACCTCACCTTCTTTTGAAGGTTAATACTGGTCTTTTAATTTTTGGATTACTACATTGCTGTGCTAGTTGCAAGTTTTCATTAACAACACTGCTCCATACATAATATCATGCTAGAAAAACATGTATCAGGTCTAATGTTGGACTTTTTCATAACTTATCTTCAGCTGAACAAATTGCATGGAACAGTTAAATGTATTCATTTATCAGGATTTATACACAAATCAGGTATGCTGTTTATTACTTTTTTTTTTTTTCTAATGTAAGTCAAAGTAAGTCCATCAAATTAAATGGAACTAAAGTCATGCTGAAGACTTACTCATTTATCTTCACTGTCCTATCAAAAAATATCTTGTCCTGGATGCTTAGCTGACAAGACAAAAAAAAGAAAAGTAAAAGTTATAACACATTACTAGACAAATTCTGGATCACATCTATATACTCTGTAGAAGGCAATATGAATATCTCTATTTGTAAATGAGTTTCCATCCTGATATAACCCAAATTCTGGGGAAATTTGTGTCACTTTGTAACTTGCCATTTTTTATTTCACATTATATTTTTTACAGTTGCTTGCTTTTAATCCTCAGTTCAATTATCACTAACTGTAGGTAACTGAAATAAAACATTCAGAACTTATTATTGAACAGGTTTTGCATCTGAATTGTTAGGCTTGAAAAAAAACCTAAACCTTTATGTATTCCATAATATGCACAATGGATGTGGATGCCTTTTTTTTAAATGCCTCTGTTCCAGAATGACTGCTCAAGAACAATTATTCTGGATTATAAGTACTTCTTTGAAAGTATGAAGCAGTGAAAATTAAAATACATACCACCATTACTAGAGCAGAAATGTAATAACTTCTTGAATTTGCAAGAACCCCCACCCTGAAACAGTGTGTGAGTGGTATCCATTTCTGCATTATGCTGTTGTTCTGAAACTTCATAGTGGCAAGAGAAATGTCTGTCTTGCTTGCAGTTTTTATTCCAAATGTTTGAGCTGAAGAATCCAAGCACCATGCTTATCTCTCAATTGCAAGCTGTTTTCTTTGCTTTTACAGGTGCCAAAAATTCCAGCTGCCCACTATCCTACTGTGAAAATCTTCAATTTCCCCTGGCAGCTTTTATGAAACACCAAACATTATCATTATAAAAAAACTTATAGCAGATCTTAAGTGGAAAATGCCTAGGACAATCTAAAAGCAACTGAATAAAAGCTTAAGGATTGGCTGCAGATTTGATTATTCATGATCAATCTCATTTAAGGAGAATCCTCTTTTCCTTAACAGATCTGAGATTACTGGAAGTTTTTCTAGAGTTGGGAGAATTGAGAAGCCTCAATGGCATTGAGGATGCTTCACTTCAGTGGCCACAGGCTTGGCTGTAAGTGATTCTCTTTAGGAAAAGTAAACTGAGACCCAGTGTGGGGTTGTTGGCTTCAGGAATGATAGGAATCAGAGTTTACCAAATTTCTCAGCACTAACAATAAATTAGAGAATGCTTCCAAAGGCAAGGACAAAAATACATGTGGAGCTGCTGTTTGATTCTTCTTTGGTTGGTTTCTGTTATTTCCAGTCTGTCTACATAGGGGATTTCTTTCCAATGACTCTGCTCATCAGGTTTCTATGCACACATAACTCCAATTCTGAGTCTCTTAGGAGCTATTTGAACTAAATAGAAATTGTCTTTTATTACTGACCCAGAAGAACTGTTTCCATCATGAAATGTGCAACATCTAGTTACACAAAAGATCTTTGTGCTATACTCTTCATGTGCTTAAAAAACACAATTTTACTTTATTCTCTGTTTTGTTCTGTATCCCTTTGATTCACAAACTAACATTTTGAAATGCATGAACTTTGGACATGTGATGGCACTGTTGTGCCTGAACTAACTCTGTTTAGTGATTACGTGCCCCTTGCCAGGAGTGGTTATGCTGTTCAGAAAAAAAAATAAACACAACACAACCCTAAGAAAACACCAAAAAGTAGTCTTTATAGTTTTTAAAAGAAACTATATGAACTATCAATAGCTCAACCATTTTCACTCAACCTCATGACTTCCAACCTCATTTATTAACTGACTTCTTGATCTCTTTTAATTTTTCAATATTGTCAGTCATTTCAGGTTCTACTTTTTATTCTCTGTGTGTTCAGTACTGTGGGATGAAGTATTGGATGTATGTTTTCATTTATTTGATTGTTTAGTATCAGCATAACTTTTTTCCAGCAACTCATGGAGGCTGATTTCAGACTCAATGTACCTAAATGTGTTTTTAGCAGAACTTTGGGCCTGCAAGTATGTGTGCACAAACCAATGTGATGGGTTGACCTTGGTTGGATGTGAGGTGTCCACCAAAACTGCTCTATCACTCCTCTCCTCAGATGGAGAGGGGAGAGAAGATACACTGAAAGGCTCAACGGTCAGCAGAGTTGTTCCTGTCACATATTCTCACTCCTCTTTCTGGCAGCAAAAACCTGTTGCTACTTTTGGGATTTTTTTTTCCCTTCTTAAATATTTTATCACAAAGATGCTACCACTCTTACTGATTGACTTGGATTTGGCCAGTGATGTGTCTCTCTGGGAGCTGGCTGGAATTCATTCTGTAAGACCTAGAGGAAACTTCTAGCAGCTTCTCACAGAGGCCCCACTGCCAAAAAAACCCCTCACCTTGCCATGCAAACCCAAACACCCATTGAATCTTTTGTAGACCCTGGGGTTCCGTAAAACTTTCAATCTAGTAGATCAAAAATGGTAATAGATGTATATATCCTGCAGGAAGGCAGATAGAATGTTTCCTGCCTCGTATGCAGGGTAAGAAATGGAATGCCAAAGATCAGGAGATCTGGGAAGGTCTAGTAAAGGAAAATAATTTCCATTAATTTTGTAGCTAGCTGAAGCTGGCAAAACTTGATCAGGTTGGTTTTGCTTCAGAATTCTTGTTTGAAAATAAAAAATAACTTCAAAGAAGAAGTTTCAAGATTTATGGTTCTCAGAAGCTTTTGCTCTGTTTTTTGAGTTAATTGATATAACTTCTGGATTGCAGTGTCAGGAACATGAAGAGACACAGATTGCAGCACTTTGCTGTTTGTTTCCATCCAGGGAAGCAAGAGGCAAATATAGTATCCCTTTCCCCTTTAACTGCCTCATTAATTGCATGTAAAATTTTTGGTTTTTAAAAATTATTTTGGCTTTTTAACCTGTCATCCTCTAGAAGCTTATCCTCATGTTTTAGACATCTATAACTTCTCCATGTTCTTTCTGTTCCTCTTCTACCATGCATAAATCTGCCTTATGTGTCTTCCTGATAGGTTTCTGCTGGAATGACCAGTTTAAAATTAGGGTTAAAATTGATATCTGCAACCACTGTAGTCTCATTTTCTGGCCAATAGGTATTTTGTCTGGTATTTAATTTAAGACAACAAAAATGATTGCTCTTATAAAACTATTATGGAATCACAGAAGGACACAGGTATGAGTAACAGCTTTTTGGTTTGGAGGACTACAAAGTGAACAAAAGTCAGCAATCTCATGATATTGAAAGATGGTAAAGAACAGGAAGCATAATTAGAAAAAGTCTTATGAGTAAGTGTTCCTTCACCCTTCTGAGCTGAGATACTGTGTCCATTTTAAGTGCTACGGTTGAAGGAAAGGAGACCAGCTGCAGGGTGAAGAGTCAGGTCACAAAAGTGATCATAGAGGTAGGAAACTTGACTTATGAGTACAATGCAAATGCTTAGAGAAGACTTAGAGAAAAAGGTAAATGAATCAATTCTTCAAAAAGGAAGATGGTTTTCATTTCTGTGGTGGAGAATAAATTTGTTGGAAGTATGGCAGGCATTTCATTCCTGCCACTTTCAGCCGGTGCCACCTGCTTGGCCTCCAGTCCTGGTTGCAAATGGAAGTGACAGAAGTAGCTGTAGGTGTGTTATTCTCTGAGAAAAAGACCTGAAATGGAGGGAAAATTGTGTAACATCATCTTAACAACTGTGTTGAAAATTCTCAATGAAGAATGAGGACTGATGCCTTCCAGGAGCTCTTGCGATGGGATTCAAACAGTTCCCAGTGCAGACTCTATCCAAGCAAAAGCTTTTACTGATTATTTTAATCCTGTAGCTGAGTGGTAATAAGCAAAGGCAACACACCTCAGGTTCAGCTCCAAAAAGTATAGTGATCCTTCCTGTGTGTAAATTCATCTTCCAGTTTCTTTCATTATCAGTATTTTTCTCATCTAATACAATACAGCATTTTGGGTCATTATTAAAAAAGTAGCATGGCCACTCTATGGCAAAGATTTGCTTAAATCTTTACTCCCTGAAATATTTTTATTACAACAATGGCTTCTATTTCAGATAGGAAATTCCCACCCTACATTTAAAAAAAAAAAAAAACCCAAAGCAGCAAACCACCATTTATTGAATTACACTGCTTCTTTGCTTGAGAATTTATCATGTGTGTGCACTGTTTTTCCCTCTGTTTCAGCATGGTGTTAGATTTGCATATGTGTATTGTGGACACATTGTGGCCTTTGGTTTAATGCTGTGTCTAAGCAGGGTGCACTAGATTTGTTTCTCAAATATGTGTTGGCAATATTCCTCAATTCATTTAGTTTGATATTTAATCTCCTGCAGCTCCTATGAAGCTCAAAGATTTCTGCTGTCTTAACATTTTTTCTTACTGATATGGATATCTTTTTTCCTTGTGCTTCAAACTTTAAAATTTCACTACATGCAAGGAAGATATTTTAGTTTTCTATTCAATGTATATATTCTTGTTATGCAGATGATGCAGCTAGCCCTTGTTTGAACAACACTGTCATCTAGGTTTTAAGAGTTGCTTTCCTCACTTCTCTGGTTCTGCTTCAATTTAAAAGCCATTTAATGGTGAAGAAATAGAAGAGTTAACTGTTCCTTAAGCATTAACACTCAACAAGTGAGCTTCTTTTTTTAAGCTTCCAAGACATGTCAAGTCACAAGCCTCACTGTAGAATATGCAGTACTATTTTGATTTCACTTGTTTCCTTGCATTGTCCCTAGGCTCCCAGTTAGACTTCAAAGTCATGTTTGCATTGCAGTATTTCTTTCCATTCAGGTATATGCTTTTTGATAATCATTCTTAAATGTGTGGAAATGTAACTTCATCTCCCCGTGATGTTTTTCTACTTATGTGATGAAAAAGAACACTAATGAGTTTTCTGTTGCTTTTAGAGATTAGTCAGTATCACAAAGCAAATTGCCCAAATAATCTCAATACAGTAGCCTCTATCTCTTTTTCCTAACAAACCTGGCTTCCAAGCATGTACTGCAGTGGAAAATATGATGCTTTTGCCAGACAGTTTGAACAAAAGGCTTTTCTAATTCTTCTTAAACATGTAGGCTCACCACACCAGTATAGAATGGCTCAGTTCATTCAAAAGATCTGAAGAAAAATATACCTTTAAATATAAAATAACTAAATATTCTAGCTAAATATTATTTTTCCATTTGGAACCGTCACATTGTACTATAAACTAACTGCAATGTGTCGTTTTGCTTTCAGGTTGATTTCCCAAAGAAGCAACACTTTAAGGAATGTGCTGAGTGGCTTTTGGTTCCTTATGACAACTTTTAAAACTGTTGTCCAATCTCAGTTTAATTCATTATACAGGTAACCAGAAGAACATAATATTTCTACATTGCTAATTCTCTTCTCTTGTATTCCCTTTGTTTGTCATGCCACATGTCAGAATATGTGAGAGCTTTTGGCAAAAGATATCTGTTCATTTATATGGTATCCTATCTGATCTTTTGCTTACTTGCCAGAGAAATAATGATCACAAATTCCTATAATGACCACAATATTCTAAGGCTGAGATTTTAAGCAAATGTTTATTTTTGTGTGTCTGCATTAAAAAAGAATTTTAAAAGCTACAATGTTCATACCAGTCTCCTGGTAGCCAGTCCTCAACAAATGTAACATTTAAAATCAGTAGAAACAATCAAAAAAATCCCATAAAATCTTAGCCAACATATGTAGAAATATATTTCTATATTAATGTATGGAATTGGTCCTTGTAACATTTTATGAAGCCTTTTTATAAGGCAAGTCTTCAATTTTTTCCAGCATCAGAGCTGTTAACAGGCAAGAATTCTTTCAGACTTAATCTTTACTTTCCTGTTTGCACTGTTAAATTCCTGATCCCACGAGATATGAATGATTGTAGAAGTCTAGGATGGGTTTTGACTTCTAGTTTCAGGGACCTATTATGTCATGAGTATCTTTTGTGAATGTTTTAGTAAATGCAAATAAGAGCAATAAGATTTAAATTTACTTGCCTCTTACTGCTTGATGATAGGAGATTATGGGGAATTACTCAGAACAGAATTAGGTCCTTAATATTCCTTTTTAGAATCTTCTGAGTAAATTTGTAGTCTTTGCGTATGAGATCGCTATCCATAATTTTACTCTATATTTGTGGAGATCCTTCTCATGCTGTTGTGGATTAACCCTGGGCAGCAGCTAAGCATGACATCTCCACTCACTCTCCCCTGGAAGGGTGGGGGAGAGAATCAAAAAAGTAAAATTAAGAAAACTCATGGGATGAGATTAAGACAGTTTAATAAGTAAATCAAAATCTGTGTATACAAGTAAAGCAAGACAAGGAATTCATTCCCCACTTTCCATTACCAGCCAGGTGTTCAGTCATGCCCAGGAAAGCAGGGGTCCATCACACGTAATGGTTACTTAGGAAGACAAACACCATCATTCCAAACATCCCTCCCTGCCGCCTTCTTTCCCCAGATATGTATGACATCATGTGCTATGGAGTATCTCTTTGGTCAGTCTGGGCCAGCTGTTCTAGGTGTGTTCCCTTCTTGTGCATCCCCAGTTCCCTCACTGGTGGGGTGGTGTGAGAAGCAGAAAAGCCTTTGGCTCTGTGTAACCACTGCTCAGCAGTAATGAAAATATCCCTGTGTTTTCAACACTGTTTTCAGCACAAATCCAAAAACACAGCCTCATACTAGCTACTGTGAAGAAAATGAACACTATACCAGCAAAAATAAGCAGACATACATTTTTAATGCACGTATTCTCCTTGTGTTTTTATTAGATGCTCTATAAAGACTCAGAAAGAGGACTGTCTCTTGATATTTTTTAAAAAAATTATATCTATTGTATTTACACATTTTTCCTAAATGCTAGTTTTCTAGTTTTATATCATGTAAAGAATTGAGTAGAAATCTCATGCATATTACTAATTTCAATTTCAAAGGTATCTTTGAAGAAGTTTTGTAATCAGGGAGATAAAAGAAGAAAAAACCCAACTTGCCATGTTAATGTACTTCTCAGTAATAGTCTTTCCTGTTCCAGTAAAAGAATAAACATGCTGCCTATTTTTCAATTAAGGCTGATTAGCAAAATAATATTAGAAGAATGGCGTAGGTAACAAATGAATTAATAATTTTTTGTGGAGTAGTGAAACTTTAATAAAAATTAGGTCTAGTTGCAGCGAAGGACAGCTAACTAGCATCTTGGTATTGTATCTGATGCCTGCACATAATTATCTTAGAAACTCAATAATGTCACTGCAGCAAATGAAATTCAGAAACTGCAGAGCAGATCTAGGTCTGTGATCTGACAAGTTGATGGTGGTTTGGGGATTTAGTCTTTAAAGGACAAAACTCAAAGTATTGTGAAAACAACAATGAAACAAAGTTAGAGACTCTTAATATTAAGTCAGAGATGTAGTCTGACGATAAATCTGAAAGCTCCTAAAAGCTGTATGAATATAAATGTTTAATTTTGAGAACTAAAGAAGACAGGAATTTTCCATTTAAAAAAATAAAGTCTTAAAATCAGGTTCAAGCAATAAAAAACTTTCTTTCCTATTTAGAATTCTGTATTTTTCTTTATGCAAATTTCATGGTCTAGAGCTTTGAGAGCTTTGATTCAAATCACTGCTCTTTTTAATTCCACGTTACGTAGTCATTCTTCCCCTTTGGAAGGCATGTCTAAGACTGTAGTTTAAAGGCTGGTTTATAAGAATTTTTTCTAGTTTTGTCTTAGTTGTTTTTCCCTAAGTCTGTACTTCTTCCATGGTTTTGGAAATATCTTTATTGACAGCATACACACAGAGGGGTTTTTTTCCACATATTTTTCTCTATAATAATTTTTGTTTGACATCTATTTTCAAATAACCTACTAAAATAGCAGAGCACATGTAAAAAAATGAACAAACAAACCCCCAAACAACTTTTTATCTTTCTTTTCTAAATAAAATAAGCTACTACATTACATAGTGTAAACTACTGGAAACACCTTTAAAACTCATTTTCAGCTTAGCCCTTTCCTAATAAGAAAACTAACATATATCTTCGAGCAAATAATTTCAGACTTCCTAAAGCAGGGTTCCTTGTTCAGCAGAATTCTCAAGTGTCTCTGTGCTTTTAATGGTGTTGACAATTCCCATGTCCTCATTTGTGCAATTTGTTAGGCATCTATGCAGATTAAGGATGGACTGAGGACTTGCTGTACAGTTTTCTGTATTCCATGAAAGTCAATTGAAGGGTGTCCGGTACAATTTCTAATCAATCGTTTCTTGAGAAGAAAAGTGTAAGTGCTTGCTGGTTCCCCATACAACATTTGCCTACTTTTAGGCTGATGCATTGGAAAGATGTTTGCCTAGTCTTCCAGGTTGAATGTTGTGGTGGCTCAGCTCTGACTGGAGGCCAGATGCCCACCAAGTTGCTCTATCAGTCCCCTCCTTATCTGGACAGGGGTTAGAAAATATAACAAAAGGCTAGTGGGTAGAGATAATGGCTGGGAGAGATCATTCAGCAATTACTCTCATAGGGAAAATAGACTCAATTTAGAAAAAAATAATCTAATCTATTACCAAACAAATCATTACTCTGCTCAGAGCAGTGAGAATCAAAACCAAATCTAAAAAACATCTTCACGCTCCACCCCTCCCTCACCTCTTGCTAGCTTAATTCTTTCTACTCCTAGTTTTCTCTATGTCCTCTCCCTAAGCAGCTCAAAGAGTCATAGAATCATAGAATCATAGAATGGTCTGAGTTGGAAGGGACACCAAGCATCATAGAGCTCCAACCCCCCTGCCACAGGCAGGGACACCAACCTCCAGGCCTGGATCTACACAAGGCTGCCCAGGGCCCCATCCAACCTGGCCTTGAACACCTCCAGAGACGGGGAATCCACTACCTCTCTGGGCAGCCTGTTCCAGCACCTCACCACTCTTTCTGTAAAAAACTTCCGCCTAATATCTAATCTAAACCTTCCTGCCTTTAGCTTTAGTCCATTCCCCCTTGTCCTGCCATTATCTGCTCTTTTAAAAAGTCGAATCCCCTCCTGTCTATAAGCTCCCTTCAGGTACTGGAAGGCTGCAATGAGGTCCCCCCGCAGCCTTCTCTTCTCCAGGCTGAACAAGCCCAGTTCCCTCAGCCTCTCTTCTTAGGGCAGGTGCTCCAGCCCTCTAATCATCCTTGTGGCCCTCCTCTGAAGCCTCTCCAACAGTTACACATCCTTCTTGTATTGCAGGCCCCAGATCTGGACAGAGTACTCCAGATGGGGCCTCACGAGGGCAGAGTAGAGAGGGACAATCACCTCCCTGTCCCTGCTGGCCACTCCTCTCCTGATGGAGCCCAGGATACCATTGGCCCTACGAGCTGCAAGAGCACACTGCTGGCTCATGTCAAGCTTCTCATCAACCACAATCCCCAAGTCCTTCTCAGCAGGGCTACTCTCAATAAGCTCTTCTCCCAGTCTGTATCTGTGTCTGGGATTCTTCCATCCCAAGTGCAACACCTTACAATTGGCAGTGTTGAACCTCATTAGGTTCCCCCGGGCCCATCTTTCCAGCCTGTCAAGATCCCTCTGGATGGCTTCCTTTCCTTCTGGGGTGTCGACCACACCACTCAGCTTGGTGTCATCCGCAAACTTGCTGAGGGTGCACTCAATTCCATCATTGATGTCATTGATAAAGATGTTAAAGAGCACCGGTCCCAAGACAGACCCCTGGGGGACCCTGCTTGTCACCGGCCTCCACCTGGACAATAGACCCATTGACCACCACCCTTTGGCTACGGTCTGTTAACCAGTTTTTTATCCACTGGATGGTCCACCCATGAAATCCACTTCTCTCCAATTTAGAGATAAGGATGTGGTGGGACACTGTGTCCAAGGCCTTGCACAAGTCCAGGTAGATGACATCGGTCGCCTTCCCTTTATCGACTGATGCTGTCACTCCATCATAGAAGGTCACCAGATTGGTGAGGCACGACCTTCCCTTGGTGAAGCCGTGCTGGCTGTCCCGGATCACATGCTCTTCCCTCATGAGCTCCAACATGTCGGCAAGGAGGATCTGTTCCATGATCTTCCCAGTCAATGGGGATGGGGAATGGGGGTTGGGGTTACTTCATCACATGTTGTCTTTGCCTTTCCTTCCTCCTGAGGAAGACCCCACTATTTCCCTGCTCCAGTGTGGGGTCCCTCTCATGGAAGACAGTCCTCTGCAAACTTGTCCAGTACGAGTCCTTTCCACAGGCTTCAGTTCTCCACGAACTGCTCCAGTCCAGCTCCCTTCCATGGAATACAGACCTTCAGGAACAGACTGCTCCAGTGCAGATCCCTCACCAAGTCTGAAGTCCTGCCCACAAACTTGCTCTGATGTGGGCTTCTTTCTCCACAGGGACACAGGTCCTGTCAGGAGCCGGTTCCCATATGGGTTTCCTATGGTATCACAGCCTCCTCCCAGTCTGTGGTGGTTTAGCCCTGGCTAGAAACCAGGCGCCCATCAAAGTTGCTCTATCACTCCCCTTTTCAGCTGGACAGGGGAGAAAAAATATATTGAGAGGCTTAGGAGTCAGGATAAGGACAGGGAGAGATCATGCCACGATTAGCGTCATGGGCAAAACAGACTGAGCACAGAATAAAGGAAAGAAAACTCTAATTTATTACACTACACTGCATACCCAGTGGTACCAGAGTCAGATAATGAGAAGAACAATCAGATCTTAAAACACCTCCCTTCTTAGCAGACTTCACTTTAGTCACTCCCTTCTTCTCCCCACATTGTGGCAAAAGGAGGTGCAGGGACTGGGAAAATGGGGGGTTTGGTCACTTCCTCACAAGTTGGTTTCCTTCTTGGCTGGGGAAAGAGAGGGGCACATTCCTCACACCCTTCCCCTGCTGCACTATGAGGTCCCACCCCCATGAGATAATCCTTCACGAACTTCTCCAATGGGAGTCCTTTCCCAAAGGCCTTCAGCTCTTCACCAGCTGCCCTGGCGTGTGTCACTGCTATGGTGGGCAGTCATAAATCACGATGTCTGTCAGTCTTTCGGTCCCAATCCTCCATGGGGGTCACCAGCCTCCCCTCAGCAAACCTGCTCCAGTGCAGATCTCTCCCTCGCTCATCTCTGTCTCTCTCTCTCACTCCATGGGCTGCAAGTGCTGGCAGGAGCTTGCTCCAACACAGGTCACAGCATCTTCTGCATGTCTCCACCTCTCCACAGGCTGCAGGGGCATTTTTCTCTCTGGCACCTCTGGCACCTCTTCCCCCCCTTTCAATGGCCGTGGTGCCTGCACAGTTACTTACATCTTCTCACTTCCTTCTCTGGTGGCAAAATGCAGCCGCTTGCATTTTTTTTTCTCCTAAATATGATTCCCAGAGGCACTATGACCATTGCCGATTGGCTCGGCTTTGGTCAGCAGCATCTCTGGTCTTGAATCAGCTGGTGCTTACTCTTCAGGGCCTGCAGAGAGCTATTAGCTGCTTCTTGCAGAAGCCACCCCTGCATCCCTCCCTTCTCCACCAGGACCCAGCCATGCAAAACTGCGACACAGTCCCTCCATCTTCTCCAGCATGGGGTCCTCCAGAGGCTGCAAGTAGATATCTGATCCACCGTAATCCTCCATGGGCTTCAGGAGAATGTCTGCTCTGGTGCCTGGAGTGCCTCCTCCCCCTCTTTCTTTGCTGACCTTGGTGTCTGAAAAGTTTCTTGCATCTTCTCAATCCCTTCTCTGGCAGCAAATGCTGTTGCTGGGTGTTTTGGGTGTGTGTCCCCCCCACCGCTTCTTAACTGTTATCCCAGAGGAACTACCACCATCACTGGTGGGCTTGGCCTTGACCGGTGGTGGATCTGTCTTACAGCTGGCTGGCATTGGCTCTATCAGACATAGGGGAAACTTCTAGCAACTTCTCACAGTAGCCACCCCTGTAGCCCACCACCAATAAAACCTTTTTCTGCAAACCCAATAGACATGATTTGATAAATATGCATTTTAAATAAGATGATGATAGTGACTAAAGTCAGCTGAACATTTTAATGTTTATTTAGTTTAAGACAATTTTGTAATCTATCGTCATATGTCAAAATATTGTATTTCACTTTGATGCATTCACAAATGCTGTCATTAAGAACTTCTGTAACTATTTATGCAAATATCTTAATCAAAAAGTATATTGTTAGTCAAATTTTAGTTCAAGAATCACATTAACATTTTAACCGCCGTTTGTTACAGTCATGAATAAAAAGCAGTTTTAATCACACAGTGAGTTGGAATACTTAACTACTGTCTTAATTAGTGAACATGTTTTGTTAGTGTTACTTAATGTCTGATACTCCTCAAAAAATAAAAGCAAAGCAAATCTGTTTGATCTTATTCTTTTTTAGTTTAGCTTCCTGCTCCAAGCTAGATAGCTCTATTCTTAAGCTCAATCATAGTAATTACTGCATAAAAAATTTAAACCACAAGGAGTCAATGTGCTTTGTTGCATATTTGCGGTCACTCTCAAAATAACCATAATGAAATCCTAGACAATTGTGTACTAATGACTTCTCAGTAAAAAGTTCTGGGAAGATCATAAGCAGAAAAGTTACTTCCAGCAAATATTTATTTATTTAAAGTAAAGGTAAGAGACAATTTTTTCTAGTTTTCATCTTCCTTTTTTGGTGGGTTTTGTTCCTTTCTTTGTTTTTAATATGTTCTGTGGCCCAGAAAGAATGCTATAATTTTGCAGATAGGAAGAAATTAATTTTAGTGTAGAAAAGTGCCAAAAGGCCTAGTAAGCACACCTTAAGTCCCACTTCTGTCTTCCTGTGAGTGATTAATGCGACAGTGGGAGGTAGACATTCTGTGGGCAGTTTCTATGGACAGGTATACACCATTAGCACGTGTGTCTATGTTGTTACAAAATCAATGGTTAATTGCTGTGGTACTTATCTAGTCTTGTCCTTATACACTTGAAAATGGGGATGAGCATGTAGTTACTCTTTGGTTTCTGTGTTATTCTGTTACAGAATGATACAAATGTAAGTCAGAGAAAGACCTTAAGAGGCCGTATAGTTCACTGCAGGTTGTAGGATTAAGTATACTTAGATCATGCCTTTTCCTAAAAAAAAAAGAGAGATATTTCACAGAACCTCTAGAATACTATTTGATATGTTTCAGGGAGGGAAAAATGTCCATGCTATCTAAAATAAATTATGCTGATTCCTTGTCATTCTACTTCCAGACACTTGGAAAACAATTGATTGTCCTCCCCTTAGTGAAAGCCACTTAGTTATTAGAAGATTGTTATCACTGTCCTTCCTGCCTCAGTCTTCTCTTTTCTAGACTAAACAAAGTTCTTCAACATCCTTAGAGGTTATTTTTCTAAAACTCCAATTATCCTTTTAACCTCCGCCATGGAATCTTTCCAATTTGCTTTTTTCTCTTTTAAAATCCCAAAGCTAGATTATAAACGTCAGTTGTTCTCTATAGTACTATTACTTTACTACTAATTCTCCACTTTATCTTTCTCCATTTTATCTTTCTCCATTTTATTTCTTCTTCAGTGAATAGAATGGCTTAATTTCATATGGTAAATCTCATATCCTAAAAGGTTAGCATTATTCTATCAGCATCTTTCCAGATTTTAAACTTGTTCTTCAGAGTATTCTCTTGACTTTGGTAGAACTGAAGTCATAATTGAGTGATTAATAATTTTAAGACAAAATCTTAACCATGTCTAATTGTATTTTTTAGTGAAAAGAGAGAGTCACAGTTCTCTTATCTGCATGAAGCTGAACCTTGTGGAAGTCAAAGCAACTGATAAACTTTATATTGCAAATTTGGAGGGTAAAGAGAGCAAAGAACTTGTTTATAATGTTATTTTTGTGCTTCTGTGGTGTTAATACTATTTAAACAATCTACATATCAGTGCTAAGAATCTTCTTTATAATTAAAAAATACGTCCACAATATTTATATATGACTTGCATCACATTCTGAGGCATCTAATTTTACTTCATTCTCCAAATGTGAGTTTGAAAACATAGTTTTCAATATGTAAAGCATCCAGATTGAAAATTTTGGCTTGAAAGATGTATTTTCAACTTTGTTTCATATTTAAATAACAGGAGAAGGCTGTGTTATGGTTTGTTTTTTTCATTTTTTGATATATACCTTTTCTTGTTTTCTAAAAAAAGTTTAATATTTGTACATTAATATTTCAGAACACTACTTTTTTCACTTTTTTTTTCAGTTCTGAACTTTATGCTCTTAATACTCATGGTAGAAACAGTTAAACTATCAGAGTACACTTATACAAATTTTGATATCTAACTATAAAATGTAATCTTATTTCACTAACCTAAAATCAGAATGGTGACATAATTTCTTGTGATCAGATCTCTGAGACCAATGAAGTAGCATTATATTTCCATGACATATGTCACGCTGTTGTCTTATCAAGAACACCTTTGTGATATTTAATTTTCCTAATATGGAGTTTTCTGTGTTCTTATCTGTCATATTTTCCCAGTAGACATAAGTGAAGATCTATTGTGTGTATGTCCCCTTAGTATTTTCTAGGTTTTCCATTGTATTTATATTTCATATTTGGATTAATTTATTCTAATCAGTGCTACAAGTTTAGTGCTCATATCTGCATGTGAGCTAGTCTCTCCAGGTTGCATTTATAGTTCATACAAAGAGTGGAGTACTTGGCTGAGTTATGGAATTAATTTCATCTCAAGCAAATGCCTAAAATGGGTTAGATGACCAAACCTTAAAAGTGACCATCTTTCAAAATTGAGGTGAACCCTAACATTTTTTTAATCTCTGGGTTTCACATCACATCATTTAAAAACTTACTTGTCAAACAATCAATAGATTTATGTTCAGATTTCTTATTCAAAGGAAAGAAATAACGAGACATATTCTGAAAGCTACCTCAAGGAAGGATTAACACTATTCCCGTTAAAGAGAAGGAACTCTCCTTTATACTATTGCTTTATACTGTTGCAGAGGATAAGAGAGGGGTAGGGGGATAGGGAGATTAACCTTAATGAAAGTCCCTTTACATTTTAATCCTGTCTTCCTCAAGCAAGGTAATATTCAAATTTGCATTTGTATTGATTAATCAAATTACTCTATGTAAATTCCTGTTTAACCTCAAAGAATCTGTAGCTCTTTAAAGGAGTGCTGACATAAGCTGACTGTAAACATTTTCTGAATCTGTTATCCAGGCAATTTTGTATAGGCATGTCATGAAGAAAATTTTTCTCAACTTACTTGTAACATCAGGCAAATGTTTTCTAAAGGCAAGATACGTGACAACAACTATTTCTCTCCTATCCAAAAGGAAATTATGTTTGTTTAATGTGATTGTTCTTGGCAAATCTGTATTTGTTGTTATTAAACTTTTTTTTTAAAAAAAAATGTTTGGAGGAATATGAGGTACACATTAGGGAAACTGGTTTTCTGGAATTATAGTCAGGATTTACATTATTATTCATTGCGCACTTTTTTACAGAGAGATATAGGCAGCTGAATATTTTCCTGAAACTCCATTCATCAATTAAATTTTGGACTGAAGGTTCCAGTGTCCAGACTGATTTTTTGAGGCAGTCTTCCTCTCTGGCCCAATTGCTTCCTTTCACAGAGTAGGCAGTCATGTTCATTTACACTGTTCAAAGAACAGGTGCTGACTGAGCCTTTTTTTCTTTTCTTATTTAAATTAATGACAGGTATAATATTTGGAATGTTAAGAACCATGTGAGGTCTGGAGGGCAGCTGTTAATGATCCTATGTTATATGTAGATGTTGTGGAAAAACTTGCTGTTAGCTTCAACTTGTTAAAGATAGCTTTTTACACACTGGGTGCACTCTACTGTGAACTCCAGGAGGGAAAAACCCTCTTGGATTTCCCAGATCACAGAATCACAGAATCGTAGGGCTTGGAAGGGGCCTCCAAAGATCATCAAGTCCAACCTCCCCTGCCAAAGCAGGTTCTCTAGGACAGGTAGCACTGGTAGGCGTCCAGATGGGTCTTGAATATCTTCAGAGAAGGAGACTACACAACGCCCTGGGCAGCCTATTCCAGTGCTCTGTCACATTCACTGTGAAAAAGTTCTGCATATTGGCGCGGAACTTCCTGTGCTCCAAATTGAGGCCGTTACCCCTTGTCCTGTCCCCACAGACCATTGAAAAGAGGCTGGCCATTTCCCTTTGTCTCCCACACTTCAGATATTTATAAACATTAGTAAGATCTCCTCTCAGTCTTCTTTCCTCAAGGAAGAACAGCCCCAGCTCGTTCAGCCTTTCCCCACAGGGCAGATGCTCCAGGCCATTAATCATCCTCGTAGCCCTCCTCTGGACTCTCTCCAGGAGATCCCCATCCCTTTTATACCAGAGAGCCCAGAACTGGATACAATACTCCAGGTGGGGCCTCACCAGGGCAGAGTAAGAACATGACTGGAAAGACTTGTAAACTTGAATTTTGAAATATAGAATATCAGAAGAACTTTAAAGTATGAAATATGTAACAATTGTTCTATAGATTTTTCTTTTAAAAAGGTACTTCACAGATAACACACCTATTGCAATCTCTTTGTAGCTCTCTGTGCCTCTTATTTTGCAAATAAAATATCAGAAGAAATGAGATCCCAGAATAGATAAATTAATCAAACATAAAACCAATACAATAAAACAAGCGTTTCAGTCATAAATTGGACAATTCACTGGAATTTCTGTGGAAAGATTTCTTTTTTCTCAAAGTTGTGCAATACAAATTTAAAACATTTCTAATGATATTTTACCCTCCTGGATAAGATACTAGGGGAGGGGAACTGAGTTATTAACTTGAAAACAATAGAACATGTAAACATTTACACTAAATTGTAAAAGCAATAAGATTCCAGGAAGTGTATATTAGCATCTGCTAAATTGGTCTTATCGGTACATTAAACAAGAACTGTTTGCCTTTGGCTACTGCTTTGCCCAGCTTTGTCAATGGCAAAATGAAGTTTTTTCTTTTTCTTTTTTTTTCTTCAGAAATCTAACAAAATCAGTATCCTTTTTTAGACTGTAACATGCAGCACAAACATTAAATTTCAAACATAACATTACTTTAAAATGTAGACCTCCAAAGTAATGATTTATGACTTTGAACAAAAATGATGTTAGCTTCGAGCACTTCAACAATCCCACCTCTTAGTAAAGGAAATTTACTACTTAAACTGTATCAAAGAGAAAAAATCCAAGGAAATATATGAAATGCTTGGAGGACTAGCTAGCAGTTCTATGTGGTCAGGTAGTGGTTCCTTGTAATGAGGAAACAGATCGACCATCAAATGTTTCAATGGACAACTGGCAGGAACAGAGATAACCAAACCTGCTCCTTGCTAAGCATCTCTCTTAAGACTGCAGAGGAAAATGGAATCATAGAATCATAGAATGGTTTGGGTTGGAAGGGACCCCAAGGATCATAGAGTTCCAACCCCCCTGCCACAGGCAGGGACACCAACCTCCAGGCCTGGATCTACACAAGGCTGCCCAGGGCCCCATCCAACCTGGCCTTGAACACCTCCAGGGATGGGGCATCCACCACCTCTCTGGGCAGCCTGTTCCAGCACCTTACTACTCTCCATAAAAACCTTCCCCCTAATATCTAATCTAAACATTCCCTCCCTTATCTTTAGTCCATTCCCCCTTGTCCTGCCATTGTCTACTCTTTTAAAAAGTTGATTCCCCTCCTGTTTGTATGTTCCCTTCAGGTACTGGAAGGCTGCAATGAGGTCCCCCTGCAGCCTTCTCCTCTCTAGGCTCCTTTAACCTCCCTTCTTAGGGCAGGTGCTCCAGCCCTCTAATCATCTTTGTGGCTCTCCTCTGGATCCTCTCCAACAGTTCTACATCTTTCTTGTATTGGGGGCCCCAGATCTGGACACAGTACTCCAGATGGGGCCTTATGAGGGCAGAGTATAGAGGGACGATGACCGCCCTGTCCCTGCTGGCCACTCCTCTTCTGATGGAGCCCAGGATACCAGTGGCCTTGTTAGCTGCTGGCTCATGTTAAGTTTCTCAAAATGGTCTGTCTCATACCAGATCAAAGAATTCAGTAGGCAGAGTTCAAAATGCCAAATTTGAAACCAAAAATTTAAGAACTGGAAAATAGAATGGAAAAATATTCAGGTCTCGTTACCCCTGTTACAAACCAGTACAAATTGACCCAAAGAGCATCTTGCTTTTTCGTAAGACTCTCAGAACAGTCTGATAAACTACTAATAAGAAGGAACCAATCCATTTCACTTTGCTCATGTTCACACTATGAAATCTCCTGTCTACTTTCACTAATGAAAGCTTTGATTTGTTAAAAGTCACACAATTTTAGTGGCAATATGCATTTTTGGGGGGCAGAGATATCCATCTGGTAGTTTGAATGGGGAAGAAACCCATGGCTGCTGGCTGCTGCATCCTGGCCTAAACACTAGATATGTCACATGCATTCCTCAAATATGTGTGTGACGTGACTTTCTTTCCAGATGGAAGATAGTTTGGAAAGGATAGATATTCAACCATAACAAAAAAGGGTGTGACTGAACAAAAAATTCTGGTGTGCATTGAAAAAATCCTCACTTTACTCTCCAGATTAAATTGTGCATCTTACCATCTCCTGGGATAACAGGCAGAGAACTCAGGCTTATCTCTCTGAAAGTCTTACTTTCTCCCCCACCCGCTGTTCCTCTTTCAATTACCATTCCTGGTCATGGAAAGAGAAAAGACTTCTCTTGGGGAAAGCAAGAAAGCACGGAATAAGGAGAAGGAATTTATGTTATGGGTGCAATTGTTCTGTGGGTGGTGTTGAACTATAGCATGTGTACATATTTTAATTTTCCCTTTTTGACTTGCAACATTTTTCTTTACTGTCACCCATAAACACAAGACAGATGTTTGAATATACATACTCAAACAAGAAAATATGTTACTTGATTCATTAATATGACCTGCCCATAGACACTGATTAATATGAAATGGTATTTTATAATGAAATACAGTTGCAAAAGAAGTGAAAATAAGTAATGATAAAATAATATTTTCAATATATTGTTTTACTGACTGTCCTCAAAGAGTCAGATTCAAGGCTGTATAATACAAAATAGTGAGTGATGAGACAAAATGAAGAACTACTGGGAAGTGATGAAGGTCATGTCATTAAAAGTTTCAGCCAACGATCTTCAGAGACAGAAATTTGTGACTGCGGGTTTATGAAGACTACATTTAATATTTGATAACCATATATGCAATACCGTATATGTAATTTGAGAAACATAATGTTCTGGAAATCCTTTATGCAATATTATAGCAATCCTTTAACAAAACCCAATTCCATACTCATTGCAGAATGTGAATGGCATGTGTTGTAAACAACACATGGACCATCCTTGAATATTGATAAAGTATTTTAAGCAGCATGTCTACCAGGTATTGAATGAAAAAAAGGTGCTGTAAAAATTAGTGTTATACCTCAATTTAAAGTCTTCAGTCACATGACATTAGTTGTCTTTAAGCTAAGTTTTGCAGAGAAGACATTGAATCCAGGCTGCCTGGGCAACCTGAATTTTTGTTTTCTAATGTTTTAGTCCTTGAATTTCCTTGAATATGTTGAAAGCATGTGAATATTTACACTTACTGGAAAATTTAACCTGTACCTATATGTTCTGGTTTCAGCTAGGATAGACTTAATTTCTTTCTAGCAGCTGGTATAGTGCCCTGTTTGGGAATTAGGGTGAGAGCAGTGCTGATAACACTGTGTCCTGGTTCTGGTCAGGATGGAGTTAATTTCATTTGTAACAGCGGATGGAATGCTGTGTTTGAGAGTAAAAATGGGAGTAGTGCTGATAACACCCTGATGTTTCTAGTTGCTGTCAGACAGTCAAGTACTTTCTCAGCTCTTCATGAGAAAGGAGGGGCGAAGCCAGGACAGGTGACCCAACTGACCAAAGAGAGTATTCCACGCCAGTTACGTCCTGCCCAGGATATTGGGGGTTGACGGGAGGAAGGCCTGGGGCGGCTCCGGGACGCGTGGTTCTTGGGGGACGGTCGGGTTCTGGGACGGCTCTGGGTGGCACGGCCTGAGTTGTGTGGTTTGGTGAGAAACTGTATTGTGTATCAACAGCTTCATATATTTTGCTTTGAAGTCCTGTTAGTATTGTTACATTGTATCTTTCTGTTATCTTAGTAAACTATCCTTATCCCAACCCACGGGCCTCTTAATTTCTTGATCTTGGGGTTATTTGCCCCTTCCTTTTTCCCTTCCCTTACTTCTCATCCCCCCCCTCTTCCCTTTAACCTGCTCTTTTCCTTTAAGGAGCAGGCAGCTGCGTGGATCTTGGCCCTCAGCCGGGTGAAACCACGACACACTGTAATGCTTTCAGTCAATGCCAAGCAATGCCAAGCAATCAAGGATATTGAGAAGGTGGGGGGTGCCCATGAAGCTGGGAGGGGACACAGGCAGAACAGGTGACCCAAAGTGGCCAAAAAGGGTATTCCATGCCAATTACATCATGCTCAGCATAAACAGGGGGGCTAGTGGGGAGTGGAGTTCATGGCTCCAGGATGCACGCTTTTGTGGATGGTCCAGTTTCAGGATGGCTCAGAGCCGTACAGTCTGAGTTGTGCAGTTCAGTGAGAAACTGCATTGTGTATCACAAGTTTTGTATTTTCTGCTATAAAGCCCTGTTACTGTTATATCTCTCTTTCTCTGCTGTCCCAGTAAACTGTCCTTATCCCATCCCATGAGGTTTGGGATTTCTTTGAGGTTCTTTTTCCTCCTCTTCCGTTCTCCCACCACCTAATGCCCCACACACACCCTCTTAGAGTGAGCTGCTGCATGGTGCTCAGCTCTCGGCTGGGGCAAAACCACACCACCATACTAAGGCCAGAGTAAAGACTGTCAAGCAGAAATTGATATCTCAAATTTATAAAAGGGTTCTTCATTGAAGAGTGTATAAATGTAAAAGTAATTTCAAAATTAACTTAAACTCAGTGTTGCTTAAGAATGGCTGTAACAGCTTTATAACTGGTTGTGTAAGTATTCTGATTACATATTAATTTTAAAGAATGTTTTGGGCTATAAATTACATGAAAACTGGAAGTCTGAATATTTACTGCTTCTGTATGAAAAGGGAGAGGAACAGAAGTAAAAGAGATAAAATTGGTAGTAATTACAGTTTGTAGTCATTGTCTCCTGTGGTGTGAATTGACAGTACAGTTTAGTTTACTACAGAGGAAATGGGAGGCACAATGGTATTCAGTGCTATTTTTTTTCAGTTCTGCTAAGGTAGTGATTTATTCACCAGAGAGAGATAAAAGGATTACAGCATCAAGTGGGATTGGGGTCTTATATTCATGCAGAATCAATACTGAACTATAAAACCAAAACTCATTGGAATGAGAATTTAGCATTTTCTAAAATTTTAGCAATTCCCTCATTAAGAGTTTTCCCATGAAGTATTTTTAGTATATATATAATGATGTTGCTGTTGGTCTACTACCCTATGCAACCGTATAAAATTAATTTGACATACTGTGTGCCATCATCATAATACTGTCTAATGCAGCTCAGATCTATCCTGGATAAAAATCTGTGAATATTCTCCTGCTCAGCAACACAAATAATTGGGGGAGTAATGTGAGAGCAACAATAACAACTGCTACTACAGCTGTACTTGTGAGGGTGGACCCTTGAGGAAATTGCTAACCCTGTTGGGTTTTAAAGCTTCACCAGAATAAATCCTATTGGATATTTGAGGCTACAACATAATAAGGGCTTGCAATACCTTGGTATACAGACAATATTGCAGTAACCTGCAAATATTTGTTTACTGCTACTTATTCTTAAGCTTTTACATCTCTTTTACATTATAAAGTATCAGTTTGTTAGAATCAATACCCACAGCAAGCCTATAATCTTAGCATCATATTTTCTTCAAGCGATTTAACATCTCTTCTAGTCTAGCATGGTAGGTTTTGGCACAGACAGAATCCTGTGTCATTTAGGATTAATACGTTTGCAGATAAAGTATTTTCATAACTCCATAGACTTCTATATTGAGTCTATTAGATGAACTCATTTGCTTAGTGTTGGAATATTAAATATTTCTACATCTGTTGTTCATGTGATTTTTTTTCATTATGGAAAGTAGCCATGAGATCTCCCTTTATCTAATTCTCTCTCTCCACCCTTGCTTATGTTATGTGTGTGAATTTTTAGCAGAATGAATTGAAAAAAAGTCAATGGAAAAAAAGTGGTAGTGTTCCACACCAAAGATATACAGGATGAGTCTACTCTTTTGCAGAGGAGACAACTTGAGGCTTCCGTCAGGAAAGGTCTGTGAGTGCCTTATAAGGTGGGAAGACTGATCTTTTCCCTTTGCTTTCCATGTAGAGACTTCAGGTAAAACCAGAAATTATATTACATATAAAGCCATGCCTTTATCCTCGTCCCCATATCCTTCTATTGTGAATTTTGCTAGATTCTGGATATTAGTTCTGCAGAAAGCCATCATTGTTTGTCAGTGCCTGTAAGCACAGAGGCGCAATTTTACGATGTAAGTACTTTAAGAAAAAACCCAAAACAACAGTTTCAGATATGGGGGTAGAAAGGTCCTCTTGGGTGATTTGTACATCCTAATCTGTGTGGAATGAAACATGACTGTGGTCTAGAACCTAGCTGTTCTGTTCTGTACTCTCATATCACATTTGTTTTACAAAAAAATAAAATCTATCTTTCCAGCTTTTAGCATGTTACCAAGTTTTGACAGAGTTGAATTGTGGTGGCTGGAAAGAGAACATCTGAATGCATGAAAAAGGGGCTTACATCATACTAAGATATTTGACTGCTATGCATGCATTTCTTGTTTGATGGAGGTGATTGACAATAGAGTCTCTTTAAATGACAAGGGTAAAAGGCTTTACATTTTACAGTTTGCAACCCAGTCAGATGAGACAGACGCTTTTCATCTGACAGGTCTCTAGATACAAATGTTCTGTCACCCAAAGTTACAAGCAGGTGGGTGCTGGAGGGTATAGTTGATCTGCAGTCTTTGAAACACAAGGACTCGCTGATGCGACTAGTTAGAAGCCTTAAAATATAGCAGCAGGATATTTTATAGAAAACCATAACAGAGTTTTCTGTTTCATCTATGGCCCAGGCTCTGGGCCTAAAAGTGCATTTGCAAATAATGCCTTTTGCACTTGTAGGATCATGGACTGACAGAAAAAAAAAAAGAAAGAAAAAGGAGACTGAGCTGTAGCTGGTAATAATGGACAATATATAGAGTAAGCAGTGTAAGAGCAGCAAGCTCAGCTGTGAATGACCAACTTAGTGCAAGGAATTGACATCTCCAGTAGACGAAGAACCTAGTCTCATTCATCACTGCTCATATATGCTTTTCATTCTGTACACACATCAAATAACAAAATATTCCCCCTTATGTAGCAATTTATAATGCATAGAAAATCCATTTATGTCTCAGTGACTGAGACACACTTCAAAATGCTAGCTTTGATGTACTGTCTTTCACAAATGAGTATTCTAGGGTGAAGTGCATGGCAGAAACTGAGTAACTGGGATAAATTCTAGTGCCTGCCTCTCTGTGTCTTCTAATGCTTATTACTAGTACTGAAAAACTTTATGACCATAAAAATGGTCTAAAATCAGTTTCCCTTTAGCCCAACAAAAGCGAGTACGCTCACACAGAGTATGCATTCTTGTCCAGAACTATAACTGGCTTCCTGTGGAAGACCTTAGCTACATCCATATGATTAAACAGACAAAAAAAAAAAAAAGACCATGAGTTTACCTTTGCCCCTGATTAGCTCTTACCCTGAAAACTGGTAGCTGTAGAAAAAAAAAAATATAGGAAGTTGTTGCTTGCAGTAGTCCAGAGAAGAGTCAGGAGTGGGTCAACTACCTAGCCACATGGCTCATAGGGAGTTCAGTGTCTGAGCTTCATCCCTGCTTTTTTATCTAGAAGTATAGGTATGCTCCTGGATTGTGTTAGTGGGCAATGACAAGAATATACTAACCTGACCCAATATGACTTTTACATGCATATACATATTCTTTTTTGTAGATTTTGTTATTTTTCTTCTGTTTTACCATTTTCATGGTTTTCACTCTTAATAGCTGAAACCAAAATTAGTAGCCAACAAGCTATTGCATATTCCCACCACTCGTTCACTCTTAGATGCAAAGTTGCTTCCAGTAGAAGTTAATTCATTTAAAGTTTCAATATTTTTATAAAGGGCATTTTTTCCATTATGTGTTTGGTAAATATTTTCTAAAAATTATATTTTTAAAAAAGGTGTGTACTTCTATATTGTGCATTCACAAAGATGAGTAATTTTTATATCACCAACTGCTCATTTTGTATCAGAAACAGCCCTGGTTTTGTTTGATTTTTGCTTAGCAAATATTTGGCAAGAAATATGCATATGGATACAAAGTCAGAGTCAGTTTGAAACCAACCCTTCATAGTCGTATGGCCTAAGCCTATACCTATGAATTTTCCTGTGGGATTTTTCTAGATGTTGAGAAAAGGCAATCAACAATTCCTGCATGCTATGTTACCCTAAATTTTTGGTGCTAACATTTTCATGAGAAGAAACTTAATGTTGTAATTAGAATATGAAATTAGATTATAAGATCAAGAGTATTAAAAGATCAAAATTTAATATAACAAAAAGCAGAAAGGCAAAGGATTAAGTCTTTTCACGAGTGACTTCATGTTTTTCCTGTCCGTGAACATATGGAAAAGATAGCACTTGGAAAATGTGATTACTCAGATAAGAACTTTTCTCCCTCAGCTCTAAAAGTTCAGTTGCTGCTTCAAGTACAGATATAAAGCATACTCATAATAATCTAGCAATGATCAATTTATAACACAGATTTTTACTAAATCTGTATAAACGAAAAACAGAATGCACTAAGAATTTTGGAGTGCTCTGCTTTGTCAGTCCCAAATTTTTAAAACTCTCAGGGGTGGCTTTAATTTAATGAGTCAAAAAGGTAGCTTTTATTTTACTCCTATTTTAGCACATTTTGTTGTTTATGTTGCATCTGTAAGTTTTTCATCAAAACCAGTGAACTGAGGTTTTTCGTGATTGTCCTGCTAAGATTGAAACTTTTGTGTAATCACTCACTTTCAAAGTGCTGAGGTTTTTTACCTGTTTATGGCAAATAACATTAGATTATTGATGAAAGAGTAAGAGTTAATAACATCTGGAAATTACAATTTGAGCAATATTAATGCTGTTTATGAATATATAAAGTAAGCTAAAGTGGAAATTTGAAGTCTACTTGTAGAAATATGAAATTGCTATTACAAAACCTAATTAATTGACTTGCAGTTTGCTTCAGAAAAAATCTGTATGAATGTTTAGTGTTCTGGAAAGTGCTACAGTATTAGATTGCTTTCATCACTTTACATAACAGTATGTACATATATCTAGATATTGGTACAGGCAAATGCACCTATGTAAAAAACTAAATAATAAATAAAAATTTAAAAAATCTCACTTATACTAAAATAAACAATGTTAGGGTTAAGTTACTTTTCAAAAAGATGAAATTGTGTTCCTGACATGACATTCAGAAGTTCAATCAAAGTCCAGGTCAACTTGCTAAATGATGGAGTGCATGACTTCTGTTATTAAAAAAAGAAAAGTCTAGCTGAAAGAATTTCTACCAGCATCAAGACAGCACAATAGCTTTCACTGTTTATTTGCAAAGCATATTTCACTTTAAATTTTGATGGTATTCTTTATGCAAGTTTTTTGCAAAGCTAAAGAAATAGTCCAAACTTCATTCTTTATAAGAGCTGTTCTTGAAGGGTACGATGCCTTCTGTGCAGTTAACTCAGCAGTGCTAAATGTATTTCACAAGTGAGAAGTATGGGAAAGCAGGCTAGCAGGAACGTTCTCATTCAAGATTTGCCTGTAGAAGTTGTTTTTCCTACCTACTGTAGTATAAAGTTAATCTGATATTAATTTATATTTAAATATATGTACTTAGTTCCAATTGAACAGAAAATACCTTTCACAGCTTCTAGACCAACTCTGAGCTTTCTGTTCCAGAGGGTGCTGAACACAAACCATGGATACTGGCTCTGACAGTCACAGCTTACAACCAACAGAGTCTTTTAATTCGCAGTTACTGTGACATTATGGGTAAGGCACTTGATCATTTATGTTCAGAAAACCTGCTGTCACCAGCTTTGATGGCCTATTTGGTGACTATGTCCAAATGTGTGTTGTACTGCTGCCACTTGTAAAAGAGAAGTAAGAGTATTTCCTTCCCAAGTGAAATATTTTTCTGCTACTGTGTTTTTAGTTAAAAAATGAAGAGAATATTCCTTATTTTGGAAGCTTTCTTCCATAAATACAAGGAATAATTTTCAGTGGCAGATGTAGATGTATCACTTCAATTACCGAACATCTGGTCAAAACATACAGGATATTAGTGGTTACTGAAGGGAAGGGAAAATAAATGCAGACACTTATGTATTAATCATACTTAGGTCAGTGGATGAAGTAGATATGAATGTGTTTCAGTCAAGTTTCCAACTCTGAACTGTTCCTCATACACATATTGAAATACAGGGTGGTGCTTTTGGATGTAATGAATATAGAAAAAACAAAGATAATTTGTAGGACAGTAATTCATCATATTCACAAACCCTTTTTGTTTCAAGAAGAAATCAGAAACTTTTTCAAAACTCTTTTGATAAAATCAAATATGTCCTATGAAATACTTTTTGCATAATTTGTTTCAAATGACCTAGACAGGTTGTCTATTACAACACCACAAAACCTTCTGCTCCCTGTCTCTCTTCCTACCTATTTTTTTTTCCTTCCCTTCTCTCTCCTCGGCTTCCAACAGGGTCAAGTTTCTGTTAGACCACAGCAAAAATTGTAGAATATATAGGTAAGATACATATTCATTTAGCTGTGTTATTTTTTCTAATATTAAGGTTGTTATGCACTAAGCTGTTGACTGTGTGATGTATGGATCAAAATAAAAGATTATTACCTGTTAATATTGATGGTTTCCTTCTAGATGGAAAATACTGTGTCTTGGGTGACAGCAAGAACAGATACAACACAAAAGGAAAGATTTTATTTGTTTGAAGAGAAATTTACAGATGGTTTCAACTAAGGTTTTACATGAATCTCTTAAGGTACAGGAAGGTACTTTCTTACAACAGAACGTAAAAGAATATGCCTATGACTAAACTCATAAATAGCTGTATAGTTCCCTTATTAAATAGTAATGTATATTGTATGTATGTCTTGATTTTCCTTGGTTTATGATTAGATATTTCATTAAGAAAAATATTTCAACAAAATCAATTTTCTCAAAAGGAAAACTTTTGCAAAGCACCATAAACATTTCTCAGAATAGAGCCTAGTGGAGATAGTTGAATCAGACTTGCTTTTCTGCAGGCTTTAACAAGAGCCATTATACCAAATAATTATACCCCATCACAGACACATCCAGAAACTTTTCATTTGTCCCTGCAAAGCTCCAATTCTAAGTGCATTCTTTTGGCTAATATTTTATGCAACTCTGTATCAGCATGAGTCAAGATCAAGATTTTTGAGGTGGGGATGGTCCAGGAGCTTCTCAGAGGGATCAATGCACACAAATCCATGGGCTGTGATGGGATGCATCCATGTGTGCTGAGGGAGCTGACAGAGGTGATAGCTGAGATGCTCTCTATCATCTTCGACAGGTCTTGGAGAACAGGAGAGGTGCCTGAAGACTGGAGGATAGCCAGTGTCACTCCGGTCTTTAAAAAGTGCGAGAAGGACGATCCAAGTAACTACAGGCCAGTCAGTCTCACTTCTGTCCCTGTAAAGGTGATGGAACAGCCTGTTCTGGATGTCATCTCCAAGGAATTGGAGGAGAAGAAGGTCATGAGGAGGAGTCAGCATGGATTCACCAAGGGGAGATCATGTTCGACCAATCTTGTAGCCTTCTATGATGTCATCAACAGCTGGGTAGATGGAGGGAGAGCAGTGGATGTCATCTACCTTAACTTCAGCAAGGCTTTTGACACTGTCTCCCATGACAACCTGATAGGAAAGCTGAGAAGGTATGGGATAGGTGAGTAGACAGTGAGATGGGTTAAGAACTGGCTGTCGGGCCGAGCTCAGAGGGTGGTGATCAGCAGAGCAGAGTCTAGTGATTCTGTGATTCTGTATTTGTGGTTAACTGTGTGAATCTTCAAACTACTTCTCTAAGAAATTTGGAAAAATTCCCTCTTTACCTGGACTGAAACCTTGACAGAGGTGGGCATGGGAGTACAACACATGACACAACAATGACAATGGGACAACTATCTTATCTTCCTGCTTCTGGGTCTTTTGCCTCCTGCCATTATCATCTTCCATTACCAGTAATAAGAAATTAAGAATGCTATTATTATAGACAGATATACCTGGCTCATGTTTGTTTAGGCTCATGTTTGTCTCTTCTAGAGAAGACCAACCAGAACTCATATTTCAGCTCAGTAGAATGCAAAGTGGTTTTTAACAAGCATTTGGATGTATCAAATCAGTCCAATTGCTATGGCACTGAGGTCACTACAAGTTTGTATCTATACCTTTTTTGTCTAGATCATCAGAAGCACCCAAACTAGCTTGTTTAAAGCTATCTGGACTGTTGATACACTATAGAGTGGACATTTCCTTAACTAATATTTTTATGTATAATATACTTTTTAAAAGACACACTGTGCTGTGTGTCACAGCTAGAGCAACACCATTTCATAGCAACATTAATGTTTGTTTTCATTCCACCCTGGAACATAACCAAAAACTTTTGGAATACTGTAAAAGTAGTGGAATTATCAAATTCAATGTTTATGTATTAAAACATGTGGATGTAATTAGGGAACTGGCCTAGCATGAGGGAAACCCAGGCTCATATACATTGTTCTATATCACAGAGCAATGGAATCACAGAATTACTTGTGTTGGAAAGATCACTTAGCACTGCCAACTCCACCAACACCATATTCCCAAGCACCATATCTGCAGGCCTTTTAGGGACTGTGGCTCAAACACTTTCCTTGACAGCCTGTTCCAATTTTTGATAACCTTTTTGAATGAACATTTTTTTCCTAATATATAATCTAAATCTCCTCTGGTACAACTTGAGGCCATTTGCTCTTGTCCTATCACTTTTTACTTGGGAGTAACATCCACCTCACTACAACCTCCTTTCAGGTAGTTGTAGGCAACAGTTCTCTCGGCCTACTTTTCTCCAAACTAAACAATCCCAGTTCCCTCAGCTTCTCCTCATAAGACTGCTCTAGACTCTTCACCAGCTTTGTTGTTCTGCCATACATGGAATAGGACAGCTTTTTTTGCTATTATATGCTGGATGAGGCAAACTAAGGATTTGGACCTCTACTTCCTTTATTAATCAGTCTTCCCTTCTTCCCTTCTCTCCCATAAAACTTGCTATTTCTTTGTGAATCTTCTCCTGACTAAAAAACTTACTTGATTAAATGATATACAGTGACAGGGTGTTCTGGACCAAAATACTCACACATTGCTTACCATGCATATATATAGCCGCTTCTAGTTTGTAAGTAGAGAAATTCAGTCTCAGGTGTCAAGCAATATGCACAGGATGCAACTCAATGAAAAAAGCTGGTTTAGGACTAAGATTTGTTTGTGTTTAATATAATAGACCTCAGTGTAATACAGGTGAGCTATGTAAGTATTCAGAATTCTGTTTCCATTTTGTAGACTATATGTATCAACAACTGAATGTATAAAATATGAAAACAATTTATTTTAGATAATAGAAATTAATAATTTAACTTCCACAATATGATGTATGGCCATGAACACACAGCCAATCAGGAACACAAAGTGACGAGTTTCTCTCCTGAAGTAACTTCTGATCTACATTTGGCAATAAGTCTTTCTTGGAGGTTAGATTTTTAATCCTAATTTTGCTCTTAGATTCAAGTACCCAAATTTTCCTTTTTATGTATGAACTGTAATCCCACCTCAATTGGGAAAGAAGAAGAGACAGAGAGGAATTAGGGGTTGGGTAATCTCGTGCTTTGAACACGCACTGAGGAAATGAGAAGCACACATTTATTGCATTCAGACTGAGGATGTCCAGACCGTGGTTTCCAGACCCCAACAAACTGTAAAACCACCAACCTATCCCTACAGGGGAAATCTATTTCCTCTGTTGATTTATATTTGGCCAATACAGAAAGAAAGGAAATATTATAGAACAAATAAAACAGGCAAAACAGAAAAGATGACTTGCTTAAGCAAGAGAAGGTAGAAATAGGCAGTGTGAAAAACTCTTGGTTACACTGAAGTTTCTAATTATGTTTATGTAATTATTTTGTTGGTAGTGCTTTGTTGCTGCAACAGGCTGTTAACCAATACAATTAACTTTTCTTCAGGAAACGGCAGTAAATAAAAGTTTAGTTAATTAAATATGCTTTCTCAATTATTGTGAACAGATTTATTTTTTTCCTATACAATTTCTTGAAAACAGTTGCAGTGAAATATGCCAGGGACATGATCAGTTTGTTGTGCTTGGTTGTCCTATGGAAGCCTCTGGGTCCTTTCATCTGCTATGAAAATACACAGCAACTGTTAGTCTCT
Source organism: Gallinula chloropus (assembly GCF_964237585.1). NCBI lineage: Eukaryota > Metazoa > Chordata > Aves > Gruiformes > Rallidae > Gallinula > Gallinula chloropus. The sequence continues at coordinate 29,067,604 of NC_140086.1, read as the reverse complement.
CCTCATTGGTGTTGTCCGACACACATGGGACTCAACTTGGAGGAATTCTGCAACAATATGTTGGCTGATTTGCAAATGAGAAAATAGACTTACTGAGGGGAAAAAAAAAATGAAATTTAATGTGTGTTAAAAAACATTTATGTGTTGTACAGCTGAAATTCGCTTTGCAACTCCAGGTCAGCTAGGGTCAGATGTGTTACATGTTTGGTAACTTTGGTCAGGACTGGCAGATCTCATTTGAGGCATGCATTTCATTATCCAAAAGCTAGTGTGTCTGATCTTTTAAAAACCGATCAATAGGGCTTTCATGTATAGGTACAAGTTTAGAAATGCATTTATTGTTGTTGAGACTTGTTCTCATTATTTCAAAAGCAGGAAGAGATTTCTTTTGAATGCCATTCTAGCTGTTGGTAAATAACTCCCAGCTTCCAAGAGAGCTCATTAGAGGCAATTATACCTTAATCTAAATGATCATGTCTTTAAAGATGTAAGCTTGGAAAAGGGGGTTACCTGCCTTGAAATGAATGAGTATAGTTATAAATTACATTTAATGGCAGTTTTGTGATTTACCTGCATATACTCAGGTTTAATGGTCTGATTCTTTGTTGTTTAGTCTTATTGATCCCAACACTCTTTGTGTTTGCTTCTGGAAAGATACAAAGAGTTCTTCTGTGCACTAATAATGGACAGATAAGATTTTGGGGGGCATAAAATCTTAGACAAAAAATCCAGGAGACTCATATGATAATGGTAATTACTCGATTGGTGCAGTATCAACTACTTTACTCCAGGTGAAAATTGCTCATGGACTTTTTGAAGATGGCTTCCTTGAATAATTGTTTGAAAATAGTCTTGAAAACAATAATCTTCATATTTGTTTCAATATGCTATTTTTATTTGTCTTTGCTTTTTGTTTGCAAATTTCATGTTTTATTTTGTATCTTCCATCAATAGAATTGAGATATTGTGTTATTTTGTATTTATCTCAAAATAAACCCTTGGTAACATCAGCTTGTTCATAGTGGTATTATGTGTTAAATTTTTTCTACTCTCAAAAATGCCTTTTTGCTTTATATACAATTTTTTCCTTGTTTGGTAAACATTTTAGCCTTTCACAGAATATCAGAATACAATTTTTTTCTTAGGCTATGAGCCTTGTTGGATTTGTTTCTTTCCATTGTCTATTAATAAAATAGATCTTTAATAAATTGTAGGATATCTTCATGTATTATGTGCTGAGTGGAAAACAAAAATACTATATATATATATGAGCTGTAATGCACAAGTTGCACTCATATTTTCCTTTAGAACTTAAGAGAGTACCCTCTGAAGAGGAAGTGGAGAGAAAAAATAATCCATGTACTCTACAATTTTTTAACTAGATATTTTTATTTCCTTTTGTTTGTATTAAAAATAATTAGATTTTCAATCAGTGACTCAAAATTAATAAGGCTTTTGATCATGTTTCCCATAACATCCTCTCTAGCAAATTGATAGCTAGACAAGTCAACAGTGAGATGGAATAAAAACTGACTGAGCTGCTGGGCTCAAAATTTTGTGACCAGCAGAGTGAAATCCAGCCAGAGGCCAGTCCTGAGATCCTAAAGGTTCAATACTGGCTCAGCATTTTTAACACTTTCATTAATGACTTGAGTGATGCGTCAAAGTACATCCTCTGTAAATTTACAGAAGATACAAAACCAGAAGGAGAGAATTAGCTGGCCTTATCCATAGAGCTTTAAAGTAGATTTGAAGTGAGATGGGGTTGTTGCTGGATTCCCACCAGTGAGGCAGTGTTCTGGTAATAATCACAGAATCACAGAATCACAAGGTTGGAAGAGACCTTTGAAGATCATCAAGTCCAACCATTCCCATCCTATGCTAAACCATGTCCCTAAGTACCTCATCAACCCTTTTTTGAACACATCCAGGGAAGGTGACACAACCACCTCCCTGGGCAGCCTGTTCCAGGCCCTGACAACTCTTTCAGCAAAATATTTTTTTCTAATATCCAATCTGAACCTGCCCTGGCACAGCTTCATGCCATTTCCCCTTGTTCTATCTTCTGTCACCTGGCTGAAGAGACCATCGCCCACCTCTCTACAACCTCCCTTCAGGTGGTTGTAGGTGGTGATAAGGTCTCCCCTCAGCCTCCTCTTCTCCAGGCTAAACATCCCCAGCTCCCTCAGCCGTTCCTCATATGATTTGCCCTCCAGCCCCTTCACCAGCCTGGTTGACCTTCTCTGCCCTTGCTCAAGGACCTCAACGTCCTTCTTACGGTGGGATGCATTAGGAAGAAAATATCAAGTAGGAATGCAACTCTGGACTTCAGCTGGGCCAGCCTTGGCCTCTTCAAGCAATTACTGGGGGAAATTGCTAGTGGACTCATATGTATGTAATGGAAATGTGCCCTATCCCAGTAACTTTAATAGAAAAGGAAGAGTTACTTTTTTTACTAAATAAGAATTTAAGTGCGCATGTGTTTTATAATTTATAACTTTAGCACCATGTATAACCCTACGTAGTAAAACAATAAATAGAACAGCCTTTGGGCAGTAGATTTTTACTCACTAACTTCTAACCATGAACTAAGATTCAGCTGTGACACCAAATTGGAGGACAAACCCTAGTTTCTTGTGAAAGGAAGACAAAATTTAATCTCATGGCAGTAGATTCAAATTAACATTTATCATTTACATAAGAAACTCTATTGTAAGGATTAATTTTCTGGTGCTAGACATTTGCAGCAGCTTTATCTGCTGTACACAATATTCAGTGATGCAAGATATTTGGTCTAATGGTTTTATATTTTCATAATCTGCCCCACTGATTTTCCAATGAATGAGAAATATCACTATCAGTCAGCAGCCTCAGGAATAGATCTACTCTAGAACTGACCTTCTGGATAGTCTACGTGGTGTTTAGTAGCAAACACTCAGTTTTACAACTGTATTTTAATATAGCATTAACATATCATAATAATGATAGGTATTATCTGGTTTGGTCTATAGACTCAGCTTCAAAATGTAAATTAAATATTGTTTCCTGTCATTTTATTTTTGTTTTTCCTCAACAGAGCTAATTTTCTATTATTTCTAAATGCATTTTATTATAGAATATTTCATAGAATCATAAAATCATAGAATTTTCTTGGTTGGAAGGGATATCTGAATGAGGTTCCACAAGTCTCAGTGCTGAGTCCTGCACTTGGGTCACAACAACCCTACTTCTCAATTTTTCAAGCAAGCAGTTTAGACAGTCATCTAACATGGAATTTAGATTTTGGAGAAACATGACTTTGACAGTGATCTGAATTAAATGGCTTCTCTAAGGTCATTAGCATTTGTTGTTTGTTTGATTATATTATTTTATTTTATTTTGGTTTGCTTTTCCTCCTCTCCTCCTTCATTATTTTGTTAGGATTCTGACACTGTCATATGGATTACTGTCAAATTTAGAATTTATTTTCTGCTTCCTACTATTTAACTGTTCCATATCTTCCTCGAGCCAAAATACTTCATGAAAGTCCTGCCTTCCTCAACATATTAACATGAGAAACAGCTGTATACCAATTTATTCCAAATAAATGGAATTTATTGGGTTACCAACTGTATTGGTATGCAGTGATACCAATACAAAAAGTCAGTAAACAGAGTAAATAATGTTGGTACTTTGAGAGCTCATACTCAGAACTGATCTCTCCTTTGTTTTCCATGTATTTCTTTTAATCTGTACTTACTATATTTTATTTAAGATCTTTACTGAAGGCTTAGAGTGAATATTTCTTTACTCATATAATATTCTTGGAAATCAATAAAAGTTGTTCTGTTTTTCCATTTTATAAGCAGGATGAAATACCATGAATTATAAACTAAACTGTACGTGATTTATGTGAACCCCCCTACACACACCTCTGAAGTATTCTGATATGAGTAATTGCTGTAATGCTTATTAATAATGCCAAAAAATAAAATTTGTAGATGGAAACAAAATTATTTGTAAGATCTCTAAGATCTTAAATAAAATACTTTTTTAATTATTAACAACCTGTGATTCTAAAACTAGAAATTTCCTGTATTTTGCACATCTCTTCCTTCTAGAAAAAGTTTCCACACAGACAAAGATAAGCAGTACTTTTTCAAAATTCTGTTTGTTAATGTCAGAAATACTTCTGTTCTGTATAGAAAACCTCACAACATTTTGTCAGCCATGATGGTTAAACCCAGGATTGTTTGTGTTAGATTAATAAATTTATTCTCTATCTTTTAGAAATTATGCTTTTTCTACTAAAGCTTTAACATAAAATATTCAAAAATTTCTTTTTTTTCTGTAATCTAATACGTTTTATTCAATAATAGGTCTTCTCAAATGTTGGGAAAATAGTGTTCTCCTTTTCTAAATATTTTTCTACACTGAGCCACAGTAAAAAGCCTGAAGCAACTTTTATTTTCCAAGATTACAAACGATGCGTTACCATTTCTCATTTGCTAGGGTATTGTAAGGACAAATTCAGTTTAGAGAAAAATAGACTATTTTCTCCGTCTACTGGGTATAGACCACTCTAAGAGTTAAGAGTATTTCATTTATCTCCCTCCCTAGTATAAGAGGGAGCAGGAATGTGATTTAGAGGAACCTTGTTCTGGGTATAACTAGAACTGTTAACACAGATTTTAAGTATAACTATTTTTCAATTAAATTTACCATGAGATTTTTTGTGAGAGTTGGTCAATTACTCAACATGAATGCTACATTTGGCAACAGATATTTTTAGCAAGTATGTGGATATTTTCCTCTTGCTTTGTTTCAAGTTCTGCCTGCCTGCCTGCTTGCCTGCCTGCCTGCTTGAGCTCCTTCTCCTCTCCAGGCATTCACTTCCACCCTCCACCCCCACTCCGCCCTGCCCCAGCCAACTCTATAGGAGGAAATGGGCTTTAGAATATTCTACCGAAATTTAAGTAGCAAGTTTTCTCCTGCATTTACATATCTGTCTTTGCTTCAATTTTACACTTTTCACGTAGAAAACAGCTAAAAAACAAGTATGTGATTCTCATATTTGACTGCTGGCCTGACTTTGTGCCATTGACAGTTCTTTGACGGATAAGGAATCATTAGTGAACTGAACCCCTTTTTGTAAATGAAAGAATGATAGTCACAACAGCTTTAAATTGAAGGACAAGGGAGGGCAGCACTTCAGCAATGATTATGTGGGCAATGCACAGATGAGGTCACTTGACGTTAGCAGGACTCATTAGTTCAGTCACTGTGCTATTGACTGTGCATGTGTTGCTTCTTGAGTAAGCACAGCTCTGGCAAGGGTCGATCAGGGCTCTGGCAGACCTGGACTGGCTCCATCTGCATCCTGAGTATTTGTGTAGCAATGACCATAAACCCTTGGGTCATGCCAGAAAGAAGGCATAGGACAATTAGGGACTAGAAACAATGCAAAGAACTTACTTGTACTCCAGCTATAATATACATTTATATTGTCATTTTACTTGGGCTTTCCAACTCCATCTTATGTTGCCTAATATACAGCCAACTTCATTTGAAGGTGGCTTTGCATTAGGCACATAAATGTACATAAAAACATAGATATGACAGTTTGCTGTTCAGTATTGTATGACCTCAAGAACAGGAGGTATATGATTTGCAGGATGGTGGGTCTCATTTTTAGCCAGCTCTTTGCTTAGAGCTGGGCAACTAAAATCTACATTTCATAAATATCTCTAAAGTGACAGCCAAAGAGAGGCAAGTGCATTAGCCAGTTGCCAGGTGTTGGTAGTGATAACATAAATGTGTTATTAGGCATCTTTAAAACATCACTGCCAAAAGAGGACAGAACTTACCTACCTACAAATACTATACTCAACAACCCCCAAACAACAGCGCTCCCATATGCCCCCGTAAACTATATGAATAAGGTAGATATGAGTTTGGAGAGGCTGTTTAGATATTAGATTGCTCATATAGATGTCACCTTTTGGGTGACTTTGAGAACTGAAATTCATGCAGTGGTTCCTCTACAGCTATGGACAATTCTAGGTGCTTCTGGCATCTATGAGAGGTAATTTTGTGTGCAATATGGATTTAGGCAGTGGATTTAAGTTGTCTTTCAAGTGAGAGCTGCACCTTGCTAGTATCCCGGTAAAAAGGACATCTTCAGAGCTCAAAGCCCTTTGACTGAGACTTTTCTGGATGTGTGGAGATATGCTTAAATTCTGACTTTTTTTTAGAAATCAGAAAAAGCTTTGAAGATCACTCTATGAATGTTTATGCAAGTAGATAATGATACTGTACAGTTGTTTACATGCACATTTATTCTATTACTGAACTAGCAGTGATTTTCAGTTTATGTTGATTTTTAAAAGAATGTTTTCTTTTTCTTACTGCAAATAAAATAGCTATCTGATACTTTATTTAACAAGATCCAAGCTGTTACAGTTTGTATCTCACTGTTGTATAAATGAGATTCGACAGTGGCATTCCGGAAGACTTTCAAATTAGTTAAGGGAATGGAACGGAATAGAAGAAAGAGCGAAGTGAAGTGAAACGAAGCAAAGAGAGAATATTTTCAGTTGGAAGGGACCTATAATGATCACCTAGTCCAACAGCCTGTCCTCTTCAGGACTGACCAAAAGTTAATGCATATTATCAGGCCCGTGCCCAAAGGTCTCTTCAAGCTTGGTGCATCAACCACCTCTCTAGGAAGCCTATTGTAATTATTTAAAAAAGTATCACTAAAACCTGATATAGCAGATATTCCTGTACATGACCTAAATACAGAATGTCATTAATGTTGGTAAGGATTCAGTAGTGAATTGTTGCATTTAAGTTTTCATTTTCATAATTTTGTGATGCAAAATTACTGAAGAAACTTAGTTGTGGGAAAACAGGAGAATATAGAACTTTTGTCAATGATATTAAGGAAAACTACAAATAGTCTGTAATTGATAATTATCCTTAGAAAATATTTGTTAATCATTATTCAGCAAAATATTTTGTATCTTTCCAACTATTTGATAATTATTGGTTACCAGAAATATAAGGGAAAGCATTTTCTAATCATTCTGAAAACAAATTGTTTCAGTTGATGAAATTGAAATCTGAAAGAAAGAGAGATATATACTATGCAGTCTTGAACAGAACAATCGACACAGTATTTTATTGGGCTAAACATAGAAAGAGCTATCAAATCTAAAGCATGTGTATAAAACTCCACCATTACTGCAGTAATGAGTACAGAGTAAGATCATTTTTGTTTTATAACAATGTAGTATCTATTTATAAAATATCTACAACAAATAAAATGTTTATTGATGAAAAAGTCTTTAAAGTAAGTTGTACCATAAAAATTCTCAGATTGTTCGAAGAAAGAAGAAATTGATACTAATCAGATATGAAATCTGTGTAAAAAGTAAGAATACCTGTGAGGAACTGAGCACTAAAGCACGCTTCATCTTTTATAAGGTTAACTATAGGCATGTTGAGCTAGGTTTGAAACCATTTCTAAAGTTATGGAAATCATGAGAAGAAAAATGTGCTGAGGTTTAATAAGGATCATAAACTCCTCATTCAACAGTTCCCAGACTGCAGTGCATGTACTAGAATAAGTGTGTGCCCTAATGATCCTCATTAAAATTTCTAAGGTGATGTGCTGAGTACTTCTGAGTGTCTCAGGGTCTGAAAATCGCTTAGCTGATTATAGATTTGTCATGCTGTGAAGATTTTGTGAGATGTTTTTAATTTGAAATACCTCACGTTGTAAGGTAGAAAGGAAGGGTGAGGATTCCAAGAACAGTTTGACTGCAGGGAAAAGAACAAAAACCCTAAGCATCTGGGGTGTGATGAATTGTACTGTAAAGTTCAGATTCCTGTTCTAAAGCAGACTTCAGAAAATTGCTAGCTCATACCCTGTGTTTGGCTAGGATTGAGTTAATTTTCTGGAGTTAATTTTCTTACAGTGTAGCATGATGATAAACTGTGGTAACTAGAAATATAAATTTCTTTTCTCACCCTGGAACTGAAATTTCAACCATATTTCAACCATAGCCTGATGTTCTTTGGGGACAGAATTAGCCATTATGTTTTGGACAAGCAGGTAAGTTTTACAGTAGTTTCAAGGCTGCTATAAATTACATCAGAAGTCAAGAGTGGACCAACATAAGCACTGAAACAGCTATGCCTTAAAAATATTTCTGAAATATATGCAACAGTGAAAAAGATGAACACCTGAAAATTTCTGTCTGGCTAAGGTGTGTGTTCTGAAATTAAATTTTGTACTGCAATTGTTTGCAGTGTATTAGGGTAATTCCCTACCTATATCAAGCAGAATTTCACTCTGGACCTGTAATGTCAATGGGACTATCCCCGTGGATCCCAGTGGGCATTTGGTCAGGCCCTCATTTCATGTGGATTCAACATTGTGGCCTGATTTCTTAAATACGTATATATCTGTGACTATGCATGTAATTCCTGCTGAAGTGTGTCTGTGGTGTATGTATATTAAACAAGAAAATGAGAACTCGGTCTTTAAAAGAAAAAAATTATAAACTCATTTGCCTTCTTTTGTTTTTCCTTAGCAAAAAACTTACTCCATCACAACTTTGCTTGTTGCTGAAGCTGCTCTTTTTTTTTTTTCCTCAGCTTTGCTTCTAGCTGGATGCAATTTTCCCCTCACTTAAATTGTTCAATGCAGATCTTTCCTCCTTTTGAAATCTGAGAGGTTTGCTGCTATTCCCCAGCTTCCCTCTTCCACTCAGTAGCTGTCAAAGCATGGCCTTAAAGTTAATGAATCCAAGACAGCAGGACCCAATATGTTGCTGAAAGTAACTTTCTGTTTTAATTCTAAACTGTGTTGGAATATAGTTTTACGTTATCTGATCAATTTAGATTTGATTTACGTGAGCAGGTCACGTCTATGTTTCAGCAATCAAGAGCAGTTGATCCTTAATGATCTCTTTCTGACTATATACAAACATATGCGCAAGAAAAACAGAGGGCTTATCTATTGTAGCAAAACCAGGTTTCAGGTAGCATGATAAAGCCATGATCTACTTCCCTTTATACCTGTGGATTGAATCACAAGTCTGTAAATCCCCATCAAGCAATGGGGTTTATAACAATGAAAACTTTCAAGCTGAAAATAACTGGTGTGTAGCCGCTGACAGTGGGCACTGCTCAATATGGGCGCAGTGGGGTAAGACTAATGGCCTTTCCAGTACACAGAGAATTCCCCATTTAAATCTGAGATGTAGAGCACAACCCAACTGCTCTCTCACGTGTGTCCTTTACCCTGAAGGCTGTAGAAGGAAAAATGTTTGCTACTTGCAGTGCTAGTTTACTAACCAAGAACAACAATATTATAATATATGCCCAGGATTAAATAATTACCTGTTCTCTCTGAGCAACAGGAAGAAACAAGTCTGTTTTGTCTCAGAGGACTTTTTTAAACAGTAAAGTCTGACGCTGTCCAGGACCTCTTGTCAGTGTAAACTGCATATTTAATGTGACACAGTGGCACTAAGAACAGTATGTCAAACAGAAAGAAAAAGCCTGAAAGGCCTGGGGTTTGTTTTGTTTTGTTTTGTTTTGTTTTGTTTTGCCTTTGCCTCTCTGTATGCATACATACATTAAAGCAAATCCAAACAGTAAATTTCTCACCTTTCTGTTCCTTAGCATGGTTTTTATGCCTTATTCTAAAAAGTACTAAGCAACCACAGAACCCCCTTGAGACAATTAATGCTCTTGATGTTGAGTAACTTTAGGACTTAAGGTTATAAATAAATTTCTGTATACGTTAGGAAGTGTGATAAGGTAAAAAATGGAAAATTAATTTGGTGTGAATACTATTGACTGCATCCCTTATGATATAATGTAGAATTAAAAATTTAGTTTTCAATGCCTACAAAAGCACCTGGAAATTTGTTTGCATTGGACACTTTATGTTGTATAAAACAGTGAAATTAAAATTATCTGCTAGTTTTCATATAATTTTGATACACATAATTTTGATACAGGGTTGACATATTGTGACTCTGCACTACTTTAAAACTAGCTCTGTGAAATGGTATACACATGAACATGAAACGCAATTTTCTTTCTCAGCCAAAGGCACTCATATTTTCATCGTCATTAACCAGTTTCCCTCACATTCTAGTGTTTCGATGAATAAAAAAATCCAACACATTGTGTTGCTGATATTTTTTTTTAACCTCAGTTGATTTCTATTCTTATATAGCCATTTCATTTTTTTCCACTTTGCTTTTTCCAACACTTTCTCTTGCATCTTTATTTTATATATCACAGAATCACAAGGTTGGAAAAGACCTTTAAGATCATCAAGTCCAACCATTCCCGTCTTAAGCTAAACCATATCCCTAAGTACCTCATCTACCCTTTTTTAAACACATCTAGGGAAGGTGACTCAACCCCAGACCTGGAGAAGGAGGACCTGGGGGTGTTAGTTGACAGCCAGCTGAACATGAGCCAGCAGTGTGCCCAGGTGGCCAAGAAGGCCAATGGCATCCTGGCCTGTATCAGGAATAGTGTAACCAGCAGAAGTAGGGAAGTGATAGTTCGATTATACTCAGCTCTGGTGAGGCCACATCTTGAATACCATGTTCAGTTTTGGGCCCCTCACTACAGGAAGGATGTTGAGATGCTAGAGCGCATCCAGAGGAGGGCAACAAAGTTGGTGAAGGGTCTTGAGCATAAGTCCTGTGAAGAACAGCTGAGGGAACTGGACCTTTTTAGTCTCGAGGAAAGTAGGCTGAGGGGAGACCTTATTGCTCTCTCAACCACCCTCAAGGAAGTTGCAGAGATGCTGGGGTTGGTCTCTTCTCTCCGGTTGCAAGTGATAGGATGAGAGGAAATGGCTTAAAACTGCGCCAGGGCAGATTTAGGTTAGATATCAGGAAGAATTTCTTTACTGAAAGGGTTATTGAGCATTGGGATAGGCTGCCCAGGGAGGTGGTGGAGTCAGCATCCCTGGAGGTATTTAAAAGGCATGTAGCTGAAGTCCTTAAGGATATGATCTAGAGGTTGATTAGTCAGAGTTAGGCTATGGTTAGACTTGATGATCTAAAGGGTATCTTCCAACCCAGATGATTCAATGATTCTATTTCCTCATTAAATTCTCATGTGATTCTGATGCAGTCACAGAAATAGCTCTAATTAATTTCACAGAATCATAGAATCATTAAGGTTGGAAAAGACCTCCAAGATCATCTAGTCTAACTGTCCCCTTACCACCTATATTACTAATTAAACCATATTCCTAAGTAACCCATGCAACCTTTCCTTAAACAGTCCAAGGGACAATGACTCTACCACCTCCCTAGGCAATCTGTTCCAACCTGTTCCAATGCCTAGCCATTTAGTCTAGAAATAGTGGTTATCCACCTTTTACCTGCTTGTTCATGTTTTGGGTTTTTTTGAAGACCTGAGAAGACAGTGATGAAAGATTTTGTGTGTACCAGGACTCATGAAGACATTTGGCATTGTCTGTCATTTCTCTGTACTCCCAGTACATTCTTCCTTAAATGGGATAACTAACCTTTTGCTAAAGGGCTTAGAGGTTGATTGATAAAATAGGCTGTGTGTTAACTAAGTTATGGTATTATTATAAAATGTTAAGTTCTGCTCTGATCTAAAGCCTAAGCTGTCTTCATTTTAATTTAGTTTTTGTTGACTTCATGTGTCACAACAGGAGCTCAGAAATTCATGTAAAATTCAAAGTGTGATTGCAGTATAATTCATAAATCAGGTCTTTTCCTCACACTCTATTATAATATGTGGCTTTTGAAATCTCAAAATGAATTGACCTTTCTTCTTTATGTTCATTTCATGTTGTAAAACTATTTTTCAAACATGTCATCAGGCTTTAGGAGTTCTTGAATGTGGTCTGACTCTGTATAACTGTGTTTACACATACTCCTTATATAGTTGTGCTCAGTACAGAAATTGTGGCATTTGAATTCATTCTTCCACAGATATGTTCAACATTTTGGAGAAAGAAGCTAGCTTATGTAGTTCACACAGAGATTGGCATTTAATTCATTAGTCTGTGAAAAATGCTTCGTGAAGCTAGAGTACTTCCATGTCCTAATAAATTTCAGATCTCAAATCTATGCTTAAATATTTTCCCCTTGTTGAGTGAAGCCATGGCATCTGTATACAATGTTAGCTAAGTATTGTATTCATTTCAGACTTAGACAACAAAAAGAGTTTTAAATAAATCTGTACCTCTGGGTTGTGTCTGTAAATCAAGAGATTTTTGCCCACTCTTCTGGTGGTGGTAATGACCCTAGAAAATAACACACATTCACAGAACTCTAGGTGTTGGAAGGGACTTCTGAAGATTATGTAGTCCAACCCCCCTGGTAAAGCAGGTTCACAGGATCCTGCAGGCTGCCCGGGACCATATCCAGGAGGGTTACAAATATCTCCACAGATATATCTGGTGCTCTGTCACCCTCACAGTAAAGAAGTTTTTCCTCCTGTTTAGATGGAAGTTCTGTTTTCCAGTTTTGCCCATTGCTCCTAGTCCTGTCACTAGGCACCATAGGACAAGAACAGAATCAGGTATTTTGAATGTCTGTTTCAAAGACTTTTTTCTGTTTTGTTTTTGTTAGATATGTCATGCCATTAGTTAAGATAATCTAGATTGAAAGGTTGCTGACAAGATATAGTTGTGCACCAAGGAAATTTTAGAAAACCTCTTATGTGTCAGTATTTATGTTTATTAGTTATCATCCGATGAAACATGACCAAAAAGACTCATGCAGTTATAGCCCTGGCAAGCAAGTCTCCCTCTCAGCTAGATGTCTAATTGGTTGCTTTATCAAGTCTCAGCCTGTGCTTTTTTAGCTCTCTGAGCTGGATTTGTGCTGTATCTTCAACCCCTTTGTAAAAATTTCAGCTTTCACCTCTTCAGGCGGTAGCTGAGAAATACAGAAACCATGTAAGGGTTTCATCATCACTTGTTATTTTAGCCAGTCCCAGACATTTGCAGATCTAGAGAAATTAATAAAAACACCCCTTCAGTATTCTTGCTTTGGTTTCCCTAGGCAACCTGACATGCTTCAACTCTCATATCAGAATCCCTGATGGAATCCAGGGGTCTGCTTCTTTTCCACTAAATTCTCTTAAGAGTCATGGGATTAGTGTCCATAAGTGTCTACCTTACCACTCTCCTTTCAAAGTGCCTAGCATCAAAAAATGCATCCCTTATTATTTTCAGCTTCTTAATTCAAGGATTCCATCCCCAGCAGTGTCACATAATCAGAGACCCACGCCAGAATATGTGGGACCTTTACCTCCTTTATGCACTTGAGAAACTGGCTAGCCAATTATTTACCTTAGGAATCTCCAGTTGATTGAAAGATCATAAAAATTAGTGATTTTTCCACTGTTAATTATGTATGAGAATTATTCCTTAGAGATTTATTTTTTTAGAATATAGACAAAATTCATGACAGAAGGCAACCACATGCTTTGTTTAAAATTAGGTCTACAATCTAAGTAAAAGTTTTTCCTAACACAGTTCAGTGGAACTCCAGCTTTTTCTTTTCTTTTTTGTTTTTTTTCAGAACCGTTGAATATCTAGCAATTCAAGTGCCTGATCTAAATACCTACATGTATTAGCTTATTCTTGAAAATAGAAACAAAGGTCTATTTCTGCAGGTAACTTTTTTGTTTCATTGTCAATACAATTTTTGAAAATTAATGTCCTAATATATGCCTTACTATTTACATTAGTCATTAAGTGGCACTTTGTCAAGTAGGTACAATCTATGAAATTTTGTGAGTAACCACTACCCTGCTAGCAGTGAATGATTGTTCTAGTGAATGACTATTCTCACTGTATAATAAATTTCTTTCTCATATCAACTTGAAATATCTCCTGATGCAACTTCTACATATTGTCCCTTGCCTTCTTGATGTGGCTCCTAGTGAAGAGAGAGTATTAACCTTCTTTGTAGTTTTCCTTTAAGTACTGAAATGCTGTGATGTGGTCCCCCTACGCCTTCTATTCTCCAGGAAGAAAAACTCCTTCAGTTTTTCCTCACTGGGCAGCTTATCCAGGCCTTTGATTACCTTTTTGACCCTCCATGAAACCCTATCTAGTCTGTTTGCCTCTTTCTTGAGTTGTGAAGACCAGAACTGGACTCTGTAGTCTGGGTGTGGCCCAACAAGCACTAGGTAGAGTGGGATAATCATGTCTTTACCTCTTCTAGTAATGCCCCTGTGGATGCATTGCAGGACCAGATTTGCCTGTGGTGCACTGTTGACCCATCTTCAGCTTCTTGTCACCCAGGGAACCCAGTAACCTTTCAGCAAGGCTACTTCCCAGCCATGCAGATCCTGTCCTGTACTGGGATCTTTGGTTGTGTCATCCCAGGTGCAGAACTTTGTGCTTGTCAAACATCTTACTAGTCTTAATAGCTCACTTTTCCATTTTGTCCATTACACTCTGTAAGAGGAGAAGAGGAGGCTCAGGGGAGACCTTATTGTTCTCTACAAGTACATGAAAGGAAGTTGTAGTGAGCTGGGGGTCAGCCTCTTCTCACAGATGGCTAGCACTAGGACAAGAAGGAATGGCTGCAAGTTTCATGATAGAAATTAGGAGAAATTTCTTCTCAGAAAGAGTGGTTTGGCACTGGGACATGGTTTAGTAAGTAATATAGGTAGTAGGGGAATGGTTGGACTAGATGATCTTGGAGGTCTTTTCCAACATTAGTGATTCATTGATTCTATGATTGGTCTCCCTTCTGAGGTGTTTACCTCACCACACAGTTTATTGTCATCAGCAGACTTGGTGAAGATGCTTTAAGTCCCATCATACAGATGATTTCTGAAAATAGGGAACAGTGCAGGGTCCAGTAGTGGTACCTGTAGGACACCACTTGTGATAGGATGCCAGATGTAGTAAAAACATCAATTAGCCAATGTCCTATCCTGCAAATCACCTGTCCAACCTGTATCTTGCCAATTTGTGTAGTTTGCCTGTTTCTGCCATGTACAGTTAAAAAAAGGGCTTCTTCAGTTAAGGCATTAGCTATACTACAAGTAAGAGGACTTTCATTTTTCTTTTAAAATAATGTATAATAACTTAATATTGAAAAATCTAAAAAAAAATCCCAATCGTTACTTTCTCTATTTGTTGAGTTTTTAACACCTTTTTACTTTGGGTAACTGCTCAACACCTCTTTTAGGGATTTCCAGCTTAAACATTTAGCAATATCTTTGTACAATTTATATGTGAGACAGTTAGACATTAAAATATGAAAACTGGAGAACTGAAATGATTTCACTAGTACACTTTTCACATTCTGACAATTGGTTGTTCAGATACTTTCTAGTATCCAGTACTTTCTGCTAGTAGGTTTGTATCAGTTTGCTTCATACAAGCTACAAAATAGGCTTTTTTAATGTCTACCAGTTTGTTAAAGTAAAAATTTTGTTATGGGCAAGAGGAACAAAATTAATATTCAAAGTCAATAATTTATTGCTGGTTAAACTACAGTATTAATAGTCTAATAAAATCATTAGTATTAGTCTAGTTACAATGATATTATCACAGTGCAATTTATATGCAGCTATACAAACTATATAAAAAGAAGCTGTCCGGTATCTGTCGCTTTCTGGTGTTATGCTCATTCTCACAAGATTGGTGACTGATTGTGCTGTACAGGCGAATCATCAGCCACCCAAGACCTTTGTCTGCATTAGAGTGATATTGGTTTTTAAAGCTTCTTCTCCCTCACTCAGGGAACACTTGGGACTATTTCCATGTGTTCTACATGAAAATATAAACACGAAAATATGCTTTACGTATTGCTTTTTCTTCACTGGTCTGCAGTGTTTTTCTTAATTTCTGCATATGTCTTTGCATTTTTTTGCCTCTAAAGCTAGCTAATCCATTTTCCAAGATTGCATTTTTTTGATGACCAATAATTGACCATTGGTGTATTATTAATGTCCATTGAGCCCCAGTATCATCCATTACATTTTCAAGACCTCTGCAATCACCACATGCTTTTACTCCCTGGTTCAGTATTTTATTCTAGAGTCATAGACAGTTCATTCTACACAAAATAACTACTTATTTTTACACTTGTTACAAAACTATATATATAGCATGAAGTGTTTCCTCAAAGTATTACACAGAGCTAAGCAAAACCTAGACCAAAGGAAGCCATAGTTACCTAGTCCTTAAATTATTTTTGTTGCGAACTAAAAAAAAAATTGCCCAAGGAGGCCAAGACAACTCATTTCTCCAGGTATAACAGCCACTCATGAACCTACACCACATTAGTTAGTCCAGTTCCTCTTGGAACTCATTTACATTTTTGCTGTCGATTCTGTTCTGTAGAGATTATTTCTACAACTTAATTACATGCTGGAAAACAGATTCCCTTTTGGTTTGACTCTGCTTTTGTTCTTTCTACATACTGGCTAGTGAATAATAGTAGATAAGTGATCCCCAATGAATTTGCTTAAAAATGGATTTATTTTTTGTATATATAAATATCCTTTTATTCAAATAAAACCACTACCCTACTAAATGCATTTCAAAAGCCTATTCATACCTCTTTTTGCTTTGCCTCCTTTATGTTGCACTGGTTTATCTTTCTAATAAAACTATACACTGCTTTCAGAATGTGCATTCACCATGCATTCATACAGTATACTGTACGAATCCGGTAATTTCTGCCTTGTTTTCAATGATTTTTCTAGTAATTGTTAGCTTATTTGTGTTTTAACCATTACCTAGCACCGACCTGTGACTTGCAGAGAGTATCTTTTCTCTTAGATTCTTTACTAGTACCACCAACTCTCTAACTAGTTTCATGCCTCTGTTGGTTATAAAGAAGAATTTATCAGCAGCAGTTATGCTTATAATAAGCAGTCCTCTGAATATTTCTGGCCATGAGGCTTTTAAAATCTTTACTGAAAGTCAGTAGTTAATTTAGAGAGTGTTATTGTGATTGAATCGCCATGTCCATTTTTGAATGTATTATTTTCTTTTTAATGACATAGAGTATACTCTGAGCACTTTTACATGATCAGCAAACTTTCTGCTTCACTTCTGACCCATTCTCCAAGGTTACTCATGCATATGTTAAGCGTCACAGACATATATGCCTGTCCTTGCACAGCCCTTTCTCTGGTCTAACTTCTAACCACCATTTTCCTTTGTTTCCTCACAATTGTGAATATAAAAGGACTTCTTATCTCATAGTGGCTTAATTTCCTTAATAGCTTTTAGTGAAACAACTTGAAAGCTTTTTGAAAATGCAAGTATACTTAATTGATCACAACATCTTTGTTTACCTTCTCTATGAGTAAAAAAATAACCAAACTGAAGCAAGCCATTTTCTTAGGGAAACAGTCTCCAGGATACTTTGCTTATAAACATATTTCCTTATTCTATTCTTTATGACATTGATCTGCCTGGAATGAAGGTCAGCTTTCCTGGGCTATTATTCCTTGATCTCTCCTAGGAGATTTTTATCGGATTATATCACATTTGCTACCTCTTGGTATGGAGGCTGACTTAAATAATAAGCTGTACACTGCAGCAATTTCACATCTGAGTTCTTTTAGAGCTCTTGAGTGAATACCATCTGCTCCTGGCAGTTTGTCACTATTCTGCTTGTTCTAAATCCTATTCTATTGACAAACCAGTTGGAGATGATTCCTCAGTGTCCCCTTCTGTAAAGAATGACTCAGTTATGGAAACCTCATCTTCAGGCCTCATGAGGCCTTGCCTTCCTTGAATACTTCTTTCATAGGTGATCCTTTTATATTACAATTCACTGGATATAGCTACAGTGGCGAGGAGTCCAGACCAATCTGTAGAGTAATACAGCTGTAGATGAGGACCTGCTATGCCACTATCCATATTTCATGATGCATTCTTTATGTATATTTTTAAAATTATATCTATTTTTAAATAAATATATATTACCTGGACATCCTCTTCAGTGCAGCAAGATCCCAGGATAATACTTTGGGTATGGCAGCTCTAAAGTTTTTGTTAGGACTCTCTCAAGTTCCCTGTTGGGTTTCTTTCTTTATAATGGTATCAGCACTGATTGGACCACACTTTTATCAGACAGTTGCATGCTGACCTGCCGTTAAACTTTGTGTGTTCATTTTATCAGGTAACATAAGTTATATGTAGACCCTAATACAAAAGCTACATCCCAAGGGTAGAAAAAAGGAGAAAGAAGGGATGATTTTCATTTCAGTGCCAGTTGCTTCCCCTGAAAACAAGCCGTAGGAGTAACATTGGTATTTACGCACTAAAGGACATAACAATAGTGGCGCTAGAACCATGGGGAAAAATATTGCCTGGAAGCACTGGAAAACAGTGCCACAACAGCTTGGCTGAAAGAGTTGAGAGATGCAGAGAAAGACAGCTACTAAGGTGTAACCAGAAGGCCCTGAGCAGTACAAAGGCACTGAAAGCACTGTGCCCAGTGGGAGCAGGGATGGCATGGACAAACTCCATTCTTGATCCAAACTGCAAGCTACTAATGCATGTCCAGCATTTCTGCCTCTAGGCAACATCCTGACCCTGCTGTTTCTGGGGAAAAAAGTAATTCAAAAAATCATTTTACAGACGATAGGGACATTTTAAATTTAACTGGATATAATTAGCAGTATTTTAATTTTTCCCATTTAGAAATTATTTGTTTGTTAAGGATATCTTTCTAACCCTCTTAGCCTTTTCCTTTTCTAATGAACATTTTTGGTTTTTATTACTTTGAAAATGTTTTTTGATTTCTGATATATAACATCATATTGTATAAAAATATATTGGGTTTTCACCAAATACTTTTGACTCACTTTTAAATCACCTTCCATTTCTCTGCATCTTCCTTTTCAGAAGTTAAAGATGCATTGCTATCACAGGAAGTGGGAGTGATAATATAATGCAGCATATTATATAGTAGTGAATTGTATTCAGAAAAAGATACAAAGAGTTATAATTAGTCACCTACTCTTATTTGAAAATCAGTGATAGCTGGTTTCTTCTAGCCCTTTTCCTTCCCATTCTCCCCTCCCCAGCTTTGGGTATCTCCTATCTTGTGTTTAAGCAGCATGACACATAAGCTGTGAACCATATTATAGGCCTTCCTACATAGACATAAGGATAAAATAGATCATTCAGTATCTGCTGACTCTTTCATAATTAAACTTACCATAAATCACACAAAGTATTTTCAGATCCTTGAGATACAGTTTCCATAAAGAAAATTATTGGTAATCACCACTCTGCACTCAGAAAAGCTGTTCAGAGGGAATAATTCATTTAAATTCTAACTATTCTTCTATAATTTTTAAACAGAAACTAACTCATGAGGACTGAAATAAAAAAAGCCATTTCAAACTTGAAAGGCTCCAAAATGTGGTACTCTATGTTTCTGTGATTATAAAACAGTTTAGGTAAGAGTATGTCTAACATATCTATCTTTGTATCTCTCCTGGGTTTTCTGACATTAGAGGACACAGTACTTGGTACACTGCTCACCAGCTGGAATTACTTACTGTTAATAGACACCAAGGAGATATAGGGGTGTAATAACTCAAGGTTTTTTTGAGTGTGATAGGAAAGAAAAGAAGTAATGGATTTTTCTCCACTCGTTGCATTCACTGCATAGATTCATTTCTGCCTTACTTGTATTCTATTTCTATCAAACTGGTCAGTAAAAAAAAGAGTAAGACACTTAATTTCTATTAAATAACCTACAGACTCACTAACAAAACAGAAGAAGAGTAATAAACCTCCCGTGGAAACAGTCCTCTCTCTACCTTTTCTTTATCAGTTAAACAATGCTGGTTTTCTGACTTTCAAATTTTCACATTTATAGAGCAGCACAGGAACCAATTGAAGGCTGTCTATGTGCTGACCCAACCTAAAAAGTGATGTGTGTCCTTGTATGCTTTTCTTTGTTTAGGTAATTGAATAAAGTGATACAGTTGTTCACAGAGGGGGTGCAGGTGATTTTGCCAGTGTATTCCAACACAGCAGAGATAGCAAAGATCTTTCTCTGCTTCTCAGTTACTTGAAGTTCCTTGAACTTTGACATGTAATTTGGCCACTGGCATTTTATAGAAAGATGAAGGTGACAGATGTTAAAGTGATATTTCATTTATCTGTGTACTGATAAAAAAATACTTGAATGTAGAGCACTAAAACATGCTTATATAACTTTGCTTAAATTTATGTTATCATCTTTGAGGAAGTGGAATTCCTATTTTATAAATTGTTAATTTCTCCCAATTTACCTACACAACTCAGTAGTGTTATATTTGGCATGGATAGCTCTGTATTATATTTTACAAATAAGTTGCTCAACCATTTCTTAGTGATGACATGATAGTCAACGAGTAGGACACCAGATCTAAACCAGGCAAACTAAAAATCCAATGCTTTCTGTTAAGAAAATACTTAAGGAATTCCCATGGCAAACTAATACACAAAAAGACTAAACACTATTGCATTATTATTCTTTTCTTCACTGTATGATGCAGTATGTGTCATATCTTAGTATTATTTTGTATTTTTTACTCCTGTGTGTAGTCCACTGTTTCCAGTAGCAACTAGACAAACACCATGTCAATTATAATGGATGGAAACTGAGAATAGTATATTTATTCAAATTGAGGTGTGTTTTTTAACATTAAGAATGGTTTTCAAATCTTTTTGCAAATGCAGTGATACACAGCTAGCACGGTATCATCTGCAAGAGAAATGTAGCATCAATAATGTAAATGAATATTCTACATGGTATTTCCTAAGAGTGAGCTTCAGAGAGTAATGAAGTCTATATTGCCTTATTCACAGTCTTTTTAGACTGTGAGTCCAGTGGGAAATCTCACAAGAGGAAGCTGTTAGGATTTTCAGCATTTCTAGCACTAGACTGGAATTCTATGATAATAGATTTTCTTTCCTCTTGAATGTCATTAAAATAGTACAAGCTGGGAAGGGCAGGAAAGTATATAGGGGGGAGGCAGGGGTTGGGGGTCAATCTATTGTTTTCAGAAAGGCTTTGTCTCAATTTGAATTGAATGTCTGAGGTGCTTGATTTTTTGGGGATAAAAATGCCTCTTTATGGAATTATTTTTTAAAAATAAAGCAACATAATATATATTAAAAATGCCCTTGAAATAATGTCTACAAGCTCAAGAGAAGTGAGCTGCAAAAGCTTCAGACCACTCTACCAATGCTTATATCTTTGGAAGGAAGCAGGTTAAGTGGTCAGGAGAAGACACAAGACAGGCCATGAAATCTGAGAAATTGTGGGCTCAAGGATTTGTGCACTGCCATTTGATTTCTCCTAAGCTTTTCAATCCGTGCCCTTTGAAAACTAATGGCATTTGATAGTGGACAGGCAAAACATATGCATTTTTATATTATCAGGAGTGATTTCCAACCAACAGGAGACAATGCTGTATCCAAATGAAAGAGAAATAATTTTCATCTCTAGCCTACTAGAGACTGTGAGAAATTTTCACTGCACAACTTCAGTGAGAAGTTCTAAGCTCATAAACATGTCCTGTGCTTGGGCTCTATGTCTTGTCAATAGTAATAAAATGCCTATTTGGAAAAACGGATACCTTAAGGTGTTACCACAATTGAATTGCACCCTCAGTGGATGAACTTGAGCTGCATACAGAAAGAACTGTGGTACTCAAGGGAAGTTAGTGAGGCTTCCACCCCATTTATGCTTTGAGATTTCTGAAAATAAGTCTCTTGTTAGTTTCTCAGTAGAAATATTTTCAGATCAAGTTTGCTTCATAGGACACAGGATATTTTACTTTTGCTTCTTCAAGCTCAGTAATTTTTTCTTACTGAAAAAATAAAAAAGCATCTTTCTTCTTCTAGCCATTAAGACATAATAATGTTGCTGACATACAGTATCAAAAAGTTGATTGTAAATTGTCCATTTCAGAACCTAGTGCTTTTGTACCTATACTCTTATGGCTACAGCTCAAATAATTTTTTGCCATTTTTACCTTTTGATTCAGAGATCTTGCTCATAAAAAAACTGCTGTAACTCTAGGCTGGCAAGTGTTTTTATTCTTCTTTAAATGCCATTCCAAGTTTGAAGAGTGCTTCACAAAGAGAAACGGCACATTCTTAGAAGTATGTCAACTCTCTTGCACTAAAATCTGTTAAGACACAGACAATCATTTTCTGTTTCAGCTTATGCATGAGTCACAGAAGAGTCCATATCCTTTGCCTTTATACCATTTAAACATTTTGTAAGTCCTCTAAGAAACAATGTATTTTAAACAATGCTTTTGCTTTTATTTACTACAAAACCTCTGCATTCAAGTTTTCTTGTCTAATGACTGCTTATATTATTTGGCACTTTTACTATCAGGATTTTAGGAAGATGCAGTTGTTTTCTTCTTGTAAGCACATAAATTATGACAGTAATTTTTAAAAATGTAAAAATAAAAATATGGCATTAGAATAATGTCTAAGGCTGAACAGTAAAATAATCTACAAAGATAATTTTTCTCCCTGGCATTTAAAATTAAAATTTACCAATTCTGTATGCTATCACACTTTTTCTTCCTCAGTTTCTCATACATAAAATTGGAGTTTATTGTGCAGTTTTGTTTTCACTTAGGGGAATTGACAGTACCAAAAGGTTACATTTCCAAATTTTACTTCTATCAACAAAAAAAATTAATAGAAAAAATTGGTGTTTTGAATGTACAGTAAGCTGAGTGGCGAAAAGCTTTCTCTATTGGGGCATATCTGCAATGAGTTCTCCTCATATTATGAAGTTTTAGACATACTTATCTTGATTTATATCTTTCTCTTGTAACCAGAAATCTTAATTTTTAATCAGCCGGGACTTTGAAAGTTTGAATTAGAAAATAGACTTTCTTCCCATATAATCCCTGTATTTACAAGGCTTTGTACTGAACTGCAGTTTCTGCACTGTTGCCTCTAAAAAGCCCCTTTACCATAACAACATCCCCACAGAAAGCAGCTGTGCCAAACCCTCTTCTTATATATAAGAGAATTACATGAACTTGGTGTCCACTAACTTTGCAACAAAAATGATGTTTCACAATATTAATGTGTGATCTACTCTCAAAAATTCAGTAGTGTGGCATTCTGCTTTCACCTTTATGCATTTTATATGTGACTGGTTAGCTATTTCATTCTTTTTATTGTTGATGGCCTTGCTAATTTGAGGGAGAAGGTGTAGTTGCTAGCCAAAAGATAAAATACTGAAAGGTTAAGGCAATAAAGCACATTACTATATTTCATGGCAGAGAAAATCACTTACCTGTAATTGTTGTTCAGTGAAGAAGTGAAACATTCGAGCATCCACTTCTTTATGGTTTTCCTTGACAGTGACCTGGTGTCTCAGTGCCAGATAAAACAAAATGCTGGGCAGATTTTGTAATAACTTTTGTCTCTCTTCTCAACCCAAGTGGCCTTTTAAAGTGTCACCAGTGAAAGGAGTCTAGATGTTTTGAGGGAACAGGAATGATCCAATAATAGAGGAACGTATGATTAGTGTGCAATTTTGTCATGTATTCATTCATCTTTATAATATTTAGACCTTAGTTTTGCCTGGCAGTATGCTGATAAACATAAGCAATTCCAAGTCTTCCCATCCCATGGTCTGACCAAAAGTCAGTTCTTCATTCACTACAGTTCAGCAAGGTTTGGGTGATCTCCAGGTGGTCCTGAAGTTTGATGTCTGTTTAATGTCTCTTCACAGTCCCATCAGTTATTCTTAAATCCTTTCTGTCATTCAAGAATGAGTAGTTTAGAAATCAGGTGAGGTATCCAGTCCTTGATAATCTGTAATCTTGTATGTTGTAAATCTTGCAGCTGAAAGGAAGTCAGGTTGTGAGTGGCATAAAAAATTCTCAGTAATTGTTGTGGTTTTGTGTGGCAGGGTTCTGGTGGTGGAGTGGAGGGGCTGCATGGGTGGCTTCTGCAAGAAACAGCTAGAAGCTTCCTCTAAGTCCATCAGAGTAAATACCAGGCTCAAGTCTGGACCCGCCGCTCACCAAGGCCAAGCTCATCAGCAATGGTTGTAGCAACTCTGTGAATCAAATTTAAGAGACAAAAAGTGCAAGCAGCTGCTTTTTTTCACCAGAGAAGGGAGTGAGAAGATGTGAGAAACTGTGCAGACACCAGGGTCAGTGAAGAAAGCTGGGGATGAGTTTCTTTAGGCACCAGAGAGAGAGATTCTCCTGCAGCCCATGAAGAAGACCATGGAGAACCAGGTTGTCCCCCCACATCCCATGGAAGATGATGGGGAGCAGAGATCCTACCTGCAGCCCATGGAGGAGGTGGAGACATGGAAGATGCTGTTACCTACATTGGCACAAGCTCCCAGCAGGACCTACAGCCTGTGGAAAGAGGACCACGCCAGAGGTGTGCTGGGGAGTACAACTTGCAACTCTGTGGGAGACCAGGCTGGAGCAGTCTGTGTCTGAGAGACTGAGAGACTTATGACTGCACCCCATAGAAGTGACCCACACTGGGACAGTTGGTAAAGAGCTGAATCCCCGTAAGAAAGGACTCACACTGGAGAAATTAATGGATAACTGTCTCCTGTGGGTGGAACCCCACACTGGAGTGGGGAAAGAGTATGAGGAATGCCCCCACGCCTCCCCCCTGCCTCCCACTAAGAAGGAAATCAACTTGTGAGGAACTGATTGAAACCCCCATTCCTCATCTTACCCTGCAACATGGTGGGGGAGGAATGGAGAGAAATCATGAATAAATGATTCATGTGAAGAAAGGAGGGGTGGGGGGACGTGTTTTAGGATCTTGTTTTACTTCTCATTATCCGACTCTGCTTTCATTGTGTGTGTGTATTGTGTAGTGTAATAAATTAGATTATTTTCTTTTTTTTTTTATTCCATGTTGAGTCTGTTTTGCAATTTGCAATTTGATGCTAATTGCGGAATGATCTCTTCCTGTCCTCATCTCAACTCCTAAGCCTCTCTATAGATATTTTCTCCACTGTCCAGATGAAACAGGGAGTAATAGAATGACTTTGGTGGGTGTCCGGCCTCCAGTCAGGATCAAACCACCACAGTAATCTAAGAGGCAGATTTCATTCTCTGATGCAGTTAATATCACATTTAATGCAAAATCATCTGTGTAGTGCAAACATTGGGAGAGAAATGAAAGTTCTGAGTAGTATGTATCTTCAAGTAAATTACACAGCTTGACATATCTGGTAGCAGGACAAGCTGTTAATGGGATTTTCACCACAGTCTAGAAAGGGATACACAGAATTTATATTATCCTGTAGTTTGGTATGACCTTTTCCTTTAACAATCTGTGAACTACCTAAGCCCCACTCTGAGAGTAAAAATATTGCATGTCTTCTTTCCTGACTCACTGGACTTGTTCATTGGAATGGGATTAGGAACAGATAGTATTTTCTTTCAAAGCAGGTTGCATTCAAATATTCGTAGTGCTAGCTGTAAAACTTGCTTGTGGACTGTCCTTTGATGTCTAACCTTTACAACCCATTTCAGCCTGTGGCCTGTAGCAACTTACTATGGAAATGGAGAGAGGAAGATTTGGGTGCATATTCTATACCCGTGCATATTTCTGGAGTTTCAAGGATTTATCATTTGACACGATAAAAGTTTGTCTCACAGGTGGGAAAAACTGTATAAATTTTCAGTCTTGTGCAATGAACACTGTAAAATTCTATATTCAGTTTAATTTAAGCAAGAATTCTTCTGAATACAAATGCGAGCATGTTTGGCTGCAAGAGAACTGCCTCTTTTGGGGTGATGGGCACTGGCTCTCAAAGGTTGGCGAGTAGTGCACTATAGGAGACAGCTGCTTTGAGGAATAGATTTCTCAGTGACACAGCTCACTATTTTGCATAACATAAAATTGTAGTTGGCCTAAACATTAAAAAAAATGGTTTATAAGTTCATTTCATGCCAGACACATGAAATGAGCAGAAAGTCACAACCTTCTTTGTGGTTAAAAACCAGTATAACAGTTGTTTATACTATTTATATTGTTAGTATAAGTTGTCTAGCAGAAGCAGCCTGGCATGATGTCCAATACTAATATGGGAAGCTGCAAGCAAATACCCCGTGTACATGATTTTTACACTCCAGATATTCATTTTCTAATCATTTCTTAATCACAGTGGTTAACACAGGAGAGTGTAATTATTATTGGCAGCACAGATTGGTTTTAACAAAATTACTTCCCTACTTATTATCATATTACCATAGTTACATTATTATTACAGAATAACCTTTACTTAATTACTAACCAAAAGCAATTATGGCAAATGATTTGAACATTCTAATTTAGTGAAAATATCTTACTTCCCTTTATGAACAACACAATGTCATACAGCCAGGTAATAGGATAACTTGCAAATATCGATGTATACTTACTGTAGTTCACAGAAATTCCTTGGGCCAGAGCGTTCCCTACTGTGTTCATACAAAACTAAAATACCGCAGTGAGGTTAACCTGAAGAGAAAATCTCATTCATTTGACTTTCTGTTAAATCTTCACTTTATGTCATGCTGTAATAAAGGTTACAGGTATGCACATACCTTGATATGTGCTTAGTATGAGTCCAGTGTATATCTTTTGTTGATTTTTTTTTTCTTGTAGGAAAGTTACAGACTGGAAATCTGGTCATTTCATATAAAATTTATCTCTAATTGTGGTCCACTGCTATTCAATTTGTGAAACCCTAATTTCAGGTCTGTATTTGTGAAACCCCAATTTTATCTCTGTTTTGGTAAGAGTCATTCCAAGAGTACCTATAGATTTTGCCTATAGAAAAGGAAGATAACTTATTTCATACTCCACCATATTATTTCAGGTTATCCAATTGTTGAGATAGCTCCTTAGAACAGGATACGGTCAGGCAGCTGTAGTACTGGGATTAGATTGATATACAATAGCTATGAACACACAAAAAGGGGTTGTTCCAAAAATTCTAAAGGTTTAAGAGGAAGTAGATAAGAAAAGCCTGTCTCAACTGTCAGTTAAGGGAAAAGTTTAGAGAAAGCTAGGAAACCAGCCACCAAAATAGCTATATATATTAAGAAAGGCTGAAAAAGCAATGGCAGGTTCCATGTGAAGGTTCACAGACTGCAGACTTGCAGCTGTTCATGCTTTCCATATTGCATAGCTCAACAATACTCAGACCCAAGGAACAAGAAGCAATGGATTCTGGAGAACAACAATCCCAGTAAAGCCACAGAGGTTTAGGAAGGAAAATGCCTTTTATTGTGCAATGAAAATATATATTTTTTTTAAAAAAAAATACATTTATGCAGAGCCTAGCTCAGAACTGGGCAAGTTCCTAAAAGTATGAATGCAACTGTTGTGTGGTTCATGAAAGAAGTAAAGAAATGTTACAGGTTATATGAGCTACAAGCTCTAAACCATTGGCAGACAGAATAAAGATTGCTGTCAAACATTTTTAGCCTGCAATTCTATGTTTCTGAATACCTTCTGAGTACTCAGCTAATCAGCTAGCATGGCTGAACTGTGCATACATAGCTTGGCAGACAGGTCACTAGAAAAACAGTTCTACTGCACGTAAGCGAATCATCTTTACATCACTTGCAAAGTGACCACCCTCACTTGGTGTGCTCAGGACGTAGATGTGTTGCATGTGCTTGCATAGGCTTCAGTTGTGCAATTTGTTTATTTTAACCTGAGCTGTCAGCAGT
Source organism: Gallinula chloropus (assembly GCF_964237585.1). Classification (NCBI taxonomy): domain Eukaryota; kingdom Metazoa; phylum Chordata; class Aves; order Gruiformes; family Rallidae; genus Gallinula; species Gallinula chloropus. The sequence continues at coordinate 29,039,863 of NC_140086.1, read as the reverse complement.
TTGTAAACACAAAGTAGTTGATGTTTAGTAGATATCATACCAAAGTTGGTGAAGTCAGTGAGAAGATTAGCAGTTCTTCATGAAGAAGTGAGGATCACTTACACTTTTATTTTTTGTGTGGGGGGGGCTATGTAAAAAAAAAATCCCAAGAAAAAAAGCCCATCAATATTTCTAATGTGCAATGGTTGCTATGAGATATGTAAATAGTCTTTCGTTGCAGCTGTCTAATTGACAGGCAGTCTGAATATAGAATGATTGGCATTCTTCAAGACAAACAGGAAGACTTATTATGCAAAAGACAGAAAGACAGCACTGCCTTGCGATAGTGATGTAACATCCAGCACTGATGCTGTATCAGAGAGAAACAATACAGAGGACATCAGTTTCAAAAGATATTTCATCCAGCTTGTCACAGAATGTTAGGGGTTGGAAGGGACCTCTGGACATCCTCTAGTCCAACCCCTGTGCCAGAGCAGGATCACCTAGAGCAGACTGCACAGGACTGTGTCCCAGTGGGTTTTGAATGTCTCCAGAGATGGAGACTCAACAACCTCTCTGGCATCCTGTTCCAGTGCTCTGCTACCCTCACAACAAAGAAGTTCCTCCTCATGTTTAGATGGAGCTTTCTATATTCAGGTTTGTGCCCATTGCTTCCTCTCCTGTCACTGGGCACCAGTGAAAAAAGACTGACCCCATCCTCCTGACACCAGCCTCTCTAGTATTTGTAAGTGTTCATAAGATCTCCCCAGTCTCCCCTTTTAGTCACAGAAAATAATTCTTAACATGATTACATGGTTTGCCACATAGAAACTATGGGTTTTGCTGGTTTATTTGTTGTCTTTAGCTTTCATTATATACAAGATAGCCTCCACCATTACTCTTAATTCAGCATACCACAAAACTATGTCTGTATGTCTGTGTGCTGGTTTTGGCTAGGGAGGAGTTTTTTACCTCTGCTGCCGGGTAACCCAGTGAACGGATATGTCATTTCATCCCTCCAGCAGTGCACAGGGGCTACGCTGCTTTTTCCAAGGCTATCAGAAACACCTTTGAAGTGATCAGTGCTACCAATCATAGTACTGAGGGCCCTTCAGAATAAATGGGTTGTTAGATTTCATACTAAACTGCAGGCCTCTTCTTGTCAGCATAGACCTAGTAGGACTTTGATGTCTCTATATGCTTTTCCAGTACTCTTTGCTTGAACAGCGCATACACAAAGAAGATCCCAAGATTCAATTGATTCCATGGACATTATGGGAAGAGGAAATATTTGATTGTTAAAAGTGAAAAGAATTCTTTTAGCCTGAATATGGTCATCTCACAACTGCACTTACAGCAATTATATACAATGTCTATCAGTCCATTTCTAATTATATCTATCATAGCATCCTCTTCATGCTTACAACTGCTGTGCATTCATAAGGTTATTCATTGTTCATCTTAAAGATGCTTAGTTTTCTTTGCATAGTTTTTTTTTTTAGGCACTAAGAAGGTATAAGCAGAAAAAACTAATAATTTCCATGTAATTTCCCTTGCCATTGTTAATACATAATTTTATCATTGTACTGGCCTGTTTTATTAATTCTTTGCAACTAGAGCCTGCAGCATTCAGCAACAAAAATAACTCCTCATGAACAGACTCTTTTCAAACTTTCTTTATTCACTACTACTTTCAAGCCTATGTTTAACAGGACCCCAAATCACTCAACTATTAAATTATTTTCATTCTCAGTGTTACCTATTAGAAAACTTGAGGAACTGTTCTTGAAGGAAGATACTCTCCACTCTGAGAGAAAGCAGCATTTTTTAATTTATTCCCATTTTTCAAAACCCTAGTCTTTACTTTTATTCATTATAACAGTCTGCAGTATTATTCAGCTAGTGATTTTTCAGACTTTCATATTTTGGTAAGGAACTTCTATTAAAATCTTTTAAAATGTCTGAATAAATTGTAAGTACTTGATTTACCTTGGACCTTTTATTCTTATATCTTTAATTACTTAGGTAAAATACTAAAGCAAGAAGTGAAATTTGTAATTTGTTTCATGTAGGCCAGACATCGACACAATAGTCTTATCTTACCTAGTGGCAGTAAAACTGTGGGTTTTTTAAACATGAATAATTGCCTGGTTACTAGCCAGGAAAGTCTTTTTTTTATATCTAAACAAGCATTGCACATAGGGGAATTGGAACAATAGTTGAATACTGATTACAGTTATTCATAAATTTTCCCACAGTTTAGATACCTGGAAATAAAAGCATAGTTCTCCTAGACTCACTAAAGCTATAATAACAAAAGTGTAACTTTTAAAACAATTATTTTCCTTTCTTTACATCATTTTAAAACATTGTTCTAGGTGACTAAATATTATCTGAATAAAACAGTAGTTCTTTAAAATATATGGATTTTGTATTTCCTTCATATTTCCTATAAAATGCCCCTTCCTTCATGTTGTAAGTGATATTACGTAGGTATTGCATTAAAGCATATAAGACTTTTAGGGAACATATTGTTTGTAGGTTATGCATTACATAAAGCTGCTTCTGGTGCCTAGTGGAAGGTCAGTGGAAATTTATTTAAATATTTAGCCTGATTTTCGAAGCTGTATATGGTCAAAACCAAGCTGTAAACATGGATTTTCCTCTATTTTTTTCTTGACTTTTTCACAATTAATGGACAAGCAATACACTTTCAAGCACTGATGAAGATCTTTTGTTGCTGCACATTGTTTGCTTCATCTTGGTATCTTCCTACCTTCCACTGTATCAATTTTGTTAAAGAATTGATACGAGACAGATATTTTTAAAATTACACTCAGGTTCTCTGATCAGAACTCATTCCTCCTTTTCCCCAAAGTCTCTAACATGTCTTTTTTTCCTAAATAGCTGAATTTGTTCCGAGAATAAGTATTTGATTAACACCAGCCTAATTTGCTAATGTCCTGACTGTTTCCTGAAATTAAAAAGCCCATATCTTGGAACTGAGAATTCTTAATTCCAGACCTTGTAAGTATTACAGGAGAAGCACTGTTCTCTTATAGGTGGTGAGCCAATAATTCACCATCCTAACCAGTTGGATGGGAGAGAGGATTGGAAGGATAAAGGTGAGAAAACATGTAGGTTGGCATAAAGATAGTTTAATAATTTAACAATAATAATAATATATAATGTATACCCCCACCCCCAGGCAAAACCAGCAACAAAACATTAAAGAGGAAAAGAAATAAACTTAAGAAAAGAACTCCCAGTTGCTCACCACCACCGAGTCAGTCCCTGAGCAATGTCAGGCCTGGTCAACCTCACTTCTCTGTGCAGTTTTGTTTATGAGCTTGATGTCGCATGGTGTAGGATGTCCCTTTAGGACATCAGCAGTTAGGGTCAGTTGTTCCAGCTGTCTTCCAACTTCTCATGCATCCCCCAGCCTCCCCTCTTAGCTGGGAAAGATCTGATACAGATGCAAGTTTAGTTTCACAATAACTGTTTAATGGAAAAATTGTCACGACTAACAATTACTTTTATATTCTAAATTAAAGAGCACTTTAAGATCAATACTATTAAATGTGCTTTTTAGCTACAATTTCCCTTTACATTGCCAGATAATGTCGGCTTTTTTTTTTTGAAAGGAGAAAAGAGCAAAGTGCCATTAGCAAGTAAAAGAAGCAGAGGCAGGAGGGAAATTTCTGTTTAATGGGCAGAGGAGACATTGGGCAGTAAGTACTAACACATGCAAAACCATATACTTTACATTCTAATTCCCTAGCAAAGGTGAAGTAACTAAACATTATTGCAATAGTCCAGAGCTTTGTTGCTGCTGCTGGGAGTTAAATAATAGTGAAAACAAATGGGTACTTTTTTCTATAAACAGCCTTGATAGTCTCTCTCATGGTAGACACTTAAACATTCACTATAACCTGTGTTATACCATCTTCTCTCATGAAAATGACCAAATTCCTCCTCAAAAGCATTAAAACACCTAAAAGAGCTTTTCAGTTTAAATGTCTGAAATTATTTCACTTCCTTGAACATTAAATATTTGTGACTTAAAAGCACTAACGTTTATTTGGATCATTTGTTAAAGAGGAGCACTGTTCTATGGGGAACCTGGAAACTGCCCAAGGTAAGAGTGTATCATCAGTTTTGCTGTGGTTCTTGTCACTGTGGAATTGCCTTAGCAGAGTGTTTCATGAAGACCAAAGCTGGCAAAGCCAATTTTCAATGAAGTGGCTAAAACGTTAATACTGCAAGAATGACCCGTGATTTAAATGTTAGATTTGATGGAATAACTTTAAGATACTTAATTTACCATACTAAATAAAGAAGCTGTGTGGCTTGTGTAACATGTAGGGGTTTAACAGTAAATTTTGGAAAAGGCAAAAATAGCTGCACGTACCTTTGTGACAAGAACCCATAATTATATGCTGGCATAAATAATATACTGCATGGACACAAACTTGTAAGGTAAAGCTCGTGTAAATAGTAGCTGTATTGCAATTGTTAAACTTAGTATCAAGTGCAGTATTGTTACCTGGAAAAAGCTGATTAAAACAGCATAAACCTCTAAAGTTGAAATAATAGTTCTTTGAACCATTACATTGCTGGACATCACTGTTATTGGTAGTGACAAGTTAAAATAAATCTGAGCTCCCCAAATAGTTTATGTATTCACATGTCTTAATAACTTATTTTGCAAACCTGTTCAAAGAACAGCCAAAGAGCACAGGATAGTTTACAAAATTATGAAACTTATTCCTGCCATAAATGCTCAGCTTTCTGATGCATAATGGAAAGATCTCAGCACTCATGCCATCAATAAAAGCAAGGAAAAAGGAAGCATGGGTAGCAGTATAGCTGTCTCTGAGACTGTATCAACAGGTTATAACATAATAGTATGTTGATTTAGGTGCTGAAACAGCTATATTCTTTGTCTTTTGTGTATGATGTCACCTGTAATATTTACATAAAACCACCACCAAAAAAAAAAAACCCTCAAAAAACCCCAGCACAATAATTTTTTCCAAAAAACAGAACTGAAGATCCTATCAAAGGCAGATTTCATAGTTTTTAGAGGAAACAGTGGATCATCATGGATAAGAATTCTGGAAAGGAATGTCTTTGCAGTGTAGGTTACACATAAAAAGTTATAATTCTGTAAGACTGCATAAAAAAAATTTGCAAGAGTCCTTCTTGACCTTGTTCAGGAAATGTCCTCTCAGAGATTTTGCTAATTCAGAAGATTTGACTAACATTAGGAAATACTCCTCAAATTTCTGAATCCTGATAAGTGAAATTGGGTGACTCACTGCTGGAACCTCAGCTTAATAGTTTTATTTTCTTGTTCTATTTTGTGACAATGTTTCCACTCAAAATTATGTTCTAGAAATATTTTTTTTATTTTTCCCCTAAAAATTTCCTGCTAATTCCAATGAAATTTGGAAGAACTACCTTGGTTCAGAGATGATAAAGCACTATGAAATCCTTGCAGATTAGGTTCTGTTAGGTGGTGTGGTTATTTTTTACAAATAATTTCTTTTCTTTAAAAATCATCAAAAGATTTCCTAGGAATTCTTCATCACACCTACAGTATCAAGTAAGGCTTTTTTGCATTGTACTTTGAGGACCATCATTTTGATGATGTATGACTTTAAGTGTCAGTGCCTTTATGATGAATAACACTAGACAACATTGCTCAAGTGATGGATAACACAAAAAGCCATTACTCTGATGATGTATTCTAGTAAGGGGACATTCCTGATGTAAAATATATAATAAGACCCAGTTGATTGGAGTTATCTGTCATCACAGCAATAATCGTCAACACTATGTACCCTATTCATAGCATTGATCTGACAATACATAATACGAAATGGAATTTCTTTACAGATGTGGTATGGATCACATTTACTGTATAAAATAAAGAAGAAATGAGAAAAGATAATCCCCATTTCTTTTTTTTTTTTTTTCTGGTTTTGACAGATAGTCTCTCCTGAGACAATAGAGCTGTAAATACACGGTACCATTGGTTAATAACTGCTGCCTTTGTCTGCAAAATTAAGCAACCTGAATTATGCAAATAAATCATGCTTTCTGTAGACAAAATGATGCTTCTGACACTGCTTGTCTACTTACAGATTATATTTCACTGTGACAACATGTGGGATATGCTAAGTTTTTTATTGTCATCCATGGATGTAGTAGCCAGTGAATTGAATTGGGATTGGGGGAGGTTATGGCCATAGGGAGCTATGAGGTAGCGATGGCATGATGGACTCCCAGCTTCAGTCATGGGACCTTCTGAGATTATAGAGATGTAATTAGCCTTTATATGAAATCCTTTGATTAATGTTTGCAATAATTTGCTTAAAGTTATTATAAAAATCAACATGTGAAACTCTGGATAGAGGTGCTTGCATTACAGCATTGCTATGTAATTAACAGACAACTGAACTAAGATGTGAGCAGGCAGGAACTATATTTGCATAATGATATGGTGATAATGAAAAGGACAGATATAAAGTCATAGCTCATGACTCAAGTGATAGTCATGGAAACCAGCTTCTTGATGCGGTATTCACATTTAAGAAAGAATGAGGAACTTAGTTGAGAATTACCCTATAAATCTTGGTCACTGGGACAACTATGTTATGTTAGATGGGGTACTTCATTGAATTTTATAATAACTAATTCAGAACTATTATATGGTGTAAGATGGTAACAAAAAATTGCTGGTCATGAAGAAGTGTGACAGAAAAAAGCTGATTTTAATGACTCTCTGTCACATTATGTCTTGCAGATTAAGTTTTTTTACACCCAAATGCAATCATTTCCAGTTCTTAAAGATTAAACAGTCTCAGTCTAATCTAATGCTATGACCTAAAATAAACAGTAAATTGATTTTATACTAAGTAAAATAGGCTTGTTCAAATAATATGTCAAGTGTGGTTTTAATCGTCAAAGACTATCTTTCAGAATACAGGTCAAAACCCAAGCATATTATTTCTTTTATACATCCCAACATATTAGTTAATAAGGATTTTCTTCCAGGTACATTTGAGGTAAATATATCTGATATTTCAGATTCACAGAATTATTTCTGTGGGCACTAAATCAAAGACAGATCTTCCATTGACTGTACTAGGTAAGGTGGTAAGGTCCCAAAAGACTTATTCAAATACGGTGCTGTAAAAATGCCAATATAAATCTATGATGAAGCCATCAGTAATTCATGGCTGATGGAGCTGGTTGTGGATGGTAGTTTTGGACTGTAGATTAATAGTTTCATATTTCTTATTACATAATTCTTGATATAAAATCTAGGCAGTCCCCGAAATCCTCAGGTAATTTCAGTCAGGTGATTTCAGTGTCAGAAATGCTGAGAAAATAATGGAAATTTTGGAGAAAAATGAATTGTGTTATTGGCTTGCATAGAAAAGTGAAGAGAAGATTCATGAATGAGAAGAGCTACAAACTTGTTGAAGAACTAGAATGATAAAGAGGACAAAGTGTGACACATGGGACCTAAACTACAGTAATCAGAGGAACTGAGGTAAAGCTTCTTAAGACTGACAGCCAGATGCTGAAATGCTGCTGGCACTAGACCATGCTACAGCTATACCTATGATTTACACAACCAGAGAGGCAGAGTTAATTTAAGAATAACAATGCAGGGTCTTTGATGTTCAAAAATAATCTTTTCAATCATCACAGCCACCAATCAATGCTGTTTAGTAAGCTTGGCTTTTTAAAAAAATGAAGTGTAAGGCATAAGGCATCACTTTACTTAGTGTGAGCTTCTTGTTTCATCTTTTGTATTCTTGATGCAGTGAAATAACTGGAATTTGCTGAGGCAGAAGTAGCTTGTAGAGTACGCTAATGCAATAAAGAAGATGGGGATGAGTAATTTATATATATATGTTTTCAGATGTAATGGTCAGCATATTACAAAGTGCTTTTTGTTGCTTGGACAAGTTGTAGCTCTTGAAACTGCTGATGGTCAACATGGTTTATCTATAGACCATGGAATATAGGAATGTTGTCAGAGTACAAAGGGATGCAATGATGAAGGTTAAGACCTACTTTAAATTATTTTTGGCAAGGGATGTCAAGGACAACAAGGAGGGCTTCTTCAAGTACACAGATAGCAAAAGGAAGACTAGGGAAGATTTGGGCCTGCTGGTGAATGAGGTGGGTGCCCTGATGAGAGGATACAGAGAGGGTGAAGTTACTGAATGCCTTCTTTGCATATCTTATCTTATCAGGGGTGGTCAGTATGGACTCAAAAAGGAGAAACTATGCTTGACCAATGTGATAGCCTTTTCTGATGGCATGATTGGCTGAAGGGATGAAGAGGAAGCAGTGGATGTTGTCTACCTCTATTTCATCAAGGTTTTGACACTGTCTCATATAACATTGTCATTGGCAAACTTAGGAACTGTAAATTAGATGAGTGGACAGAGAGGTGGATTGATAATTGGATGAAAGGCCTAGATCTGAGGGTTGTGGTAGGTCTAGTTGGAAGCTTGTAGCTAGATGTGCCCCAGAGATCAGTAAGGGGTCTGGTCTTATAAAACATATTTTTCTATGAGCTGGTCAAGGGGACAGAGTGTACCCTCAACAAGTTTGCTGATGATACAAAACTGTGAGAAGTGGTTGATACACCAGAAGGCTGTGCTGCCATCTAGCAAGACCTGGGCAGGCTAGAGATTTGGGTGGAGATGAACAAAATGAAATTCAATAAACCAAGCATTCTACTGCACCTAGAGAAGAATAACTCCAGGCACCAGTACAAGTTAGGGGCTGATCTGCTGGGAAGCAGCAGTGAGGAGAAGGATCTGTGAATCATGGTGGACAACAAGCTCTGCATGAGCCAGCAATGTGCCTTCATGGCCAAGAAGTTCAATGGTATCCTGGGGTGCATCGAGAACAATGTGGCCAGCAGGTCAAGGGAGGTTATCCTCCCCCTCTACTTTGAGGCCATATTTGGAGTCTTTTGTCCAGTTCTGGGAGCCCTAGTTCAAGAAAGATGGGGAACTACTGAAGAGAGTACAGTGGAGGGCTACAAAAATGATTTGGAGACTGGAGCATTTGAGATAGATGGGTCTGTTTAGCTTGGAGGAGTTATCTGATTAATGCTTATAAATATGTAAAGGGTGGTTGTGTAGAGGATGGGTCCAGACTCTTCTAGAGGTAGAAAATGGAACACAGGAAGCTCTGTCTCAATATGAGAAAAAAATTTCTTTACCATAAGAGTGACAGAACACAGCAACAGGCTGCCCAGAGAGGTTGTGGAGTCTCCTTCTCTGGACATACTCGAAACCTGCCTGGACATGATCCTGTGTGACCTGCTGTAGGCGATCCTGCTTTAGAAGTACGGTTTGACTAGATGATGTCCAGAGGTCCCTTCCAAATCATACCGTACAGTGATTGTGTGATTTTAAGCTATCATAGAATTTTGGGTACTTTGCTTATGAACCTCAATTAAAAATAAGAAAAGAAAATTTCATTAGATCTGCTGATAAAGGTAACTTTTGCAGGTTTATTTTGGTCTTCCTACTTCTTTTGCTACAAACTTGCTACAAACTTCCATTTGCATTCTTACATTTGCTATTATAAATATATTTTTAAAAAAAAAGTAAATGCAGCTATAGTCTCCATAGTAAATCTGTTCATAGCAGCTCTACAAATTATTATTTTTTTTTTTTAATTCAGTGGTTGGAAACCAAGCTTTTAATGCAATAGTTGCCTTTGATTTTGTTAGAGTTATTTCCTCAGTCTGCTCAGAGCTCAGTAAATAATGCATCCAGTCAGGTTAAGCCCAAATGCTGTTTAAAAAAGTGACTAAGCTACACCAGGTTGATATTTACCTATGACTTCAAGTGATCCACTTAGATATTGAAAATCTCTGTTTGATGGTGTATATTGTGACATTCTGGTTTTTAGAAATTATTATGAAATAATACCTGCTCCAATTGTCTGCAACATCAGAATCTTATTCCCTACCAGCCTCACACAGACTGCTTTAAAAAAATAATGTGAAGATCTGTGAATGCTTCTTATTAACCCTTCTGAAGTGGAAAAATTCAGCAAAGCTTTAGATAAAAATGATACTTTAAAGTTGTATTTTGTTTAGTCATATTTAATTAATTTTTCCATCTGTAAAATTGGACATAGTACTCTTGACTTTGAAATCTCTGGGTACAAAATTTCAACACAAAAGCTTTTCACTACTCTTGAAAATTAGTCCTCAAATATCTAGCTGATGTCTCTTTGCAATGGCACCTAAGAAGTTTTTGTGTTACCCTGTCTTAGACAGAGAAATATCAGAAAGCTTATTTCAATTATTTTTTAAAATTATTTATAGAGGTAATTTTCCCCAGTTTAATTAAAACTTTTAGTATGTTACAAGACACCTAAACAATTTCAATATTTCTGGTTTTGCATTTACTACTTGATTCTTAATAGGGGAAAAATAAATAGTATTTGCTTGTGTAGTCACTTAGCATAATGGGTTATATAAAGCCTGTGCTTACATGTTTAAGCTTAACCTCTGTTTCTCACCTCACAATGACTGCTGCTACATTGTAGCCTGTTCATTGTGAGAAATAATGTGCTTCCTACTTAACAACTGGTTAAAGGCCTGTATACACAAACATGGATGATTAACTGAGCACCCAGCAATTACTGGGTGATTTGTGAAAATTGGAATTGCCTGTCCTTGTTGTGTAGTCTGAATAGCTCTTACTGACATTTGGAGGTTTGGGAAGTTGTTTGATTTTGTGTGGATGGCCTTGTCACTTACAGTGAACTTACATCAACCTGCTGGAATCGATGCCGTTAAGATTTCCTTCAAAAAGTGTTAAGTGTTATTGTCACTCACATTCCTCATCAAAATAAACAATAAATGAATTCAAATGCCTTCAGGACTGAGACCTGATGTCTCACAAAAGGAGACATTGAAATGTCTTGATGCCATCTCACTAAAATAAAACAGCTGACCTTGTGGAGAATGGCAAGGAGGCAAGATAATTTTTTTTTGTTACTGACTCCATTCAAAATTGCATCCTCTTTGCAGATTGCAGTCACTATTTCAATTATCGGCTGGTTTGTTGCTTTTGGGTTGTTTTTTTTTGCAAAGTCTTTCTTTGTATGCTTGATGATAGTCCTGATCTGACTTTTTTTTTTGTCAGAATGGTTGAAATGTTGCGTCATTTACCCAAGTTAGCAACTGTAAATTGTACATTACTTATTTAGACGATGATGGTTACGGATTTTCTGAACCCATTTATTTTAGGATTGACCCTTAGGTTTGCCACCATTTATTCACAGAAACATTGTTTGACTGTTGTCAAGTAAATTCAGAAACTCCAATCTGAAAAGCTGAAAAAATTAATAAACGAGATTATAGATGGTGGGATGTATTAATTTCATGAGGGAGTAATGGACACTGGGTTATATAACGGAAAAGGAACTTTTTCAGTTCTTAGTTGGCTAAGACACTGGAGCAGTCTGTTCCTGAAGGACTTCACTGCATGGAAAGTACCCATGTTGGAACAGTTGTTCAGGAACTACAGCCCATGGGAAGGATCTATGTTGGGGAAGGTCATGATGGACAATGTCCTTGGGAGCAACTCCATGCTGGAGCAGGGGAAGAGTGTGTGAAAAGGAAGGAGCAGTAGGGACTAAGGGTAATGGACTGATCATAACTTGCATTCCCCTATCTCTATGCACCACTTGGGATGAGGAGGTTAGCAGTGCAGAAGAGTCTGGGAAGAAGGGGACTAAGGGTGGGTAAAGGTGGTTTTAGTTTTGTACTTATTTCTCACTATCTTACTTTGTTACTGATTGGCAATAAATTAATTTCTCCAAGTTGAGTCTGTTTTGTTCATGACTAATTGGTGAGTGATCTCTCTGTCTCTTCACACATGAGCTTTTTCATCATGATTTCTTTGGCTTTCCAGTTGAGAAAGGGGAGGCTTGTTTGGCACCTGGAGACAAACCAAGGTGAGCCCACCACACTGAGATAGTGATTCTTAGTCTTTCACTTTTACTCCAGTGCATTTATAAACACAAAACCTGTCCCTCTAAGCGTTTTTCCCCTTACACTAGACCATACAAGTAGGGCTTTTCTAGCATTCTCTCATAAAAACGTGTTCATTATCTTACTCTTCCCCTTTGGTTTGCTCAAACCGGAATTTTGAGGTGACTAACTATACTATGTAGTTATATTGGCATGGCTTAGTATTTCCATGTCCTCACCAAAAGTCATTTCTCCTGATGCAGTCCTAAGGTTGGTATCATCTTGTCTATTGTGTTTCAGTCTTAAGCAAATTCTTGTATCCATGTTGTGGCCTCATAAAAATGGATGTTTTCAGCAATAATACTTACAAATCCTTAAAGGACAACTTTCTGAAAAAATACATTTTAAAAAAAGACAGCATTGATACAGAAAGCGTTGTCTTTGCCTTGCCATTTTCCATATTCCTTATGTTGTTATTTAAGACACCTCATGTTTACAGAATCATGCAATTACAGAACAGTAGGGATTGGAAAGGACCTCTGGATATCATCTAGTCAAATCACCCTACTAAAGCAGAATTACCTAGAACAGGCTACACAGCGTCACATCCAAGTGGGTTTTGAATGTCTCTAGAGATGGAGAATTCACAACCTCTCTGGGCAGCCTGTTCCAGTGCTCTGTCCCCCACAAAGTGAAGAAAGTTTTTCTTCATGTTCACATGGAACTTTCTGTGTTTGTGCCCATTGCCCCTTGTTTGAACAAGATCTCTCTTATTCCCACTCTCCACATCCTGCAGGAAAAGTGGAAATCTGTGTCACAATCTGTTAGAAATATTAATATTTGTATTCTTAAATCTAGCATTGCTACCTTTTGTAGGTTTAGGAATTGATCTGATCAGCTTCTGAATACCTTAGCTCCAGTCAGTTCAGGAACTCAGAGAGGATATATTTCTATTTTTCTGTAGTTTATGGCTCTCAGTTCAGTTCTGTACAATCAAGAGGATCCATGAGCAAGAGAAAGACACTTTATGTTTAAACAAAAACATAATTGATAGTAAGCATGTGGCCAAGAAGAAGAACAAAAAAACCCAACAAAACCCAAACCAAAACAAAAGCAAAAAGCAAAATGCATTATAAATAGATGAACTAGAATAGAAATCAGTATCGAAAGCACTCTGATTATATAAAAGCTGATGAGCTGTGAACACAAATAATTTAATTTGCTTCTATTTTTAGGAAAACATTTCAAACAAACACAGTGATTAGACAAAAAGATCTCAGAGAAATGACAAATAAGCAAAAGATCCACATTTTACTTTTGAATCTAGATAAAACTCCCTGCTGTTATAAATTTGAGACATACTCCAGTTGATAAAGCCAAACAACAATTTATTAATTAAGCAAGCCCGCAAGATATAGGCAAATATCAGCGCTGGGCGTCCGGAGGAGACCCTTGCTCCTGCAAACGGCACGCACCTCACCCTTCTGGAGTCCCCTTTTTATAGTCCTGTAGTTCCGGGTACACGTGGCATATTCCGGTGTTTTTCTGTAGCTGTGTAAGCTGGTAGTGGGGGTCGTCCTGGTCCCCCGTAGTCCTCCTCTACGTTGTGTTCAGTATCTTATTTGGTTAACTCATTTAATCCTATCAGGATGTTGCTAGTGATAAAACAATGGTTCCCCTTTTGACCTGGTTACCTATTCACAGCCATAGTCTACCACAGGCACCAACTCAGCAAGATCTGAAGTTCTTTCAGGGTGTTACTAGTGATGGAACAATGGTTCCCCTTTGCCCTAGTTGCTTATTTACAGTCATAGAAGGTTTGAGAACAATTACTTATTACAATCCCCCCTTTCAATTTTGACCAATTTGTTTCTCAAACCGACTAACAGCTTTTTGAGATAATAGCATCGATGCCTCTTCTTTTTCTAAATCGGTTTTAGGTCATCATTCAAGAAACATTAACGTGATTACCTTCGTTACATGGGTACTTGGCAGCATCTATGTATATACAATAGCTGGTATTCAAAGAATCCATTAATTCCAGTTCCTGTGGTTTTGGACCAATTGGGACTCTATCATCCCAAGAATCATACCTTGTCATGCCCTCACTGGTATTATAAATATAAGGACATCTTGCTATTTTACTCATTGCAACCTCAAAAACTTTCCAGGTGGAACTATTCAGTGGCACTCCTACCAAGCACGTGATAAATGGAGTACTTGGTGTGGCAAGACTAGCACAAAAAGTAGTAGCATTCAAAGCTTGAGATAATGTAACCCAATACGTTTTGCCTTGGATCTAATGCGGTCCTAGTCCCCAAATAACAAAATACAAAATTTAAATAAATCTATAAAAATACAATTATTAGCCCCCCTTTATTTAAGGCAATTGGTGGGTTCATAATAACTATTCCAGAGTGGTGACGCTTGGACTCAATCATTTTTGTTTGGTATTTTCTGGTTCTTGGGTATCTGGTGCCTTTTTCAGCCTTGGTGTATGGAGCCACCTCGTGATAGGACTGGAGGGCTTAATACCCCACGATTTCCTTATGCCTCTGCCTCCTTTGCCTACTCCGTTGCTTGGAGCAGCAAGGTGTTCCATCTTCTCGGCAGCAGTCATAGTCTTCAGGGGTTCTTCCTGTCCTCAGCTTACAAGTGTTATAGGCTTCCCAATTTTTATGTTTCACTTCCAGGGCTGAACAATCCAAATGTTTCACCTGGGACCGGCACACTACCCGAATTATTTTTGGGCTACCTTGTTTATATTCATTAGGATATGTACAACCTAATTTGGGATTTATCCCTTTTGTATATATCCTCCACCACTCTTCAGACCCTTGGATAATCTCTCCAATTTTTACTGCTAATTTAAGGGTTAATTCGGTTAGTTTTCTTTCTGCCCAATAACATTTTTCACAAATGTCTGGGGTATATTCTCCTTCTCTATAATGTACCCACCAATTGTCTTTACACACTCGACACTCAAAACAAAAGAAAGTATAACATATACATCCAACATTTGAACAAAATAAATTGTCATTCATAGACAGTTTTACTCGCTGGTTCTTCGAAAGGTGGCGTTTAAGTTGTCAGGATTGTTTGTAGTTTCCCACGGAGATTCTCGAACCGGTCTTCATTCTGCTCGTGTGTGTCCAACCTCTTTCAGCCGTTCAAACCGCAGTATCTGTGGTAAGCAACACAAGAAAGGGTCCCTCCCTCCCGGTATCTTTTTTTCTGAGTTGTTGTTTATTGACCTTCTGGCATGTCAGGCACTTTCCCACCATCCTTTTGGCGATTTTATAAATTTCAATACACATATACTTGGTTCCAAAGTGGTCCACTAGTGCCTGTACTACCCAGTGGGTAAATAAACGGAGACCTGTTGGCAAGGGTATGTCCCTCAAGTCAGGTCACACTTTAGTATGATATTCTATTATGTCTAAGCAGTTATGCTCAAGTTCTTGGTTATTAGTCTCCCCTTTTGATAAAAAGGTGGCAGGATTGAGGCATGATTCAGCAGTTATAACTAAATCATCTTTTTCCATTAAAATTGCCTCATACTTCAAAATCCTAGAATCAGTGAGACCTCTTCCTGCCTTCTGAGTCAGAATTGTCCTTACTTGATGTGGAGTGCTTACTATAAGTGCTCTTCCAAAAGTTAGCTTTCTGCTTTCTACCACCAAGAGGGCTGTGGCTGCTATTGCCTGTACACATTCAGGTCACCCTCGGGATATTGGGTCCAGCAGTTTAGATAAATAGGCAATTAGCTGTCGTTTGCCTCCCCACTTTTGAGTAACCTCCCCCCCAGGGCTGTTTCCTTATCTATGGTAGCAAACAAGTGGAATGGTTTGTTAAGGGAGGGCAGTGCCAACACAGGAGTAGTGATCAAGTTTTGTTTTAATCCTTGTATTAATTCTTTTTCTTCATTACTCCATACCAAGTCATTAGGCTCTTCTAACAATTTAAAATATAATCCCTTTGTTTTTAGTACAAATGATTCAATCCATAGGCGACAATAGTCTGTCAATCCCCAAAATTTTCACAGCTCTTTCTTAGTTTTCGGGAGAAGTAACTCAACTACTCATCTTCTCAGGGTTTATTTTCTGTCTCCCTTCACTGATTAGATGTCCTAAATATTTAACTTTCTTTTCCATGTACTGCAGTTTGGTTTTTTTGATACTTTTAGTCCCTGTTTCCCTAGGAAATTTAGCAAAGCATTTGTTGTTTCCTTTACGATTCTCTTATTTTTCCCTGAGATTAAAAGATCATCTACGTATTGTAGAAGGGTGACTTCAGTTGGGACTTTAAACTTTTCTAATACTTGTTTCAATGCTTGTCCAAATAAATTTGGTGATTCAGTGAATCCCTGAGGTAAACTGTCCATCTAAATAAATTGTTGCTTTTGTCCTGTGAAAGGATCTTCCTATTCAAAAGCAAACATGTCTCTACTATCAGGGTCCAGTGGACAGGTCCAGAAAGCATCCTTTAAATCAATCATACTAAACCATCTGTGGTCATCTGGTGTTTTACTCAATAGAGTGTAAGGTTTAGGAACTACTGGGTGACGCACTTGAACTATTTGGTTTAACTGTCTTAAATCCTGTACCAAAGGATATGACCCATCGGGGGTTTTGTTTGTTTGTTTGTTTTTGGGTGGGTTTTTTTTTTTTTTTTTTTACTGATAAGATTGGGGTATTAAAAGGAGACATACATGGTTTCAGAAGCTTATCCTTAATTAAACTCTCTATAAATGGTTGGAGACTTTTACAGCCTTCCAATGAAATAGCATACTGTTTTTGGCAAATAATGTCATTGTCCCTTTTAAGTTTAATCTTTAAAGTGGTAATGTTTAATCCACCTCGATTACCCTCTCGCACCCACGCTATTGGATCAATTTGGTTTTCATCTTCCTCTGTTAGTAAAGCCATGGATACCACGATTTGGTCATCCTGGGTTTTCAATTCCAATCCTAATTGTATTATCGAATCTCTTCCCAATAAATTAGTTCCGGAATCAGGGATATATAAATTGCCCACAAATTTTTTCATCACCTAATCTTAAAGTGGTATTTTCAAACATGGGGACTGGGAATCCTTTCCCTTTTACCCCGATACAGTTATACTTTGGTCTGTATAAAATTTAAGGAAGTCCTAGAAGCTCAACCAGGGAGACAACATCCTCCTCCTGGGGTCCCACCTTCAATTTTATCAAGGATTCTTGGTAGGACCTTAAATTAATAAACTCCTGACTTCCCTATTCATGTTCAAAGGACATGAAGGGAATTACCCTTTCTTCTTTTCTTAGCTCAGGATATTCTCACTTAAGATGTCCCTGTTTGCTACACCCGTAACATCCTGCTGAGAGAAAACCAGCCCATAGGGATTGCCAAAGTTTTCCCCTACCTCGGCCAATTCCTCCTTCATTCATGTTTCTCACACCCCTCCCACTTCCTTTTGTCCAGCTTTTCCCTCTATCTCTAGGTGAGACTGGCTCTGTTCTTTTCTTTACTACCTCATCAACAGCAGATACCATCATTTTTGCTTTCTGCTTCTGCTTTTCTTACTCTCTTTTCACAAACACTTTCTGAGCCTCTCTTAGTAAATCTTCCAAAGATCTTTCACTCCAACCATCTATCTTCTGTACCTTTCGCCTAATATCAGGTCATGCTTTAGTCACAAAATAAACTTTCAGAAGACCTTGTACTACGGGATCTTCAGGATTCATACCTGAATATTTTCTCATTTGATCTCTCAGTTGCTGTAAAAACACTGAGGGTGTCTCATCTTTTTCCTGATCAATCTCAAAGGCTTTAGTAAAGTTTTGAGACTTAGGAGCAGCCTCCTTTATACCTTCTATGATTAGGTTTCTTAAATCTCCCATGTTAAAACAGGCTGTTTCTGCTAGTTGGGGTAGCAAGTATTGTGACCAATTGCTCGCAGAATCTTTTCCTTTAGGCTTTGCACATAGATTTTCAAGCTATCAGGGAGACCCCTAATCAGTGGTTTAAGGTGGACCAGATATACCGGAGTGGCAAGGGGAATGCCCGGCCTCCATGGCTCATACATGCTTGAATGCACACAGTCTTTTTGCACTGATTCTGCCAGCCCAGATAATTTAATGGAGCCAGCAGCTTTTCACCCAATCCTGTCCCTGGGGTAAGGGACAAGATCAGTGCATCTCAAGATTGCAAAACTTATCTATCCCCCAGGCCAGGGAAGAAGCATCATTAGAGATACTGACTGCCTTAGAGGCGGCCATCCTATAATTACGTACAAACTTCACAGGGGCAATACATCCTGAGAGGGCCACACTGTATTATCCAAATTTCCCCTGTTCACTCTCAGGAGGTCACACTGTAGTTACACAGTTTACGTTACCCGTATCATACACTCTTTATTCTTTCATCGCCTAGACAGCTAGTCCCCTCAGTGGGCAATCATTAACCCCAAAGGACTGTCTGGCGGCTTACCGTGTAGCACTACCCTTGGGCTACCCATGGGATCAGACAGCTTGCTCTTCTTCTGTCCCATCGTCTGGAGCGCACTCAGTCAACAATATATTCACTCGCTTCCCCTGGTTCGTGGCTCACGCCCTCGCGGGCAATGAGAACCGCACTACTGAGGGTCCGCACTCGCCTGGGGAATGCGAGCTGCCGGTCCCCCTCTCATGCACACACACACTCGCCGCGCTTCCAGGATCCCTGACCCAGACCGAACGGATTTCCCCCCCAGATACTCACGCGTCCTGCGTCTTCGTCCGGACCTTTGTGCACAAAGTTTATAGGGTCTGCCGGCCTCCCTTGCCTAATATCTTGGAATTTGGGTTCGTCGGTGCAATCGAGATGGGAAATGGGCTACCAAGGCCGCCAAACAAAAGGCGGGGCGCCTCCCTGATAAGACCAAGAGTCCCATCTCGCGAGTTGCATCCGAGTCACGGCACCAAATTGTTATAAATTTGAGACATACTCCAGTTGATAAAGCCAAACAACAATTTATTAATTAAGCAAGCCCGCAAGATATAGGCAAATATCAGCGCTGGGCGTCCGGAGGAGACCCTTGCTCCTGCAAACGGCACGCACCTCACCCTTCTGGAGTCCCCTTTTTATAGTCCTGTAGTTCCGGGTACACGTGGCATATTCCGGTGTTTTTCTGTAGCTGTGTAAGCTGGTAGTGGGGGTCGTCCTGGTCCCCCGTAGTCCTCCTCTACGTTGTGTTCAGTATCTTATTTGGTTAACTCATTTAATCCTATCAGGATGTTGCTAGTGATAAAACAATGGTTCCCCTTTTGACCTGGTTACCTATTCACAGCCATAGTCTACCACAGGCACCAACTCAGCAAGATCTGAAGTTCTTTCAGGGTGTTACTAGTGATGGAACAATGGTTCCCCTTTGCCCTAGTTGCTTATTTACAGTCATAGAAGGTTTGAGAACAATTACTTATTACACCTGCTGCAGAAATACTGATTATTCTAATGATTATTTAAATTTATATGTCAATACTTGGTTATTATTTATAAGGGAAATATAAAACTAATATAAATCTTCTCCTAGTGCTCATATGCATGACACATCTAACAATCAGAAAGAATTGTTCCTCTGATATTTAAATTTATTCACTCTTTCAGAGACTTTGCATCTTATTTTGGGATTAAAAGATTTAATACAACTAATATTTGGATTTTCTGACAGGAAGTTGATGTTGCTATTGAAGCTATTTCCAGCTGTGAGTATTTTAAAATCATGATATGCAATGAGGTAAATTTCATACTTATGAAATCACATGGATGAAATTTAAGCTATTTATCTACTAATATTTTTTTTTATATATTTGCAAGGATTCTCTGTCTCAGAATTCCACAAACAGGTTTCCACAATGTCTGGCCCATCAGGTGACTCATGGGGGGGTTGTAAAATGACTCAGCTTTGGGTTGCCTTGAAGCCCCACCTAAGTAGCAGAGACCCCATGGGGAGCTGCGTAGATAGCTCAGTCTTGAGTTGTCCTGTAAAACGAGACTAAACAGGGCGGTGCTGCATAATTCAACCAACCGAAACCTGTGTTGAGCCTTGGAATTCCTTCAACAAACAAATGCCCTGAGTCCCAATCAAGCCACTATTCAGCTGTCTAGCAGTAAGATAAAGAAAAGTCAGAGGGTCCCCATTTGGCCTTAATGGGCCCAGACAATGCAAAGATACGCAACAGATGGGCCATAAGATAAGGGCAACACTCTAATGACAAACATGGAAGGTGGTATTGTCCACTAGGGCACAGTCCTGCCCACTGTCACGTACGTCAGACAAAAAAATATCAACACCCCTTGGATTCAGTCAGAGAAGGGGGAGGTGTTCCTCCAGCTCTGGGAGGAGACCCTTACCCCTTGGCCAAGATGCTGGCGGAGGAAACGCACAGAGAACCCTTACCTGGAGAGGGGTAAGTGAAGTTTTGATATGCTTTAAGTTTCTGGTCTCGGGTGATTAACACACGTGTGGTATTTAGTGCACTTGTGATAGTGTGTTCTGTGAACCTGTTGTGGTTGTAGGATTGAGCCTCGTGAATTGCCCGCGGGCGGTGACAGCGAGTGATGTGACCGCTGCGGGCGGTAACGCCGCGATCCGTGACTGCAGCGAATCTCTCGTGGGTGTGACAAGTGTAGCCATACTTCTAAACTGCAGTAGTGCATTTCTCCATTGTATCCATCAAACCTGCAGTAGTGGCGTATTGAACGCACGTGGTTCAAAAATATATTATTTTTTTTAAATTTTAAACCCCTGCACTCGAGTGTCTTTCTGTCACAACATTTCTCATAGTATGAAGTGCAGATAGACTGTTCTGTTCTTTTCCATAAATTTAAGCAATGATTCAACACAAATTAAGCTATATGTGTGTTTATTAAACTTCATATCTCTATGGCGCTCTACAATTTGAGCAGGTTGCGTGCTTCAAGCAAAATTATTGAGAAAGCCAACCATGAGTTTCTTATTTCTGATGTCTGCACGCTCAGCACTGGCAACACACACAAGCCTACATCATGGATAAATTTGTAATTTCACCACCACATTATAAGCTTATCTACTTGAATGAAACTGAAGTGAATGAAGGGTGATTGAGGACATAATTTTAAAGCATCAGTCAAGATAAACAGTAAACTGAAACTGCATCTGTGTTATGGCACTGGGCTGAATGCCATAATACAATTTATGCACCTGCTGAGCAGTTAGAAAACTATTTCCATATTAGAGGGAGAAATGTTTTCTAGCTTCAAGGGTTTAGCGAAGTCTGAACTATCAAAGCAGTACACAGGTGTGGCACCATGGACCTTCCCTGCCATGCTGGGTCTGGGCAGGGTGAGCTGCAGAAGTCAGAGGACTTTGGACGCTAGGAAGTTAGATGGAGGAGCTTTGACATCTGTTCTAGCCTGAAGGAAGGAAAGTCTCTGAGGAGAAACAAAATTAGCTCTACACCAATGGCTTAGAATAGGTAGCTGAGTTCTGTCCCCTGGAAGTGTAATAATTCCCCTCCATAAAGTCAAATTTAGTTTAGGGTTGAAAAAGGGGACCATGTTCCCTTCTGGATTATTTTGATGAGATGAGTGTGCAAATGGTGTTTATATATAGAAATGAAGGCAGCAGTACACTGACAGAGTTAATTACAGTTCTCAACATTCGAGGATTTGGATACAAAATCATTATTATATTATTACAAACTCCATTTTTTTCCACTTGTAGCATTTTGTGATTTATTATGCACATTAATTAAATGGTGGGACAAGCTCACCAGCTACACGGTGCCTAAATTCATGTTCTATAAGATAAAGCTAAATTAGGAAGAAAGGAACAGAAAATAATTTTTGTGGAGTACTGTAAATCTGTTAGACACAGACAATTCAACAATAAAACTTAACAATAAATTCATTAACTCCAGGAGAGTGGATCTTAAAGCATTACATATAAGCTGTTCTGCCATCGGGTACAAATTTACACCTTGAAGTTTATCTTTTTCTCCGTGTTCTGACGCTATATAAATCATGCACATTTACCAATGTCTGAATTCGAAGATATCATATATTTTCTAATCTCCTTATTCGAAAGAAGAGTGGTAGTAATGTCATTGTATCTTGAGTTGTTGTTTTTTCTTTCCTCCACCTTTTAAATCTGCCAAAAGATAGCGAAGTGATCCCTTTGCTCTTGTTCAGAAGGAAAAAATGTTGCCAGTCCTGCTAGACTTCAGGAGGCTAAAGGTAGATTTTCTTTTAGTTTACATGCATAGGTGTTAAAAACTGCACAATGCCAAGATCCCGTTCTTTTGTTCTACTCCTGGGGGAGACAGTAGCCTCAATCTTTCCCCAAAACAGTAGAATAGGAACATGTTAAGCACAAGTGAGTAGTCTAAGAAATACATGCCTGGGATCTATGGATATATGATTAAATAAATACATATTTTTTCCTGTCCACCATGCACAAACAAAAAGTACCAGTACAAGACTAACTATTCCAGTGGGTCCGGTAATAGATGTACAACATCCTGTGAGGGTGACTTTTATGGGCATATTTGCCATGTCCACTTTCTATATTCACACATGGCAAAGGAGGAAGAACAGCCACCTGGATACATTTGGTTTAGAGCTCTTCAGTTACCTATAAAGCGTGAGCATGCATTGCCAAGCATCCTGATAATCCTTGCATTTTCCTCCATTGTATGGTAAATCCATTCATAGAACTGAACATATTTATACTTTAAGGGAGACTGAAATTGTTAGTGTATACTGAATCTGTTTACTGCCTCCCATTATAAAATATATGAAAATATTAAGTGCTATTGGCATATATTAAATCTGTTTACTGATGTCCTTTACTGGAACAATAAAGGGAGAATTTCCTTTGAACATATCTAGTAAATTTAAATTTGCCAGTACATCAGTAAAAAAATCAATGCAGAACCCCAAACTTATGATTAATAGGTATGGTCTTCAGTTTGAAGATTTTTTCAAACATCCTGTTTTCATCTCATCCTACAAAAAAAAGAATCTTTTATTTTGCTGTTCCTAAGGATTCTCTTTTCTTAGTGGGTTTTCTCTTTTCTTTTTCACCATATTTTTGTGATATTTTACAATACAAAATGCAAAAATCAGTTATAGATCACTTATTTTACTATCTACAGATAATAAGATTATGTACAGTTTAAAACAGCAGCTGGCGTCTGTTAAAGAGAGAGACACCATCAATTTCTATTAAGTTTTCAGTGATATCTAATGTGAACTTAATTTTCTTCCAATATATTCTGTTAAATCTTTGAGGATTTTGCATTAAATTACTTTGCAGCAGATGTTAGATTATGTTTGAGGTTTTGTATTAGATCACGGTTTAATGGTGTTTTCTTAAACAATAAATGAATGCACTAGATAACAAGTGTGACTACTGTTTCATTCTCATAATTGCTCCTAGTTAGTATGGTGATATCATGGAATAATGTGTACCTGCTCCCTGTGGTCTAGACTTTTGAGGAAGATACTGCCATTTAAAAGAAATCATAGATGCAGCAGTCTCATTTAGTGAGAAACTGTTGAGGAAGAGGAGGCAATGAAAACAAAGCAGAGGGATGCAGGACAATGATTAATTATGGAAAATCGTGCTTGAATAGTACTCATCCTGAAGCCAAGGGGAGCTGTCTAACCTTTATTATTCTTATCAAAACACTTAAATCCCTGATGAAGTCAAATTATGCTTGTAATGATGTGCTCAGCAGCCTTAATTGATTGCTGTATGAGTTGCATGGTCCTTTCCAAAATAATAATGTAATTTGGTTTTGGAATAGTATGCATGTTAGCTGCACTTCATGAACAGTACCTGGTGTCTTGTGGCTTTGCACTGTACTGATTTCCATAGATGTACAATAAAAACTTGTCTATTAGTTAATTCATATTTCTAGTTTCTTAGATGACGATCCTCAACATATAAAGCCATGGTCAAACCACCACAGAAGCTGAGGGACATTCAGAATGGTGTCACTTGTCTTCCCAAATAACCATTAAATGTGATGTAGTCCTGCTTTTCTGAAGATGGCTGAACACGTCCAGATGCTAGAGCAGGTATATCGCTGAAGGTGTGGTGGGCCATGGAGAAGGCCATGCTGGAACAGGTGCAACTCAAAGTGACTGTGAATTTCTGTGTTAAATCCCCCTAAGGGACTACAGTCGGTGAATAAATCCAAGCCAGAGCAGAGTCAAAGGAAGGAGTTAAATGTAATGTTAAACCTGATGGTCTGGTCCAAAGGGGTCAGGAGTAGAGATTGCAATGGAAATATCTTTAAATTGTTGAAAGCCAGGATTTGAGTTGTGTGTTATGCTAATTACTATAGATAGCAGGAACTCTTTGTTGCTGGCCAAGCTAAGGAGCAAGGTGAGGAGTTCATTGCAATGTTAAACTATAGTCTGGCACAAAGGAACCAGAGGTGGAGATCATAATAGGTATGCCTTTAAATTGCTGTAACCCATGATTTGAGTTGTATGTTATAGGAATTATTGTAGCAGAAATTACCTGAACCAATGGAGGACAAGCCTTATAAAGAGCAGTGCAAGTGCAGCTGTGACCAAATCTGAGCTGGCTTTGGTGCCTTGTAGTTCCATGCAACATACAACTTACCCTGTCCTGAATGATGACCATAAAAACTGGAACTCAAAGTCATGGAAAAATGAACTCAGTGGACATTCAGTGGACATTTCCAGACATTTGATGGACATTTTACAGACATTTCATAGTGGTGGTCCATAGACTAGGGGAGTAATATCTGCATACTATATCAAAGAATGGGAAGGATGGTGGTGCATAATGATATAGTATTGGGTAGTGTGATATCTGAACATGATATATATGGTTTAGACTAAGGGATCCAGAATGTGCTTGGTTTTGCTGGGAGAGAGTTAATTTTCTTCCAGGATGGGGCTATGTTTGATTTGTGCTGAAAACAGTGTTGATAATACAGAGGTGGCTTCATTACCACTGAGCAGTGCTTACACAGAGCTAAGGGCTTTTCTGCTTCTCACCCTACCCCATCAGCAAGGGGGCTGGGGGTGAACAAAGATTTGGGAGGGGACACAAATGGGACAGCTGACCCCATCTGACCAAAGGGACATTCCATACCAAATGGTATCATGTTCAGCATATAAGGGGCTGAGGGAAGAAGGAAGGGGGAGGACACTTGGAGTGATGGCATTTGTGATCCCAAGTAACTGTTCAGGTGTGATGAAGCCCTACTTCCCTGGGGATGGTCGAACACCTGCCTGCCCATGGGAAGTGGGGAGTGAATTCTTTGTTTTGCTTTGCTTGTGTGCACAGCTTTTGCTTTATCTATTAAACTGCCTTTATCTCAACCCATGAGATTTCTCACTTTTCCTATTCTCCCCTCCATCTCACTGCATTGGGAATGAGAGACTGATCATGTGGTGCTTAGTTGCTGGCTGGGGTTAACCCAAGACACGCAGCAATTATTCCTATGGTCTCTAATCCTTTATTTATACTGAATATTGCCTGGTTGCTTCAGCAGCCTTAGTGAAATTTACAGTACTGCTTCCAGAATAAGGCACCATAAATATGACTGAGAATAGTCATTGTTATGGGTTAACCTCTGTTGGCAGCAGAGCATCACGCAGCTGCCCAATACAGACTGAGCAAGCAGCTGTGATGCTCAGCTGCTGACCAAGATTAATCCATGACAGTCTGATTGTGAGTCCTCTCTGTAAAGTCACCTGGAAGAAGAACTTTTTGCCCCCAGCAGTAACAAACCTTTGAATATATCAAACAGGAGACAGCTTTTGCGGTAGCCCTTGGGCCAGTCTGGATGGGATCAGATGTGAGAAATATGCTTTACACCACAGTCAGGGAGCATGACCCTACCTGGAGCCTCTGATAGAAAACAGCCAGAGATGCTTGAAATTGACTGCTAGGGTTTTGGATTTTGGGATATAGAGAATCTAACATCTTCTATACCCCAAATGAAAAAGCTATATTATCAGCTTGTGAGGGGGCCTGAGCTGCTTCAGAAAGTAGTTGGTATGGAGGTGTGGTTCCTCTGGTATTATTGTCTGTGATGTGCTGAATGTTCAGAGGAATGCTCCTCATTACACATCTTGTAACCAATACAATGTGGAGTAAGTGGGTAGTACTGTTCACACAATGAATCTGAATGGGGAATACCAACTGCCCTGGAGTCCTGGAAAAGGTTATGAATTAGCCAGATGGCAGAGATTTTAAAGCACTGTCCAAGGAGGTGGCCTGTGCCAAGGAGGCCCCACTGTATGACAAATCACCAGAGAATGAAAAGCAATATGGTCTGTTTACTGATGGGTATACTGGAAGTGGAAAAACACTTCTGGAGTCTCACAACAAGTTGCTGAAAGTGCCAAAAGAGAAGGTGAATTAAATCATTTTGCAGAAGTGAAAGCCATGTAGCTAGTGTTGGCCCTAGAGACTGCCAAATGGGGAAAGTGACCAGTACTCTGTCTCTATACTGATGGTGGCAAATTCCCAGTAGGTGTTTCAATGGAAACAGACCAATTGGCAGCACAGTGGTAAACCCATCTCGTCTTTCTGATTATGACAGGACAATGCTGCTGGGAAGAGAGCCTTGTTGTAAAGGTACATCATATAGATGTTTGTGTGTCTAAGAGCTGTGCCACTGATGAACACTGAAACAATAAGTGAATAGAGTGACATGCCAGAATCAAAGTGACTCAGGTCACCTGGACTGGAAACATAAGGGTGTGCAATGTAGATACAGGCTTATGGTTGAGGAGTGACCACAAAAGCATTGCACAAGTAATTCAGGAATACAAAATGTGCCTTAAACAAGAAGGCAAGTGACTGCAGCCTATTTGGTATAGAAGAGACTGTCTGGAGACCAATATGGATGGTCCTGGCAGATTGATTAGTCACTGCCTCAGACCCACCAAGACAACCATCACATGTATATTATAGTGGAGTTTACCAATGGATGGCTGGAAAAAAACATCCAAAACAGCATTCTAGGTCTTGAAAAGCAAGTTCTGTGCTGGAATGACACCCCAGAAAATGTCAAAACGATCAAGAGAACTTATTTCTGAAACAACCTCAGAAGCACCTAGGCCAAGAAACATGCCATTGATTGAGTGCATCATACTTCATTATTGCACATCAGCCTTTGGAAAGATGGAATAGTACAGTGGACTGAGCTGCACTAAACGGAATACAATGGGTGCCAAGACATACAAGCACAAGACTGCAAATTTAGCAGATGCTGCTTTTCTGGTTAATACCAGAGGATCAAATAACTGACCTGTCCCTGACCAAGCAAACTCCTTACGTACTACAGAAGGTGGTATTTACCCTGTAGTGTTTGTAGGGAAATGTCTGGGAAAGGCAGCATGGGTTGCTACCTTCAGAAAAGGTAAACTCACTTGTGGCATTGTTTTCTCGCAAGGACATGGGTATATTTGGTAGGTAATGGAGCATAGAGAAATCTAGTATATACTTCAAGGAGATCTAACCATGGGAGAAAATAATCTATGATTGGAACTGTATGTTATAGAAAGTGCTGCAACCAGAATTACCTCAATTAATGGAGGACTAGCCTTCTAAGAAGCTATGCAAGTGCAACGCTGACCTGACCTGAGCTAGTTTTGGTGCCAAATAACTCAACACAAAATGCTATATCTCCTGTTTTGAGTGACAATGCTGAGAGCGAAAAGAAATCATGGATCAAATTAACTCAGTGGGCATTTAATGTATGTGGCCCATAGCATAAGGGAATGATATCTGTGTATACATCAAGAACAGGAAAGGAGTGGGTTAAGGAGGATGTATTGGATATGTTGGCTTGCAAGACTTGACCGTGACATAAATGATATAGAATAATGGGTCTAGATTGTCCTGGGTCTGGCTGGGATGTAGTTAATTTCCTTCACAGCAGCCCATATGGTGTTGTGTTTTGGATTTGTGACTAAAACTGTGTTGATAAAACAACAGTGTTTTGGCTATTGCTGAGAAGTACTTGTGCAGCACAAAGGCGTTCTCTTTTTCTCCAACATTGCTCTCCCATGAAACAGGCTGGGAGTGGGCAAGAAGTTAGGAGGGTATTCAAAAAGGACAGCTGGTTTTCTTCCTCTCTCCTTCACTTCTTAATCTCTCTTTTTATCAGCCCTGGACTTCTCTTGCTTTTGCTTTTCTTATTCCCTGCCCTGATTTGCTCTGGGAGCAGGGAGAGTGAGCAAGCAATGGTGTGGTGCTTAGCTGCCAGCTGAGGTTAACCCACAAGAGTTGCATTTGGAGTCTGCCTCTGTAAGGTACATATTAAATTCTGATAAAGGAAAGGGGAAACAAAATACCTGCAAGTATGGGGTTTTTTTTCATTTTGTATCCTATTAGAGCAAAGATTCCAAACATCATGAAGTGCAATAGCATGAATATTCTGTGTATGTACTTCACAATAGCCGCAGGTAATTATTGTCACATTGTATGAGCTCCTGGGGAAAGGGTTAGTATTGCCCAAAGTATTAAAGATGAAGGATACTATCCTTCCTAAGGGTCAAACAGGAAACTAAACACAGGGGTATTTTCAAAGCACTGCTGGGATGTTTGTGGTGATGTCAGCTCTTGAAGTCTACTTTATTGAAAACACACTGTTTTCAGAAGAATAATATTTATTTGCAAGATAATATAAACATTTTCTACCGTAACACTTCTGGTTCCTCCCTCTCTGCACTCTCGTTTAGGAGCTCTGGAGGCCTGCTTTTATAATCCTTTCTAAATAGGTATAATCGATCCTTGGCTGTGTGCTTGGATAATGGTGCAATTACCCTTTGTTTTGCTCAACTGGATTCCTTTGAAGAACTGTCCAGTAGATCCTGGTTAAAATAAAGGGAGAGGGACAGGAAACAGAAACAAATACAAAAAAGGAGAGGCAATACTGTACTGCTCGATGAGGTTACTGTAGAAAAGGAAGGCCAGAGTACAAACATCTGTGAGCTTTTTGGAAAGCAGTTCTTTTGGCTAAGTTTACAACAGGTTGCTTGTGGCAGGAAAGAGGTGGCTTGAGAAGGAGGGGTCTCCAGAAAGCAAGGGAAGTTTTGGTTGGATTCTTGCCAGTCCAGAACCTTAAGCTTATCACAAACGGCCCATTCAGATTCATTTAGCACAGCAGGAGACTTAACCGAGGAGGAGCTGTGGGGAGTGTGCTCACTTACTTGCTGCTGCTAGTCAGGTTATTAGTGTCATCCAAATCATTTGAAATGTGGGAGGCTGATTTCAAACCCTTTCTTGGCCTCTCTTGAGGCAAACATTGAGGTCAAGTGCTTTTGCAGTCCAACTGTAGGCAGCAAGCACTAGGATACTAGACATTTTAAGATCCATATTTATTTTTTCTATTTATGTGGATGGAAAATAGTCAACCATAAGAAAAAAATGTGAGATCTTGAACGGAGGAAGATTCTTCTTTGACTAGACGTAGATATCAGATGTCCCAATATGCGTGGCTAATGTCTAGATCAACAAAACAAGTGCTTTTGCACATTGATTTTGCATTTATCTTCAAAGTTGTTATTCGCCAGATTTTTGCCAATATTGCTATTATTCATAAAAATTATAAATGAAGGCAAAAAATGTATGGCCTCTGTCCTGAGGCAGAAAAAAAAAAAAGTCTGTAATATACAAAACTCCATTTTAGAAATACAGTGGAAAGAGAAAGAGGAATACAAACAACAGGTAGAGTTACATAAGGTGAAGGAAAATAATGTTATAATAATGTGAGATAAATTATGGCCTACATAAATTTAGACTAAATTATAAGAAAGATGCCAGTCATCAGAATTTGTTCTGTATCAGTCTTTTAGTGTAACTGAGGAGAAAATATAACTACTTTTCATACATATATAAAAATACATATTCCATTTACAGAATAGACTACTGCATCCTGGTTCCCTGTGCTTGCAAGAGTTAAATTGTGTGCTTTTCCATCTGCTGTACTGGGACACTGAGTAACTAGGACAATTGCCTTCTGTCTCAGGATGTTTGAAGTTAGGTATTTAATCTAAATATCTCTGAGACAAAAAGAGCATTGCAAGTGTCCACTGGAGAGTTTATGCATCAGATAAATATCCTTAATCTGCATTAAGCATCAAGTAAATATGAGATGAAATGAAACAAATTCTAGCACATTAAAAAGTGAAGCTGAAGACACAAATTTTAGGAATATATTTGAATTAGTTATATGGCCTATGATACGGGTCAGTAAGTGAATGTTTACAAACCTTACTCAGGCCACAGTTTAGCTATGATTACCAAATTAAGAGTATACTTTTGCTTACCATTTCAGTTGGTGGAATTAACCTTTAATTAACCTCTCAGCTGATGCTGCCAAATTTTGGCACTTAAAGATTAGTTTTACATATCCAAGCTGTTCCTTTTAATTCCTTTAAAAAAATTTGTTTGTCTGTTTATTTCAGAGAATAGTAGATAATTTTTACGAGATGCTTTTCAAGCTGTTACAACTTTCTGTGTAAAAGAAGTGCCCCTTGGGGACTTTTGATATTCAGAAGGGTGTTTGAATCCTTAGAAACTCCAAAGTGAAACAAAGCCATGAGTAAATAAAGGGTCATTTTATAGGAAAAAAAATCTCCAAAGCTAGCTAGTGAACAACTTTGATGAGAGATGCCAAAACTGCTTTGATTAATTTACTTTCATAAAGCTCTAAATATACACATTCTACACAGTCATCTATGTTTTCTGAGAACTGGGTCAAAGGTATGAAACAGAATATAAAGACCTAGAACAATCATAGATGTCCAAGTCCAACTGTCCCTCTACCACCTATATTACTTACCATAAGTACCTCATCCAACCTTTCCTTGAACACTCTGAATGATGGTGATTCCATCACGTCTCTGAGCAACCCATTACAATGCCCAACCAACTAATTTCTAACCTTAACCTTCAACACAACTTGCATCCATTCCCTCTTGTCCTATCACTATTTACCTGTGAGAAGAGGCTGACTTCCAGCTCGCCACAACTTCCTTTCAGGTACTTGTAGAGAGCAGTAAGGTCTTCCCTGAGTCTGCTTTTCTCAGTCCCAGTTGCTTTAGCTGCTCCTCATAAGACTTGTGTGATTATTTACATAATCAGTATTATTTTTATTGCTCTGATTCAATAAGCATAGCCCTTATTGTCAGAAAGGACTGAAGAAAACACTGAAGCTTTCAATTTTTGAGGAAAAGGCACTTTGTTAATAAAGGAGCAAGAGGCATGAAGAGAAAGTTGATTTTTTTGAATAGCATTTATATTTCTGTTTCTCCAAAGCAGTAAACAGAGAGAAATTAGTTTTGCAAGGAATTTATAGACCAAATATGTAACTCAAACCACATTTTCTTCTGACACTCACATACGAGTCAACACAAGCTCGTTTACATTTCTGTCTGCAGGTTGTGTGGTCAGATTCTTTCCCATGCATGCTAACCTGATTCCCGACATGGTAGTCCACAGAAGGTTCGCTACTGGCACTATCAAGAGAAACATTTCAAACTTTATTGCTTTTACATAGGGGGTCTGAAGAATTTGTGAACCATGACCACCTGCTAAGTGTATAAACAATATCCTGTAATATTTGAAACCGATCTATTCTTAGGCAAATATCAAGAGATTAGTTTGGAATTAGGTTTCTTCAAATTTAATGCTCTATCTTTTGTCCAATTGATGTGAAATAGAAACCATTGATGTGAAATTAAACCAGATACCTAGCACCTATAAGTACAAATTAACAATGTTGTAATAAACTCATACACTTCTGTGTCTTCATAAGTTACTACTTCTTCAAGAGCATTATCCATTCATGAAAAACTTTTTTTAAAGTTTTTAAGAAAAAAAAGATTATTTTAAATGTGTTAAAAATGCAATTTAAATTTAGGAGGATTTTCAGCTATGTTATTATGAAATTATTTTAAAATTGATTATATAATTAAAATAAAATATTAACTAATATTTTAAAATAAATATTGTAAAAAGAAAATTTTTGAAATAAAAATGAATAATTTGTTTTAATCTTTATCTGTTCTTAAAAGGCAAAAGAAGAGAAAGCAGAAAGTAGAAAAAGTCATGATTCATTTAGTTCTGGTTTTTAGTGTTCCCAGTTCTCAATCAATTTCAATACCTTCATACTTAAAAGAATATGCAAATGCTGCAGTTTATTGTGAAAGCAGCATTTAAAACAGAACCCTAAGTTTCTGAGAAAATATTGAATATTACTCACTGAAATTATTTGTTACTTGAACGTTATTGTTGATAATACAGCAAGTGGAATGAGTGAATAATGAGATCAGTAATTCAAACCCGGTTTATTCTACTTATGTCACAGCAGTATAAGAGCATTGACAGTACTGACATTTGCGATTTCTGGAATCATGAATATATGATGAGCTGCTGTCTCATTTAATTAGCACTACAAAGAATGCTAGTTAGAAACAGTGGTACAAACATTTTAAAAGAAGCTATGTTACACTGCAGTGTTACATCTGCTTGTAAAGGTTAATCTTAAAAAGGATTATGTACGAGAACATCTCCTCTGTATCAAAAGAATATGACACATTGAACAAAGATAGATGGGGATAGGACAAGAGAAAATGGCCACAAGTTGCCTCAAGGGTGGTTTAGATTGAGTATGAGGAAAAAATTCTTCACTGAAAGTGTTATCAAACATTGGAACAGACTGTCCAGGGAAGTGGGCACCTGAAAACGGTTTAGCAGTGGACTTGTCAGTGTTAGGTTAACAGTTGGACTTGATGATCTTGAAGGTCTTTTTCAACCAAAATGATTCTGTGATTCTATATAAATGGACAAAATTATCTGATTTGTATCATCATTGATTTTTGACACATTTTCTCTGGTGTCTTTGATAGTCTCTTATGAACACTTTCTTTTGATCTTCCAGCAACAAATGTCTGTTAAACAGAAGACGCAATCAAAACATTTGCTGGGAGATCCTGCATGGAGGTTGTTTACCAAACCAAGTGAACTTCATTATCATACTATTCTGATATAATTTCACCATCCTTAATTGCCACATGATTACATGTTTAATGCATAAATATCAGTCATTGCCAAGGAGCATAACTTGGCTGTGCTTTGCAAAAGTAATAGATACAAAGATACACAGACAGCCCCACCAAAATATTTGGCTGCATACAAAATTCTCATTGGCGGTGGTTGCACAAAGAAATGTCTAATAGCCTATTTTATAGAGAAGCAAAGAAGCTACCTGTGTTGTTTGTAGTTTTATTTATTTATAATAGCTTGTCAAAGGAGGCTGTTTTGCAACTCTGGGGATGCTTCCATCAAAAATGCTGAGTATCCAGTTATCAATAATTTCAGAAGAAAACTTTAAAATTCTTAAAATTTCTTGCTCAGATTACCTGAGAGTAAAAGGTAAAATGCATCAGTATTATAAATTTAGGAACTTTTAGACATTTTTTTCTTTTATCTGTCAGCTTATTTTATCTGTAAGCTTAAATATCTCTGTGATTTTTTTTTTATTTCCACTTACAGTCTCAGATTTAACGCACCTACCTTAAACATGTAAATAAAGCTGCTTTTACATGAATTTAGACTGTATCCTAAATCCAGTTCAAAATCTGAAGTTGCAATCATAAACTTCCTTCTTCACTCTGTTAAAACTTCAAATCCAGTTTTAAACTGTTGCATCCAAACTTCTGAAACCTATCACCCACTCTGAGATGTATTCTTATCCATGAATTATTACAGTCTCTTTCTGCTGTGAATTTGCTCTGCTTCCCTGCCAAGCACATTAACAAGACAACACCTAGTTCTCAACCTCATCTGACACCTCACAAATTGGCAAATGTCAGCTCAGGCACTGAAAAAGAGAGGTCTCTGTGGAGTTTTAACTTAAACTGAAAATTAGTAGTAATGTGCCTACCTGTGGCTAATCAAAAGACGTGAAAAATTGACTTTTTATTGAGTGCTAAGAAAGGTTGGCTGAAAGGTTTGCTAGTTCTTCTTTTCCTAGCTAAGCTTGAAATCGTGAACTTTTTGATTTAGGATATAGTTACATGCACCTTTTCACTGGCAGCAAAGATAGACAGATACCCATCATCTTCTTTTGTCTCATATATACCTTTTCCCCTTTTCCTCTTCTTTTTTCCAGTTAATTAACAACCTGTGTATCTGCATGGTCCCACAAGCATTTCTTCTGGAACAATCATAAGGAGAAGGTGAACATGGCGTGAAATTTCAGTTAAGCAGGAAGGGCTAGGAGAAAACACGAATTTCTCAAATGGGGCGCCAGAGAAAAAGGGTCCAGGAAATAATTTTGTCACATTTTGTCATATTTTACGTGGGATTTAACCTGGTACATCCCAATACAGAGCATAAGTTCCAGACGCTCAGATTCAAAAAACTTTAGACTCCTGACAATTGAAGGCCCTTGGGGAAATAAAATTTAGAAGCTGCTCAAAGAACAAAAAACCCCTATGTGTAATAGTAGTTCTTTAAATTATTCACATTGAACAGGAGAAATACCTCTTAGCAATAAGCCACTAGTCACACCTTTTTTGAGCTGAATTATTGCACAGTACAAATGCTCACCATGTTCAAATGTGAGCTAAGACCAATAACCAGAAAATACCAATGGCTCACTTGGGAAATTATGTTCAAGTACACGTTATGTGTCCTGGTTTTGTGAGCACAAATATGTTTTTCTCCACTAGACTGTCTAGGTAGGATACTTGAAAACGTGGCAGCTCAGAAAAAGAGATATCTTCAGTGAGTCTCTCAGTCTTTAATTAGTGATATCCCACAAGATATATGTCTAAGTCAAAGAAGCTAAAAGCTGAGCTGAGGTGTTCTATGTTCTAACCAGGTTCCTGTGATGTTCCTCTAGTTAGTGCCAGGGGAGCATGCAGGCTGAATTCTCAAGATCTCACTGAGGAGATCTTCCAGGAGTTGGCTTTACCTTATGAATTTATAACTCTGCATATACAGAGAGTGACTATGAACTTCTAAAAGTGCTAAGAAAAGACACAATTAAGTTTCGTAATGATGACTGTTGTTCAAGAAAGTGCAGAGTGCAGTATTTTGACTTTGGCAGTGATTGAAAAGGTTAAAAACTCAGACCTTGAACAAGCAGCAATACATTCCTCTAAAGAAAGTCTGGAATTCGTAATACATGCATTTCTAAAGAAAGCAAGCTGAAAGCCAGTAGTTGCTGGATTTCCAAATTACATGGGATTTAATTTTATTTTGATGATTAGAGCTGATAGGCTGAAGAAAAACTTTCTTTTGGATGAACTTCATCCTTTTTAAGCATGTGCTTTTTCCCCTTTTTTCTTCCTATATGTTCTATTAAGCATTTTTGTATGGTTTGGTTTTATTCTCCTTTGACTAAGCAAAGTCTTAGGTGCTTTAGCATAGGTAATGACAGATGGAGACAGACCAAAGGATAAACTTCTTTTCGTAGTATTTCATATCATCCTGTAACTAATATATGTTGTATGGTATAACACTATGTTCTTTGGCTCACTTTTCTTTATACTGGACTGTAACATTTCTCAAACTTGATGAAGCCATGTGTAGTGATGGGTCACTCTGGGGTATCATAAATCACATCGCCTTGTTTGAAAGTTCTCAGCATTAAGCTGCTTTTAAGATGCTCCAAAGAGCACAAAAAGATAACCTGATTGGGATACCCCTTTTAAGTATCATTTTATTGCTTCACAGGTCATCTGGTTTTGATTTGCTTAACAAAATCTTAATACTTCAAAGGATCAGCACCTCTATGCTAAGCATGACAAAATTTACTTTTTTATATAATTCTGCAGCTAAAATAGGATTCTATATTTTTATTTTTCCACTAAGGAAAAAGTCCCAAAAACATTTCACAATGAGGAAGATTAATTTCAAATCAGCATTACTAAGGTTTTCTGTGGTCTTGTAAAACCTTTGTGCTTCTGAAAACTTTATTCCACAGAATTTTTAAGGAGTAAATGTTGTGAGGTTTTTCTGTTTTGCTTTGTTTCGGGTTTTGGTTTGGGGTTTATTGTTTTGATTTTTTTGGGGGCGGGATGTTTGGTTTTTTTAATTTAATCCTAGCTTTTTTCTGTCTGTTTTACATATTGTTTGCTGTTACTGTTTGAACATCTTTTAGGATGTTGCTAGGCGTGAAGGAGTTGCTAAGGAAGAATTAATTCAGAACTGCTCATGCTATCAGGGCTGACCACAGCTGCATATATTCCAGTTAGCACCTCATTTGCAATGGACACAGATTCCTGCAAGTTGCCCTTAGTGAGTCTCATTCTATTTTGTGGTTAAGCTATAAATTCACAAAACAAAGTCAGTTTTGTGCGTATGTAAAATAATTACTTATGCATAATTAAAGAAGGATTCCTATAAATGTTTGTTCTCTTATGCTATTTTTCAATTATTTCTTATTTTAACTCCATTTAAGAGTGCAATGTAGACATAATTAAGTTTGTCATTTATTTGGTTCATGCAAAAAAAAATGAGAGAGAAGCCTTTAATCAGCTAGCTAACGCTGGAGTGAATTATACCTTTAATCTGCAGTGAAATAAAAAGCAGCAACTTTATCAGAAGATTTTGATTAATTGGCTGTTAAAAATGCCTATTATCCTATGCATAGCATTAAATGCTACATATTATGATTTATCAAATTCTCTATCTATATGTACATTCAGACTCTGAATGATCAGGTGAGAATAGATATTTTTAATAAATGTTTTATAAATTCTATATAAAATATACAGTATAACTTCATCCTTTTTCCCCCTAAAAAGATCTGTATAATTACTTTATTGGGTGAACCCATTGTGGTAATATTTTAGAAAGGCTTCCATTAGTTTTAGGACATGCAATTGACTAAATAAGCCTGTGAAGATCAGCTATATGTAGATATCACTGATCAGCATCATTGATCAAGGAAAACTTTTTGTATTACAGGTGTAGGATTGCACACACACACACACACACACACTACTTATGCACAGAGTGAAGTAAGCTCTGCAAAGGATACTTTTGGATATTTGCCACACTGGGCTGAACATTACTTATAGGAATGACAAAGCATTCTTGTATAAATCCTGGGTACCCTTTTTATAGTGGGAAGTGAAGTTATTCATTTTGGTATGTGATTATAATTAGTTTTAAATAATCAATAATCATGGTGAAAAAAAAATTATTTACAACCAAGCTAGAGCAAAACACGTTATTCCCATACTCCTTGCTTTTCCTCCTGGTTCTCCACAAGTCTCAAGATTTTTTCAAGTTTCCTTCAAGATCATATCCAATGAAGATGTAGAATGATTCTATGATGTATCCTACTCCAGTCACAGACTCTCACACATGTCCTCTGCCCAGACCTACCCAGCTTCTTTGACCTTGGCTCCCAGACCACTTGTCCTATTCAATGGCTAGTCTGGATGGATATTCACTACCAAATACTCACTGACATAACTGCTGTCCCACCTTCCTCAAACATACAGGCCCCTATGACCTGTGAACGCAGCATTCAGACATCCATACACACACAGAGTTCACAAAATACAGATCCTCTCACCCAGGCAGATGGTGAGAAATGGAGTTTAAGGGAAAGGTAGGACAGACTGCATTCACCAGACACAGAGCATGGCCAGACATGGACACTGATTGGCAATCTGCTTATATACCACCAAAGACTTTTATGCTCTTGTACCTCCATTTTCCAACTCTTGCTCCTCCCCAAATAATCTTGATCCCTCCCTTTCCCCATCTCTATAATTTCCCCTACACATCCTGTAATAATTCCTTTGTAATCCCAAAATGCTCTTCCTGATACCTCCTATATCCCATGCAACTGAGACAGCACCTCTCCTCAGTCTAAGATGCACCAGCTACCTGTTCCCATTTTCTTATGGTGCTGGTCAAGACCTCCAGCCTGATGACTCTCCTTTGGCAGATCTGGGAGCAGCTGGAGCAGCGTGGTTTTTGCTGAATGTGTAACTGAGGTTTGTCCCCCACACTGGTTTGTCCCCTGTGGGATACTTACCGTATGTGGAGCAAGACTTTTATCGCATAATCTAACAATATGTACAGGGTCAAACAAGAGCATAATGTCATGTTACAGTGAGAATTTGCAACATTTCTTTCTCTAAATTTATTTCTGTGCCTTTTCAACTATGTAATTATAGGAAAGAAATTGTCTGGACACTGATTTCGACCAAACCTTTCTGACGTTACATGATCTTGGCCAAAGGTTGCCTTTTGGCTTCCAGTACAAACTGCTTCCTACCACTAGGGCCCAGCAGTGCTGCAACAATCACCTTAACCCCAGGCATCCCATCTTGTTATGATTGTAGATCTTCTTATTACCGTAATAATTTTTTTCCCTCTGAAAACATACACCGTAAAATTGTATTGAGAAGGAGTTGTGATTGAAGCACTTGGCCTTTCCTATTAGATGATTAATTTTAACAGTATGTGAGCAATAGGATATATTTCCTGCTAGAAGCTCAGCAAGCAGTGTATAAAATCATTAGTTCATCTAGGGTGCAAGTAAAAATTCCCCCTTATGCATATCAAACAGCAGCTTTAAAATGAGAACATACTCCTTATTCTCATAAGAAAAAGTAATTTTTTTCCTGTAAGCAAGTGAATCACTGGTGAGGAATGCTTGCACATATTAGAGAACATGTACTGCAAAATCATGAGCTTCTCCTAAAATACAAACCACTTGACACTATTTACAAAGAATGTAACACAGACAAGCACAGTTTAAATATGTATGGGTTTATTTAGGTTACAGAATTCTTCATTCACCTTGCCCTGTTCCTATACTAACCTAATTTCCATCTCTACCTGCTGTCCTTGTGCATCTGCCTCTCAATTAAACCTCACACCTGCAGTGGCTTCAGTTTACTGACCACAAACATTAACCCTTGCCAGTACAGCTGAGTTCATCAAGTTCTTGTGTGATTTAGAAATGAAGATAAAAAAAAAAAAAAGAAAAAAATGGTGTGGGTTTTTTGTTACATACATCCCTGGTAGACAACATAATTTGCTGACAAAGCAATTACCCTAATAGCTTTGTTGATAAATGATTCCATAATAAGATATAAACCATTTTTTTTTTTTTTTTTGTGATGAAACATCCTAAAAGTTATGACTGTCATTGTTATCCTGTTTTATTGACAAGTAGAGAGGTAAAGTGAGCACACATATCTACTGGTTGAGGGGTTCATTTTTTGAGAACTAGATGCTAAAATTTACTACTTTTGATTGAGTAAATAGAAAAAGCCTTAAAGTTTTAGTACAGGAAAGGTGAGAGACATATATTTTTTGTGAAGACAAAATCATTTTGAGGGATTTTATTAAGAACAAAATATAGCCCTAACAGCTTTAAATTCCGTTAGAGGAGATGTGTAACAAGTTTAGACAACAGGTTTAAAATATTTAGTGTCTCTTCAAATTTGAGTCAGGCAGTTTGGCTTTCATCCTCACTGTAAGCACGCTAGACTGTACTCACACAAAAGAAACATCATTATGGCTAAAATACTGTGGTTACTGAAGAAAATTTCTATCGATGTCATTCTGGTGTTGTGCTGTTTTTCTCCAAAATTTGAAAAATTTCTGTTACATGTGGTGAGATTAGGATTTTGCTCAGTGTTATTGTGAAAAGTTTCCCACTGTGAAGTAGAACAACTTGACAGTTAGCTGCTGCCCTTTTTCAAAGGGGCCTGCTGTGATTTAGCATTGCGCTCTCAGCCTAATTGGTCAAACGCCAACTGTAAGGTGCTATATAAATGTAAAATATTGTTGCAGTATACTCAGGGTTTTTATTGAACCTCCCTGGTAACTAATTTAACCTAGTGATAGTAGATTATAATTACTTCTTTTTAATTGGTTGATATAAGCATATATTCTGCACAACAGCTATATGCATATATGTAGCTAATGCCAAGCAGTTAAACAGTACTGTGACAATAATGAACTTTAAAGATATAGGGTAGAATCCTGTACCCTTTAAACAAATGAGGAAACATGATTTATGGTTCAAGGTTGTGCCCATAATTTCTGATGCCTTTGATTTCCTCGAATTAAAATGAAAAGATCTTTTATAGGGCGTATGGGAGACTGTTTCCTGGAGAAGTCCAACTAAAGATCATGGAATTTACATACTTGCAATTTCAGACCTACTCAGGAGCATAAGATAAAAAAGTTAAGTGTTCTTTTCTGTTTGAAATTCATCAGTCAACTTAGGTTTATTCACTCTAATGACACTTCCACCCTTAGCATGCCTGTTACAATGCCTCCTCAGGTAGCTCTTTAGATCTGTAGGGGGCCTACAGCCAGAAGCATTAAGTCACTAAGCATTAATATGGTGTTCAAAAAGCAAGTGAGTCACAGCTGAGTTTCTCAGTGTGTTAGATGGATAACAAAGCTGATTTAAAAATCTCTTTCTACACAGTGCATTGCATTGCATTGCTCGCTCAGTTGCGCTAGTGTGATTGTGTATGGACCCCACTATAAGCAAGGTTACTGCAATAATTGAAGTTAGAAGAAATCTGCAATAGGAAAAGATTGTTTTTAATAGAGATTAAGTCGGCCATCATCTCTGAGTCCCATAAGTAGCTGTATTGACACAGCTGGTCTGATAATGAATCCAAGTTCAGGCATGAGCAGTTTTGAACAGCTTTGTTGTCAAAGCCACCACGTTGTGAAGCAGTAGCCTGAAGGGCAACATCGTAAACTGCTTCTGAGTGCTCCTAGATGCTAGTTATCAGTTTATGGAGTAGATGAGAATGAATTACTTAATGGAAGGTGACAGACATCTGTAAATGCTATGGTGACTGCATATTTGTGCAGGAGAGGAAAAAACACGTTGCTGTAATTTGTGCTCTGGATTCAGTTGGGAGGCAGGAGTTACTGAAATTTGTTCCTTAGCTCAGAGCAGGACTAGCTCAAGCTTCCCTCCCCATTTCCATCTAAGGGAAAGTCAACAACATATACTTTAAACTGAAATTAAAATCCACCTGGATCCCAGAAATGCTTGTTA
The DNA here is from genome assembly GCF_964237585.1 of Gallinula chloropus. Lineage (NCBI taxonomy): Eukaryota > Metazoa > Chordata > Aves > Gruiformes > Rallidae > Gallinula > Gallinula chloropus. The sequence continues at coordinate 28,998,777 of NC_140086.1, read as the reverse complement.
AGAAAGGTAAAACTCCAATGGAGGACCTACTATTAGCTTTGGGGGATTGACTATCATGCCCTATGTGACACTTGCCTCTTTGGTTGCATTGACTGGCAACTCAGCATCCTAGTGAGTCAAATTTCAGGCTTAAGCCTAAGTACAGCATGAATTTAACCCAAGATTGTCAGTTGCACTGTCCAAAATGATTGTAATTAGCTGGTATAAGCATTCTCCAATCTGTCCTTTCCCCAGCTTCTATCTACTCTTGAGATGTGTCTGCTCTTGACATGTGAACTCAGCTCAAGGACCATCCCTTTGTGTAGAAGAAGGAGCACATTGTGACTACTGCTATGAGCAAAGGAGGCTGGGTTTTTGGAAAAGTCACATCTCCTTAACCGCTCCCACAGGGAACTTCTTGTGGGAAGAGAACAGAAGGAAGTGTTGATGATCTACTTATGTGAAAAGATGGTATCATATTTGGCAGCTAATTGACAGTTATCAGACCTGTACTCTTTAAAAATGTCTGATCCATAGACAATGTTTATTTGGTTTTCCTCCTATTATGCTCTCTTAGATTTAAATACATAATGGCATAAGGTTTACTGTAATTAACACAGTAAATAATATATTCCAAACAATTTATTCTCAAATTCTATTTACAAATACATGCATTTCTTCAGGCATGTTCTGGTTTGCTTTTTAAAATGCTGATTGACATTCATGATACAAATAAAGACAAGTAAGAAAAACCCTCCAATCAACAGTTCTACGGTATTGAGCACTTTTGGTTGGAGATTATCTCCACTGTGAAATGATTCTGCAGCTAAAGTAAAATTTAAATACTGAAAAGTCTGATAATCAAAGATTTCTAAATTAAAATGGTCCTTTAAGAAATGTAAAATAGAATTGTATTCATTGCTCTGTGGACAGTTTTACCACCTCCTGAATTGTTTTGACTGAATATTTCATTCTCTGGTATATTGAGCCAGCTCAGCACATATAGCATGCAAAATACTTCTGTTTTATTTAAAAGACATGCATAGCCATTTCATATGCTTGCTCTTAATTAAATTTCCACTTTTCTCAGGAAATTATTTGATTTCCAATTCTGTACAGAAATCATAGTCCCATACTTTCACGTCTCATATAATGCTGAATCTTATTTATCAGGTGCTTTTTCTTGCCTTCTTTTTTAAGTAACTACTAATGTGTCTCAGAGTCTTACAGAAGTCTAGGCATTTGTGCATACAAATTTAAAAGACAAATATTTAGGGAAAAATCTCTTGCAAGCATTGCCAACTATATGGATTTCTGTGAGACCTCTATCAATGAGAAATCTGTACATTTCATTTGAATATCATCTCTGATCTAAATAGGTTGAAACTTTATTTTCTTGCAGTTGTCTGGTTTACTGGCAATAAATTATACTTTGAGTGCCAGAAATAATTTTGCTCAATATAAAGGATGTGATTTGCTTTCAATTTCATGACCAATATGGTTATTTCAAATCATTCTGTCTCTACAAAAATAATACATTTATCCATATTTGTCCCTGTATTTTTCTGATATTTTTCCTTCTTTGTTGCTTTTTGTATTTTTCTTTCTCTATGGGCAATTTTACTATTGTCTTTGTGTGAATGGAGGCGATCCCTAGAGAAGCATCAGTGATGTGATTCTTCATGTCTTTTTTATGCTTTTGTCCTAACGTTTGGGAAATGAAAGAAAACAGAGTATCTGATCATTTCAAATTGAGAGTTAGCAGCTGAGGAAATAATTATTGTCATTTTGCTTATTAGCAGAATCTTTTTTTTCCTGTAACTTTCTTTGTCCTTAATTTTAGAAAGGATCAGAAGTATATGAACTTCCTACCTTCATGTTCCCATACTGGAACTGAATAAAAAAAGATGCATTAATCAAGTGAAATAAGGAAAAGAACTGGAAGCAGAAGTCAGATGAATTGTAGTGATGAACAAAGTAGTTTGTTTTCATTTTTAGCATGTAGAATGATTGACAGAACACCATATCAAGGGAAGAAGTGATTCTCACTTCTTATTCTTCCTATCCAACGCTGTGGACTTTTGTTCTGAAGCTATATTGTAGTTTGATGTACTATATTTGGCTCAGGAGTAACTGGATAGAATGAGGAGGCTTTGTTTACACAGAAAATCAGCTGCGCAATGACAGTGGGGAATGGTGAAAGAAAGCATCTGCAATGGTATTTTGTGTGAAATGGAGTCAAGTTGCTGTGGTTCGAGGTTGTTGATTGGATTTAAGCCTCTCAAGGTAGAGGAAAGGGAATGACAATTTAGTTGATATTGAAGGGGTTTAGGATGGAAACTTGCATTTAATTAAGCTGTGATTTTAAAGCTGAAAACAATTATAGATATATGGGAGTAGGAATTAAAAAAAAAACCCTAAGTCTTAATGGAGTGCTGGTAATCTTAAATTTGTAAGGGTTTTTTCATTTTCTATGTTCTTAATTAAGGTGCTTTCTTTTGCTTTGAATTTTCAGTAAAATATAATTGACTTTTTTTTCACTCAGCTTACAGCTTCACAGGAAAATCAGAGTGGAACCTCTTTCCCTGAACTATTATCTAGATCATTATTTATGTGATTTAGTATTTCTAACTGCTCTGTAAGGGTGCATGTGACCAGGGCACTACTAATGCCATTCTCATTCAGTTAAGTTTTCTTGAGTTTCCTGTGGACAGCCATTTGAAATGTCAGGTGCTTTTCTTTTTTCTGTTTCATGTCAGTAATGGTTGGAAACGAGAATGTAATGTGCCTCCCTGGCTTTGTGAAAAACAAAAAAAAAAAAAGAAAGGTTTGAAGAACATTTTAGCAGTTCTAATACTTCACTTTTTTTCTATTCTTTTCTGAATGGATTTTAATTTGAACTGCTTTTCTGCCTCTGTTAGGTCACCTTGTTATATTGATGACTGGGGAAGAGGTCCTCACTCTTGCTTTTTAAAAAAAGGAACCATTGGAATATGTAGAAGGAGACAGGGAATCTCCACCATCTAAATATATAAAAAATTGGGAATAATTTTCCTGAGCAACATTTGTATCATGTAAATGTTCTACAATAAAACTTTCTTTTTGCTTGGTTTTATATGTAGGAATTATATGTGCAACACCTTGAAATATGCAAGGATTGATAGAAAATTTGGATGTCTTTGATTCAGTACGGAACTGCATAAATGCTATTCTGTTGAATTTGGTCTGGAGTTCCAAAGGGTTGCAAATTTTTATTGTGATTTTTGTCAATTTTGTCTTCCTTAAAAATATGTATGTAACTTTGTTAGAGGTTATATATGTGAAATCTTGTGTTTCTTTAGTCAATATTCTGAAGAGAATGGGCACACTGGACCATAGACAATAGTTTAGAGAATGTTAAACACCCTGGTCAGTTTAATGCTTTGTATAGTTTTATTGATCTCAGTTAGTATGAATTTCACCTGCTCAATCCATCTCTGTGTGATTAATTAGTAAAGAGTAGCAGAAAACTCACCAGAGATCTGATGCTGCATATTTACTATGTGAACTGTAGCTTGTAAGTTTACCTGGAGCACTACTGGTTTCCATGAGACCATATAGCACAATTGCTAGCACATGTGGACCCATTTATGAAAGCAAAAGGCACAGTCATTTGGTGTGTGAATAACAACAGAAATTCTATTGTAAATGCTGTGATCAACCTTTCTGATAGAATATATATGGGCAAATATTAACCATGTAAACTGCAACTACAAGTAATTTCTCTTTGAGAGCTACTTAAGGCTTTTGAGTATGCTTGGCTTGACTTCCTATATAAAAAAGTTTTAGCATTTTCTTCTAGTATTCCAGTGTCAAGGCCAAGAATAAGTGGTTGCACCAAATACCTTTTTCTCATAAAAAAGACTTCAGTCTTCCTCAGAAGTGATATCACTCATCCTACCCTTTGACAAGTTTATTTCAGTGGTGAATTGGTCTTATTCTAAGTACACATATTTAATTTCTTCATCTTGCAGTTACAGCCTGGTAGATCAATATTAAAATAATTTCCATTGGTTTGTAACAGAATGTTAGTGAAATTCTACTGGAGGTAGAAGACAGTAAGAATATACTTGCAGTAGTATATGAAGTTGTAGTTGGCAGAGAAATTAAACAAACAACATTGATTTCAATGGTGATCACAAAACCAAAGAATGACCAATATTAGAATTTTGTATTCTTACTCTTCTAAGATTCCAAACCTGCTGTCAATAATGATGTAGTGTATTTCTGCTTTTTGTTAGGGGCTTTTTAAGTCTGATTAATGATGCTTCCAGGAAATAACAAACAAGTGTTAAAAACTCATTCTTCCCCTTTTATTTTTTGATACTGAAATTTATTATTGAACCAAAAAAAAGTATATTTTGTCTTCTAAATATTTGTAATGCAATGAATTTTGGAAGACAACAGCAATACACAAGCATTGATTCTTTACTTGCGTCTAACATATGTACTGCATATACAGAGTATCTGTTATATTTGCTTTCAGAATCATTAATTCAATGTCTTTTGAAAACTAGATAATTTTCAAATAAAAGCACTTTCTTTTCCTGAGAAAGAGCTCGTGCTCACATTATTATTATTTTTATGTTGTTATTGTTCTCTTGTTATTTCTTCTTCCTAGACTGCTGTAAATGACCTGGAAACAGCATCTGCCCTGCTGACTTTAGAAACAAGTTAATTTGTACGGCAGGTTTTCACTGCCTTCAAATGTCATGTATAAGAAAAGTACAAGTTTCAACCTTAAATCAAGATGATGTATTCCAGCCTCAAAACTTATATTTTTTAAGCTTCAGTTCAATGACTAAAAGGTTATTTATTTATTTATTTATGTACTTTAATGAATATTTGAGCCTTGAGAGGCCTAATATAGTGAACCTGGGACCCAGTACAGCCCAGAGCTGAATCAAGCAGGGAAAACATTTAAGAAAGGGCAAAATGTTTCACAAACACGAAGGAGTAAAGAAAAGAAGTAAGATAAAAACCTGTGAGCACCAAGGCCAGAGAAAAAGCAGGGGGAAAGGTTGGTCAAAATACCAGAACAGAGATTCCTCTGCAGCCGATGGACATATCATGGTGGAATGTACTGCAATTGGTGGCAGATACCTACACTGGGTATGTGAATATTTCCTGAGTGGACTGAGTCCCATGGAGACATGAAAGCAAGTTCATCCTGAAGGACTGCAGCCCATGCTAGAGAATGGAAAATGTGAGGAGGAAGGAGCAGCAGGGAGGAAATGTTATGGATTGACCCCATTCCCCCTCCTGCCTGCAGCAAGAGTTAGAGTTGGAAAAGATGGTAAGAAGTTGAGCCTGGAAAAAAGAAGAGGGGAGAGGATTTAAGGAAAGATGTTTTGGGGTTTGTTTTTCATCATCCAAGTCTATTTTGAATTTTTCCCCAAGTCAGGTCTGTTTTGCTGATGACAGTGGTTGGTGGTAAATGATCTTCCTGTCTTTATCTGAACCCCTGACTTTTTCCATCTTAATTTTTCTCCTGCCCTGGTGAGAAAAGGGAGAGCAGGTTGGTGAGCATCTGGCAGCCAGCCAAGGTTAAACCACCACAGATGGTTATGCTATTTATTTGAAAAGCTTTCAGTTACTGCCCTACAGAGCACTTACACAAAGTTGTTGTTTAGTTCTCAGGAAATTTGGTGGCAATATATTTTGGGTTTTCTTTTAGAGTTTGTTTGTTTAAGTATTTATTTTCCCCCTAAATATGTTAGATCTATCTTTAAAAAAAAATATCTGGGGAAGCCAGGTAAGCTGACTTTTTCTATGCATTTAAATTTTTTTTGAAATATGAATTTCTCTAGACCTTAATAACTGTGCTCTGCAGCAGTTCTTGTTCACCTGGATTTTTTGTGAAAGTTTCCTGAATGTAAATTATTTCAGACAGAATATTACTGGTCGAGGGAACTGGAATTTTCCAGTGAAGCCTTGGCTTGATCTCCAATGCTTATGCAATTAGCTTAATCCCAAACTTGTCATAGACGTGACATGTTTACCCATATTAAATTCATCTGTATGAGTAACACTTGCACAGCACCTCTGAACCAGCAGACAGTAACTGGCTGCTGAGAGGCACAGAGGGTGAATGGCTTGAGCAGTTTTTTAAACTGCTTCTCAGCAGTTTCCTGGCTCTGTGAGCACTTACAGTCCATTTCATGGCAAAATTAAACATTAGTTCAAACCGTCACTGGAGGTAGTCTGAGACAACATGCTTGACTTTGCTTTGAAACAGACACTTATAGCTAAGAGGGATCTTACTGCCTCTGTGCTGCTAGCTGGCACTGACAATTGAGAGAGTTTCTAACTTTCCATCAGTCTGTACCTGCATAAATCACTCTTTTGTTCTAGCCCCATCTGCTTCAGAGAAGCCACCCTCATAACACCCAGGCACCTGTGCCCATGGGGATCCAGTAGGCACCAGTACTGCTGGTCCTCAGAGGCATCCAGCACACTGTCGTAGGGTTTCTGCAGTCCTGTGCACTCCCTCCTTGCCCTTGTGGAACAAACCATGAGTGGAGAAAGTCAGAGGAAGCTCATGTAGACACTGGCTACGGCAGAGGGGTCACAGACTAACAGTGGCAGTTTCCTTTGGGCTGAAGGTAATGGTAGATGGTGTAAACACTCCTCACAGAGCCTCTGTAGTTGGCTTGTGCAGGAGCTGGTCAAAGCATCATCATCAACACAGCCTGTTACTGAGTCTCACTTAAGGGTAGTTACTAACAGCTGAGAAATAAAAAGCTTCCTAAGCTCTTTCTCAGCTCTGGTCCACAATGCTGTTCCACTTCTTTTGCCTTCATGGGGACACATGAAGAACAAAGATAGCAACCTCTGTCATGAGGCCAGAGAACTGCTGTGATTTTCCTTGCGATCTGCATAACTCACAGTTACCCTGAGATATGTTAAAATACCAAAAGAAAAATTTTGAATAGCCCAGGAGTTTCAAAATATAATGTTCATTCTAGAAAATGAAACTATGAACACAGACATAGTTGAATTTCTAGATGTGTTTGATAGTGGATGATAGGAACATTGGCTAAACCTTCTTGTGTGAATCTGTACATCTATGTACAGCAACATATGCTATTACTATTGCTGCTCTATATGACAAGATGATGCTCATGGCCTTCCTCAGACAGCAAGCCACAGGAACATTGCCTTCATTTTTTTGGAAGGATCTCACAACACATCCCCATAATAACACTTATATTGGTTTCCTTACAGCTCAGAGTGTGTTCCCTTACTTGGTTAGAAAGTTGATTCCCTGCTATCCTTTGGAGAGGAGTTTGATTGTCAGGCTAGATGAAGTGCACATTACACAGAATTGCGGTAGAAAGAATAAGACCAATGACTGTACTGCACCGGTGCCAATACGTCAGAAGTAAAAGTGCTTGGTTGAATGTAAGGTTTGTCCTTCTGTTCCTATATCACAAGGATTTTGATGTCATATTTCTCACTTTAAACAGTGAGAAAAAAGGAGCTTACTTTTAATTGTGTTTGGCATATTCATCTTGGGTCTGTGTCATTGGGAACTCCTGTGCTTATCACCAGAGTTTTGTTGTAAACTTTTGGTAAGCTATTAGCCAAAAGGAAAAAAAAGTTTGTTTTTGACAAATTGATCTAGAAATTAAAAAAGCAAGTAATTATTTACATTTTCAAAATGGTCCAGCATTCAGAATTTTTATTTTAATGAAAATCTCAGGTCAAAAGGAAGCTTTTAAATTCTGGCTAGTTATAATACAAAAAATTAAAATAAGCACATGTAAAATTCACAGAGAAATTAAATATTTTCAATGGATTAACTTTTTTTTTCTTGTTTTACATTCTTTTTCTTTTCATTTTTATCTGTAACAAGAAAACCTTTCTTAAGTCTCAAAATTTCTTATACTTAAAACCTAATTTTCAGTGGAATTACTTCTTGGAATTACTTTAAATTTACTTTTTTTTTTTTTTCAATTTTCACATGTCCAAACTCAAATTCTAATTATAATTTTCCTCATGAATTTTTGGGTATGGCTTTTCAAACAGCTTCTTTTCCTCTCATTTCAGACCTAAGGAGAACTGAGGTTGAAAAATAGGACACGTTTTTGTTATATTAAAAAATAAGGTACTCAGAATGACTAGAAAGCCTAAACTTATTTTATATATAGTGTCCTGAAATAGGTTAAGTCACTAAATGATACACATTATGTCTGGAATACATTTCTGTGAAATCAACATAGTAATATCTCTTTCGTGGTATCAAAAGACAAAATGCAGCAGAAACACAGCCTGCTGTATCAAAATAAACCCTTTGCCTGATTCAGTTTGCTGTGAATCGGATCAAAATACATTCTGCAAGGCAGCAGCACTCTCCTAAGAAAACAGCAGGCAAAAGAAGTCACATTGAAAAAAATATTTTGTTTCAACATACTTACCTGTCTGGAGGCTGTTCTCTGTACGTATTTATTAGCATTTAATTTATTTTGGTGGCCTATACAAAGAAATAATACACAGGTAACGTTTTTCCTTCCCGTATCCCCAGTGGCCCCCAGTCAGCCTCCTGCAGCAAAGCTCCCATTCATGCTGTTCCCTGCCACCGGTGTCCTTGGGAACAGAGAGCCACAGAGGTTTGAGTGTTTATCTGGCAGCTACACAGAAGGTGCTGCTGAACCGTTATTTTAGAAATTTGCTACCCTATGATATATAGCAATTTACAGGAATTTGAAAAAATTCCCAGCATAACACAGCTTATATAAATACTTTGATTGAAAACTTTCAGAACCAATTTCATTCTGAGGAAATGACTGTTCTCTCTTGACTCTCTCTATATTCTTTAATAGCCCTCTTCTAAAACTTCTGACAGAGCATAAGATTATTTTCTGAAGAAACTGGAAAATATTTACAGACTATTTGAAACGCTGATTGAATCTGAAGGGTTTGGGGAGGCTTGAAACAATTACGTGCTGCGATAAGAAGGGATAAACTTCTAGTATTACCAGTGAATGTGTAAATAAATAGTGAAGCAATTTAAAGGAAATACTCTTTTAAAGCATCCCACCAGAGCAACAAAACACATTTTGGGGGAGACAGAGCATGCTTTTGATCTTTCTCAGCTAAGAGGCTGATTTTAGAGGAAGGTTTGTTTGTCCTGCAGTGAACACAGAGCATTCCTTCAAAATACTACTGCTGGAATCCAGGACCTTCTGCACTCTAGTATCAACCTCTATCATGGGATGTAAAGGATCTTGTTTGTGTAAGTGTGAACTGAATCACGTCCTAAGCCTGCTGCCTGGGAAAAGCAGCCAGTAGCTATCCTCTGCTGACCAGCTGTTCTCAGAAGTTATATGTATTCTACGCAATATATTTTTTTTCTTCTGACAAAGATGTGTTTGTGTTTCAGCTAGCAGTATTTCAAACATTGTCTTTGTCCAGAAAATATCAAGTTGCTTGTATTTTAAGAACAATAAAGCAATAATAATAACAGTAAAAACACAAGTTAATAAACATTGAGTTTGTTCTAGTGAAGGCTGCTCCTAACACATTATGCAGTATTCAAGGATGTGACAAACAAGGCTGTGTAACTTTTTCACCACTGAATATTTAGTCTGTTGCAAAATTAATCTTATATTTGATTACCCAAAAGAACAACTACATTCTTCTATGATTCCATGATTTTTTAGTGAAGTTTTTTTGGTTGTTTTTTTTTTTAGGGGGGGTTGCTAATTAAGACAACATCTCATGTAAAGCTTACCTGGTATATTACTGATTATCCATGTGTGAAGGACTATTGCTGGTACATTAATGAAAATGTACATGTAGTACAATGTAGCTACAGGCATATCCATTTCACTTTTCAGTATGCAATTATATTTGGATTCATGACACCTTTAAACTAAATGAAACCACAGATATCTAATCATTGTTTGGAAAAAACCCTGATAAATATAGATGAAGCTTGAAAATTGTCCAGGCCTTAAGATAGCAAATAGTGTATTATCATTGATCTTGATGGGCAGCTGAGAAGATCAGTAAGAAACATTATTAATATCAGCTGCAGAAGCAAATAAAGCTTGGACTTTTATTCACTGAAAGCCCTGCATAGTTTTGATGAGACTTTCATCTACTCTGATTTGGCTGTTTGCTCTAATCTTCAGTGTCATTCAGAATTTCTTTTCCACACTTGCCTTTTTTACACTTTTTCATTGCTCTAACTTACCCTCATTTCCTTTCTTCCTCCTCTTTCAGTCTAGCTTCAACTAGGTCTAGGTACCATTCACCCTATTAAAAATGTGAAGTAAAACATTGTTGCCAGCCACCAGATAATGTATTCTGTCTGCTTTTTTCTTCTGTCATTGTGTGTTTGAATTGTTTTAGCTCACAGCCTTTCAGGCAAAAAACCCCTGTATTTCTCCAAGTAAAGGGCTTAGCATATCTGGGCTCCATGCAATGTTGATCCTTAGACACAACCCTAAGAAGCATGACTAGCATCCATAATAATACTTGGTGTCAGCTTGAATTAAATACACTGCAGTCTGTGTTTGACATACACTCATTTTGTAAGTCCATAGGAATGAAATTGACCTGAAAGAGAAGACTATCACATAGGTACTAGAAAGCTGATATGTTAATAATTGAAGCTTACTTATGTCAAAACTATCATTTATGGTCTCATACACAGAATAAGAATTTTTTTATTCCATGCTAAAAGCTACCTGTGTATATCTGCATACATAAATGACAACTACATTTGAAAGTATAATTTTGCTACCAACTAGATCACAAATTACATTATCAAGACTTTTCAATAGTGAAGTTAACATCTGCCAGGTATTACTCTGAAGGTGTATTTTTGTTATAGAACATGGACATGTAACTAACTAGGTTAGACACAAACTAAGTCTGTTAGGTTGTTGGTTTTAAGTTGATAAGGATATGGACACAGTCAAACTGAAATGCATAGGAATTTCACCATGGGTTTTCAGCTGATGGGATGCTGCGAATAATGGGATGGTACTGGGCTATACCCATTCTATTAGAAAATTTATATGATGCTGTCCTTTTATGAAGACTGCATTGTACACATTATGAAAAAGGCTGAAAAAGCATGTCGTTGTTTGAGACATAATTAAAACAACCAGTAGGGTATGTCTGCTTTGCATTTATTTAACTTAAAGCATGTTAAAAGGACTTCCCATCTAATGTAGGTGATTCAGTGGTCACCATCCATGGAATGGCTGAGTACAGCAGTCATTTATAGCTTTAGGCTGTGTAATGCTATATGGCATAATGAGAACTGTGTTCAAGCCATTTTCTGAAAGTGCCTGCAAAAAGAGCAAAATAGAGAAAGAGCAAGGAAGGAGATCTGGGTTTCTTTACAGCTTCCTTGGAGAAATATCTTCTGGATTCTAAAACCAATGATATGCTGAGTATGTTAATTCAATTTAGTTTTATATCATTATTGGTGGAGGTAAAAAATGATACTTTAAATTCAAGCTAGTACATAATGGGAGTTCCATATTCATTATATGCGTATTAAAACCAAGTGAGTTCATTATAGCACTAAATGAGTCCCAAAGAAATTCAGTAAAAAATTCTTAAACTTCCATTTCATTGTGTCATTAGTTGTGTAAGTCTGTGTAACTAGAATTTGTCCTTAATCTCTTTCCAAAAGCACCCAGTTCTTTAACCCTCCCAGAAGAAAACTACATCAATATAAAGCCTTTCACACACTTCGCCACAGCATTCACCTTGAGAAACTGGCTGCTCATGGCATGGATATGTTTAAGCTTCTCTGGGTAAAAAACTGACTAGATGACCAGGCCCAAACAATGGTGGTGAATAGAGATAGGTCCACCTGGTGGCCAGACACAAGTGGTCTTCCAAAGGGCTTAGATTTGGGGCCAGTTGTCTTTCATATCTTCATTAGCACTCTGGATGGGGAGATCAAGTGCACCCTCAGTAAGTTTGTAGATAACACCAAGTTGGGTGGCTATGTTGATCTGCTTGAGGGTAGGAAGGCTCTGCAGAGAGAGCTGGATGGACTGGGTTAATAGGCCAAGGCCAACATATGAGATTCAAGAAGGCTGATTGTTGGGTCCTGCACTTGGGTCACAATAACACCATGCAATGCCACAGGTTTGGGAAAGAGCTGCTTGGCAGAAAAGAACCTGGGGGTATTGTTTGATAGCTGGCTGAATATGACCCAGCAGTGTGCCCAAGTGTCCGAGGCCAACAGCATTCTGGCTTGTATCAGAAATTGTATGAACAGCAGGACTAGGGAAGCGATTATCCCCTTGAACTCAGCACTGGGGACACCACATCTCTTTTGAGTGTTGAGCTTTGGGCCCCTCACCACAAGAAGGACATTGAGATGCTGGAATGTGTCCAAAGAAGAGCAACAAAGCTGGTGAAGCATTTAGAGCACAAGTCTTAGGAAGAGTGGCTGAGGGAACTGGGTTTGTTTAGTCTGGAGAAGAAGAGGCTGAGGGGAGACCTTATCACCCTCTACAAGTGCCTGAAAGGAGGTTATAGTGAGGTGCGTATCTGTCTTTTCTCCCAAGTAACAAATGAAAAGGCTCCAAGTAACATGAGGAAATAGCTTCAATTTGTGCCAAGAGAGGTTTAGATTAGCTATCAGGAAAACTTCACTAAAAGGGTTGTCAAGCATTGGAACAGGCTGCCTGGAGAGGTGGTTGAGTCACCATCCCTGGAGGTGTTTAACACATACATAGATGTGGCACTTAGGAACATGGTTTAGCAGTAGATTTCGCAGTGGCAGGTTAACCGTTGAATGCAAAGATCTTAACATTCTATTCCAACCCAAATATTTCTATGACTCTAAATGACCCCCCACTTTCCCCCCTTTCAAAATAAAGGTGTATGTAATATATCAAACATTTTTTTCCCCCATAAGGGTAAATGACCAGGTGCCTAGAGGGGTTGTAGAGTCTTCATCCTTGGAGAGATTCAAGACCTGATTGGACACAGTTCTGGGCACCCTGCTCTAAATGATCCTGCTTCAGTGGGTGGGGTGGGCAAGATGAGTTCCAGAGGCCCCTTCCAATCTCAGCCATTTTGTAATTAAATGATAGGTCATCTTTTGTTGTTGGAATCACCTTCCTTCTTATTTCTTCTCAAAATTCTCAGGCAATATATGTATTATTCATTGTGCCATGGCAAGAAATCGATAGCTGTAAATGGTGAGAAGAAAGGATTTAGTAACATACAACTTGGAGTCAGTACTTATGCTCCAGAAAATGCTTTCTGTTAATAGAGTGGAAGAATTACTCTCTTATGTGAAAGATGATCTGCTACAGGTATTTTAGAAAGATGTTAATAAGTGTAAATCAGGATGTTTTACTGTGACTTCATTCATGTAAACATCCTTAGCATGAGAAAATATAATTTTTGCTACAAAATACATTAAGATCTTAAAATATTAATCAGTGTTCTTTTCTGCTATTTATGTATGAGGATACATGAACAAATGGTTTCATATAACACTCTGATACTTCTTATGTATAAGCTCCTACAGTATCTGACATTTATTGGGGCAAACCTTCCTTTGATATCCAAGAGAAGTAGCTATTATAATGAATTCTGTTTTAAAATCTATTTTTAAATCTATTTTGCATATGCCAGTTTCTATTTAAAAGTTATTTCTGGCTAAATCAATGCTTCTTCATTGGCATGTTGAAAAGCACCTCTCTAAGCAGCACATCACTGCCAGCTTCCTAAGTCTCAGCTACTTCTGTGCTACATCTGTTTGCAAAAAGTGGTAGTGAAATATATGATGATGAAGGTGTTTTGTTCAATAATTGTTAATTTCATTCAGTCTGAGCTTTTTCAACTTCCCCTTCCTATGTCCATGAATTTTTCCTTGAACAGATACCAGCTCTTGATATTTGGATAGTGGACAGGGAAACACTAAAAAAGGACTAGGTGAGGAAATGTCATCCAGTGTTTACTTTTCCAGTAATATTGTATGCGTGTGTATAAAACATATGCAATGTCCATAGTGCTTCCCTTTCCAAAATGAGGATTTGGTACTATAGCCACCTTTTTCTTCAGTTAGAAGGACATCACAGACTCTTCAGAAGCATCTCAGAATAGACAGAAGGAGTTCTTAGTGGTTCATCAGTAGTCTAATTTCTTTACCAATGCATACAACTTCTCAGAGGTCTCTGCATTCCCAGGTGAGTGAGATCATGTTGGAAAACCTGATGGGAGATAGAAGGATCCTTTTGGCTACACCTAAACCAATAGTGTGGGCTGTGTTTCTGGATCAAGGGGAGTGCTGTGGTCCATACTGGGGCTGATTTGACCTAGGTGTGCTCTAGCCTCTTCTGGCTTCTTGAAAGAGAAGGAAGCAAGGGCAATGATATGAAAAAAAAACAAATCATACTCCATGAATCAGTCTCATCTGGAGAAACAGAGCACTGGGATCCTGTAGAGGTGCGCCAATAGCAAGTTCTGGCACAGCATCTGTTTGAATTAGCCTGACAGCTTGAAAAGTCTGCTGCTGCAAGCATAGGAAGCTTTCTGTATGCAGAATTGTTATGATTATTGTTTCATCCTTCAAACCACACCCTAAATCAGGTTAGATATATTGGTTTTCTTTTGTTTGCTTTTGTTTTAAGCACTATCTTGTAGGTCTAAAAGACATGAAAAAGACTATTCAGTGTGCTCCATTATTTGAACTTCAACATCTGGCCTATTTTAACCCAGAATGCACTGTAATGTGAGAAAGACTGACTTAATGTCCAGGCAATAATGAAAAAAAAGATACCCTGGCTACTTACAAAGCTGATAATGGAGTTTGGGGACAGTGGTATGGTGTTTCTGCTAGGTGTAGAACAGCTGCCAAATCAGAATTCCATTACTTATATAAAGCCAATGAATGCTTCATATGGTCAAATTGTTGTTTATTTTGTCAAGTTCCTGGATTGGGTAAACTTCTGTCTTTTTTTTAATAGGTTCTGTATCATTTTCCCATTTGAGAGTGTGTTAGTTGTTAGGGAAACATTTGTCACTGGCATGAGTCAAGATTAGTCAGAGCCACATGGGCAAAACAAAACTGGCTTATATATTAGTTGAACATTTATGTAAAGGTTTGGGAGCTAATAAAGATTTTTACGATGTTTGTGGCTGTGCATATGTGTCTATGTACGCAAATACATATACACAACTCATGAAGCTGTGATAACCAGTTATTTATCCACATAGGCTTAAAAAGCCGTTAAATTCAGTGTCCTAAGAGACTCCTCAGCAAAAACATTTGTCATTTTATATTCTGTATGTCATACATTTTGAAGTGAGTTCTTTTTGGAGGTATTCTAGGATTGTGTTGAAATATACAGGATATCTAAAAAATACATAGTAATAAAATTATTTATACTTAATTTCCAATATTGTCCTCTTTGTGGTATTTAGTGTGTTTAAGAGTAGTGAATCCCTTGGTCACATTTCATCATGCTGCTTATTTTCTATCTTTTCTATTTTTATTGTTTTCTATCATATGTCAGTGTTTTTGTAAGTTTTTTCATTCAAGACTTATGAATTGTAAGCTTAATGTACTCTCTTTAGGTCCCCATCATATCAAACTAGCCTTAATTTGTATATTGCATCATTTCACGATTGTGTCAATCTTTGTTCTTTTATGTGGTTTTCTTCTGACAGTTTATATATTTTTGACTGTCTCTTTTCATAAATTTTATATATTTCCCAGTGTTTTATAGTGTCTTGATGGTTCCCCTGACGTTTAGGAGGGTTTTCTCTACTGATTACAAGATTCTCAAACTGATTCTTTTATTGATATCATCACTTTTATTTCAGCATGAGTTGTTTCTCCCTGTAACAGTTACCCAAATTCCATTTAAATCCTCAGTGATAGGGTTTTCAGACTTGCTAGGCCTTGTGTTGTTTCTTCTCCCATTAATGACAATTATAAACTTGCCCTAAATTCAGCGGAACTGAATTAGGAGGAAGCCAAAGACTTACATTCTGTGAAAAGCAGTATTATTATTTTTCCCTACTCTTCCAGGATGTTTTAAAAATCTGCCACATGAATCTGCTACTCTGAAACCTCTGGACCTAGACAACAGTTTCTTATTTATACTTTGATGGTTTGGTTCTGGCTGGAGGCCAGACACCTACCAAAGCCGCTCTATCACTCCCCTTTTCAGCTGGACAGGGGAGAAAATACGGATTGAGAGGCTTAGGACCAAGTGGGGTCCTAAGTGCTGATAACACCCTGATGTTTTTAGTTGTTGTCAGACACTCAAGGACTTTTTCAGTTCTTCGTATTTTCCTACTAATGAGAAAGGAGGGGCGAAGCCAGGACATGTGACCCAAACTGGCCAAAGAGGGTATTCCATGCCAATTATGTCATGCTCTGTATAAGCTAAGAACAGGGAGAGATCATTCCACAATCAACGTCATGGGCAAAACAGGCTTAACACAGAATAAAGGAAAGAAAACTCTGTAATTTATTAATCTGCATGGCACACCCAGTGACATTGGAGTCTGATAATGAGAAGTACAAGCAGATCTTAAAGCAGCTCACCCCCACCCTTCCCTTCTTAGCAGACTTCACTTTATTCATAATTTCTCTCCTTTCTTTCCCCCCATTGTGGCATGGAGAGGGGCAGGGAACGGGGGTTATAGTCAGTTCCTCGTGAGTTGTTTTCTTCTTAGCTGAGGAGGCATTCCTCACACCCTTCCCTTTCTCCAGTGTGGGGTCCTATCCATGAGACACAGTCTTCCATGAACCACCCCAACATGAGTCCTTTCTATAGGGGATTAAGCTCCTCACCAACTCCCTCAGCGTGGCTCCCTTCCATGGGGTGCTGGCTGACCTTCAAGCCCAGACTGCTCCAGCTTGGTCCCCCAGATTCACAAGTCCGGTTTAACAGCTGCTTTACCTCACAGAATAGCAAAACTAAACCAGCGATTCAGTTTGGTCTGTGTCTCATTTTTTAGTTTTATTTTTTCCAGGTTTCAAGACTTTAGGGTCAGAATTAGAGAGGCTGGAACGGCATAATGTATTCCCAAGTAATTATGTGTCTCTTCAACCAGTTTTATTAGTACTGATCTAATAAACATGTAGTAATGGTAGTTTTGCTTGACCAGTAAAATAAGTAAGAAAACTACTAAAGAGTAGCAAATATTTCCAGCAGAATTACAAAATAATTATTTTTTCCAATTACATAAAGATGGGATAGAATAAACCAGAATGATATCAATAAGCAAATATTTATAAAGAGTGTTTAAAATATTTTTTCTTTCTCATTGTGGATGTTACCAACAGTGGTGTGAAGGAAGGAAATATTTTGGAAAACTTTTGAATTCAAGATTTGTGTATTGCTTGTAAAATGGTCTTGCCTTCAAGTGAAAAATACTCAGTATTGCTGGAAAACATTAATGGTTCTTTAGGAACATGCACTTGCTTTTTGTAGAAGAGGCTTATACTTACACACATTTATAATTTCACAGAAGTTGATTGATATTTATATATATCAACATTACAGCTTTACAACCATAGCAACCCTAAGTATAATTATAGTAAAGTTATGATCCCAACCCAAAATGAACAATATCTGAATGGATCCCCATAGATATCCTGGAGCTTCCCAGCAGTCGACAGCATAGCTGAATGGGGGCTTAATACTGAATTAATGATTTAAATTAAGTGTACATATGAAATGTATTTTCTCAATGCATTATAATCCATCACAATTTTTTATTTAGGAGACCTTCTTACAATATGCTTTTTTCTGTGTGTTGCCTTTCTTGTTGCAGAGTAAGTAAAACTAGGTGAAAAAAAAAATGCATTTGTAGGATTTATTGGTTCCAGGATTCTATAATATTTACAGAGAAGTCAATGTACTTGTGAAGTTACCACTGGGGAAAAGGGTAAGTTCAATAACATTTGAAAATCAGCATTTTCTTTTTCTTTTTTTTTTTTTTTTATACTATTCTTGTCAGAAATTTTCTGCTGAGTTTACCCAGGGATTTATTGTTGTCCTGGTTTCGGTCAGGATGGAGTTAACTTCATTTCTAGCAGCAGATGGAATGCTGTGTTTGAGGGTTAAAATGGAAGCAGTGCTGATAACACCCTGATGTTTTTAGTTGCTGTCAGACAGTCAAGGACTTTCTCAGCTCTTCATATTTCTCTATTCATGTGAAAGGAGGGGAAGAAGCCAGGACAGGTGACCCAAGCTGGCTAAAGAGAGTATTCCATGCCAATTATGTCCTGCTCAGTATAAGGGGGTCTGATGGGAGAAGGAGCGGGCGGCTCCAGGACGCGCAGTTTTTGGGGGATGGTGGGGTTCCTGGACGGCTCTGGGTGGCACGGACTGAGCTGTGGGTTCGGTGAGAAACTGCATTGTGCATCAACAGTTTCATATATTTTTTGCTCTAAAGTCCTGTTGGCATTGTTATTTTTTATCTTTCTGCTATTCTAGTAAACTATCCTTATCCCAACCCATGGGCTTTTGGTTTCTTGGTTTTGGGTTGTTATTTTCCCTTTCATTTTCCCTTCCCTTCCCTCACCCCCCCCCCCCTCCCCCCACTTCTGTCCCCCCTCTTTTCCTTTAAAGAGCAGGAGCTGGGGGGATCTCTGCTCTCAGCTGGGGTAAAACCATGACAATTGTCTATCCAAAAAAACCCCAAACACCCCAAACAAAAAAACACAATTGAAAACCTGGCTAAAATTTTGAGGTTACTTCTATTGAAAGAATAATTAACAATTGAGATAAATCAATTGTATAAACCAGTCTGAATTATGCATTGAGATAAATTTATATGTTTTACAAGTCCAAAATGGAAGACAATGTGTCTGTTGTAAAGGGCATAGCTTTGTGAATATGAAATGGAAGACTATATTCTGGTAAGAACGAACTATGGAAAGAATTTGAGAACCACAGACAATCAGTCAAATATCAGGTCCCATTATTGTTAGCAGGCATCCTAATCTGTTTTTCGAATGTATGAAGAGAAGAATAGTCGCAAATAAATAAAATGCATTACATTTGTGGAAATAATTGATGAGTCCTGTTATGTTCATTTGGGGAATTGGTAGTTTTAAAAGGCTGTCAACAGATTATAAAGATTCTTCCCCACTCCTCACCCCAAAAAAAACCCCTAACCAAACAAACCTAAAACAAGCCCACAACCAAACATTCATATATTCTGACCTGTATGCCCTTAATTGGGAGACAGAAACTTTGAACTACTGAGCATATCTGAATATCAGGGCACTTGACCAATTAAATACCTGCACGGGGAACAGATTTCTGACTGAAGATAATGCCTTAACCTGGCAAAAAACACCCCATCATTCAGAGAAGACTAGATTCAAAGATTTAAAGTTGAAACTAAAAAATGGGAACACAATGAAACATGGGGTTTTAATGATAAAGGTAATTAAATTGGAGAGATTTGTTCAGAGACCTGGTGAGTTTCACACTATGTAGGAATTCCATATCAGGACTGTATAGTTTTATGAAAGATGTGCTATAGACTGACCAGAAATTGAGGGCTTGATATGGTGAGGTTCATTATCCTTTTGCATGCAGGGTTTGATGGTTTCTGTCTCCAGGATTTGAAATTCTAAGCCTGGTATTTATTAGCAGGGTGCTATTTGCAAGAGAAATATGGCCCATACGAATAGCCAGAGTGCTGTTTTGGCACTCACAGCACTTCTCATAAAACTATTATGGCCTGATAAGACAGCAGTCACAATGGCAACAGAAGGAATTCCTCCTACAGAACATAACAGAAAAGAAAGAAGAAGAAGAAGAAAAAAAAAAAGATGTATATGTCCAAACAAGAGGTGCCCAGTTCTGTAGCTGGACACAGAGTGGAGGTGGGAGGGCAAGGTGGGCAGAGAACTTGAATGTTGTTTATTTCGCAGTGGCTGGGCCAGCTGTAAAGGGTCTCCCCATGGATATCAGAAATGCCACACAAATGCAGAGAGTAATTTAAGGGTTCAGCTGAGCTGGAGGCAGTCTGTGACTGCTAAATTCCTCCAATGTGTCAACTCATCTGGAAACACCCAAGTATGAGTGATAAGGGTGGGTAGGAGGAACAGGTTGCTTCTGAAGAGTGATGATGTGTTTTTAGGGGCCATTATTTGCAGCTAACCAAATGCCATAATTTCTGTGTAAAAGTGATTTTGTTTTGGAAGAAAATAAAAGGGATTAAAAAAAGAGAGACTATAGTAGGGAAATAAAATACATTTAAAAATATTTTGAAAAAATCAATTTAGGAAGTCATCTACCTTGACTTCTGCAAGGCTTTTGATACTGTCCCCCAAGACATCCTGATAGCAAAGCTGAGAGAGCATGGGATAGATGAATGGACAGTGAGGTGGGTTGAGAATTGGCTGTCGGGCTGTGCTCAGAGGGTGGTGATCAGTGGAGCAGAATCTGACTGGGGAGCACTGCGCTGCCATCCAGAGAGACCTGGACAGGCTGGAAAGCTGGGCAGGGAGAAACCAGATGAAATTCAACAAAGCAAGTGTAGAGTCTTACACCTGGGAAGGAATAACCTCTTGAGTCAGTACAGGCTGGGGGATGACCTGCTGGAGAAGAGCTCAGTGGAGAAGGACCTGGGGGTCCTGGTTGATGACAGGTTGGCCATGAGCCAGCAGTGTGCCCTAGTGGCTAAGAGAGCCAATGGGATCCTGGGTTGCATCAAAAGGACCGTGGCCAGCAGGTCAAAGGAGGTGATGCTCCCCAACTACTCTGCCTTGGTCAGGCCCCACCTGGAGTATTGTGTCCAGTTCTGGGCTCCCTGGTATAAAAAAGACAGGGATCTCCTGGAGAGAGTGCAGAGGAGGGCTACAAAGATGATTAAGGGCCTGGAGCATCTCCCCTGTGAGGAAAGGCTGAGTGAGCTGGGACTGTTCAGCCTAGAGAAAAGAAGACTAAGGTGGGACCTTATTAACGTTCACAAATATTTTAAGTATGGGATGCAGGGGGAAATGGCCAGCCCCTTTTCAGTGGTCTGTGGGGACAGGACAAGGGGCAATGGCTGCAGATTGGAGCACAGGAAGTTCCACACCAACATGCGGAAGAACTTTTTCACAGTGAGGGTGACAGAGCCCTGGGACAGGCTGCCCAGGGGGGTGGTGGAGTCTCCTTCTATGGAGATATTCAAGACTTGTTTGGGCACCTATCTGTGTAATATGAGCTAGGGAGCCTGCTTTGGCAGTGGTTTGGACCAGATGATCTCTTGAGGTCCCTTCCAATCCCTATGATTCTATGATTCTATGAATGTCTAAATGTCTTACTATCCGTGTTGTCTTTAACTCTTTAGGAAGGACCCCAGGGTTTCTTGCCTCATTATTGTCAGGCATGTGATCTTTTTACAAACGAATAGTACAAGGTATATGGCTCTTAAGGTAACACAGTCAGATGGAATTCTGGTGTTCCTATGTATTCTGGATACATATATATATGCATGCATGTATGTATGTACATATATACATACAGAGGGAATTCTGAATTAGAGGCTATACATTCCCCTTTCTCTTTTTTTTTACTAGGTTATTCCATATAGATTACCCAGAGCCAGCTTTTAGTATGCTAAGCGAAGTCAACAGTTGGTAAATTTAGTTTAAAGCTAAGCCAATAGGCTACTTCTGCTCTATAATTTAGATATGGAATTTAAATTTTATGATGCTCAACACAGTGCCCAGATCAGATTTGATAACACTAATTGCGGAGTAGAAATGGACTCTTCTTGGAGATAGTATCACAGAATCTTTCTCAGCTGCCACATTGCTTTCCATGCAACTGCAGGTACTCTTCTTCTTTTTAACATTTCTTGGTTTTCTGCTCCATTCCTACAAGTAAGGTGTGGATCAGCATGTGGAGGAAATTGTCAATGAATGGAGATGGGGACACAAGACTACAATACACCACTTTTTTTTTTTTAAAATAGAGCATTTCTAAAAATTGTACTGCATTGCATTTGCATAAACTGAGGGAGGAAATATATTTTTAATGAGTTGATTTCTGTCCCCCATTTTCAGTGCTTCAGAGGTGTATCAAAATACTGCTTGTCATTGTAAATTAAGTTAGATTTGTTTATTTCCCCCCAAAAAAGCACTGTAGCAACATCTCACATTTTTACAGGAGGCCAAATTCCACAAACTTTCTCAAAGTCATTAGCTCTGTTACTTCAATAATTTTCATAGGACCTATAATCAAGAAAAAGTAATGTTTAATATCAAATGGTAAAATATATAAAAATCAGAATTAAAAGTAAAACTAACACAATTTAACACATGGCTAGTGCCCTTTTTGAATACATCAAATTACATTTTCAAGAAAAATAATAAGAAAATTGATTTTGTGTGTATACTCAATATTTGGAAGTAAATTAGCATTTGACTTTTCTCAGGCACAAAACCAGAAATTTGTGACCCATTTTCTCACAGAACAGCATTTGCAGAAGTGCAGTCATCTTAAATAAAATGTCTGAAGTGCCCAGAATATACATTTTGTTTGTGTTTGTGTGTGTGTGTGCATGAATACATACATTAAACTTTTCTTTTAGAGTGGATTAATATTGTATAGCTATAATGTTATGCCAAACAAAGAAGCCTTTGTTTCTCAACCAGAAGGTAGCTGTAGGCTACCTTCACAGGATCATGTCTTTTTATGAAGATGGTGCTCTCCTTCAGATTCTTTCCACACACACAAATATCACTGAAACAGCTGTCAAAATGAAGACTATGGATGGTGATGACACGCTAAGTATGCAGTAAAGCTTTTGTTCTTGGCATGCCCATTCATTCACACAGATGGGATAAGCTTAAGAGAGGTGACTTTTTAAAGTCTGCATAACTGACATCAATCAAATCGTTTAACCTAATTCTTCCTCTTCCCAAGGTTATGAGAGGCAGGGTGGGGGGGGTGGCAGGTGGGGAAGAAAAAAGGGAAAACCCCCAAATCTACAAATCTTCCTTTGTATGCTTCATGTTTTTAATATGCACAGTTCTTGTTTCATATTTTTCTGAGTATTAGACTGCATGTTTTCTCTGCAATATAGGAAATATCAGATTTGTTTGGAGTCCTAGAGTGAGATCTTGAAGCAGCATTGAATGAGAAAGGGGCCAGCATTTCCAAAGATAGTTGGGATTTTACCTTGCAAGCTTTTCCCATGTCAAATATTTTTATGTGGGCTTTCTCCATGTTACATGACATTCACCCACCACTGTGCTTTAGGTTAGCCCAAAGCCTGTGTGACACTGAGGCTTTACTTTAAACATTTTCAGATGAATATATCCTGGAGAAAAGAGCTCAGGGTGGAAAGAGAACATTCTCTCCTTTTCCCCTCATTACTGGCTGACATCGTACATGAACCATTTCTTGTGACATGGATTAAGCTGCACAGTCCCCTGGTATTCCTCACTCCATGGAGGCTTTAATCTCCCCTTGAATTTAGAAGAATATAAATAGTGTGTAACAGCCCTTGGCCCATGGTTAACTGCAGTCACGGAATATTTATAAGATTAGTCTTTTTTAATACTAACTGAAAAAAACCCTTAATTTGTTTTATGATTCATGACATTATTCATATCTCTGACATCATATTCTCATCATCAGACAACAGCAATGAAGCTTTGTTATAAAAAGACTATAAATCATCTAATAATTTTTGTTAGTGTTGATTCACAGAAAGAGAAAAATGGTTGAATGCCACTGCAATTTTTATATTATTCTCTTCTATTTGCCATCACATTGATAACTTTTTCTATCATACAGTTGTTTCTTCATAATAATTAGGTTAACCGAAGCAAGACAAATATACATCAGGCTGTTTTATAAAAAAAATAACATTTCACACATGGTTCTTTTTCTAAATGTATATTAACGTCTTCTACACCATCTGGCATATTAATCCACCTAATAGGCCTGATAAGAATTTTAGACCTGTTCAGATTTCCAATTTCAAATTCTATTAGGCTCAGCCTTTCCTATAAGTATGTTGTCATTCTTAATAAAATAGATCCTGAAAAGGGAATAATTGCTGGACTTGATTTTGTGTTTCATCACAACATGAAAAACAGTTTCTTTCAACTTAATTATGCCCTATGAGCACCAGGGTCAAATAAGAAGGAGGGCAGGGAGGTGCTCCAAGTTCCCCTGGAAGAGACTGAGAGGGATCACGTATTTTTCTGCAGCCTGTGGAAAGAACCATGCCAGAATATGTTGGATGATACCTGTGGAGGATGCTCACTGGAGCTGGTTTCTACTGAAGGACTGCAGCCTTTGGTGAGGATCCATGCTGGCACCAGGGAAAAGTGTGAGGAGAAAGGAGAGGCAGAGAAGAACCATTATGGACTGACTGCAAACATCATTCTCTATCTGCCTGTGCCACTCAGGATCGGGGCAGTGGGTAGATGAACTGGGAATGAAGGAATGAAGCTGACCCTGATTTGCCCATGATGGTAACTGGTAAGCGATTTCCCTGTCTCTATCTTTGTTCAGAGGCTTTTCCACCGTATTTTTTTCATGGTCCTGTTCAGGAGGGGAAGTGAGAAAACATCTAGGTGGGGGCCTTGTTGCTGACCAAGATTAACCCACCACACACTAAAACACTGATCATACACTTTGTATAAAGACTTTTTTTTTTTCCTTGAAGTGTGTTGGGTTTTTGATAGGTGACATTTGCAATGGGTTGTTGATTGTTACTCTGTATTTTTTTCTTAGCAGGTCAGGTGGGGTTGTAATTTTTCAGTTACAATATAAACAATAGTCAATCCTCTTCAGATCTTATGTATGGGGTGTTTATTATTATTATTTTCTTATTGGATGCTGGTAGGGCTTTTGGCTTTCTGATTGACAAAGCCACATAGTGCAGTTCTCCTGAATACTAGGTTTTCTCACATAAAACCAAACCTAAACCTAATCAGTGTCTTATGTCAATAAAGACCTAATTCCAGTATAACTGAATTAATCTGGTTTGCTTTGAGACGAGAAGTAGAGTGTCAAAGCATTTGAGACCTCATTCTATAGGTATTTTGTTCATGCTGTTCATTAAGAGCATGGTCTACAGTGGCTGTAATAGCTTTTGATGAAAAGAGTTATAGGTTTTTTGGTGTCTGAATTTGTTACTACCTCCAAGTTCTTATAGGCCTATCAACTGATGTAACTTCTTACACAGAAATTTTTGCCACATGTCCTGCTTTCTGTGTAAGGGTTATACTCAGCTGCCAAATCTAAATTGCTGCAGTCTACATTCTATTACATTTTGAATGGCAGTCAGGTGGAGGAATCTCATTTCCCATGAAATCAGCATCTGTTAAATAAGCTAGAACACAGAAACTTCTAGGGTAATCCCCCTCTACCCGAAAGAGTTCCAGGGCTTAAAAGAAATCTGCATCTTCTTCATTCTCATAGCTGAATGATAGTTCGAAAATTCAGTATTTTTTCTGTGACCCAGAAAATTTCTGGAGCTCAGTGTAAATGTCATGACAAAAGGGAATCTGAAAATGGAACATTGAACCTCCTGGTTGGGTTTGAATTTTGAAAAGCAGATAATCCTCTCAAACTGAGGCTCCCAATTTTGAAGTCCCCAGTTCTGAAGCAGTTGTCATGGAAGAGTCATCTCAGAGTCACAGATCTTAAAAATCTCTGCTCTCTTGCAATTCACTGGGCAATTTGGCAAGAATACTAGGCAAGGTTTTATTGGATACTTGTCTGTGTTTTGGCAAGCATTCATTGAAACAGATGTTTATGTAGAACATTTTTATTTCTGAAACATGCTTCATCTTAAAACTAGTTTGGTTTATTGCCCTTGCTGCTCCTATTGGAAAGCTGTTACAGAATATTCTGTCTCTGAGGATTGCAACTGCTAATTTCCAACCCAAATGTATTTATGGACCATCTAGAAATATTTTTATTAGGTTGGCTTTGTTGTTTATTTTAAATAGCTTTTCTTTTCTTGTTTTTACCTCTAACCACTCTATCAATTTATGTGGAGCAACCCTATCACATCTCAGTTTATTTTACTAGACTAAACAAGGCCTTTTTTGTCTTATTTCATATGTCTTGAGGGACTGTGGGGACCCCGTTGAATACATCTTAGAATTGCACTTGCTATTTGATGGACATATCACGCTATTGTCAACAATAACCCAGCTACATCACACTGTTTTTTCTCTTCCAGCTGTTTTGAGCTTACTTTTGATCCTCCTTAGGTGTGTCAGCTTGCCTTGCTGTTGTCCATCCCCATATGCCTCCCGTTACTTCTGTATCATGCCTTGATCTGCTTTGCATTGTGTTACTAAGAAATTTTATCAGCTAGCCATTAGTTCTTTGTGCTTGCATGAAATTTAATGTAATGGATATATTAAACAAGATCTGTACCATGATTAATCCTTGACTAACTCCATTAGTAATAGATCCTAGTTTGATTATTCCCTTCCCAGATCTGTCAGTTGCCAGCTGTTTTTCAGTCAGCTCACTATCCATCGCACAATTCTTGCACCAGCGCTCATGTTTTTCTACTTCTTAACTCCCATAGGTAATCTATCAGATGTTTTACCATATGTCTGATAGATTAACTCTTATTGTTATTTCCCCATTTATGTTATGTTATAGGCTATAGATATGAGGCTAATCTGATAAAACGATTCTTGGATAGCTTATTTTGGATTTTATCCCATTTCCATTTACCATAGGTCCTGCATTACTTCCCAAATAAATGCATTCTTTACTTTAAAATAACTTGGTTTAAACCTGAAATTTATTAAATCATTACCTACATATAAAGAATGGATTTATGTAGAGTAGGGAATTCTACAGGGCCTGTGGGAGACGCATGCTGGGATTCTTCTTCTGTCAAAATAAAGATTTGAACTATGTTTTCTTAACAAATCTGTCAGTTCCTCACGCAGGATACGTTAACCAGTGACCTTCCTTCTTCTGCCCTTCAGATAAAGCACTTAAATTGTCACTGGAATATGGAACGAGAAAATGGGAATGAATACAGTCTGATGCTCTTTGGAAAAAGAAAGCACTAAGCCTCCATTCCTAAACAGAATGAATATTGAATTATTTACACAAGATAGAACAGACTAGATAGAGGAGATTAGGAAGACTTCCTCGACTGGTTTTCCAGTATATTTTTAACCTGTTGGGTATTTTAGGAAGTGAGAGATGGATTTTGAGCACTAAGAGGAAGAGTAAATAATTTAATTTGAGTGTTCTTACTAGTAAGCAACTGATTAAAAAAAAAAAAAAAGTAAAATAACTTTTCATCCTCTTCTGGCAGCTTTGTGAATATGGTCTTATGCTTTTCTCTAAATTTCTCAGAAAACCTGAAACCTACTGTTGTAGATCTTAAAGAGTTGGCTCTTTCACTTCATTTATAGTTGTTTAATCATGAGGGGAAGCGACAGTGAAGTGAAGGTCTGTTTCTTTTGGCAAAGGATTTCTAAAGAAAAGTCCTTCATTTCCCACAATTGACAGTAAAGGGGAATGTTTTTATTTTCGCTTGTTCACCTACTGAAATGAAAAATCTGTTCCTCATACATGGCCACAAACAACTGATTTCTGTTTCTTTGTCCAGCTTCTTGGTTTTCATATAAACACACAACTTGTTGAATTACATTAAATAGTTCTTAAACGACATATCTAAGCCAATACATAAAGACTTTGGGATTCTCATTGATGCAGTTGCATCTGTCAGGAGTTGTATGCACCTATGGATTCATATACAGTACTTACACTATTTACACCTTCAAGTATTTTAATTTTGTCTTTTGTTCTTTTAAAAGTCTTAGATAAGCAGTGAACTTTTAAGGAAAAATTTCTTTATAACCATGAAATTTAAAGGACGAAGCTATATATGTGACCTTATATTTTTGAATTAAAAAAGAAAGAGATGTTTTTAAAAAATATCTAGGGAACAGTCTCCTTTTATAGATATATTACAGATATATTACAAGTTCAGTTTGTCTATTTTATAATGAAAATACTTGTGATGGAAAAACCCTTACCTCATACTAATTTAAAGGCTAGGAACCCTCCCAAAGTACACAGTTTTATTTCAATATGTAAATGCTACAAGTTGGAGAAAGATTAAAAATAAACAAATTAAGAAGATAATAGGAGAGTATAAGGAAATAATTACATTTTAATAGTGATACATTCTTTTAAAAGATGTATCACCTCTTCCCAATTGCAGAAAATTAACAACTTGATGTTGCCTTGTAATGAACACAATTAACAACTTGTCAAAAAGAATCTGTATTTACACTTCAGAGAGTAATGGCTCATTGTATTTTTGTATTGGTTTTTCATGTAAGATGCTGGGACTCACATATGAAATTATTATTTAATTTTTAATAAACTGAATAAGCAATTATTAAACATAAGATAATCTATTTTTTTTCTCTATGATTTTCTCAGCATTGGAAGAAAAATCATCTTGTCATCCTCTGTTCTTAAAAGAATAACCAGGAAGTGACAAAGTTAAATCTTTTTCATGCATATCATGCATTATCACACAATATTGACATTCAGTTACCAGCCATCAAAGGATGCTGTAATTTGTCATGAGGACTTGGAGATCACTAAAATGTTACTTAAGGCCTTGGACTCCTTACTAACAAGTGGAAGCCCTGAATTTAGATTGGTTTTTACTGTTTCCTTGCATAACATTGTAAGAGACAAATAAGACTTTCACAAAGCCATTAATTAGTGCTGCATTTTAAGAGGGCAGCTTAATTGTTTGAAAAGATGCGCGGCATAATTTCAGAACATTTTTTTATTCTACTGCTTTCCTGTTCTTTTATTTCAAAGTTAATACTGTAGACTTACTACCACTGGGTTTAATGCAACATTTAAAACTGCACAAGGGAGATAGTGTACAACAGGCAAACTTTTATGAAAGACTAACATTTCTCCAACTGCAAAAAGGTTGATGAGTGTATTACATTCTCTTCTTGTGGAGAATTTGCTAAGGGAAATGTGGTAATTTGGTCAATGAGGAGCAAAGCACTATAGCTTCCTATGGAAACGATTCCAGTCTAGGAAGTGCAACAGCTGGAACCTGACCTTGGAGACAACTGCGAAATGTAGCCATCAAGTAAAACTACATAAAAGCCAATGTGACTTTTAGTCTTTCAAAACAAAGTGATCTGCTTTATTAAAAAAAGAAAGCAATGTTCCTTGACAATGTAAATCCCGAATAGTTACCCACTGAAAAGAATGGGTGCCATAATGCTTCCGTTGCACGGAGATATAAAGCTTTCTTTTTTTTTACTATTGCCATCACAGGTGCCAAGAGTATTAAGCTGGATAATGATATTGACTTTATAACGCTGTTGTAACATCATGTGGTTCTATTGTTCCCTAGCTGTGCAGATATTCTCTATGTAACTATATGAAATAACAAAGATTGGGGGTGGGGAGGGAGACAATTATAATTTCAGGCCATTTTAATGTGATTTTCAGAACTGACACTTAAAAGAAGATATTATTGTGTACATTTCCATGAAGAAGAAGGTTCCCTTTCTCAGATTCTCAGGAGCAATTTGGGAAAACAGATTCTGATTTAATTTAGCTGCTTTATCCAATGACAAATAGAGGAGCTTTACTTGTTGTGATAGAAAATTATGTGCCTGTAGGTAGTGTCTGGAAAATGAAAAAATGTTTGCCTCTTTCCTAAGGTTGCTGGATAACCTTTTGCCACAGCAAATCCCACAGCAAGTCCTTCAGAATTTCAAGGAGCAGAATGCCAGGAGATAATGTGGTTTTGAAGAAATTATTTTGTAATTGCATTTAGGATTGTGTGCAGTGTTTTTTAGGGTTTTTTTTTTTCTTAACTTTCTGAGTGGCAAAAAGTAAGGATTTGTCCTACACTTCTACATGCAATAGGGCCTGAAAATCTATTCTAAATTTTTATTTGTATAAAGCTGACAATTGTGCAAATGGCCTTTATTTTGTATAAGATGAAGGAAATCAGTGTCAGGCTTTTAAGTTTCAGCTTCTAAGGATTTACCAGTGTCCAGAGTTTTCACACATTATTTCAGGATGGATGAAGTTACATTTACTATATAATTTGATACAATTACTGGAATTTTCTATTTTCAGCACAGTATTTGTTATACTTTGTCAGGCTCCTCCCTAGACTTGTTCAGTGACTTTTACTGATGTTTCCATTTAATTCTCCTGTTCAATGAATATCAGAAAATTGAATCCTAATCCTCTAGTAATTTGTACTTAGCATATATATTTTTAATTCTTTAAAACCGTTAAGAATGCTAGTTTCTGAGTCTGCAGGGTTTTGTTACACTTTGAACAAAGTAAATGACAATACAAATTACATAACAGGAATGAAAATTATGGCCAGCAAATTACCTGTGCCCAGCAGATCAAGAGAGGTGATTCTAGCCCTTTCTACTCTGGTGAGACCTCACCTGGAATACTGTGTCCAGCTTTGGAGACCTCAACACAAAAAGGACATGGACCTGTTTGCTTGCGGTCAGAGGAAGGCCACAAAAATGATCAGAGGGCTGGAGCACCTCTCCTATGAAGACAGGCTGAGAGAGTTGGGCTTGTTCAGCTTGGAGAAGAGAAGAAGAGGCTCCGGAGGACCTTAGAGCAGCCTTCCAATACTAAAAAGGTGCTTATAAAAAACCTGGGGAAGAACTGTTCATGAGGGCATGTAGCAGTAGGATGAGGCGTGATGGTTTTAAACTAGAAAAGGGGAGATTTCGGTTGGATATTAGGAAAAAATCTTCAATATGAGGATGGTAGGTCACTGGAACAGGTTGTCACAGAGAGATAGTGGAGGCTTCATCCCTGGAGATATTCAAGGTCAGGCTTGGTAAGGCTCTGAGCAACCTGATCTAGTGAAGATGTCCCTGCTTACTGAAGGGGGTTGGATTAGATGACCTTTAAAGGTCCCTTCCAACCTATTACATTCTATGGTTAATTCCATGGTTATACTTTTACTTGTATCCTTCTAAGTACCTATTTTAAAGATTAAGTCAAATATGAGTAATGCATTAATAGTAAATTCACAGTTCTCTTCAGTGTAAAGACTTCTTCCTTTCAAAGAATGCTTATATTTGGCTGCTTCTTTTTTAAAATTAAAAACATCATCGTGTTCAACATTTCTCAAAAATTCCTTTGAGGACCCCATATGATAGTCGAGCTGCTCTGAAAATCTGCTGTTAAATATCAGACAAGATTTATATACATACTTGAAACAGCACTATTTCAGCAGACCTAAGAAATCAGTTTAGGCAAACTGGTCTGGAATTAACCTCAGACAAATGGATGCCTGCTGACCTTGGTTTGTTATTGCCAGTTATTACAGTTAAACTGTGGTCAGCACTAGCTCAGCTAAATTGACTGTAAAAATAGATCAAGGTTACATAACACTATGGACATTATCTTCTTTCCTTTTCTTATTCTGACTCAGCTTATCCGTAATTTGTCAAAACTATTGTTATATTTTGTTGATGCTTCTCTTAAGACAGTCACTGACTGGTTGTCTTTTCTCCCTTGCCCTTCCACGGTGCATTTTAATAAAACATTTTTTTTTTTCATAGGAAAGTAATAACCTAAACAGTGGTTTTAGTCAGTCATAGCAAGAGACGTTGCTCTATTTGAGGAGATTGTTCAATGCTATGAATTAACTACTGATGGAAAACTTACCCAGTGTTTTGAAAAAACAAGTTTTATTTTTTGTACTCAGTTCAACATTTGACAATTTGAATACCTACAAAAATATCATCCAGATAGGTAAAACTGGAAGTGGTCTAATACAGAAAAAAGCATTCTCTGGATACATTAGATAAAGCTGGTCTTCTTTTGGAATAAAGGCTTTGTAACTCATTTAATATCTGCAATTGGGTTATGTATATAAAAAACCCCAAATATTCTCTTCTAATTAGTAGCTTTGAATTCTAAATGTTGGAGATATGCATGACAGCATGCATCTTTCTTTTCAGATGATGAACTTCTGTATTCTAAGTAAACTTTGCTCCAGATGGGAATTCTTTGTAGAAAAAAAATAATAAAAAATAAATTTCTTTTACAGACAATGAACATTTAACACAAGTTTCATCTATCAGCATTTTATTTTTATATGTTCTATTTGAAAATGTGTGGGGTTTATTTTTTCTTTTTATGGAAAAAGGAATAATTACAACAGAGAAAAATATTAACAAACATGACCAATACATTCTTGACAATTCATATGTTTTTCACCCAAGTTCACTGTGACTCCATTACCTTCGAAATATGGCTTGAGGTTCATAATTCCTTTCATGCAATTCATAATGCATGAAAACCTGTTTGTAATAAAGTGTCAATTAGAAGTAGTTTAATTTATCTTGATAAGGTCCAGAGTAACCTTTTATGTAAAAAGAACCTTAATATAATGCTAAAAAGGTAATGGGATTGAACTAGTGGTAATAGATTCAAATTTATTAAACACTGAAATCAGGCTTATTGCATTCACGATACATAGCTCCATAGGTCTAGCTAGAGAAAAAATCACAAAGAACTAGTTTTATGACATAAATTTGTGGGTTTCACTCCGGTAAGAAAAGTTCTACTCTTTTAATATAAGCACTTCTTAGTGGTCCTGAACTTGTTGCTCCAGGGCAACTTATTCCATATGCATCCTGCCCTGTGAAAACTATATTTATACATCCTCTGGACAGGGGAAAACAACAACAAAGCCCCCAGTGATAACTTCAAGTATAACTTAAATTAACACCTCATCTTTTTAGACCCATGGCCAGCAGCTGCACTGAAGATTAGGTGATATTTCGTAACTTACCCAAAAGAATAAAACTGCAAATAATGCAATTTGATTTTTTTAGGTAAGGCTTTGGGTTTAGTTCTCATTTTCCACGTAATCCATTGTGCGCAACCACAGATCTTTAATATTGCTGATCCAGAAAAAAAAGAGAGGAGTTGTATTCAGCTAAAGTGTTTTCCAATTCAGTGAACCAAATTTCTACTTTCTCACTCCATTTTACTTGAGATAATTTATAATGATTCCTGAAATGGGCAGAGTGATTTATGAAGCAAACCTACATTTTTAGTTACACAAGTTTCCAAACCCTGAAATACTGCTGTTTGAACAGAAGTGAAAATTTTAGATCAAGTATACTGGTACCAATTTTCTGTTGTGGTGAAAAAGTTCATTAAACTCACTCTGTATGCTAGCATTGTAATCAATTCCTATGTAACAAAAACCAAACTATAAAAAAAACCCCAAACATCATAAGTAAAAGCTAGAAACCTTTCTACAAAACTGTCTCTAACTGTCGGGGAAAAAAAAGAAAGGTAAAAATCCATGGATAATCTACAGCTTATTCATGCATATTCTTATTTCTGGCTAATTAACGTATGGAAGCTTATCATGGTTAAAATGTCTTTTTGATACCATTCTTGCCTGAGGCCTTCTTGGCAATTGGCTAATGATCAATTCTGCCAATATCATAGAGAACATAGTCAAAAGACTTATTAGTGATGTCCAAAAGTACAAAGATTTCCCTTTAATATGATTTTTTTTTAATTCAGTGTTAGCTACTAATGTTCACTTGAGTTTTGTAGCAAAATCACAGAATTAGTATATGGCAGTTTTCTTCACAGAAAAGAAGATTAGCATCAGTTCTCGGTAGGAGAAAATTTTAGTTTCACTCAGGAAAAATTGGGTGATTTAATACTGGCCTTTCAGATAGGAAGTTTTTAGCAATGTCGGGGTTTGCTTGTATGGTCTGTTTACAGAACCCCCCATTTTGCATTGAAGAGATACTGGGGATTTATTTTTTGGGGGTTTTTTTTGGATTTCAAGAAGAAAGGCATGGACACTTCTGGCTAATTAAATAGTTTATTGAGCAAAGAATAGGAATAGTAGAAAAGGTGATAGCAATAAAAAGGCAGAAAAGGTGATAACAATCTTACATCCCTTCTGATGTTAATAGAAGCAATAGAAAAGGTAATATCAATCCTGCTGATGCTGCGAATGCATGCTGCTGCAGTATCAAACAAGGCCCCTCATGTTGATCACAGCACACTGAGCTGATCCTGTCCGTGATGAGGTGCATCACCGTTGCAGTCCTTACAGATTTGCAGTGCAGGATTTCCTTAGAGGTAAACAAATCTATTCATAATTTCTGCTGTCGCATACAGGGCTGATACATGTAGGTATGCTGCTTAATCTCAGGATAAGACAAGGCTTGTAGATGTTGTCATCCCCATGTTCTGTTGCGTTAAGGGTAATGATATGCCAAATTTGTTGTTGTAAGTCCAGTTGTGTTCCCACAGCTGTGAACCATGTACAGAATTCTTCATTACAGTTCATCAGTCAAGTTCATCCAGAGGTCACTGAGGTTTACTGAGAGTGATATGCTCCTACAAATTGCTATAGGAACTAGTCAAAGACATTCATAGTACAGGTTACACAGTGGTTCTTCTTGCTAATGTACATGTTTCTACAATCAAGATCATTGGTTATACCTTGCTCAGATTCTGCTCAAAGATATTGTTTCCTTACAATCTCTTCTGCAGTGGTCCACTACACCCACCAGCACATCAAGGAACATTTGTCCAAGACATGATCTCTTTATGAGATTATCTTTCCACCTTTCTTGCAGTCATGAACATCACATCCTAAAACAATTATAGATTCATTTGCTGATGTTCTTTGGCAGGATGCAGCTGAGAGAGCTTATCTTGAAAATTGTAGCCAGACCTTCCTACAAGCCAGCAAATATTTTTCTTTGTTCTTTTCTTTACCTGGGTGCTACAGATGATCAGAATAATAGAACAACTGAGGGGATGTTGCAAAACATGAAATAACACTGTGGAACACCAAGGAAATCATGAACTGCTCTTGAAGTGTAAAGTGATCAGCCATATATTTCAGGAGTTACCAGACTCTGGTAAATTAATTTTATGCTAAACAAAAAGAAAAGAAAACAAAAAAAGCAACAAAAGAAAATCCAAGGTAAATACTAATTGCAGTGTGAATTTTCTGCTTCAATAGAATATGCTAGAAAATATCAAACAGATAGAGATTCAATCTTTAGGGTGTCCTAAGTGGAAAATAGACCTGAAATTTCTTGATGAAAATGGAAGAAATTTGGAGCTTGATAAATCAATGTTTGAATAGGGTTTTCCGAATGCAGGACATATCCTTTAAAAATAGAAATTTCTAGGCAAGGTCAGTTTTAAATGTACACATATATTTCCAAAGAAATTATAATAAAAGAAACCATTGAAAAACTGAAGCATTATGTTTAACTACTGGCTTATCAAAACTAAATTTTGTTGTCTTTTGTAAGAATCCAAAAGGAATTCTCTATGAAAACATAGCACACGGAAAATACTCCTAGTTATATTTTCTCCTGTGAGTAGAAAAATGACATAATTCTACAAACAATACAGTTGCACTGCATTGCATACTGAAGCACACTGGTGCTTTATCAGGGTACTTAAAGTACTGAACTAGATTCTGAAAGCTTATTTTGCAGTATTCTGATAAGCATGTTTGTTATACTGAAGCTTGTAAATTCTTACTGGTCACATTTGTGGCTGTTCAGGATCCTTTATGAATGGCAGAGATTTTTTTTTCTATTTTTTTTTTTTATAACATAAAGGACCTTGTTTCTGTTGGGATTCATTAGAAACTAGGACAGGAAAAGCAAAGAGAGGGTATTTGTTTAAATAGTACTGTTTTGATCTGGTGATAATAGGTGAATACAAAGAGCCCAATTGATATTGCAACAATTACCCATGTCACCTTTAAAGCTGAAAAGCACTAAATGGGATGCTTAGCCTGGGAACTGAATTATTTTTTTCTGTTGAGCCATTTACATGTCTAAGATTGTATTGCAAAATCTGTGTTTTCTTCCTAAAAACAAGCATACAAATAAATTAATTCAGGCAAAGTCCAGACTCTGTATGCAGCCGATAACAGGGTATATGTTTTGACAATTAATTTGAATTTTAAATGTCAAAATGTTACGTAGATAACAGTGGTAAATAAAGCAGTAAGTATTCTCCTCTGGAAATCACAGGAAAGTGGAGTAGGCTCAGTCTTTCTAAAGTATCCTGTACATTGACAGTGCTTTCCTTGACCGTTGCAAATTTTACATCGATATCCGACATGTTATTGCAATAGTGGTAAGTAAACTAATTGAAAGAGGTCTTGTACATGTACAGATAAAAGGAATTTAATGCATTGTGAAAGATTAAAAACACAGCAGGGGAGATCAATAACAGGAATTAGCTGCAATGGACTCTGTCTGATAAATGCTTACTAAGAGTTAATAGCAAGTGGCCTAAAAGCATTTAGAGACAAGGTTATCAGGCTAAAGATAATGTGTAACTTTTAATGAAAATTCTATATTTTTTCTCATTTTATTGCATATATTGCCCTATGATTTCACACTATGTCCAATTACTGGTCTTGCAATGTGGTAAAGCAATGCAAAGATTAGTGCTGGGTTAGAAACCAAGCAAACTTAATGGTTTGAAGCTTCTATGTATTTGAAAAACATTTTGCAAGGGGTTTTGAATTGTTTTTTAGCTTTGTGCTATGTATTGTAATACAGGGTATCTATTAAAAGGCATTGGGAATGCTTGCATTCAGTGAATCTGTCAAATTTGCAATATATGACAACAGAATTTCAAGAGATCCTAGACAATAAGTTGGGTTATTTGCTACAAAGGTTAATAAGCTTTCTTCTTATATGTATTTGAATATTCATATTGCTTAAAAGAAATGTAATTATAAATAGGCCACTGAAAAAAAATAAAGCCGTAACCAAATGAAACCTAATCTCCAAAACAGGCAGGATTTCTTTGCAGGTTTATTAGCAGTGTTATGTTAATCAGCCAATGATTAGTGTACAGTGGATTGCAGTTTCCAAAAAGGGAGAAATTCAGAAGTAAAAGTCGTAGCCACCCTTTAGTCCTTGAACTTACACATGCCTACAAGGCAAATTAAGTTCTGGGCCTTCTGAACTCATTGGGAGTAGCCATTGATTTTGGAAGTTCACCCTGTGACTTTTTATACGAGGATGACTGGTTTGACAGTGAATATAATATAGCTGTTTCTCAGTTTTTCTAACACTGAGATAAGCATTAAATGTATATTTTTTTTTCTTTTTTGGGGCATGGTTTTTACTGAAAATATCTATAGAATAAATGTTAGACTGTGATCTTATGAAATTTTTTTAAATAATCTTTCTTCAAGCAGACCCTTTCATTTCACTTCAATTACTTTTAACAGCTTTCATTGGCTAGACTTACGGATCTTAAGGTGTAAGGCTGCTGACAAATGCAAGCAACTACATTTTCTGACAATATAATGCTCCCTCTATGGAGTTTCAGGGCTGCAATACACCTGTTTTGCAAATGGGTAAAGTGGCTGTTTGTAACTCAGGATGACATCCTTCCATCAGCGGATTCTAGTAGATGCTTTCTGAAGAAGAAATTGCATACTTCAGTGGAGAAAAATGAAATGTGCTTATTGACAGTTGGGGTTTTTTTAAGGGTGATTAGAATTAACCAGGGCTTGGATTATTTTAATGAATCCCTCGTGGCACATTAAATGCACAAGAAGAGTGTAGGATAAATTTCTTTTCCTCTTAGCATTTTATCAAGGCATGTGCATCCTGCACACACAGTGGTGATAGAAGGTACCAATGGAAAACATCTCAAAAGGCAGTATTAAAGTCACTAAGTCTATAGGGTAAGACTATTAAGGAACTTGCATATAACTCAAAATCAGGCATGTAAGGGTGGACTTTCAAATCCTCACTGTAGCAGTACTTGTATCTTTGAAATGAAATGATGGTTTTATATGCAAAAATGTGTTTCATTTAAGAACTATCCAAAACAACAAGGGAATGTATAAAACCACTGTGGATTTTTTCTTCCCCCCCCCCCCCTTTTCTTGTCTATACTAAATTGATCCATTATTGCCACTACTTTTTATTTTCTCCTATATAGATGCTGCAACAAAAGCCATATTTGTTTTGCAAATTCTTTTTGATAGACTGGATTATCTTTTCTTCCTTGTATCCAAGTTGATTATATCCTGAGTCATGTAAACTACCAATGCTGTATTTTTTGTCCTGCAGTGATTTCTTCCACAATTTCAGGTTAATGAAAAGAAATTCTTTCACAAAATATTCTTTATTTTTCAATTATTATTCTTTCCTTTCTATGGTTACATTTTTTTTTCACTCTACCTGACTATCTGAATCTCTTATGTAATCTAAGCAGTTAGAGTTTTTTGACTTCTAAAGACTAGAAACAGATTGGTTCATCCTTCTGCAGTTTCATTAAAATGAGCATTAATGACTCGGATCTGCTAGTGTGCTTTTGTCTTTTAACAGCTAAATATTTACTCAGTGAAAAAGGTCTTTACAATGACATCAGGATCTGTTTATGTTTTGAAGTATTCATACTAATTATAGCTAGTAACTCTTTAGACATTTCAAAAACTTTATACTGCTTTTTAAAGGAGATTTACTTTCACATCTGGATGGATTGCTAAATATTATTTACTTTTTTTCAATTGACTGCTGATTGGTATTTTTAAAATATGTCAGTTACTATTTTTCCTTGTTTAGGTTGTTTTCTAGTCTTATCACTTCATATATGAACTTAATAATTTTCTTTCCCATGCATTGTGTGACCCTTCTCATTTCTGTCTTTTTAGTAGGAGGGAAACTACCCTCATATTTTATGAATTAAGTTTTCTTCTTTGTGTGTACTATTTAATTCCTGAGAACTAGTTAAATGGAGTTTATTCTGCTGTGGAAGTCTGTTGTAGTGTGTAGGTCTTGCAGAGGTTTTTTTCTCCATGCTGCTAAATATTTGTCATTTGTACAAGATAGGTCACTTCTAAAATTAGGAAAGTTTACTGTGGATGCTATCATTATTTGAAACAAGCTTTACTTGCCACAGTTTACTAAATCTTTTAGGTTTTGATGTTTTCTTTTTTTTTTTTTTAATGGCATGTTATTGTAGTCATTGATGTAGAATTTTGATTCATCAAATGGGTTCACTGTATAAGTGATAGTAGAGTTTTTTCTTGTCAGTCATCATTTATTGAAAGAAACAAACTATCCTGGTGAAAGTTACAGTTAAAGAAAGAGTACACTCAGGCATCATTACAAACAGATAAGAAAGTGATACAGTAAGTGCAAAACCAGAAGACTATGAAGTTAACCAGAGCTCAACATTTAGTCCACTTCTCCAAGTAAAGAATTTTTCATAAAATTGCCAATGCTGTGTACTCTCAAAAGCTTCTTAATGATGGGGTTAGAGCAGCATTACAGCCTCAGAAGAGACAATCAGCCCTTTTGATCTTAGGCTGGCAGACGTAGGATAAGGCAGTGATTTACAGAGAAAAGCTGGTACTTGCAAAAGTAAGGGTGAAAGGCCTTTGACCTGATCTTCCTTGAGATAAACATGTTCTTGAAGTCTTTCCCTCTGAGAAATGAAGTGGCTCATGATGTGCATCCTGGATGACAGTCCACTCACACTGGGGTTTCTGGGTCAATATCATAAAGAAAGAGATTGAGAAGATGCTGGGTTTATGTCACCATTCATATTGCATAGCCTGTTTGACCTCTGCTCCATCCATTGCATGCC
The DNA here is from genome assembly GCF_964237585.1 of Gallinula chloropus. Lineage (NCBI taxonomy): Eukaryota > Metazoa > Chordata > Aves > Gruiformes > Rallidae > Gallinula > Gallinula chloropus. The sequence continues at coordinate 28,959,112 of NC_140086.1, read as the reverse complement.
TACCTGTCAGCAGTTCAAATTGGACAGTGCATGCCTGTCGCTAGAGGAAAGTAATGATTATCCAATAACCCGCATAGCTTTTCCAAAAAGCATGACTACTGATAACCTACAGTTACTGCAGTAGTGTCATAGAACATCCTGTACATAAACATTTGTAAATCTCCTTGCCAGGAGCAACTAATCTCTCTGTCACCAAGGAGATGACCTCTGCCAATACGATTGAAAGCCAAAAAGAGATTGCTCTGCTCAACAGACCTTTATCCTATATTTCACTTCCTCTGTGGCGATCTCTATTCTTAGCTCTTCTCTCTTACATTACAGGGCAAATCAGTCTATTTCAGTGGTTTTGGTTTTATTGCCTCGTGACTTTAGAAGTCATAAAATGAAAGATCCAGTCTTGCAGACATGCACAGTAGTAAACTCATTTTCCACATGTCATTTCATTTACCTCCATGGGAAAACTAGCTCTCATAAAGTGCTGTGTGCCTGTTCATGTTTGCAGAATCAGGCCCTGAGCAACCTGACAGTTTCTACAGCTGCTTTACTGTGAACTGCCTACTTAATGTACCTAAAGCTATAAGTTTGATTTAGCGTGAAGTGGTGTAAGGAACAGATCTTGGGCAAGATTCCATTTTCAGTCACACTTGTTTAAAATGGTAGAAACTCTACCGTAACAGAGGCTTTTCTCAGCTTTTTCATTTTATCTACATTTTTACCCTGCTTATGTCTGCATGTCAGAAGTTAGATTAAGTGTTTTATGGGAAGTATTTCAGAGTTGAAAAATAAGTAGGGTTTATGTAATTTCGAAACAAATTTAGGGCAGATATATCCACTGTATGAGGGAGAACCAAACCTCAGCTTCAGAGGAGCAGATTTAATTTGGCTCTGTAGACATTCAAGTATTGCTTTCCCATGGCCCCTGAAGTGGGGTGTGACATAGGGTTTGTGTCAGCAAATTAATAGTGTAAGACCATAATTCGTTGCTGTAATAGGCTAAGAGGAAAAAAGTGCTACTTCCAATAATAAAGAAATCTTTTAGGCTGCACCTTAAAATATGATCTTATGAAGCCATCATTACAATAAACTGTGTTGTGTGGCCACAGTTAAACCCTTATTATATTTAAAATATTTTGAAAAGCAAATGTTATCTTCATGCAAAAATAAAATAAATTAAAACCATTATTTACTGGAAAGATTTTTGATAAGACACAGTACATTTCATCATTTAGACTTCAGAAAGCTTAAAATAGACATTAGGAAACAAACACCAGTCTTGGAAATTTGTGGACTATCTTTATGTTTATTCTTTTTCCTGCTTTCTTCTTAGGTTTGGATCAGATGACTAAAATGATGATTCTTCAAACAGCTAAGGCAATACTCAGTAACGTCACGCAGGTAAGTGAATATAGAGATTCAATACATTTATAAATGAAAGGACATATGCTGAGCTCAGTGAAAATACAACAGTTACACCAGCTAAAGATTTTCCTCAAACTGTTATGAGGAAATTAGACTTGAACAAGGTTATGATGAGAGTATTCATTTCCCTGCATGGCTCATTGCAATCTAATATGTTAACCAAGAATACAAAGTAGTATAATATTCTAAAGATGACTGTAGCAATCAATATTTTTACATTTGTCTTGGAAAAAAGTAATGCTAAGTGAAGCAGAGTGAGAGCTATTGTGTCAATTCATCCACCTACTAATGTATGTATGTGGGGATTGCTAGCATCTATGCTTTGTGACAGCAGAAGAATTTACAATAGGTTCTCAGAGCTGTCACAAACTAGTCACAACAAACATACTCAATTTCATTTTTTTATAGCATGTAAGCATCATCAGAAAAAGGCTTGCTTAAAACACCACACTAAATTCCTAAAAAATACATTCTTTTTAAACAATGCATGTGAGTATGGGCTATTTCCCCAGTTCACTCTTTAAGTTCACCTGTGAAATATTTCTAATGGATGCAATTCTAGCTCATAGCTCTCGGAAATCATTGTATCCATGGTACTGACCAGGCAGATCAAGAAAAAAATATTTCTTTAAACTTTCCATGTCTCTGTTATCCAGAATACCTTTTAACTTTCCGTGGGTCTATGTTACAGAAAGGTAGTGCTAAAATATGGTTAATCCTAAGAGACCTACCAAATAAATACAGAAAAAAGAGCAGAGAAATCTAGATGGCAGAGAAGATGGGAAACATAGGACGATGCGGTTGGTCAGTAGAATTGCTAGTGGTTTCTGTAGTTTTTTATCTAGCTAAATTGAAGTTTCTTGCAGGCATCACAGAAAATAAGAATTTTAAAGTGGCCTTAAAGAAAGAAAGTACACTGTCTTCCCAAATACCTTTGAGGATCACCTTCCATAACATGAGCATATTTATGTTAGTATATTTAAATATAAGGATGTACATAGGTGTTAGCTAATGCTAACAAATTGTTTCTACTTGATATAATAGGATAAAAGTGATACGATTGATGCAATGGCTATCACAATGCAAAATATTCTGCTAACATATAAGAACAGATAAGCTTGTATGTCCTGAGGTTAGAAAATCAGTTTACTGTAGTTAGCAAATCAAAAGCCAACAACAACATGGACAAAAACTTTACTTAAAGGAATGGCTAAAAAAATAAATTCTTTGGGTTGTTATGGAGGGGAAAACAGTCTATACTATTTAATAATAAGAGAAGTTTGAGCAGTAAAAGGTAACTCCAGAAGGTGAGCTGTAAATTAGAAGAAATCTGTAGAGAAGTGAGGTGGGAAAGGAGGTTTTCACAGAGCTCAAGATGGAAGGCAGTAGAAATGGCTTAGAAAAAAACATTGAGCTAGTTTGTTTCATGATGGCTTTGTATTGGTGTCCAAAAATAAATGAAGTGCTGAAAATAGAGCTTAAGATTTATTTATTTAGTTTGGACAGAAGAGATATATTAGAAGTAGGGAGTTAGATTTGTCCATTTTCAGCAGATAAAATGATGTCTGAATTAAAATTTGCCTGTAAACCTACCCACATACCTACAGGGGCAAAAAAAGAAGACAACTGAGAATGGAACATCTGGATGACGATGAAAAAATAGATCCATTACATGAAGAATGATGAGAGAATAGGAAGAAATGGAAAAGGACTTGATTTCAGAAGAGGAACAAGGATACGTTTTAGGAAGAAAGGCCTAATAGGCTTTGTCAAAATCAGCAGAAAAATCAGGAAAAGTGATTCTGATTTCTGTTTCAAAAAACAACATTCTTGTTGAGATGATGGGAGTAGAATTTTACTAAATCCTGTTCAGAGGAAATAAAAATTGTAGATGGGTAAACTATTGTTTTGATGCTATATGTATCTCTATGAATCTAGAACAAAAAAAAAAAAAGTTTTGTACTAAGCAAAACTTTACCCATATGTTCATTCATGTTAACAAAAGTAGATAAAAAATGTTTGTTTAAAATTTTTTATTTATTTTTTTATATTTAAACAAGATTAATCTTAAAATGATATTTTATATTGTAAAAGCAAACATTTATTCATTTTCATTCTTCCCTTCTTTTTTCCTGGAAAAAAGCCCCAACAAAAAAAAACCTTTAATGGAGTCAGCCAATAATTTGGCTTTGTATTTAGATTTTGTTTTCTCTTTTTTTGGTCATTTGACAGTTGGTTTTGTGGGTTTCTATTCAAAGAAAAATATATTTGTAGTTTAAAAATGGAATTGTAGCACTCTAGGTAGTGACTAATAACACTGCATTTAATGAAAGAGGACATTAAAGCTGTGTTCTTAAAAATGCAAAGATATGAGATGTGTGTGCTTTGATTAAAATGAGCCTGAGGACCAATTAAAGTTTTAGAAAGACTAATAAGGATTTGGATAGGTGTTAAGTGCAAGGGAAATGTTGGGAAAAGTGATGGTGTAAAAGAAACAATTACAGGTATTACAGAAGAGCAAAGAAAAACTTCTGTAGCTCTGATTGGTAGGGGGAAAAAAGACATCACAAGAGAGGTTGTAAGAGAAAACCAAAGCAGGTAACTGAGATTATATTTTTTAACTCTCTCTTGAAAAGAATCAATAAGTTCTTGCACAGAGACAGAAGCAAAGGCAGGAAAAAGGACTCTTGAAAGCTGGTCTGGCACATGAAAGGTGCTTAGTCTTGTGAACATATGAGGTGCTAGCTCAGAGCAGGGAAGAAATGACATAGGAAAGGAGGTATTACTATTGCAGGATGCTATCCAAGAGTAGGGGCAGCAGGAGTAGATATTCAGATTTTGCCAAGGCCACGGAATTGAAGAAATATCTTCTGAGAGAAAGACTGAATGTGAAGGAGTAGGATATATGGGTAGAGTCATTAATCATACCAATGGAAAAATAGGAGAGAGGGCAAGGAGAGGTAAGCAAAGATTACACACAGAAAATCTGCAGTGATGGTTTATAAATCAGGGAAAGCATGAGTGGAAAGATGTAAGTATTTGTTGGACAATGCTGAAAGAAACTGAGTGATGGCTGAAGTGAAGATAGTTAAAAAGAAAATCAGAGATCAGTGGTTTTAGGAGATATACAGCTTGCTTTACATAAGTAGTAATGCTGTATGGAGTTGTTATAGGCATTCTAGAAGGCAGTAGTGTTAGCACACTGGTGAAGTTAGCCCAGGTGAAGAATAAGCTGTGAATAGCTCACTGACTAGTGATTCAAAAATAGCTGTTTTGTGTGTTTGAGAATACCCTTTGTTGTGTGAATGGACTTTTCAGTAATCAGAAGACTTGAACCAAAGGCAAATAAAACACTGAGGGTGAGGAAACTTCTGGCTAAAAGTTTGGAAAAAATACCAGTGGGAAAAAAGGAAGCTATAATCCTGACCAAATTTATCTAAAAGAAGAAGAAAATAAATTTTAACTCTAAAATTTCATTGGTCCATTACATTACAAGGCAATAAGTCAGTAAACCTATAATTGTGTTACTCAAAAACTATAAAATACTTTTACATACCTCACTGTCTTTGAAACATCCCTCCCCTCCTCCCTCCATCACTCTGATATTCCTATTTTTCATAAAAACAGAAAGAAGCACTTTAGGGATTAGAAGAAAAAGTATTTCAGAAAAAGAAATACTCAAAAATAGAGTGGCAAAGTAGTAATTAAAGATGTTCACAATTATTTGCATGCTAATTAAATATTGTGTCACTAGACATTAACTTAAACCGTGGTGCAAGTTATTTTAAATTTATTTTTATTTTTAAATTTTAAAATGTAAGTCTGGTTGCTATTTAGTAAAATACTATAAGATTATAGAATATCCTGATTTGGAAGGGACCCATAAGGATCATAGAGTCCAACTCCTGGTTCTATACAGGCCCAGCCAAGTCAGAGCACAGGACTGAGTGCATCATCCAGATGCTTCTTTTACTCAGTCAAGCTCAGTGCTTCCCTCCCAACCACCGTCTCAATAAAGAATCTCTTCCTAACATCCAACCTAAACCTCCCCTGTCACAGCTTCATACCATTCCCTTGGGTTCTATCACTGGTCACTAAAGAGAGGAGATTGGCGCATGCACCTTCATTCTCCCTCATCAGGAAGTCATAGACCATGATGAGGTCTCCCTCAGACTCCTTTTCTCCAGGCTGAACAAACCAAGGCATTTCAGCATGTCCTCATAAGACTTGCCCTCCAGACCCTTCACCATCCTCGTCGTCCTCCCCTGGACACACTCTCCAATACTTTTGTGTCCCTCTTGCACTGTGGTGCCCAAAATGTCACACAGTACTCGAGGTGAGGCTGCACCAGTGCAGTGTAAAGAGGACAATCACGTCCCTGGACGGGTTAGCAATGCCATGCTTAATGCACACCAGGATACAATTGGCCCTCCTGGCTACCTGGGCACAACGCTGGCTCATGTTTAACTTGCTGTCGACAAAGACCCACAAATCCCTCTCTGCATGAATGGCCTCCAGCAATTCATCCCCAGTCTGCAGTCTGTATGTGTAGCCAATAAGATAAATTGGAAAAGTGATTTGAAAGCAAAGCAGTAGGAAAAGGCTTCAACAGTAAGGCCAGCAATAATTGTAGGAGCATAAAGGGTACAGTAACTCTCAGATCCCTCCCCCTTTCAGCCCACTGAAAAAGCCAAGTGTTTTGATTTTAAGGCTGCAACAACCAGTACAAATGGAAATCAGGGTCACAGATGTGCTATGATGTGGGAAACAATCAGGATAAGTCCTGCACTGAGAAGTGCAACTCATGTGCAACAATCAATTTCTTACTGCTACAATTATAAACCAATTCTGCTATAACAACTTCTTTCTTTAACTTTTTGCTTTCCTTGACTAAGCTGTGACTTCCATGAAATCAGTGTCTTCAATTCCAAGCATAAGGAAGTGACATCCCTTTTTTGGTTCATTCATTGGCACCGGTTCTTAGTGTAATCAGAGAGGCAATAGAATAGAGGATTTGCATTGTCTGTTGTGGTAGTAAGACCAGCAGCATGCCTTTGACAAATCAGTTAAATCCATTTTGTCTGTCACTAAGTAGAGATGGTATTAGGAGTTTTTTGACGTCTCACAAACCTTACATCACTTTAAAATTCTGGTCAGATTATCACTAGTCATAACCAATGATCCTAAACTCAAGAACAAATGAAGTTTTCAACTGTTACTTTGCTGCATGGAGGGTGGCTTAGGGTATTCTGTGATATGAAGCTAAGGAAGGATGGTCAGGGTGTGAACATAGACTTGGCTGCTCCTGCCCCTCTGTTTCAGCTCTCTTTATTAGTCTAGTTCACGAAACTTTCTCATAAAAAAATATGATATTATATAGAGTCAAAAATCTTCCAGGGAGAATGGGACACCTTGAATCAGTACTACTGTCTCCATAGCATGAAATTTCAGCCCTAGCTTTAATCATGCAATATTTTTTTCAGAGCTCAAAGGTTCTAATTTTATCAAATTATAGGTGTTACCTCACCCTGTAAACCCTGAAGAAAATTCTCTGTAGAGGCTTAATTTAAGGATTAGATGATCGCTGAAGGTTAGGAAAATTTCCAAAGTCCAGAGGAGCTGAAGACCTCAACTGACTACAATGTTTTTGAACAGTCTTCCCAATCTTCACCTCTCCTCAGCTACAGAGATGGTGCACCAAATTTGCATGTGGATATTTCCAGTTCACAATGTCACAGGTGACTGTGCTACACACAATGCAGACAGTGGTTTTGTCAGCCAGGTTGTCTCACCCTCCTTGTAGAGAAAATGAAGAGGTAGCTGCATTTTTAGATCTCAGTTCAGTCTGTTAAGATTTGAGTAGTGCATCAGTATTTCCTCTCTCCAGATCAATGCTGCTTGTAGTTGGTATAGAGACAACCTAGAGGAAGGTGGCTTCACAATTAGATATTTTAGTTAAGAACTTCAGATTAGATAAATCTGCAGAAAAAATCATCCATGTTGTCATGCAAAAATTAGTTATTCAAGGAAAGCCCTTGCAGCATCTAAATTTGAATAAAATGCTAACAATAAGAACAAAATCTACAATCTAGAAATGGATATTCAATCCTTTCTCTGTATACAGGCTATGACAGTTCCTGGAACTGTTCTTGGAGACAGGGAGGCATTTTCTGACTTCACTGAGGTGACTCATACAACACAGTACCAATGTGGTACAATAGTAAATGCAAGTGGTGGACCGTGGACATCTGTGAGCTGTAAGGAAGTCAGCTTGCCAAAACTGGATTATTTTCCGTTTTTTCATTCCCCAAGGCAGGAGCAGAACAGTTGAGGAGGCCAATGACAAAGAAATGTCACTCAGATGACACATGCAGCTGAACTACTGAGTGCTCAGGGGACTAATATTGAGGCTTCCTTGATAAAAGACAGTTACTTAAGTTCATCTGCATATTGCGGGATTCTTCCCCTCATGTTGTCTCTTTCTGTGTAGCTCCTGTCTGCAACACTAGAGTATTTGTGTCGAATACAGACTATCAAAATACTAAGAATTCATATTCTCTGTGTGATTCTTCTATATGACTTAAACTTACCCTGATGTTTCATATTATTATGTGTGATTCTATGATTATACATTATGCAAAATAATTCAAGACCTTATGTCACAACCCACAACCAGATAGATTAATTTGGTTAAAGAGGTTAAACCCCCTTGCATTCCAACTGACCTCAGACTGCTCTGGGTGACTGGGTGTGGCTGGGCTTAACTGCTTAGTGAGGTTCTATTAGGTGTTTTATTGTGAGCAGGTCTTCGCAGTTCTCGGGAACAGAATTAAGACTCGAAGCTGAGTCAAGTGTCAAGTCACTTTATTTGGCCCACAACAAACAATCAAGAGAAGGGGGAAGGAAAGAAAAGAGTGGAAAAGAGAGGTTGAGAGTGCAATAGCTACCACCACGGCATGGTGAGAGAGTGCAATAGCTACCATCTGCAGCATCTCATCAGTCTGATGTCTTCAGGTCTGGTGGAGAAACATTCCTCCCTGTCTTGGTTCATCTGCCTTTTTACAGTGTTGTCTTATTGCACAATCATTAAGTCCTTGGCATAGCCACACCTTCCACCAGGTGATAGGACGCATGCCCAATGCTGTCTTCAGAGGGTCCCCAAAAGTCCAAAAGGGTCTGACCCCCTCACACTTTGTCTTTCAGTTGACCTTGGGCCTGGGTGCGTGCACAGAGGACTTGGGCCACATGCTTTGAGATAAGCCACCTTGAGATAAACAAGATGTGTAACCATTCCTGACGGGTGCATTTCACTTTGTTGTGTGGATGTCATGGGCATGAAGTATTATAGTGATTGAGAGGAAAGAGGAGGTATGGTTACAGTGATTGAAAGAGAAGAGAGGAGGTATGGCTCTGTTGGCAATTGTTAAGACATATCTCTAGTCTCTTACACCTCGGAATGGTCTGGTTAGGGTCTGTTTGATAATATTTTGATGACAACAATACACTGCCAAAACTGGACGATGTAGCTGTTCATAAAACATGTATTTTAGTTTTTCCTCATTTGAAACTTAAATAACTTTTTTTTTCATATTACTTTACAAAATGTATTCAAAGTAGAAAAAGGGCTTTTAGAATGACAATAAATGTATGGCCCAGCAGATTCAGTCATCAGAAGTGGAGTAACAAGCATTTGTGGAACAGAGTCTGGCTGGAGACCTGTGACTAGAGGTGTTCGCCAGGGATTGGTGTTGGGTCCAGTCTTATTTAACATCTTCATTGACAACCTCGATGAGGGAAGACTGTCCACCCTCAGCAAGTACACTGATAATACAAAGCTGGCAGGAATTGCTGACATGCAGGAACACTGTGCTGCCATCCAGAGAGACCTGGACAGGCTGGAGAGCTGGGCAGGGAGAAACCAAATTAGCTTCAACAAAAGCAAGTGTAGAGCCTTACACCTGGGAAGGAATAACCGCTCATATTAGTACAGGCTGGGGGATGACTTGTTAGAAAGGAGCTCTGTGGAGAAGGACCTGGGGGTCCTGGTTGATGACAGGTTGACCATGAGCCAGCAGTGTGCCCTGGTGGCTAAGAGAGCCAATGGGATCCTGGGGTGCATCAAAAGGACCATGGCCAGCAGGTCAAAGGAGGTGATCCTCCCCCTCTACTCTGCCCTGGTCAGGCCCCATCTGGAGTGTTGTGTCCAGTTCTGGGCTCCCTGGAGAGAGTCCAGTGGAGGGCTACAAAAATTATTAAAGGACTGGAGCATCTACCCTATGAGGATAGGCTGAAAGAACTGGGGCTATTCAGCCTTGAGAAAAGAAGGCTAAGATCTTATTAATGTTTATAAATATCACAAGTGTGGGACACAAGGGAAAATACACAGCCTCTTTTCAGTGGTCTGTGGAGACAGGACAAGGGGCAATGGCTTTCAAATTGAAGCATAGAAAGTTCTGCACCAATACGCAGAAGAACTTTTTCACAGTGAGGGTGACAGAGCGCTGGAGTCCCAGGGGAGTTGTGGAGTTACTCAAGACCCGTCTGGACGCCTACCTGTGGGATATGTCCTAGGGAACCTACTTTGGCAGGGGGGTTATACCTGATGATCTCTCGAGGTCCCCTCCAACCCCTATGACTCTGTGATTCTGTGGTTTAACTCCAGTAGGTAGCTAAGTCCCACACAGCTGCTCCTTCGTTCCTACTGTGTGCACAAGCAAAGCAAGACAAGGAATTCATTCCCCACTTCCCATGGGCAGGCAGGTGTTCAGCCATCTCCAGGAAAGCAGGGCTCCATCATGCCTGACTGTGAGTTGGGAAGACAAATCCTGTAACCGTGAATGTCCTTCCTTCCTCCTTTCTTCCAGCTTTTATTGATGACCATTGATGGTGGTATAGAATATCCCTTTGGTCAGTTGGGGTCATTTGTCTCAGCTATGTCCCATCTCAACTTCTTCTGCATCCCTAGTCTACTTGGTGATGGGCCTTTGTGAGAAACAGAAAAGGCCACGATGATGTGCAAGCAGTGCTCTGCCATAGCTAAAGCATTGGTGTTATCAACACTACTTTGATCACCAATCCAAAACATAAAAGCTGCTGTGAAGAAAATTAACAATATCCTAGCAAAAACCAGTACCCAGGGTCACTGTCACTTTTTAATAAAGGTCTATAAAAGGCCTACAAAATGGGGGTGACAATACTTATTACCCTTAATTGTGATGAACTACTGCATATGGTTTAAAAACACTTAGATCAAAGAAAACTTCTTACACGTGTAATTTTTATGCCTACTTATATGTTAGAGAATTTTGCAGGCGGTGAACCAGCTCATGGTTTTTTACATAAGGAAATTCTCCAATTTGATATATCTGCAAGAAACAAATACATAATCAAAGCAGCTTCTATCAAAGCACTAAATGTCATCCAAACCCCCCACATTTTCCAAGCTGGTGAAAGATAAATATATACCAAATTCATTCTTACAATCAATTACATTAGACTACAGTTGTGGATAAAATATTTCCTTTTTAAAAAAATTTAATTTCATTTTTTTCACAGCTTTGTAATACTAGTTGTCATATTTAGTCATGTTAGTTATGAGTTATGTAGAGAGAAAGCAAAATCATAAAACATGTTTGGATACACATAGCTTGAACATGGTGTGCCAAAACAGAGAACAGTCTCAACTATTTTACTCAGCAAAAAAGGGTCCATTGCTATTTTTCAGCACTGTTCCTACACTAGGAACTGTATTCATCAGCAAAATGAATGTTGTGGCTATATTCATGCCAACAGCATGAATTTAAACATCCAATCCATTATCAGCACAAGGCAAGCTGATGAAATGAAACAGGAACTATCAGAAATACAACTGATTCAAATAGAGTGAGAGAGACTTAATTTGAAAATCCAGTTAACTGGGATGTTTCACAATAATGCCTGACCTTGAGTTAAAATCATAATTCTGTGTATTGATAATTGCTTTGTTTAGATAAGCAAATTTATTGTGGCTGAGGTGACAGTGTAGTTACATATGCTGAGTCATGACTGACCTGCAACATCTTTAATATATTTGAGAACTCCTTTTACAGTGTTTTGCTGAGTGTCATGAGTGTCGTGATTCTAGTTAATAAGACAGTTTTTGGTGAGCCAGTCTGAGTACCCATCAACACAGAATCTTGGAAATCTGAAAAACATCTATATTTTTTCTTGTTTCATCCCATTTAGCTTTTAATTCTTTTCTTTCTATGAATGAATTTGCTGCTTTTCATGTCTAAATGAGGTTGTTGCATTTGAAATTCCACTAATGTGTAAACAACAAATGGCATCAAAAAGTTTAAGTTAGTCCTAAGAAGTTAAGAGATAAATGTTTTCATTGTTTTGGTCACTTAATTGAGAAGTTTTAGGACATGTGCCCAAATTAAGCAGATTCCAGTCATCTTTTGAAAGTACTCTATTGTTCAAATAGGATTTTTAAAAGTATTTGTCTCAATGGAGACAGAAAGTATGGTACAAGAATGTGCCCCAAACCAGGTTACATTTTGTAGCATATGCTAGTGTTCATATAGAGTGCAGTATAAACTAGGTAACTATTGAAGTCTTTCAAATAACAGGTCTTATGATAAGAGATTTCAGAATTTTTCCATTCAACTGCTGTTAATAGAAATTCACTTTTCTGAAACATCAAAAGAGTGAAAGGTACTAAAGTTAAAAGGATTGACAACCACATAAGTTTTTCAGTACTGCATATTGATATTTGCAATAGCTTTTAAGAACAATAATGTTTACTGAACAAACTGACATTAGCTGTACACATTTGACATCTGAAAATCCTCTTGTAGGGTTAGAAAGCATAATTTGGCAGCAGTATTGTTTTAAGATATAATATATCTTGAGCATATATATATACAATATATCTCAAGGGGTTTTTATGATTTACAATTCTACATCTAAAATACTATAACTGCTACAAGGGAGAGTCCAGCACAGAGGTTTGGTTCCATTTTGAAATGGCAATTATTTAAAACTAAAAGTAGTACAACACAGGGAAGTTGCTTACAACTATAGCTAAGCAGTTGCTAAAGATTGTTGACATAGGCTTTTTGTCAGCAGAAAATTGTGTATGCACGAGAATTCAGAACTCATGAAAGATTCTTGATTGACATCCTTAAAGTCTGAAGTCTACAGTTGGAACAATTTACTTGATCATTACTGGTTTTGTACTCACCTTACATGATGCTGTTAAAAAACAAAAGAGCAGAAATATGGAGACATTTCTGGTGAAGCAACCTGTATATAGGAGAAAAACAATCCTTGCTTTTTCACTACACTGCACTGGAATAAGTCATGAGGCCACTGAAGCTAGATGGGAGGAAGATTTTAAATGGTGGTTTAAGCATGATGGTTCTTCACCAGTGCCATTTTCTGCTTCCTAAAGTAATTATTCTAAAATAATTATAATAATTTTTGGATAGAAAACATGGACAGGAAAAACTATGGGTAGAATATGCTGTATAGAAATGACTGACAAGACAGAGTGCAATCTGGTGCAACTTCAGTAGTTCAGGAATAACAATAAATTGAGTAGGTATAGTTTCACTGTATAACAAAGCAAATAACATATTTAGTGGTCTCAGACCAGTGTAGTGGTTATAGTTGTTGATGTTGCATTTGAGCTAAATATCAATGCAGAAACTGGGTAAATCCTGGCAATAGAAAAATTATATGTGGTTAGTCAGGAGAACAAGAGAAAAAATTGATTCTCTAAAAATTTATTTTAGAGAATTATGTTTCAGTCTACCAGAGAAGCCCACTTGAGAAGACTCTTCTGGGTATTTGAAAGGGAAGGAACTTTGTAAGCCATTTCTTGCGAGCTTTACATATGTCTTGCTTTTTTCTCATTTCAAAAGCTTGATTTACAAAATTATATTGTCACTCAGATTGACTTTTGAGTTTTCGCAGTTTGAAGTAATGGGATGGGGTAGCAGTATTTAGATATACTGGTGGGGTTTTTTTGCTTGCTTCTTTTGGTTTTTTATTCAAAGACACCCTCCATTACCTTTATGAACTGAAAACTCAATCAGAAGTTACTGTCTACGCTAAAAAATTTAAAAGGAGAAGATAAGATCCTCATAACCATTCCAACTCTTACACATGTGTTACGGAGGTGGTGAGTGGAAATAATTTTGCCATCTTGTATAAGTCTGTGTTAACTGAAAGCTATTGTTTTTCACATTAAATAATTACAGCTGGAAATGACAACATATGTTGGCTTATAGGGATGTGAAAATATCTTCTGTAGTCTTTATAATTCCCCTGAATGTCTTATGAAATCATAGGGCTTGTATTTGTGGATCTTCTGCTTCACTCAACATTTTTTTATAAACCTAAGGAGTTTTATTTTAAACAATGGATTAATAACATTGTACTACTTCGTATGTTATGATCATTCAGCATGGATAAACTAAAATGTCCTGGCCATGGAATTTGAATACCTCATTAGACACGTTTGTACCCCACCAAATATTAGTAAAATGGCATGTGGAAATTTACCATGTAGATAACATGGAGAAGGAAATGTTAAAATCCCATAAATTAATCTGTAATTACTTTACATAAATGCTGTTTCTTTGGGGATATTATTTAGTAGACAATCCAAGAGAAGACACACAAAACTAAACTTTTTGAAACCTTTATTAATTATATTTCCCAATCAGTGCTTCTTTTGAAGATACTTATTGTGTAGTTTTTAACATTTATTTTCATATTCAAAATATTTCTGGAAGGTGTTATATGAGAATAATTAGGTTATGTTAACCTGTTTTTCTTTTCATTGTTGTACACTTCTTATTCTGCAAAAATACCCAATATTGCTATTTGTTGTCTGCAGAAAGTAGGAAGATGAGAAAATGAAACTCCACCCCTCCAAAAAGCCATTTTATTTTTTCATTCATTTTCATGGAAAAAGCAATAGAAAACTGTCTATCAGAACAAGTCATCAGTGTGACTGTGACAGTTTTGTTAATGTAAACTCATTTGAAGGTTCAAGATGCAAAGATACAGCTGTCATTATATCTAGAATAAGACTTTAGAGGTTAAAATTACTTTGGCTACTGATACAAAACTTCCTTTCTGTAGGTAATCAAAATTCAGCTGGTTAGAATATGCTTCCATTGATTTACTGTTTGACATGGAAATGTGCATAGCTGTGTAGATATATTAAAGGAAAAAGAACCCTCTGTAAAGGTTAAGTGTTATTTTGGTGACTTTCCTAGGTGTTGATGCCATATTTTATAGTCTTGAAATGTTAGTCAAAGAAAATATGTTTTTTGAAAGGCTAAGTGTTACTGCTAGAGAATTCAACATTTTGGGTGGAAAAAACTTGGAAGCAAATATTATACCATAGCTGGAAATCAGTAAACATTTACTGTTCCCATTTGACAGTGATTCAAAAGGGATCTTTCCAGACTCTAGAGACAGCAATGAAGCCAAATGTTTTTAGTGTTTCCAGGGACTAGAGGCCTGAACTGTTTATCCTTATTTTTAAAGAATAATGTCAAACTCTGTACTAGGTTCAACTTAGAAGAAATAAGTTCCTGTCTGTTTCATGATACACAGTTATTATAATGTTATATTGAGCCAAGTTATTTTTCCCCTCATCTGCAAAGCTGTGGAAAAAGGATTCATTAATGCATCTTTCTTTCAATGATTTGGTTTCTTGTTCTCTTCCATATTAGAAGTAATTACTTTCCCACAACCTGGCCTTTTCTGATGAGGACTACTGTTTTCCAAATGTAAATGGTTATTGATTTGCCAAAAAGGGTCTAATTTAGAAGTCTAAGAGTGTTGCACAGCTGGGAAGAAATTGAAAAACTGGCCAAGTCATTCATGCTGTACTTGGCAGTCACAAACCCAAAGCAAAGACTGATTTTTGAACTTGTTTTCCAGTCATTTTTATTTTCATCATTTTGCATTGGTTTAATACCAGGTATCAATTAAAAATGTATTTAAATTTAAGAGTACAGATTTGTATTACAATATTACTATCCATAGTGCCTTTTCATGTTAAAAATCTCACAGCAGTGAATGAGCATCTGTGTTTTTTATCAGATTGCTGGACTTACACTCATTTTATTTTGGGAGAGATTCCTCTATTGGTGGCCTCACTAATACCACTACAACTCTTTCTGAAGTAAGATTAAGGTACTGCTTTGCAGAAATAAATAAGGCACAGTTTCTTCGGCTCTGTTTTTAGATTTGGAAGTCTAAATGGCATCACTGTTATATGGATAGGACTGAACTCTTGGAATAGTGCAGTTAACTCATTGTGGCTATCTGAAATTTAAAATATTTTCAAGTGACTGATAATGGCATA
Organism: Gallinula chloropus; assembly: GCF_964237585.1. Lineage (NCBI taxonomy): Eukaryota > Metazoa > Chordata > Aves > Gruiformes > Rallidae > Gallinula > Gallinula chloropus. Next base: position 28,943,322 of record NC_140086.1, on the reverse strand, counting down.
ATATGGTCACTATGAAGTTAGAAAAACAATTCCTATATGTGATTCTATGATTCTGACCTATTCCAATATATGACAGATCTACAGAATTTACTAATGCTAGTGTTGTCACGGCAGTGTCTTTCAAAAATCCTATAATGATCAAACTGTGTATCTCAGGATGTAGAAATGCTGTGGACAAAATTATGGAAATATTTGAATCTCACATTCAAGAACAATATAGAGGAGGTAGTAACTGATATGTATATAAATGAAGGCACCTCAATACATATTTAGCTGGACATTCAATAGCTTATATGTCCTTTTTCTCTCAAATTTCGCAGCTGGTTTTGAAACTAATTAGATGCGTGACACAGTTTTAAGCATCTAATATGCTTGAAATGGGGTCCTTCTAAGCCTGTCTGTGAAAAATAAGTGAATCTAGGACTGAAAGGGTAGATTCGTGCTCACTCTCATGAAATATCAATGAAAATACACTTTGACACAATATGTGACATTTGTCTTACTTCTTGGTCTCTTATTCTCCTATGGTGGCTTGACCCAGGGTGGAAGCCAGATGCCCACCAAAGTCACTCTATCTCTTCCCTTTTCAGCTGGACAGAGGAGAAAATATATATTGAGAGGTTTATGACTCGAGATAGGGACAGGGAGAGATCATTCTGCAATTAGTGTCATGGGCAAAACAAACTCAACACAGAATAAAGGAAAGAAAACTAATGTATTATGCTACAAAATACACACAGTGAAACCAGAGTCCGGTAATGAGAGGTGCGGACAGATCTTAAAGCACCTTCCCCCATCCCTTCCTTCTTAGCAGACTTCACTTTATTCATGATTTTACTCTCTTCTTTCCCCCCACATCGTGGCACACATGGCGAGGGGAAGGGAGTGGGGGAATGGGGGTTTTGGTCAGTTCCTCAGGAGCTGTTTTCCATCTTCGCCTGAGGGGAAGGCATTCCTCACATATTTCCTCTGCTTCAGCATGGAGTCCCACCCACAGGAGACATTCGTTCAGGAGCTTCTCCAGTGTGAGTCCTTTTCCATGGGGCTTCTGCTCTTCACCAGCTGCCCTAGCGTGGGTCACTTCTATGGGGTGCAGTCATAGCTCATAGAATGTCTCTCAGTCTCTCAGGCACAGACTGCTCCAGCCTGGTCCTCCACACAGTCACAAAGCTCCACCTTCAGCAAACCTGCTCCAGTGTGGATCTCTTTCTCGCTCATCTCTGTGTCACTGTCTCTCTCCATGGGCTGCAAGTGCTGGCAGAGGCTCCAACATGAGTCACGGCAACTCCTGTATGTCTCCACCTGCTCCAGTGTGGGGCCTTTCCCCGAGCTGCAGGTGGGGTCTCAGCCTTTTCCATGAGCTGCGGGGGGACACCTGCTCCACCATGGATTTCTCCACTGGCTGCAGGGGCATCTTCCTCTCCAGCACCTGGGGTGCCTCCTTCCCCCGCTTCACCAGCCTTGGTACCTGCAGAGTTTCTTACATCTTCTCACTCCCTTCTCTTGTTGCAAAAAGCGGCTGCTAGTGGCGTTTTTATTCCTAAATACTCAGTGACTCCCTGAGGCACTGTGACCATTGCTGATGGGTTTGGTCTTGGTCAGCAAGGATTCTGACCTTGAGTCAGCTGGTGTTTGCTCTCTCGGGCCTGCAGAGAGCTTCTAGCAGAAGCCACCCCTGCAGCCCCTCTTCTCCACCAGAACCCAGCCACGCAAAACTACACCACCTTCAGAGAAGAATCTATAAACCTCATTTTAGGTCTTGAAACCAGGTTCAAAAATAAACATGGCTATTGTGCTGTTCAAGACTGCAAATTCCTGAAATTATGCTGAGTGGGCTTCACTATGTGGAGCTTGTTGCTTTCATCTCATGCGTAAGGAATTAACGAGTATGCTTGGCAATGGTAAATGCAAATCATTCATAGAACTGGGACAGAAAAAGATTAAGTTCTAGCTTTATTATGGGAGTGAACAGCTATTTCAGTTAGGTGCCATTATTTAAATAAGATTCAGAGCTTCAGACAAGCTTCCTGTTTGTACAATATAACTAACTGCATAGTAGCTAAATTTCTGTGCAAACACTCTTAGTCATCAAGCAAAAAGGTATTCTTTATCAGAGTGTTTGCTTTCTCTCTCTCTGAAGAGAGTTTGCATGGTAGAGGAACGCAAGGTTTCACTTAGAGGCAGGTGTGAAATCCTAAAACCATAGCTAGGGATTTAGGAAGTTAAGCTTGCAAGAAGACTCCTAGGCTAATGTTGAATGGTGCCTGAGTGCAGTCTCCAATTTAATTATTAATAGAGGTGTACATTTGAAGTCCAGGTTTGCATTCCCAAAACACCTTATGACTTTTACTTATACAAGAACTGGATTTAAAAAATGAAATATATATATATAAGCATCAAGGGTGCTAGATTAATGTGGTATATACTTTGTGGTTTACAAAGTACTGCAAACCCAGCTTTTTGAGTGACTTATGATGACAGTTAGGATTGCTCTCCCTATTTTTAGAGATCTCCAATGCGCATATCTCTGTCTGTTCTGATGACACCAGGCATTCTTTGTAAGAAAAGAGAGAAGATTTTAGAATGAGATTAATTTGGCCTATGTTAGATATCTATAGTCAGATAAGAGAGAACTGTGGGGCAGAGGTACCTCTTTTCCTCCACTAACACAGGAACTTCAAACAAGTGTGGACAAAGGTATCTTTCCTGGTCATTGGAATACTACACTCACTTTAGGAGGGAGGTTAGCTGCCATAATATCAGCTCAGATTTGACAATTTGGCTGTTGGTGAGGCACAGTTAGATATTCTTAAGTGCATCATCTACAAAGGGGATTCTGATTCTATTTAAAAAGTAATAGTTCAATTCATAGTATTATATTACCAGTGTGCTCAGATACCTGCTAACCAGTATGTTCCTACATTATGTAGGGGTAAAGTTATACATGCAGTTTAATTATTCAGGCCCATTTTTTTTACAGAAAACAAGCACATTATGCATCCATAAATGATTGCATCTCACATCAGATGTAACCTGACAGAAAGGTGTGCACGTTGTGTACTGTATTGAGTCTGGCTGTGTGAAAGGGTAAAATAATTGCTCTGTGGAGTACAGAACATGCCCAAATACTTAATTCGTTTGCGGTGCAATTACAAGATGAGAATGTCAGCAAAGGCAAGAATGAATGCAATTCAGTTCTTGCCTCTATTAAAATTCATATATTTCAGAACTGCTCATAATATGGCAAGGAAGGAAAACACTATCCCAATTTATTTTAATTTAGATCTACGACTATACAGGAAAACACACACTGTATGTCCAGTCCTGCCCTTACTGTCATTTAGGGAGGCCTATCATGTTTGAACAGATAAAATTTGAATTAATATATTCAGCAGAATTCAGAAACATTGTCTTGAATGTAGATCATTGCAGCTCACCTCAGCATCTTAATGCAGGTTGTTTTGTCAGGTCGTTATTTGTACTCATGGGGTAAAGCCCCAATACCATACACCAAGGCAATAAACTCATTTCCCCATGTCTGTTTTGACCAAACATACTTCCATGTTTCTCAGTGAACAGCTTACATATATATATTCTACACTGAAGGTGAAATGCAGTTCTCCTGCTTGACTACTTGCTTACCCTGAAAACAGGAGACATTTGGTAATGTTTGTTATGATCTAAATCACAGAATTTCCACCTTGGTTTTGGAGCAGGGTTTTGGTTGGTGGTTTTTTTTTTCCTGTTCTCTCGTTAGAGCGCATAAATCATTACAGTTCTTGTACATATTCACAGCAGGACAATAGGATATATTTTTTTTCCGTTGTGACCAGCTGCACTGAAATACCAAGTAAGGTGAGAGGGGATGTTTCTCCACATTGGAGATGTGGGTGAGTTCCCTGTCAGACATGAATCAAATCACTGTGATGAGATCCATCTGTTCAAGCCTTGTATGCCCGTAGTTTTCTAAGCTGAAACACAATGGGCACTGTTTCTAGTTCTGGACATGTAGGAACACACTAGAAGTACAAACCTTGTTTCTTACATTTCTTTTATCTATGGAACTACTAATCCAATTTTCTAACAATAAAACTGATGCTGTCTGAACTAGATCCTCTTTTACCTCAGCAGCCACAATAAATTTCATCTCTCCCACATCCTCAGGGATCTCCCTCTTCTGGTTTATCACTTAATTGTTTTCAAGCACATAGAATGTATTTTCTATTTATTTAATACCTAAACTTTGATAACACCTCTTGATAACACCTCTTTTATCCGCCTATCTGAAAATATAGACAGAGATAATTTTTATTAAAAAACCTTAGCCATATTTTCCTGCCCCATTTTCCATATCATTCCCTAGCTGTGTTTAGGATCATTATATATGAGGGTATGATGGATCTTTGTCTAAAGTCCATGAATTGTGAATTATATCATGCAGTTTTTTGAACATGGAACATTGCTATTCTGTTGAGCCTGTTTAGTCCCATAATGAAACTACTTTCTTTACTGCTTTAAAATACTAATAAAAAAAAAAGACCCAAAATATCCCACATTTGAAGACAGTGTTTTTTTTTTCCTTTCCTAAAACTTTCCATTATTTGGAGATAAAGAAGTTGTTTGTAAACTTGCAGAGAATATTAAAGAACATTGCTGTAATCTTCCAAGTTACATAGCCATGAGGTGCACAAGGCAGAGTTCCTTTCATATTCAGAAATATCTTCTGACACTGGCACAGGTTGCCCAGCTGTGTTTGCCCCCTCCCTGGCAGTGTTCAAGGCCAGGTTGGATGGGGCTTTGGCCAGCCTGGTCTAGTGGAGGGTATCCCTGCCCATGATAGAGGGTTGTAAATAGTTGGTCTCTAAGGTCCCTTCCAACCCAAAGCATTTTGTGATTCAATAATTCATGCTTCTATGCTTTGTTTTTATGCTTCTCTATTCATGATGTAGAGACATGCTCAGTGCAGGATGTTATTGAAATACACTGAATGAGACCACGTCACACAGAGAATTAAAATCATGCGTTTAAATACTAACTTCATATCAACTTCAAAATTTTTGGCTGTGACTACAGTTTCTTTTTCTGGATAACTGCTCTCAGAAAGTATCAGTTTTGGTTACTTTGCTTTTGTCTCTAGCAGATATTTTGAACTTGTATCTTAATACCATATATTATCCAGGCATGGTGATTTCAAAAGACACTGTGGTATCTGCCACTCAGGTTGTAGAAGCTCTTACAGGAATCAGGCAGCCCCACCTTTGCTTCCAGCACCTATGGAAACAGGTTAACATTGATCCTTCCTCAGCTTTATGGGAGAGCAACTTTGCCATGATTCTCAGAAATGTCTCTTGCTTCTTCAGGGCTGAATTGTAGAGGTGGGAAGTTGACATGGTCTCTAATTTTGTGTATTAATAGAAAGGAAATCTGAAGGGAACATGGATGGATTGGTAGAAGTCTTGTCTATCTTGTCATGTATAGGCTAATTCTCAGATTCTTTATTTAAGCAATTTAAACTCAGATTTGTTCAGAATGTTCAGGAACCTGATCATTGATTTAGCTGGGGAAAATCAATGTTTAAGAATCTCTGTTGAATAACAAGAATTCGCCCAAAGATCAAGTATTCTGCAATGCTATTTACTTTGTATTGAGAAAAAGATCAGTATGTTTAGTATATACATTCTGTACAGTGTTATCCCATGTAAATAATTCTCATCAAAATATAAAGTCATATGTATCATTTGGTTTTGATTCTTAATGGTATAGATTGTGGTGGTTTAGGAGAACAATTTAAAACATTGGTAGGTCTACTTTCATATTTATTAAGGACCCCATAAATGCCCCAAATAACCCTAATTTCTCAGGTTATTTTCAACATAATAATCAGATTCCTATTCAAAACATTCAGTATTAAGGGGAATTTGTAATACCTGGACACTAGCATAGGTTCTTGCTTTTCACATGTACTCTGAAGGATTTTCTGAAGGGAAAAATATTAAGTACAGATGTTCTTCCTTTTATTATCCACAGATCCCTGGGGAAATAAAACAGTTTAATCAAATTTGAAGGACTGTTTGCGAACTGCTGACCTAGAAGAAAAACCCTGGAAATCATTTGTTAGACAGTTTCTTACAGATCCAGTGAGTAAACTGTCATGTCTTTTCAGTTACAGACAGAAAATACAGGAAGTGTATGCAGATCTAATGTTTGTCTTCTCTCAAAAGATACAAGACAAAATACAGGACATAGTTGAATACTACCGGGGGGGGGGGGGGGGGGAAAGTTCTTTGTAATCTGATACAATGTTAAGTACCTAGCATACCAGTCAATTTCTTTTACAAAAATAGAGCAGAATGGCCTTTGAAGATAGTTTAAGAACTAACAGAAAGAAGGGAGGAAAGGACAGAAGGAATTAGTCTTAGCTAAGAACAGAAAGGAAAGTTTGTCATATAGCATGGTATTACTCCAGTAAAACTGACTAAGCCCCACTCAGCCACTCACTCACTCACTCCCCACCAGCAGGTCAGTGAAAGTGAGAAAACTTAAACTCTTCTGATTCTCAGTTTAATAGTAACACTCACAAGCAAATGAAAAAAAGGAATTCATTTGTGGTTACCCATCAGCAGGCAGGTGTTCAGCCATCCCCAGGAAAGTGGGATTCTATCTCCTCTAACAGTTATTGGGAAGACAAATGGCATCACTCCATTCCATTCCTGCATCCCCACCCCCCCAAAAAACCCTAAGCAGAACCAAACCCCCCCCCCCACACTTCTTCCCCCAGCCCCTTATATGCTGACCATGACATCATATGTTATGGAATATCCCTTTGGTCATTCAGGGTCAGCTGTCCCAGCTGTGTCCTCTCCCAACTCCTTGTGTACCCCCAGCCTTCTCACTGGTGGAATGGTGTGAGAACAGAAAAGGTCTCAGCTTTGTGTGTAAGCACTTCTCAGCAGTAACAAAACCAGCTCTGTATAACAAAACCAGCTCTGTAATACAGCACTGTTATAAGCTCAAATACAAAATGTAGCTCCTGTGAAGAAAGTTAACGCTATCTGAGCTGAAACTAGGACATCATAATACAGTGTCCCTTGCATAACTCTTCTCTCCCAAGGTACTATAAGAACACTGCAAGTTCCTTTAAATGACATAGGCTTGTAATTTTAAAATGTATTCATGTTGCATATACTATGGTATCATGTACTTCTCTCTTACAGTTTTAGACATATTTTTTCTAGACTTATTTTTCCACTTGTAAACACTATAAGGGGTTAAGAGACCATTATTGTTTTCTGCTAACAGTACTAAAATGTTTCTCAAGGGCAAGCTACCAAATGTGGAGAGGTTAGTTCTATTGAGAGTTAACTAGTGAGAGCAAAACCACATTTTGGTATTGCCACTGTTATCTTTTAGCCTTATATCAACTGGACTAGACTGATTAGGCTCCATTTGGAAAGAGGAAAAGGTTCAGATTAGTCTGCCCTACCCTGATGACAGTAGATAACACACTCTGAAAATGTGCAGTATGTTCTGATAAGAGAAGAAAACAAGGATAACCTTTCACATTTGTCTGCTCTGGAGTGCAATGACTATTACAGTTGGAGTGGAATACCAAATTTAGCTGCTAATGATAGTTACATATTTATATATTTCTTCAGAACGAATATTTTTCAACACTGTTTAGAGCAGAGGTAGCCTTTCACTGATATGACATAAATGGAGAAGAAAAATATCAACTATTAACATTTGTATAACTAAATTATTCAAAGATCAACACAGTATTTCTAAACATCATGCAAAGATTGAAATGCTGGCAGCCTGTTTCATGTCTCTTGAAATTCAGCTTTCCTATGGAATCCAAGGATTTATTGATTCTTATTCCACAGGTATGATTGTTGATCTCTTTGTAGAGGTGAAGGGATTCACCAGAAACAGTGAATTCTTTGTATAGTGGTCTTGTTTAAAAAAAAACAACCCAGAACTCAAAAACCAATCAAAACTTTGCTTCTCTTCTGCGTGCATAAATTAACATTGACTTTGGAAGAAAGAACATGCCTGTTTGATTTTTTTCAGATGTGGAGCCAACAGGGATCTCTCTGGCTAAGGCTCTGTAAAACAATTTAATTTTTTTTCTGCATTTTACTCTAGAGATTTGCAAGTTGGTTATCAGGAGTTCTGTATGAGTGAACGTCATAGGATAGTTTATGACTGGGCTATGTTTATTTTGGGCTCTAAATTGACACAATTAGGCTAAGAAAAATAGAGTAAGTTTTCTAGCAGTTCAGATATTTCCTGGAAAGACATGCGTTGAGCTGAGAAATTTTCTAGGAAAATGTAGATCATCTTAGTTTTAAAGCCTAAATATTTCTAAAAAAAATCTTCCTGATCCTGACCTCAGAAGAAAAGTTTTTGGTTAAACAGGGACAGAAGCCAATCTTCCAACCTGAGAATTACATATCAGTAGTTTTGAACATCTTTCTCCGTTTATGCAGTAGCAAGCAAAAGCATGTCAGGATTAAAGCCAGAATGTATTGCTTGCTATGTAAGTACACAGAAAGGCTTAAATTCACTGACTTCCATTAACTCTAAGTCTAATTTAAGTAAAAGGATAACACAGAAAAAGAGTGTGGTTATTAGGTGTGAAGGAAATGGATAGAATTCAGATTTGTTTAGTTAGTCATTAAAACATAAATAAACAAACAACTAATAGAAATGCCATTGTTAATGTCCGCTGAAATATAAGCAGTTGAATATTGTGAACAAGTGGACAACTTTTCCTCTATAGTAAATCATTTTACTGTTTATGAATAGATATGTTACAACAATATTCTTGCATGGTTCATCGTAATTCTGTGTATTAGTTTGTGACTGCTGTTAGAATTCATTTTAAAAAGCAGGCAAAATTTTGGATCTTGTTGTTTCAGCTTAGTAGGGAACCCTGTGCCATGGATAGATTTGGATATTCCACAGTAGTTAGACTAATAGTGCCTTATAACATTCAGAGTATGGAAATCTTCTTCATGACATTTCTGTTAATGTAATTTTGGTTTTCTTTCATACATGGCATTCCAACAAAACATTTATTAAAAAAACATTCATTATGCAAGATGCCTAAGAAGGTGAAAAATGCATGAAGAACGTGTGAGCATTGTTTCACTTCTGTTTAAAATTTCTGCAAAACTTGTGTTGCCTCCAATGAGTTTGACTGAATCACAACCTTAAAGTTTTGGGCTGAAAACAATCTGGACATTTAATCCAGTAAATCATTTACACATAGGTTTCCATTTTTCTCTTTCCACAAGCTTGCTTAATCGCACCTGCTCAGTGAAGTCATTAAACTGCAGCACTTCTCAAGGTAATTTATTCTGTTATTCGGTGGTGTTAACTGTTAAAAACCTCTTCCTGACATCTAATCTAAATTTCAAATTCCAAGCCATTTATCTTTGTTTTATAGCTCTGACTCTCTACAAGTAGGTTTCTTCCTTTTGTTTGGCTAAACTATTTAAAAAAAAGTATTCCTATTCTTCAAGAAAAAAATAAATAGGTTTTACTGGAGGCTGGAGTTACAGGCAACCTTTCAAATATCGCTTGGGCATGTCATGGTGAAACCTAGAACCTTCTTGGAAAACCTTGACACATTCCATGTCTTTTAGAGAAAAGAAAGAAATAGCAGTGTCTTACTAATTAATACAACAGCTCAAGATTGTCCTCTGGGAAAGGCATCTCAAGGGCAAATGACTTTGATTGCTGACTAGGAGATTTTGGAAGTGACTAGGAGTTACAATATGGTGAGAACATGCTAAGGAGATGAGGAAGAAAATGGTTTGGGAAGTGAATATAGAAATATGATACAGCAGTTAAAAGAAAAAGAAACAAAATGGAGATAGTGTGCATAAGGTAAAAAATTGTAATGCTTTTTTCTAGTGGTTAACATCAACATTATGTCCCAAAAGCTAGAATATGTTAGAACTTTCTGTCATAGCTTTCACAACAATGTGACCTTCTCTAGATCATTTTTGAGGGTATTCTTAGCTATTTTATCTCATTTACATATGGAAATTTCTTTTGTATTTGTATTTTAACAATTATATACTAATATCTTTATTTCAGTATTTTATCTTGGATATAATCCATTTAAATTATATTTCTCATCTGTTTCATCCCTCCCAGTGATTGACACAGTGACTTATATTCTTCCTAGCTGCTGACATTTCACCTTTTATAGCGTGTGGAAAATATTTAAAGTGACTGCTGGTAGCACTTTAATTTTATCTGGCAATTACCTTTAGAATTTCAGTGATTAACATGTCAGATACTTAATGGATCCAAGAACTCTTCTACTTTTCTCCCTAACACCACCTCTACCTGAAATTAATATTTTTTTACTTGAAATTAATATTCCTTTCTCTGCACTTTCCTCTCATAATTTTTAAAATTAATGCCAGAAGAAAGGTAGTAGTGATTAATCATAGGTATTTTAGTTTAGGTAGCAACATATGTGGGAAAAGTAATTTTACCCACTTCTGGAGTGTACCGTTCTAATGCTTTTGAGAGGTAAGAATATGAATATTCTGTCTTATGCACTTTATGACAAGGAGAAACTAACGTTATAGCAAGGGCTGTTCTGTTATCCATCCTTGTAAAACTTAGTGGTGGATTCTGAATGGTTTTAAATGATTCTAAAGTGTATTTATAGCCTGGCACAAAGCCACGCTCTGTGTTCAGTGCACTCTTATCAAACCTCAGTGATTCAGACAGGACGCAATTACCGAGCTATGTGCCAAGGTTCTGTTGTCTTTTCTGAACTGTTCAGCCATTCCTCTCAAGGGTAAAATCTCAGCAGAATTGCCAATAGAAATTACTTCCACGCATAGGTATATGCTGCAAGAAGATGAAATTTAGAACAAGAGAATAAGAAGAGTAGGTTGGACTCAAAGCCCGCAACTTCTGTATTCTTGATTCCTTAGTCTGACTTCTCTGTTACCTTTGATAAATTCACAAAACCAAATTTTTGAACATAAACTCCAATTTTCCCCACTGTGGAGCTAAAAAGATAATTCCTAGGAGTCTTGGAAGGCTTCAACTGTGCTGAAAACCCTCTCCTTATTCTTCAACTTCCAACCTACATATTTTCTCCATATCTCAGCTCTGGCTACTGCACACTGTGGTTATCCATGTGATAAAAAGGACAGGTTTTGAGCTCCAGAGAGGCCTTTACTTTCCCTTCCCCTCTCCCACCATGGGGCCACTTGTAAACAATACCAGCTATCAGATCCAATGAAGTTACTGTTAGCTGATGTGAATTTTATGAAAATTGGGTTCACATTACTATCCTGACTGTCCTTGTGCTGCTTCTGTAGGAAGCAAGGATTACTTGGACTAAAGATTTAGGTGTTGCAGTGGTCCCAGCGGAAGCTAGTTTTTTTAAAAAATATTTTTTAAACTATTCTCTTACAATATCTGACTGTTTTTTTTTCTTTTAGTTCTTTTTGTTCAATTTTTTCTTTTATGTTCTTTCGGACATAGATTTCATTCTTTTTTAATTTGAAATTAGCTCAAAGCCTGAAGCATTTGCAACACCAGAACCCCAAGCTCAGAAGCAAGATAGCAAGATGAATGCTTGGACTCATACTAAGTCAATGGGATCATTTAATATGTGTACCATGACTTAAATTCTGTCTGCAGTTGTTTTAGAAATACAGCTGAGACATTTAAAAATGATTCTTTACTGTTACTAGTAGATATAAAAGACAGAACAAAACACAAAAATGAAGTTCCAAGCTCTTGAAGGACAATATTTCTGATTTTGTTTGTGGCCTCTCTGGGTAATCAATTGAATTATTAATAGAGAATAATTATTTAACGTGGTTTAATTATCTGGTAAAATTGTATGTCCAGTGGTTTGTAGTGATATATTTTGTATAGGTGTTTGTAAATTGAATCATGCCATCTTGAAGGTATTATGAAATAATGTAGTAACTGAAATTAGACCATGAAAGCCTAAATAATCAGAGAAAAGACTGAATAATAAGAATTATTTTGTATTCATACAGGGAGAGGTCAACCATTAGTTCATAAATGGAGAAAGGTACATAGAATGGTGTAGTATTAACATACTACAAAATGCTTTATTATTATGGCAATGTTTTATGTCATCTTGCCATTTTTCTGAAAATATCTTTAAAATATCTTTGTAGTTTTGGAAATACAGATCCTGAGTTATATCAAGCAATTTTTTATTTTTTTATCTTAGGCTAAGATTTATCAATATATCCTTTGTTTCTAAAGGGAAAAAAAATCCCAATAAGTTATCAGTTTGTTTACCAGTGTTAAGGTTAATAATAACAATGAATAAAAACAACAATCAGGTTAATACACTGTGGTCAAGTAGAGAATATTAACATTCGTGTAATTAAACTTTACTATATCAATGTGACTTAGGCAGTTTTAATAATAGAAATAAAGAAAGCTTTGCTTTGTTTATGCAGTAATTACCTCAGTCACTGACATTTGCATGGATATTTATATTATCCTATAAAATGTAGATGCCACACTACAGTCCTGTAGATATAATGTCACTAGTATGCTACTGTCATCTCCCCCTTTAATGGGAAACTCAAATCTCATTAGCGTTTATATTGCTAGAATGCTTTTGCCTTTCCCCATAGCTAACCTCAAACTTTTTTTTTTATTTATAAGAGTTGTAGCTGTATGATATACCATGCAAAATTTTAGTGAACTCACCACAATTGTTTTTAATCTGATAGTAAGTGTTTTCAGCACACAGTTTAAAAGTGACCAGATGCCCTTCTGTGATGAAGAGTATTATATTTTACCAAATGCTCTTCTGATATTGAAAGGACTATTATTAGATTTAGTATTTATTAATGTTTTTAAAAAGGAGCAAAACAGTAGCAAACACAGGAGCAAAAAAAGCACTACCTCAAAACAACTCCTATTAGTTCTTACCTTCTTGTTATCAATCAATCCTACAAAATTTTATCTGTGCATAATGTGAGGATCAAAGGCATTGTAGAAAGAAAGTCAATTAATAAATCAAATAAATTCAATTAAAAAGTCAATAAGCGAGAAAAGATGCCATAGAGATAGGTGAGTAGAAAAGTAAATTGGTTAATGACCTTCCAGAAAAATGAATAGGGTACCCTCATGCCAAAAATACCCCCATCAAATGAAACCTTAAAAGCTACAAGATCCAGAGATCAAAATATTTGGGTTATATTTTGTACTTAGTTTGGATGCTGGTTGTATGCAAGTAGCTAAAACGGACAAGCTTTTGAGAATTCATTATTGCTTTTGTCAAATGGCATGTCTCGTGGTGAAACAAAAACTGGCACAAATACAGAGGTATTCTCAATCAGCCAGGTCACAAACCAAAATGGTTGAAGATTTGCGGCACTTGGGAATCACTGTTTAGAAGCCTACTGGTAGATTCAGGATGAAATGGTGGTCTGAAAGCCCTCTCAGCTGAACATGCTGCGATGTAGTCAGTCCTCAGCCCAAAGCAACCCCTTCTACAGCAAAACTGAGGATACTGAAAAGGACCATAGAGAAAGGCTTCCATTTAACATAAGTGTTTAAATGATAGTAGTTTAATCCACCCATTTAAGTCAATCATAATATAAAGCTAGTTAGGTATTCACTTATTGGGGGGGCAGGGGGGGAAGGGAGCAAAATAAACCTACCAGATCCTCTGTCATGTATTTAAACCAATTTGGTGAACAGAAACAGCTTGTTCTAACATTTCCTGTGAAGAGGAATCAGCCAGTGGCTCTACAATGTACAGCATCTGAGACTATAATTTCAGAATAAAAGTAACTTTGGTCCTTTTTTTTTTTTTTAATTTGAGTCCAGATCTCCTTGCATAGAAGTATCCTATGCATCCTTTGTAAAATCCACCAGTTATAAACCTGTATATCATCACTATTTGCAATAGACTTAATCCTAATACACATCACTGTTAGTGGTGGAAGAGTCAAGTTTCCATAGTTTACTGGAGTTATCAAACTAAAAAAGAATGTAACACAGCTCATATTTTTCTCTCTCTTTAAACAAAGCTAAACATTAAATTTTGCATAATTACCTTCTCATTTTCCTTGACACTTCCTAAAGGACAGATAGTGCAAGAGGTATTGTTTTGTGGAGAAATTACACCTGGTTCAGAGAAACAGTGGTATGAATGGAGTCAGTCAGAGAGACAAGGTAAATGTCAACAGAACAGACATCATGCTGCTGCTATTTAAGTTAAATTGTTCCATAAGAAGCTTGGGACTGCGGCAAAAGTCAGCAGTCCTCTCATTGTGCTGTTCTCTTTATTCTCTCAGCAGCCGCCCCAGATTAACCATCTCGCCCACTCTGTTTTTTTCCGTACACCAGCATGCAGCTGTTAATTATTTCTACTTGGCAATCTTCTTTCTCTTCCTACTCCTTCCACTTCCTGCACTATGACCTATTTAGGTTTCTTTTTTTGTCCCATGTGGAAGAAAAAAAAAATCAATCTGTATGTTTTTTCTGGATATTAGTTACTCTGAGAACAATTTTTATACATTATTAAAAGCGGCAGGAATAATAATTTTCTGAATTCCTAACAAAGCACTTGAATTACCCAAGTCATTCTTTTATTATATACAATGGTAAAGAAAACAGTTTTGATACCATTTCAGTTGAAGCACAGTTCTGTGCACCATTGAAGACAGGTTCTTCAGAACCTGCAAATCACTGCCTTGTCAGCAGTTTCCTAAGAATAAAGTAGTTTTGATCACTCAGTTTTGTCTTTTAGTTTTTAATTGCCTTGTAGTTCTGACTGTTTGAGGATGTTTCCCTAAGCCTATTCCCTTACTCCCCACAGCCTTCATAACCAGACCCCACCTCTTCTCAGCTGTGTACTCTGACAGTAAATTCAAAAAGGGCAGAATAACATGTAGTTTCACATTACACCTTATCCTAACATCTCTCAATTGTTAATAAAAGGGCTGGACTTTTTCCCGTGTCATACATGTCACCCAACTAATCTGAGGAAAAGACCTCAAATATGTACTTATATATATATATGTATATATGTATATATACATATATATATAAGTACATATTTGAGGTACATACATGTGTATATATACATATATATATGTATATATGTATATATATTTTATATATTTGAGGTACATACATGTACATACATGTGTATATATACACACATGTATTCTCTCTCACATTCTGATCAGGATTATACAGCCAGAAGATCTTATATGAAGAAGAGGTTGGGAATAGTTCTCATTAGGCCTGGAGAAACAAAAGAGGGGAGCATAAGGTTTGGTCCTCTGGTGTAGTCTAATCAGATGATGTGAACATAATATGAAACTGCATCCTTGTCCTGAGTATGGCTAGGGTGGTGTTGGTAGCCCATATGGAACTGTGGTTTGCATTTGTGGCTAAAACACTATTTATAACATATCAATGCTTTAGCTGTCTTTGAACCATGCTTGCACATGGGTTCTCTTTTTCCCACTCTGCCCCTGCTGTATGTAGGTTGGAGCTGGGCAAGAGACTGTGAAGGGACATTTGGGCCAGCTTATCCAAACTGGCCAAGGGGTTATTACATGGTATATAATGTCATGATTAGCAATAAAGCAGATAGAGAATGAAGGGGTGTGTGGTGGTAGGTTGGCTTCCTATGTGGTCAGTGTTCTAGCCTGTGGGAGATGGTGAGTGATTACTTTTGTTTCACTTCATTTTCTTCTTTATTTCACCTATTAACTTGCCTTTGTCTTGATCTATTAGTTTTCATGTTTCTTTTCTTCTTTTTTTTTCCCTCATTCCCCTGGATAGTGGGAGTGAACAGGTGGCCATGTGGGTACTTGGCTGCTGGCCAAGGTCAATACTCCACCATCCTGTGTACATCCGATGATGCAAAGGAAAGGCAATCTGCCTACCTCTGACTTCTTCCAAAGGAGATGACACCTTCCTTCCACTTCCATTTCCTTTTCCATTGGGAAATTACAGAAAACCTCCATGTAGAAGAGATGAATGAAGGGACCTAATTTTGTACTCTACAACAGTATAATAAACCTCACAAATCAGTTTGACTGCACAAAGAATGCATATTTGTGTAATGATCTTTTGACTCAAAAAAAAAAAATTGCTGTCAGGAGCGTGACTGGTCTCACAGTAGGAACAAGAGTTTCTTGGCTGTTGTATTGTTCGTGTTATCATGAAATGGACTTGGATTTGTCTATGACCTCCTACTGTCTCTGGGAGCCGTTTGAGGTTGGCGCATCTACCTCATGAACAGATCTATACGTTGAAAGTATTGGGTTACTAATTGGGACAGTGCCTTCCTTGCTGGCCTCCAAATCATCCAACTTCAAAGGACATACATGATAGGGTAGTGCCACAGTTTCAAGAGGAATAAAGGAGGAGACTGTGGAGAGGGAATCACAGTTAGAGCAGCTCCAGTATTCCTGTTGTATGACTACAACTTTTTTTTTGTGAGGAGGTATTTTAAAAGGCAATATTATCACAGTGGTATAGTGCCTGTTTAATGAGTGTGTTCTTGAGTAAATACCACCACTGTCTTCTGCAAACAAGATTTTCTTGAGAAGAAAAAGCACCATAAACCAAATCAAACCAAAACAAAAAATCCTCCTGAATATACAGTTTCTTTTCTTGTATTTTTCACAATGCTTTTTCTAATTCACGTTAAATTCAGCATGATCTTAACATCAACTTGGGATCACCATAGATTTTCAGTGTAGGTGTGGGACATTTGGTGCTTTTTCTCGGGAGAAGCTTTAACTTAATGTTCTTAATAAAAGCTTCTCCACTTATCTTATGATGAAAAGTCCACCCCACAAATTGCACTTCCATTTTGTATCACGTGAACATCTATTGGGTTTCTTCTGGAAATGTGATAATTAGCCTTGTTAACTCTCCAAACTGAGCTTGTAACTAAATGCAGCCAAAAAGCAATAGGTACAACTGGAAATAATTGCTTCAAAACTAGGCCTTATGTCCACATTAATTCTTTTGTAGCTGATGGAATTTCTGTGTAAATAAAGACTCAACTTTGTATGAAATTATTTTTTTTTTGCTCAAAATACATGGTTCTGTGCACATCCAGTCTTTCTTCAGACCACTTATTAGATAGCACCACCATATTTTGTATGTTGTTGAACCTTCAATTACAAACATCAATTCATAACGTATGTTGTAGCCAACTGAAGTCATAACTCTGAAGCTCCTGATGTGAAAATAAAAGGACTTTACTATGCCTTCAAACAGAGCAGTCATAAGAAAGAACATAAACAGAAACACAACAGATCTATTTTATTACATCAAAAAAAGTAAAATATTCATTAAAATACTATGTAATACATTTTAACACACTCATTCCTTACAAAATGTAACAGGATATAGTACCTGAACAGATGGTGCCAGACTGTTAATGCAGTGAAAGGACTCATCAAATCTAAGAGTAGCTCTATGTTAGCAAACAGTGATATAAACATAAATAACATGTCTAGAATCTATGCAGATGGAAACTCCCTTGTTTTTCTATTCTGGAATAAAAAGGTAGGTCATTCTGGAAGTACTTGACAAAGATTCTAATCATATCGCTGATATTACACTTAGTTTTCTTTGCAAAAAGGTTCCCTGGCAGGTTTCTGACTTTGAAGAAAATTAATCATCTAAAATACAGCTTTCTAAGCTCATAATACTTACTGTCCCATTATTTTTATAACTGAAAATTGCTTATACCAAAATCCAGGAATTTATTTACTTTAAAGTCTAACTGTCTGTGCACTTCGTTTCGTTACTATCAGTTCTTTGCTGTATCTCTGAGTATATGAATGAGAAACAGGATGTTTCTTTCTATGTCAGATAATAAAAACAAGCACATAAAACAACTGCGTGATCTCGGTGTGATTCTTGGCTTGCAGTATAGTTTTAAATAGTGTCATCTAACCAAAACAACTGATAATACAAACAGGTTTGTGAAGAAGGTTGCTGTTAGCTATTCATTGTAGGTCATTCAATATTTTGCAAAATATACATGCTTGTTCAATATGTAGATATATGAAGCATGTTGAAAATTCTTACTTGGGGTCACAGAAGCTTTCAGCTTTTTTGTTTAACCTTTTTAAGGATAAGTTGTATTTTCTCAGGGATATGACAATCTACAAAAGTGAAAAGCATTCTAATTTGCAAAATTATATCAGTAAGTGTGTCTGACTTGATAACTCCACATAAGCCAACTTAATTTCTTCCTGATATGATACAATTATCTGGTTCAAACTTCATTATAAATGACTGGTTATATAGAATAGATTCTCTGAGACAGAGTATATTTTATTCCAAATATAACATTCAAGCTATGTCCATAGTAATGAGATGCACTAGGAATGCCATTTTATAATGATTTTATCAATACTTAGACCTAATACCTAATTTCTACAAAGGGCTCCCAGGAGATTTCTGTAAATTACATATGCACAGAGGTATGAATCTACAAGAGAATGTTTACATAAATACCAGAAAATTGAAGTTCTCAAATACACTGAAATCCAGACAAGACCTATAAGGAAGATGTTTTCCAAATGCGTTCAATTGATCACATATTTGTCTATATGAAATACAAGGAAAAAATAATTAAGGAGGAAAAAAATTCCTCTGATATGATGTTCATTACAAGCCCAGATTTCCCTCTTCATGCACTGAAATATAAAGGGAGACTGAGTAATTTAAGAGGGGGAAAAATACTCCACAATTACTCAGCAACACACATTATAATGATTTATTTTCAACATCATCAGAGAAGCAATAGAGAGAAGATGTCCTAAGCTACAATACTGGTGAGAAACACCATACGGACAGATGTAAGCTTGGAATGACAAATTTAACTGCTACCTATGCATCCCTTAAGCAAGGGGTCAGAGGTGTGAAACAAATTGCACTCCACTCAAAGAGGGGGGGAAGAGGTCGTGAGTGGCTGGAGACTAAAGCCAGCAGCTTTGTGTGCCATTTAATGGGGAGTAACTAATATTTTTTGTAATATAACCTAAAATTGTATTCCCCAAAACTGATATAGTGTAAATGCACTGTCATGCATGTGACTAAACAGACTCCTTTCTCCAGTTGCTATTCCTTACAGGCACTGGTATCTCTGTGTTTCAAATGTCCACATAACAGTTAAAAATAGGTAACAGCAATGGTGAAAAATGCCCCATTCACTCTACCTCATATCTTTCATTATGAATACAACTTAAAACCCTTTCAATAGAAAGCCAGAAGTTGGGTTCTCACCTCAAAGACTCCCAGCAGCAAAATAAATGAATCTTATGTTGGGACAGAAGTCCGGTTTAACTTTAGTTATAATGTAAAGTAGCTCCTTTCAGTTCAGAGTTTAGAAGGGGTGGAACAGAGCCATCTACTTACAAAGACAAGATAGCTGGTTGAAAACATCCTTTCTGTCATCAGAGTTCATTCCAGCTTTTTAACAGCTTGAAAACAGTTGCTGTTTTCTGGTATTTCTCGTGCCTTGAAGGTCAATTGTGTCTTAGTACATAATGCATCAACCTGAAGAAAACATTGTGTCCTCTAATTGCCTATTTTAGAACCTATTGTGAAAAAAACGCAGGTTAAATGTTTTGTCAGGGAGAAAGAGATTGATGGGTTGCTTGGAAAACAGGAATAGCTCCAGCCTGGGTGTAACATCCTCCACAGGTGTAGGCACAGTGTCTCTGATAGTTGAGGGTTGGTTTGTTGACAATTTCAGTTTTTTTAAAGCTTGACAGCAAATGTCTGACTAGGAGACATCAGTGAGTATCAGTTGCAATTTAGGGCAGCTATCCTTTTAGGAGGAAACTCATTCAGTTGAATTAATTGGTGTCATTAAGAAAGTAATGCAGACTTCAAGCTCACCATCATTTAAACTACTGGGTTTTTCACATAAGTCAAAATATCTGTGAAACTATGAAGGGAATATATGTAGGTTGTCTGTAAACACTGCTCTTCTATGCATAGAGCTGACTATTGGTACTTTCCTAAGAGGTGGATCTATATCAGTTTGAAGCCCTTTGCCTTTTTAGTTCTTTGGGGTTTTGTTTGGGGTTCTTTCCACCAAAGAAATTTTTAAAAGTATACTCCAAAGATTGGCCTTGAGAGGTTACTATGCCTCAATTCAATTATGACAAGTCAGTGAGACAGTTCTAAGGTGTCATGAACTGCCTCCTGCAAGACTCTTTTCTCCCTCTCCCCTTGTTATAGCATACAGTCATTCTAAAGTAAATCAATGTTTGTAAATTGTTCCTAGTCTCCGCCTGTTATACACAATGGACATTTAATGCAAATATTTAATTTCCTTTTTTTCAGGATGGGGTGAGAACATTACTTTGAAATATAAAAATTGGTGAATTGCAAAATTATCTGTAAGTTTATGTGTATATAATATATATATATTGCTCTAGCAAAAAAGAGTTTTAAGTAATTCACAAGCTTAACACTGTTGCCATTGTCATATGGTCAAAGGGTGGCTTTTCTACTAGAGAACTTTGATGGAAAGAGAGAGGGCAAGCTGCAGCTCTGACAGAGAAGAAAGAGTTAGACAATGGAAGACAGCCTGAACTTTTACGTGGCCCTGGGGCCAAAAACTGGACCACGCAAACCCCTCTTTTCCTTAGTCTGCTTCTGTTTGAATCTCCTTTAAGCTTACTCTTTTTTTGACATTATTTTATAATGGACACAAGTGTTGAGCATTTTGCTGCACACGAGACAGTTCTATCAGGTGGGGAAAGCTGAGTCAATATGAACATAACATAATCTTCTCTAACTTCAAAAAGAGAACTTGGCAACATTCTGTTCTGCTTACCCAAGTGCATCCAGGTGTGACTGTGATTTAATTCTGATTTACTTTTTTTTTACATTGACTGTTTTGTAAGCATACCTTGTCTCAGTTGCATGGAAATGTTCTTATCTTTATTTCTGCTTAGCTGTTGCAAAAGTTGTGAAAGTACTTACAATCAGTCTTTGACTTTCTGTTTGGCAATGGAAAATACATTTTCCCTGTAGTACAGCGTCCACATTTATACTGAAATCACTACTGCTACCATTTGTATTATCACTCAGCTGCCACATTTCTGTTTTCTTAAAGCACGTGTATGCTGAGATAGCTTTGCGGGATCCTTGCAGCCATCTAGTGACAAGCTGTACTGACAAAATGCATGCTGCAATGTGAATTAGGAAAACCAGTACCCTTTGCATAACCATCTGGTACAAAGCCTGTGGGGTAGATGAACAGTGCATTGTGGACTGCTAGCACTTTACCAGAAAAATTGAGACAGCTTGAGGTCAGGTTCACACAGTTCCCTCTGTTATATGACATAATGGGGAAGCTGAAAAAAATATTCACAGATAATTCATTACATCCAATAATCTACTCTTCCATTCACTGATTTTAAACTGTTATGGGTTTTTTTGGGCAGGAACTTGAATACTGAGTGGATCATTTAAAGCCACCTGGGTTTATGACACCAGACTTTTTTTTTTTCTCAGATATTTAATTTATTAGATTAATAGGATACATATTAAACCCAGAATAATAGAGGTGTTCAGCTCAAAATTCCATGATGCATTCTGGATAAAAGTGTAATTAAGCATTTTAGTGTATGTCAGATCTAGATTTAGTTACACATCAGGTCAACAAGTGTGTAGCCTTTATCAAATTAAAGCATTTATCTTGGGAATTCTTTTCCAAGCAGAATTAAATTGAAGTATTTGGATATACTTTTTCAGTACAAGTGGCATCTCTTAAAATATAGTGACTATGGCCCACACAAAGAAAAAATAATCTATTTTTATTGCAAAAATCATTCTTCTCTAGTGTACACTTAAAAACACAAAACCCACGAATGTAAGCTGCTTTTAACCTTTCTTTACCAAATATTTTATTGAAAACAATAAGTTATAAAGTCTCTAGTAATAGGAGAGACTATACCACCAAACCACCAAACCTACCCACCTATACACCCACTGAGGGAATTCATCTGTTCATAGCTCAGTTTCAGGTACCTATCTTTTCTTCAGTACCTTAGCAATTACTCTTACCAGTTTACGTACTTAAAAAATATTTTTTCCACAAGCTTTTCTGTTCCAATGACAATTCCTTACTACTTCTGCATTTCATTTCCTGGCTACAACATTCTCCTATACAAATTATATTCTCTCCTACTTCAGAAGCAGTCTAGTTTCCTGACCCTGCAAGCTATATATGAAAACACCAAGCATTCATTAAATACCTTGGAGAGCTAAGACATGGGGTTCCTTAATTTTTTCAGCTGCGAGTGATGAATAAAGCTTCTCAGGGGTGCTGAATTGGTGTGGGTATGCAGCTATATCCTCAGCACCATTTGATATCTCATTTCCACTGTAGCTGAGGATTTGGAATGCCTACTAAAATAGCAGACCCTCATTGATAGCCATGCCATAATGCCTGGTACTGGCATACAGCATAATTACTTGTGACTCATTATCTGCAAGCCTTCTCCACTGACCTTTTTTAACAGATGAAGAACCTTCAGTCTTTTCATTTGTCATTGTCTGTCCTCTACTCCCTGCACTGATTTTGATATTTATATTTGATAAATATATTTGACCAGAATATTTAGATCAATAAAAGAGGTTCATACTAGGTCAGAAATCTGTTCCTGGACTTGAACATCCTTTTTGTAAAGGAGAATACTAAGTCTATGACAACAATGGCCTGATACTTAACTGTGGCAGTAAATAACACCTCAGAAATGTTCCCAGGCAATGTTTAAACATTGGATCATGTGACGTTTTGGACTGGACAGAAAGAATGCATAGAAATTTTCCCACAAATTATTGTATATGTCTGAAAACATGCAGGAAAATTCCTTCCAATAAAATACTATACTGCAAATATTCAGCTACTTGCCAACAAATAAATGTTATTTGAAAATATGACTTTTTTATTCACTTACCAAGGACGGCAACCGATTTTAGTGAGGTACATAGGCTTGCAGGACCATGGTATCCTAGTTCACTTAGACTGAAAGACACTAAGTATCTCCTTTAAAGTATCACTTTAAAGAAAGCCTAGTTTCATGTCTTCAATATTGAATTAAAAAAAAAAAAAAAGCCCAACATATATTTTTGACAGTGTACCATATGCCATACAACAGTTTTGCCAGGTCTTTTTCTACATTGACCAATGGTCTTCATGCACTATAGGATAGTTTCACTGCAACAGCAAAAATAATATTTTGTTTACAATAATAAGAATAAAAATGATGATTTTATTCCGAAAAGAAAGCTGTGAGATTATGTAGGTCAAGACTGTGACCTATTGTATATAAATTGAAACACCTGATCTACTCTCCCAGAGAGCTAGGGAACGGTAGTATGTATATTCTCTTTCTTAAAATGTACCAATCTAAATGTAAAAACACTTAAAACAGTCAGATGAACTCCGTCTTGATAAATGTGCCTTTAATTCCTGTCTAGTGCAAGAGCAAAGGACCTACAATAATCAACATTTTCTACAGACAATGTTTACTTCCGTGTGAGTTAGACCCTTGAGGTGAATCTTTCCACAGGTTTCTCTTTAATATAAGATTATGATGTTTTTCAGTCGGTCATTCCAGGCTTTACAACAAAGAACTCTTCCTGAATAAAAAGAAAGTTTAGGTCTTCTGACCATTAGACTTAAAACAATTCTCCTGTGAGCATTTTTGCAAAATAGGATTCCTTCAATCTGATCATCAACTCCAGATTCTGCAAACAAACTGGGCAATCTTTGTAGGTTGTTCTGCCTTTTCACCATCTCAGAGGCTTGGCTGCTGGCCCTTGAAGACTCCCTACTTTGTCTCCCAACCATATTTCAGAACTCTCTTTCGGCTATACATGTACATTTACAGATGCAGCCAGGAAGTTCCCCTGATGCCTAGCATAGTCAGGCTTGAATTATATGCGTGAATGAAAAGTGACTAACCTTGCAGATGCTGAGCTTTTCTGTTACCATTGTCATAGAAAGTACATGAAATTGTGCAATAGGTTCTTAAACCACTCTAATGAATGGAATTGCAGAATTATGTAAAGAAATAATTTTTTTTCAGTTCTGGAGACAGTAACAGAACTACTGTGATGAGAAAGCCTAAATACATGAGTAGCAGGTCCTGTTTAGATGTTGATGGTTGAGAAACACCAAAATCAACAGGGCCTTAGCACAGAAACAGGAATAGAAAGAAATGAGCCCAAAGTAACAAAGCAAGTTAATAGCAAGGTAAAGACAAACATTTTCTTGCCTTTCCACAGATCGAGTGGAGAGTGTCATGGGGAAGAAAAAAAATCCGTAACTACTGAATCATATATATGTATCCAATATCAATCCAATACTGACAGTGACTTACTGTCTCTCTGGTGTGTTTCCTCCATTGTGTCTTTGCCCCAGGCATAAATATAGAAAATTCAATCAGGGCTACCTTCCTGACTAGGGTCTGGTCTTCGAGTGACATGGCTACGTTGGCTCATTTCAATGAAGGTAAAATGCCAGTCAAAGGCACATTGTGGAAGTAGTATGCATGTTTCAGTGAGTTCAGATGAGTTCAGGGATGAAAATTTGAATATTGCACAATTATTTGTTAAACTGCAAGAGGTAAAAGTGGACAAAATAATTGCTGTGTGTACTCTAAGTTTGTTTTCATAGAGCTCATTTTTCAAGGTGTTCTTGATTACCTTTGCAGCATTAATTGTGTGGAGTGCAGAACTCCTCTAAGCAGGGTTAGTGAAACTGAGTATGCAGATTCTAAGTTAAATATTTTTAGACTTTAATAACTGAAAAACTTGTGTAAACTGAACAGGTAGCTGCTTCATATAGTGCTGGTGGTTTAAAACACGTGTTCAGTAAGGACTTTGCCATGGTATTTTGGATGTGTAGGAGAGGCATTCTGGCATCTACTTTGAGGAATGTTCTTTATTTAGTTCCTTATGCAGGTGGGAACTGTCACTGGCCTGAGGTCATACTCAGTGCAGGCTTCAGTACCTGTCTTCATCCTGGGCTCAGGCATGGGAGGCACCAAACACACTGGTCTGTTCTGTGAAGGCAGATGAACATATGCTTAACTTTCAGTTTATAAATGCTTCCTTCAGCTCTGTTGGAGCACTCTGTGCATGATCTGAACCAAAATACTTGTGGTCTGTAGGCAGCGATCCCACCACATGATCAATTGTGTTCTTTGGATGAGCTTTTGGTAACTGTGCTAAACTGCTCTGGTCTGAAATCCACTGTTACTTCTATTGTTCCTCTGTGCCTGTGCATACCGCTTATACTTTTCCAACACTGTGATATTTCATGTAAGTAGAAGGAGTAAAAATGACTGACTTAATTTTCTGCTTACGTTATGTTTGTGTGCTTGTGTGGAACATGTAACATGGAGATGTTTGGTGCCTGTCTGTTTTTCTTGACCGCAGAAATAAACCACTACCTTTTTAAGTGAAAAGAATCTTCCTGCCTACCAGTGGGAAGTGGTCTTGCTGTGAGGTTACTGGAGATGAAGGCAATTGCACAGGAAGGGGGAGGAATCCAAGGAATTACAGGTTTTCTGCTTTAGTTGTTCTGGTATTCTTCCCTTTTACGGTAAAAGAAGTCACCTATAAAGCACGTATTGTCTTTCTGTGTATGAAGAAATACAACCATTCATAATTTCCTGGAACAATGTGTGGCATTTATTTATAAAATGAGCCCATCTGTCTTTGCAATATTTCTCTTTCTTAACAAGACCCTCATTTCACCTGGGAACTGAATGTAGGGAACTATTAGTAGAACAGTAAAGGTTATTTTGTCTTGACACAGCAGCTAGTTTCCTAGGTGAAAGATCAAAAAGAATTGAAACACCTTTATTTCATAAGTGATTGCGTGGAATTATGTATAAATCTGTTGGAGGCCTTTTGAGGTTTGGTTTTGTTTTGTTGTTGTTATTTTTTTAAATTAAGGTATGCCCACATCAATCTTTACAGGCCTTTTCTCTCTTTTCTTCTGTATCCCATTGCCTATTTGATTTTGTGCAATTTCCTTACCAAACCAATATTTATATGAACTGATCACGCCATCATTTTTGACATTTCTTTTGCAAAATTCATGTATTGGAGTAATTGTAATGCCAAAATTACTCTGTAAAAATTCGTTGCAATGTTTTGCAAAGTATTATAATACAAAACAATGGGAAAAAAAGAGGGGAGAATAATGCCTTTTATGTAAAACTGTAATTCTGATTTAACTCACACAAGGCTATTGCATGTGGTTTTATTTTGGGAAATGTGCTGCACTATTGTTTTCTATAATGTCTACCACATGCTGACTGTTACTTTTGCATTTAAGAATAGTATTTTGCGCTCCAGACAAAATAAAACAATTTTATTTTCATATTTCTAGAAAAAAAGTAGTGCTGTGATGGTTAAAACACTGGCACTACTCATATAATTTCTGGTTGAAAGTGTCAGTGAAGAGCCAAAAATGTCTTCTCTGTGGGATTCTGTGCTACCTAATATATGTTGTTATGTATCTTTGGTTTTCTAAGCCAGTGTTTGTTACTTATGTCTGCTAGGGTGCTTGTATATCACTTTGAAAAGTTATAGATAGAATTATCAGTCTGTCTTAAAATCAGGAAGGCTAAAGCTAAATTCCTAATCTCTCTTTTCCCTTGTCTCTGTCACTTTGGATTACACTTCTAGAGGGGTGGAGTCTGGACATCTTTGACTTCACCTTTGCTTTTCTTCATGACCATACATCCCGATTATGTCTACATTTAAAATGTCTAGTTACATAAACTCCATCTTAGCTGTTAGCCTCTTTCCTTCTGCTGCATTGAATGGCTGTCTTAACCAGTACATCCTGTCAATATTTTACTAAACACTCTGTTAATAAATTCTGCTTTTCTTTCTTCTTCCTTATTCCTATCACACTTGAAATTCTCTTTTCCCCTTTGCCTGTATAATAACACAGCAGGATGTGGATATTTTGCCTCTAGGAACTACAGTAAAACAATAAGTGAAGGTCAATCAATTAAGATTCTAATACATGGAACAGAGAGGAGGGAGGATAGCCTAACTCATATAGCAGCTGTCTGAAATGTATTTTTTCAGTGAAATGCTGCTAGATAGATGCTCACTCATTCATGTGTGCAATATCTGTGTTTCCTACGAGCTTTGTCTGCAAGACCTGATAACACTGAACCTGCCACCTTAGTAGGATATTGTGCAAAAAAATACTATTTGCACAAAACATAATTTCTTTCACAATATAATACTTTGAAAAAATCAACAACCTGTATATAAAATAAAAAATACAACTTTCCCCAAAATATAAACATTTATGTATTGCAAAAGGCTGTAGAATGATTTCACTGACGTGCTTTAACACTCTGAAAATTGAATCATAGAATAATAGAATAGTTTGGGTTGGAAGGCACTTTTAAAGACCATCTAGTCCTGCCATGGAGCAGGAGCACTCTTCACTAGACTAGGCTGCCAAAATCTGGCCCAGACGGATCTTGAACACTTCCAGGGAGGGGACATCCCCAAATTCTCTGTGCCAGTACCTCACCACCCCCTCAGTAAAAATTTCTTATGTCCAATCTAAGCCTATCCTATTTCAGTTTAAAACTACTGCCTCCTGTCCTGTCACTATAGGCCCTGGCAAAATATCTCTCTTCATCTTTTTTAGAAGCCAACCTTTATATATGGAAAGGCCTCAGTAAGGTGTCCCCAGATCTTCTCTTCTCCAGGCTAAAAAACCCATCAGCCTGTCTTCTTAGAAGGTGCCATTTTTGTGGCCCTCC
This sequence comes from Gallinula chloropus, assembly GCF_964237585.1. Taxonomy (NCBI): domain Eukaryota; kingdom Metazoa; phylum Chordata; class Aves; order Gruiformes; family Rallidae; genus Gallinula; species Gallinula chloropus. The sequence goes on along the minus strand of NC_140086.1, from coordinate 28,915,459 downwards.
TCTGGACTCTGACAGGTCTCCCTTGTACTGGGGACCCCGGAACTTGGCACAGTACTCTGTGTGCGGTCTTATTGGAGCAGAGGGGTAGAATCACCTCACTTCACCTGCTGGGCACACTTCTTTTTGTACCGCACAGATTATGATTTTCTGTCCGGTCTACAAGCACCTATAGCTGGCTCATATCCAATTTTTCATCCACCAGTATTGCCAAGTCCTTCTCTGAAAGGTTGTTTTCAATTAATGTGTCCCACAGTTAGTATTGATATTGGGGATTACCCCAACCCCCGTACAGGACCTTGCATTTGGCCCTGTCAAACTTCATGAGGTTCCCCCTCAAGAATCCTCAAGTCTTCCAAGGTCCATTTGGATGGCATTCTGTCCCTCTAGCATATCAGTTTTCAATACTTCAGACCAAGAAAAGATAATAAATATGTGTAATCTAAGAAAAAAATGTAATTGTACTCAAACTATATTTTACATTGATTTTCATAGTAATTTTGAAAATAGTCCTGAAATGTTCTTTTTTCTCCTCTAATTGTTCTGTTGAAACACATGTAACACAGATGCTGCTACGATCCCAGTAAGCTTTATATTATGATGTTCTTCTTGATATTAAATTGTCAGAGAAAGGTAATTACATAGAAGTATCCTAGTAAAGTGTATCAAATGGCATACTTTCATTTGATTCTCATTTCCTTTTTAATACATACTTTCACATGTAGTCTCCCCAAATACAGAATCATAGAGTCAGTTCAGTCAGAAAAGACCTTTAAAATCATCAAATCCAACTGTTAACCTAGCAATGCCAAGTCCAGCCACTAAACCATATCCCTAAGCACATCACCTATGCATCTTTTAAATACCTCCAGGGATGGTGACTCAACCACTTCCATGGACAACATGTTCCAGTGATTGACAACAAATCACTGTCTGTGACTATTTGTTTTCTAATTTGTAAACAGATATTTGTTTCCCCTTTAGAATTGATTAAGAGGAATGGAATGATGAATTATTCTAAAAAGCTCTACAATAGTATTTAATACTGTGTTTTGGATTGCGCTGGACAGTAATTCTCTCACATTCTCATTGGTGTTAAAAATTATTTTGTGGTATCCTTTTAAAATACATTGTGTCAAATAAGTCTGAGACCAGAAATCATCTAACTTATTAAATTAAAACTTGTGAGGAACAAAATGGAATGTGATTTTACATATGGTTTGGGGGAGAAAATGGAAATTATATAAAACTTCAGCACTGCTTTCATTCGGAGACTTAAATCTAAAATAGTGGTTCTCTAAAGGTAAAGAGTCATAGAATGTGTTAGGTTGGAAGGGACCTTTAAAGATCATCTAGTCCAACCCCCTTGCAGTAAGCAGGGACATCTTCACTGGATCAGGTTGCTCAGAGCACCGTCTGTCCTGACCTTGAATATCTCCAGGGATGAGGCCTCCACTACTACTCTGGGCAACCTGTTCCAGGGATCTACCACCCTCATATTGAAGAATTTTTTTTCTAATATCCAATCTAAATGTCCCCTTTTCTAGTTTAAAACTCATCTTAGTGCTACATGCCTCCATGAACAGTTCTTCCCCACCTTTCCTATAGGCACTTTTCATGTATTGGAAGGCCTTTATAAGGTTTCTTCTCCATAAGAGCCTTCTTTTCTCCACACTGAAAAAGCGCAGGTCTTTCAGCCTGTCTTCATAGGAGAGGTGCTCCAGCTCTTTGATCATTTTTGTGGCCCTCCTCTGGACACACTTCAACAGGTCCATGTCCTTCTTGTGTTGATGCCTCCGAAGCTAGACACAATACTCCAGGTGAGGCCTCACCAGAGCAGAGTAGAGAGACACAATCACCTCGCTCAATATGCTGGCCACACTTCTTTTGATACAGCCCAGTATACGGTTGGCCTTCTGGGCTGCAGATGCACACTGGTGCCTCATGTCCAGCTTCTCATCCACGAGTACTCCTATGTCCTTTTCCTCAGGGCTGCATTCAATCACATCATCTCATAACCTGTATAGATAACAGTTATTGTCCTGACCCAGGTGCAGGACCCTGCACTTGGCTTTGTTGAACCTCATGAGGTTCACATGGGACCACTTGTCCAGACTGTCCAGGTCCTTCTGGATGGCATCCTGTCCCTCTGGCACATTAGCCTCACCACTTAGCTTGGTGTCAGCAAATTTGCAGAGGGTGCACTCAATACCAATCTCTATATCATTAATAAAGATATTAAATAACACCAATATGGACCCTTGAGGGACACAGCTTGAAATCATCTTCCATCTGGACTTTGAGCCATTGACTACCACACTCTGGATGCAATCATCCAGACAATACCTTACCCACTGAACGGTCCTCCCATCAAATCCGCATCTCTCCAATTTAGAGAAATGTTGTAGGGGACTGTGTCAAAGGCATTGCAGAAATCCAGATAGATAGATGACATCTGTAGTTCTTCCCTTGTCCACTGATGCAGTAAGTTCATTGTAGAAAGCCACTAGATTGGTCAGGCAGGACTTGCCCCTAGGAAAGCCATGTTGGCTGTCATCTTGAATTACCTCCCTTTCCTCCATGTGCCTCAACATAGCTTCTGGGAGGATCTGTTCCATCAATTTCCCAGGCACAGAGGTGAGCCTGACAGGTCAGTAGTTCCCAAGGTCCTCCTTCCTACCCTTTTTGAAAATGACTGTGATGTTTCCTCACTTCCAGTCACTTGGGACTACACTACCAACTTTTCAAATATCATGGAGATTGGCTTGGCAACTACAGACAGATAGACAGACAGACAGTTCCTTCAGGACTCTGAATTGGCAACATCAGCCAATTCCTTCAGACCCCATGGACTTGTGTAGGTTCTTGTTCCTCAGGTGGTCATGAATCTTATCTTCACCTACAGTGGGAGGGACTCTGTCTCCCTGGAGCCCATCTTGCGGCCCATCAACTTGAGACCAATGAGGAGAGACGTCACCAGTGAAGACTGAGGCAATAAAGCTGTTGAGATCCTCAGCCTTTTCCTCATCTGCTGTCACACAATCACCTTTGTCCCTCACCAGTAAGGATATGCTTTCTTTAACCTTCCTTTTCTGGTTTACATACCTGTCGAAGCTCTTCTTATTTTTCTTGGCATCCCTTGCCAAGTTCAGCTCCTGCTGTGCCTCTGTCTTCCTGACCTTGTCCCTACACATCCCAGCATCATCCCTGTACTTTTCCCAGGATACCTGTCTCTGCTTCCACTGCCTATGTAGTTCCCTCTTTGAATTTGACCCGCAGGTCTCAACTCAGCCTGATTTCTTACACCTGGTGATCAAGAGCTCTTGTCCTCTGTTGAAAGCATTCATAAAGATCTGACAGCTCTGTTCTGCCCCTTTGTCCTTGAGGGCTGTTTCCCAGGGGGTCTTATTGACTAACTCCTTGAAGAGCTGGAATCCAGCTTTCCTGAAAGTCAGGGTCCTGACTGCACTTCTCATTTGTTTCATATGCCTTAGAACAGTGAATCGTACCATGCATCATCACTCCAATCTTGACACTCCTGGTGAGCTCACTCACACTGGTGACCATCAGGTCCAATATTGCTTGCCCTGGAGTAGGGCAGTCTATTTCCTGTCTCAGGAAGTTGTCCTCATGGTACTCCAGGATTCTATTGAATGGCCTACAGCTTGCCATACTACTTTTCCAACAGGTGTTGAGGTGGTTGAAATTTCTCAGCAAGATGAGACCCTTGGAGCTTGATGTCTTCTGGAGCTGGAGCAAGGAGGCTTCATTGATAGGCTCCTCTTGATTGGGTGGCCTCTAGTAGACACCAACTACAAGGCTTCCCTTGTTATCGTGATCTCTAATTCCTACCCATAAGCTTCACCATGCTGAGGTCAGGGTACAATAATTATAGGAAAGGCTGATATAATGAGGATGCTGTAATCACACCCTCTGTGCAAAACTGGAAATGACCTTATGTCTCAAAACTGCTTTATACCTTTCTCAAAATTCTAGGTGAACAGCCATTATTATTTGATGATATAGCAGAGGCCATGTTGCACAGTGCTGCCCAAAATCTTTACTTGTCTCCTCTAATGGACTAGTACCTTACATGGTATACATCTGAGTAGCAAAAAATTTAACGAAATGGCACATTTTATGTGGCAGGAGAAGCTTAATATTTTGGAGGTGAATTTTTTCCTCTTGGCATAAGAGAGTGTGCAAAAATGTATTTGACCAGCTAATTTCTTATCAGAAAGTTAGGGGATTTGCTTTGGGTTTTTTTTTCTTTCGATTGTATCCATCTGGAATCTATTTTCCAGTTAAAATTATGAAATGTTTCATTCAAGAGATGGTGGGAAGCAGAAAAGATAAATTACCTATCAACTGTAAATGATAGACAGTCTTCTGTCATAGTTTCATATATAATCTGTATTTTCACAGTTTCTTGAACTCATAGTTTGTTAGGGTTTTTTTGTTTGTTTGGGATTTTTTTAAATAAAAGAAACCTAGCAGGTTTATGATTAGCAACAGAAAAGATTTTTTTTTTATGACAGCAGAGGATCTTTGTGATCATCTGGATAGTATTTGCTACATAAAGTATGGTATTTTATTTGAAAATATATGTGCTGAATTTAGAACTTTGAGAATGAGTGAGAACATATCTCTTAAAAATAGCTGATCATAAAGATTTAAGGTTGTAGATTATCAACTGCCCCATTAATAGGCTGTTTCAGTGGTTAGTCTCCTAACCACCTGCCACATGGTAGCCATGTTTCTTCTTAAAATTATCATTTGCTAACTAGTTTAATTTGCCTATTTCTTGCTTCATTTGCTGCTGTAGTTCATTATCCTTTTGTCTTCTAGATCAAGAAACCTACCATGAGAAATCTTCTCTCTGTCTATACTTACAAAATGTGATCAAGTCTACCTTGTAATTTCTCTTTGAAAAGCTAAATAAATTAAGCTTATTAAATTAATGTAAGGCTGGCTTTCAGGACTGAAACATTCTGTTGCAGGGTTGTGAGTGGTGTCCATGCTTATAACGTAATATTAATTCGGCAGTATTTTTCAAAATTAAAATGTATGCATGTGGTCCTTGGCTACTTCTGAGTTACTAGTTCAGACAACCACTGATGAAATCCTGGTCCTGACCCTAGGCCTGTTGACTAGATGAGTCTGATGCCACTCCTTGAATTTCATCAGCCAATTTTTTTCAGATATACTTGGCATACTGTGCACATCTAATATTTCAAAGAATCGAAAGCATCCATAACTATTCCAGACTTGCACTTTCCTGCTTATTATACATTCAGAAACTAGTATGTTTAGAAAGTATCCAACTCATAATGGAATTTCCTGGGCTGTTAATGTGGAATGACTCTATAGGCTGTTTTTTTTCCCCTTAATCTAGACATAGCCAATCAAAGAGTCAGTAATCCCTTTTGGTCTGTAGCCCAAAAGTTTTATTAAATATTAAAATCTTTTTAATCACTGTTAATGCTGAATAACAATAAGAGTGTTTGAAAAAAAAGAAAACCCCACACTTTTAATCTGTTGTGTTTCATAGTCCATTTCACACTATTTGATCAAATAATCTGATCAAAACACTATTTGATCAAATAATTCTGAAATAATCGTTTAAAAGACATCGAAATTTCTGGAAGTGTTTTCTATTCACGCCTTTACTCACTGTGCAGTAATGTCAACAACGAAGGAGTGACTTCAGTTTGAAAAAAAGGTATTGTTCATATGCTCTGCAGTGCCATCTACAGTATTTTGGTCAAGACTGAACCACTTAATGGGAAATAGTAAAAGTTCCATAAAGGAAGAATAAAGTGGAAAGTACTACATCAATACTTAACAAACATTAGAGAACTGAACTATAATTAAGTAAGAGATTTCCTGGACTATCACTTCATTTCCAAAAGGTTTTCACCTATAATTTAGTAAACTCCTGTGATAATAAAAAAGGTGAAATTATGCTTTTTTTTTAATGGGAATATGGCAGCATTATGGAAATCAGAAAAGTACTTGTTGCTGCTTTTAAAATAAATCTATTGAGGTTGTCATTCTTTATATCCTGCCTTCAGTACTTGCCATACCTATGTTACACTGTCACATTTTTCTCCATGAGGACCTGAAATGTAAAATAATACATAGAAATCAGTTTTGTCACACAAGCCTTAAAAAGATGTCTCTTAAAAGACTAACATTTGAATTTTAAGAATTGTCAGCACTATTCCAAATGTTAAGACAACATAACTAGGTTATAAACTAATATTTCATTCTATTTTGTTTGAACTATCATGGTACTGGATCCCATATGAACTCCATTTTGTCATACAGTCTGAGGGTAATTTTTCATTTGGAACCCCATATATTTTTATGATTTGGTAACTATAACTGCTTTATTCAGAACACAAATTTTTATTAATTTTTAAAGGTTTTAATCTTTAAATACTATACAAACAATGCTCCATACACTGCATATATGGCTGAAAACTTTTGTTAATTAAAGTATGTTTGATTTGGTCTCTAAAAATTATTACTGAACAAAGTGAACAATGGTGAACCTTATTAATTAGAAACTGATTTTTATCATTACAACTAAGGCAATCTGTTCTTGACCGCTGAGCTTAGAAGTCACTTTGAAAATACGTTTTTTTAGATTATTTAAATGGTAGTAGTTAGAAACAAAGCCCTTATACTTTTATTTACTGGCTTACTACTCTGGAAAAATTTCACAGGAACATGTATGCAAGAACTTGTTTTCCCAGTAATTACTCAGAAAGTAACACAGTTTCCTGTGAAACATGAGCTCTGCTTTTCCTTGGTTTTGTTGTTTACTGTCCTGTAAGTGTTGTAAAATACCAAATTTTTTTGTAAAGTTTGAGTGGGGAGAATTTTTCCTGTCTCTTGCTTAAACACAACTGAAAACTTTGAGAACACTGGGTCCCAGTGCAAGGTCAGAGCAATTATAATGTTCTTCAGTGATGATAAATGAGAACTCAAAGACGGAGCTTATCATCATTGTGCAACTTCAGTACAACAGATGAACCAAAAGTTTCCTACATTACATACTTCAGCAGCTAACTCTAACAATTGACCTTAATCGTAAAATTCCTGGAGATCTTGTTATCTCAGCAAGTTATCTGGATACCAAAGTCAGCATCAAGATTAATTCACTTCACAGAAGGCATGATCTGCTTGTAAATCATTAAAGGGACCTGTCAGCTTCTGCTATTCCCCATGGGCAGAAGTGATATACTGATGGGTATAAGTCAACTGTCATAATATGTGAGGGCCTGGATGCAGAACTGCCCGTGTGGGACAGTTCAAACACAGGGCCTTTGATCTTAGGTACTAGATAACACTCTGGAGAGAAAAACGGGCACAGATCTGCAGTGGACTGAGATGAAGGGTTAACACTGGATTGATTGGCCAAGTCTTGCTTTCTTTTATGATAAACTACTACTACCCCTACTATTACTATTACTACTAAAAAAAAAAATAAAATATGTGCAATATACATGTATTTCTACATAAAAATAAATGTCCCGTTTAATCAGAATGAAGTGTTCGGACACAAATATTAGCAATTAGCAACTCCCTTTAACCTTCCTTTAATTGCATCTATTAGCAATCCTGTCACCACCTTTTACTTGTCCTGTCTGCAGTTCATGATTCAATGAATTAAAAGCAATTCTAATAAAACTATAGTTCAATTTTTTAAACTTGTATTTGAGTCTTGAAAAAAAAATCACAAACTTTTTTTGTTTGTTTTTTTTTGTTTGTTTGTTTTCTTCTTATATTTTAGCTGCCTCTTGCGTTGGACCTAAAATTGCAAGAGAGGCACTTCTCTTTGTATGATCTCTCTGAGCCAGCCAAAACCACATAATGATGGAAACCTCATAAGAAAGCCTATTCTTGCAAAAAAAAAAAAGGAAAAAAAATATGCCTGGTTGTCTGTAATGTTTTTCCTTGGCCTGTTATTTCAGGGAAGGGGTGGGAACAGGGATGTTGTTCTTTGGGTAATGTGTGGGTAGTGATTAGTACTGCAAAAGCTTACAGCTGGACTGCTTAGCTGACAGAAACAGGGAGCAGACAACTGCAAAAGGACAAAAAGGGAGGGGACCAACCCAAAAACCTCTCTCATTTTCTTTTGTGAAGAGTCAAGAAAAATTGCCAGTTAGGCTGTCAGCAAGTATACAGCCTGGGAAAAATGCTACATATCCACTTCTTAAATGCTGGGGTGGGCAAACTCTCTGGCTACATGGGGATAAGGAGCAGTCAGCATGGCTATGACTCTGCCACATGACACAAATAATACTCAGGAGACCTGAACTGTTCTGTGCTCCATGTGTGAGCTACATGCAAGAGCAGAATGGCCTCTGTTTACTAATCAAAAAGTGGGTCTGTAAAAATTGATCAAACTCTGTTGCAGTATCTTTTTCTTTTTTTTTTTCCAAATTTGCATGTGTATGAAAGTTGCTGTTCTTTCTCAGAAGTCTCTTATCATCTCCTCAGTTTCTTCATGTATCTATCAGTTGCAGCTGGCTAATGAAATACAGCTTTTTAGGAAAATGTACTGAAGTGACTTTTTTATGTAAATTAGTAGCCCCTTAGCTGTAAAAGAAATGTAGGCCTTTATTCAGGAACACAGATCAGATGAAAACTCCAATCAGATTCCAATCCAGGAGCTCTGGTTTTTACATCATACTCTAGGTCTACCTGTTTTGGCCTTTCCAATAGCTTGTCTCAATTTATTTGCTTTCAGTGTCTAATGCTGTACAATCTCCTGCCTTAAGACAGGATCAAGAATACATATTTCAATCTTGACAGAAGTATGGAGAACATCCTAAAAAAAGTCTCCCGTGAAGCTCAGCACCTCCCCAGGAAATCTGTTCCAAAGTCCCCTAGTCCTTACAGTTATAAAATTTTAGTCCTACCTATAACATACTGTCTTCTTTCACACCTTAGCTCAAGACCTTGAGTTATTTAAATAGTATGATCATAGCAATACACTTGAGGCAATATTAATACAGGTGTTTTGGAGAAGAATGTGATATTGGATCATTGAACAATAGAAGCAATTTTTACATAAATGAAATTATTATTCTTCATTAAAAGTTTTATAATAATTAATCATTAATTGCCCTAAGTCATCCATCTTTAGAATGGTTTGTGCTGGTTGGAAAATGTAAATACAGGGTGTGGGAGAAATTCTGCATACCATCTGTGGTGTCAAGTCTGAGTTGGTGCGGGAGTTGGATCCTGATCCTACAGTCTAATAGTCCACAGTTACTAATAGTAAGTGAAAAAATAATGTACAAGAATCTTGCTTCAAAATATAAGAATATGGCTGATTTCACAGGCAGAGTTACTATTGAATTAATGTTTCTGGAAGTTATACATAGCCTACAAATTTGGAAGAATAACCTTGCAGTTCACCTTTGAAAACATCGTTCCTTTTCTGGTTATATTCTCTACGCTAAATAAAAATGTAATAAGCACTATTATAACAAAAAATGTGTTCTAAAAATCTCAAAGACTTGAATTTTCACTCTGTAAGTAAATACACACCTATACAATATTTCTGAAGTACTAATCTGAAATTTAAACTAATTTTAACAGTCCAGACAGGAATTGCATTCTGCAAAAGTTTTCCCACAGTATACCACAGCAGGAAATGTTAGCTTACTCTTTTGCTCTGCTACACTGGAAGTTTAAATAAAGAACTGATAAAGATATAATTAAAATCTGGCAATTTAAGTATATCTCATGAATTATTAAAATCTCGCTCCTTCATATCTTGCTGTAATTATTTTGATGTACTTCTCGAGCTCTCGCAATTACTCTTCACAGGGCCAGACTGACACCTAAAGGGGCCATCTGCAAACCTCAGATAAGGGCCATGCCTCACTTGAGCAGCTGTGGGGTGGGTGGGAGAGGGGAAGGCTCGAGCCTCAGGGCTCAGGGAATGTCTTGGCATTCCAGGGTGCCTCCTGGTAATATGTGGGAGAGCAGATGGATTTCTTTACTTGGTTTTAATATATGGACCTGTATCTCAACTGAAGCCAGCAGGATGAAACCTAGAGAAGCAGTTGATGCCAATGTTGAAAAGTGGTCCTCTGCAATAAATATCTCAGGTCTGGACTGTCTAAAAGTCCTGGATTTTTATCCCTTTGTAAATGCGTCTTGTTTACTTTTAGGGTTCAGTCAAAGGCTGTCTTCTGTGGAAATTTCTTAATTCTAGCAGTGAGCCCTACAGAAACTGAAAATAGCTCCACAACCAGCAGGAGACATGCTTTGATGACTGCCCTACTTCTCCACATGCTTTAACCACGTCCAGATACACTGACCATAGCTGATCTGAGGAAGCAGCAGTAAAGGAGTGCAAAGAGTTCTCTGAAGGTTTTAGTTTGATATTATTACAGTACTGACATTTTGATTGGGATGATGGTGTCAGAGCAACATGTGGGTCTGTGGCTGCTGTGGTGCCTTATGGGGATAGTAGGGAAGGGCTTGGTAGCCTGTCCCATCCCCTGACCCTATCCAAGAGCAGGACCCTCATCAGGGAGCTGGGTTTGTCATATGTCTGGGCTTTGAGCACTCCCCTGCAGATGGAGACAGGCTGAGGCCATGGGGGATGTAGTCCTGAAGGTGTCCCTGACTCAGAGGACTCCATGGCCAGGGAGAGAGGGATTGTGGGGAGCTGGAGACTGGCCTTGCTGCAGCATCACTGGAACAGGGACTGATGGTCCTTGGGGGCTGCCACAGGGTGCTGTGCCATGAGCACAGTGGAGAAAGTTCCAAGGGGGCTGGGTAGAATCAGGGCTTGTGGTGCCCTTGGGACCCTGACAATAAATTCTAGTTTTGTTATTTCAAATCTCATACTGGAAAAGTCCTTGCTCTGTTGCCAGTTGTGTAAAGCCTCCTTAGTTTGATCTCATTTTAATGTAACCAAGAAAATGTTCAAAATATATTGCAATGTAAAAACTGTGCGTAAAATCAAGAAATCAAGTGCTTTTTAGTTTTATATCACATGGATTTCCTCAGAGCACATGCCGCTCTCTAAAGAAGCTCTGCCTTAGACGTAGCATTAGTTAGTAATCCTAGCAAAACATGCTGAATTTTAAGTGTGTTAAGTAGCTTCAATGAGTTCAATAAGGCTAGTGGCTTCGTAAATGTGCACTAAACATCAAAGTGCTCACAGAGTCAAAGTCTGATATTCAGCTTCAGGAAAGCATACACTCCATGGAAGGAGAATTGTCCCTTAACGCTAAGACCCTGCCTTGTGTTAGACATCTACAGGAGACTATGGTGGGGGGCGCAGTTTTGCGTTAGTTAGAGGAAGCATTAACATCTAGTAGGTGTGAGCCCTTTTGTCCCTTTGTTTTCCTCTATCATAAATACAAAGAGGTTTTAGGTGAAGTGGTAATTCAGAGTTCCTTACAAGTTTTGAACTGCTCTCTGGTAAAAGTTTTATTCTGTTAATGCTATTTAAATTAGCATATGAAGTTAGGACCTTAACTTGTGAGAAAAAGTTAACTATCCCCTGACTACTTGCAGACATTGGGTCTGAGAGAAGAAAGTTTCACTGGCAGGATATTTGGAGAGAACAGAAGGGCTGTAACATTTATCTGCAGCAAATTGCTTTCCTGTCTTGGGAGCAAGGCAGAACTGGGAGCAAAGCTGTGCTTTGAGTGGCTCCAGGCTAAATCTTGCTAGCAATGTCTTCTGTTTCCTTTGAGAAGAAGTGCTGGTGAGACATGGTTGGTGTTTACTTCATAATTCATGAAGCTTGTGTACTGAGAATAATTACAATCTTTGTGCTATATTACTGGCTTTCAAAGAAAAAAATTAAAAGGGAAAGAAAGAGCTTATTTATGTGATTTGTCTAATTTATTTATTTTGTCTGTGTAAACTCTACTCCTGCTAGGATGTTATTACTGGTTTAGTTGTGTAGCCAAAACTTATAAAAATTATCTAATCTAAGACATTAATTTTTTGCTGTGGTATATTTTGCTGGTTCCATGTAATTCTTTGTAGCTCTTCCCAAATGTTTTGAGACAGCCCTTTAATTTCAGCATTTTCTGTGACAAAATTAGTAGTGGGAGAGATACATGGAATATATTTGTGTGCACACGGATGTTTCTACATGCAAACAGCTGATGAAGCAGGAATATTTAGTGGTGTGAGGAACTGTGGGCAAGAGAAGCCAGACGAAAAATGTAAGTCCTAAATAATGTACTACAGTCATGACTAGACTAGCTAGAGCTCTCACATGATTATATTTAAAAAAAAAAAAGCTTTTACCAGGTGAAAAAAAAGTATAAAGAACAATAAGTAATACAAAATATAAATAAGCGAACAGAATCACAAGTCTGGGGCCTGGATACTTTTAACTGTATGGAGCTGACCTCTGAATTATCTAAAACATTCCAGCAGATACATGCATTCATTCCCTTAATTTGTTATGATATTGTACATACAAAATATTTGTTCAGTGTTTTATTTTAAAATTTTCTTCAACTGACAATGCTACTCACCTAAGTTGTCTTTGATGTTTCAAAAACAAGAGTTTAATTTTTTTAAAATACCAAACATCTGGACTTTATAAACCAAAACCGTCCAGAAAACTTCTGTGTGTGCAGCTGTTGATAACTTTTGACCAAAATCTTGTCATCTGTTGTGGTTTTGGGTTTTTCATAGTTCAAGAAAAGAAAGAGAAACCCCTCTCTGGCTTTATTGAATACCCAGACTTAAACCAGAAGTATTCTTCATATTAAGTCTTTCTGAAACAACACATGAGCTACGCTGAAACCTTCCATGTAATCATGTCTATACTATCACTGAAGTTTAAATTTAACATTCACTAGCTCTGCTTTCCAATTTTCTCTTCCCCCTAAAGGTACTTTTCAAATTCCACATAGTCTTTCTGGATCTGTCGCAAACCACTGGAAGGGTAAGTAAAATGAATTACTGTGCCTGAGCAGATGCTTTTCAGTTAAAGCAGTCACCTTGAACATGAGGTCCAATTTTAATTTTTCACTCTGCCTAAAAGAACTTAAATCTTTGCTTAACTTCTTGGGGAGTAACCAAGGTACAAGGCATTTTCAGGGTAGCTCTTTCAATTTCGAAATACTTTTTGAAGTGGGGACTGAAGCGAGTGTATGTTTCACCCTCTGAAATACACATCTGTTCTTTTTTTTTCACTTGTCTCTGACTTAATGAATATTTAATATTGTCTGTGTAGTGAGATAGTTTCAATAATAGCAAGCAAGAGAACACTGTGTGAAACTATCCTGTGGTCAGAGCACTCACCTGGAAGTGAAAGCTGTGGGTGTGTCCTCTGTGTTGTCCTCAGACAGAATCACAGAATTCTAGGGGTTGGAAGGGACTTCGAGAGATCATCAGATCCAACCCCCCTGCCAAAGCAGCTCCCTAGGACATATCACTCAGATAGGTGTCCAGACGGGTCTTGAATATCTCCAGTGAAGGAGACTCCACCACCTCCCTGGGCAGCCTGTCCCAGGGCTCTGTCACCCTCACTGTGAAAAAGTTCTTCCGCATGTTGGTGCGGAACTTCCTGTGCTCCAACTTGCAGCCATTGCCCCTTGTCCTGTCCCCACAGACCACTGAAAAGAGGCTGGCTAATTCCCCCTGCATCCCCTGCTTAAGATAGTTATAGACTTTAATTAGGTCCCCCCTTAGTCTTCTCTTCTCAAGGCTGAACAGTCCCAACTTACTCAGCCTTTCCTCATAGGGGAGATGCTCCAGGCCCTTAATCATCTTCGTAGCCCTTCTCTGGACTCTCTCCAGGAGATCCCTGTCCTTTTTATACCAAGGAGCCCAGAACTGAACACAATATTCCAGGTGGGGCCTGACCAGGGCAGAGTAGAGGGGGAGGATCGCCTCCTTTGACCTGCTGGCTACACTCCTCCGGATGCATCCCAGGATCCCATTGGCTCTCTTAGCCACCGAGGCACACTGCTGGCTCATGGCCAACCTGTCATCAACAAGTTCAACCCAGACCTAGCACACCAGAGGAGATGGCTTGCCTGAGGAATCAGGTACTAGCCACAATAATACAGTCTGCTCTCACTGCAACAGTTTGTGAGGAAAGGATGACTTAAAGTCATCTGCAGTGCCAGACTCCAGGAGAAGCTTTTCAGTAGACAATCATAAGCAGAGAAAAATGTCCCCTTCTAACCCATTGTAAGGTATTTCTCTTCCAGGAAGGAGGAGACTTGGGTCTTGTCTTTTTATTTGGAATTTCATACTAACTGGTTTAAGCATCTTGTCCATTAACAATCTAGCTTTTATGGATCCCTGTCTTAAGGTTTAGCTTTGTGCATGCATAAAGAACTGTGTTTACCTTGACTTATTGGGACATCTCCCTTGAAACAGTGGGATATAAGAAACCGATGCTATACGACATTATTTTAAATTTTTTTGTGTGTCTGCAGTGCTCATACCTTTCATTCATATTTGCTCAGCCTGGGACGGACTCCAGCAGCTCAACACTCTAGCATAATTTGGCTGACAAAAATAAATTACAGGAGTTGTGTTCCAAGGGACGCCTCCTGCCCAGAAAGCCATTGCCACAGTTACATGACAGCTGCACTGCTGTATCCTTTACAATTTCTGAGACAGCAGTCTCCAGAGAGAGCCGTCTCACCATTACACACCTCAGGGAAATATCCTGTCAGTCTGCTATTCCCATGGCAGACTGGAGTGTGCCTCTCTATGTATACCAACCACGTACAGCCCCACAGCTTTCTGCGCACCTGCGCTTCGCTTTCAGGGACCTGAGAGGCTGTCCATCAGTACTTTCATTTAGCAGTTTGAGTGAGGCATTTCAATTTGTGACAGGGGATATGGAAAGGATTTTTAAAACCTCCCATATGTGCACATTTAATCTCTCATAAACTCATATTTCATTGCAAGCGCATGCGGGACCTCTCAGAGTGGTGCATGGACAGCAAATGTGAGCTTGCTGTTTTTCTGGAACATGTCCATGTGGCCATGGTAGTGTGGTACTGATCCTGAGCTACAATATCTTGCCTATGAGAATGTTTTTTTACCTTTAATCCAGGAATAGCTTGAGTGCAGCTACATGGCTTTCAGGTGACTTAGAGAACATTTGGTGTAGGCCCAGAAAATGTACTTGTACTTGTAGCAGGTTTCCCTCTTATCTGATGTAAACCAACTTGTATTCTCCTAGTCAGCCATGAGTCCCCCTGGACTCTTTGTCTGTCTCTTTTTGTGCAATCTGCTCTGTTTAAACTGGCTTTGATCCCCCGCCGGGAGCTAGTTAGAACCATTAGGGTTCCTTGCTGTAGCAAGTGTTTCTTAATGATAATAAAATGTGTAAACTCTTTGGCAATTATTAAGGATTCCTCTTAATTTCTCTAGCTAAATGAAAGCACTGAAACTGGCTGATTCCAGAAGTAAATGGCATTTTGGGATAACAATTTAATATAAAATTAATACAGAAATTTATGGTTATAATTTTTTACACATAAAGAAGCAATGGCTGTGTTATACAGTGTTCCATTTATATATATTGCTAGCATCAGGTATATCACATTGCTCATGAGCAGAAAGAAATGACTGTTTTACATCAGTGCATGTAAACCCAATTGTCTTGGACTCTCTGCAGACACAGTTGATGAGTGCTTTTTTGACCAAGTAATCGTTCCAGTGAACCTCAAATCTGCTTTGAAATATTTTCTGCTACTTTATTCCTGGATATATTTTTTTTTAAGCAGTAAGTGCTAGATGAGCTGAAATGCTCTAAAAAAAGGTACAGAAGATTTTTGGAAAGCCAAATCCTAATTTCTCTGTAGGTTTTATATTTAAGATTCTCTTTTAAGTGCAAATATTTTTTAACAATTTTGTTCATCATTTACATGAAGTTAATTGACCCTTCAATGTCTTCTGCATATTGAATGAATGATTGAGTAGCACTCCTCAGGGGGCAGCAATGTTCAATATCTTTGTCGATGATAGGGACAGTGGGATCGAGTGCACCCTCAGCGAGACACTGAGCCATTGGGTGCGGTTGAAATATGGAGGGGAAGGATGCCATCCAGAGGGACCTTGACAGGCTGGAGAGATGGGCCCAAACAAACTGCATGAAGTTCAAGAAGGCCAAGTGCAAGGTCCATCACATGGGTCAGTGCAATCCCAAGCACAACTACAGGCTGGGCGGAGAATGGGTTGAGAGCAGCCCAGATGGGAAAGACTTGGGGATTTTGGTAGACAAGAGTCTCAACATTACCCCACAATGTCTGCTTGCAGCCCAGGAAGACAATTGTGTTCTAGGTTGCTTCAAAAAACAGGTCAAGGAAGGTGATTCTACCCATTTGCTCAGCTCTGGTGAGACCCCACCTGCGGTGTTGTGTCCAGCTCTGAGGTCCTCCATACAAGAAAGACATGGAACTCTTTGATGAATTCCAGAAGAGAATTATAAAGAAGATCAGAGGGCTGGAGCACCTCTCCTATGACAACAGGCTGAGAGAGTTAGGCTTACTCAGCCTACAGAAGAGAAGGCTTGAGGGAAACCTTACCGGAGCTTTCCAGCCTACCTAAAGCACACCTACATGAAATCTGTTTACAAGGGCACATACTCATATGAAAGGGGTAATAGCTTTAAACTAAAAGAGAGTAGATTAAGATTAGATATTCAGAAGAAAGTCTACAATTCTATGATTTTCAGATTCTTTTTCTGCTGCTTTCATAAGCACTCCATGCCCTGACGATTTGTAGTCAAATGAGGACTAACAAAGAATTTCTTAGCACTATTTTTTTCTTTATTCAAATATATGCTAAAATCTTAATAGGCAACAATGATCAAATGGTGGTGTTCAGTTTTCCTCCTCTCTCTGCCTATATAATTACATGGCAGAGAACCTATGCACACATTTCCATATTTCAAATTCTGAACTGACTGAAAGAACCTTTTATCTTATTCCTCCCAAAACAGTTTATATGTTGTCTAAAATGTTATTACAGTGTCAGAAAGAGAGGTTAATCCCACAGAGTTTTAAAGGATTTCCTGTTTTCATGTTGTTTCAATAATTCATTTTGAAATATGTGCATACATAGCAAACTCCATTCTAATTTCATATGCATATGCACCTATTTCTAAGTATTCTGTAGTTAAATCAGTATAGAATGTTGCATAGTTTACCTGTTGGGCCAATTTCCTTGGCAAATTCTGTGTTAAGAAGAAAGGATATTTCTTATTTGGTATTATTATTATTATTATTATTATTATTAATAATAATAATATTACTATTATTATTATCTAATGTATTGCACTTTTGTGTAACTGAAAAGCATATGGATGATTTGGAATAGCCAAAATGAATACACTGCAACAAACAAAATGAGTCATGCAAGAACATTATACCTTGTACAATGGTATATTTATCAATTCTACCAGGTGCTCTGAAGCTGATCAGATGTGCTGCCACCTAACATGAAATAAAAGTTAATGTATACAAACATGCAGTGATAAGTAAGTTAGCGATTATACCTTAATCTTAGTATTTTATTTATATAAAAGCAATTCAAATTAAATGCTGCACTTGTGATTTTAAATACTTCAGATAGAAAAGATACATAACCACGAGTGGAATTTCTTCACTAAATATAATACTCCTTTCAAAAAATTGTGCTCTTAGACTCTTCATAAAGACATACATTCAACTTTAGAGTTTACATTTATAATGCTGTGCATATGTTTTGAAGGCAGTTGTCGTTGCAAGCAAGCCATAGTAATGATATGATGTAAAGCGAGCATGTTTTTCTTTGATGCTTTTCCATAGTTTTGCACTTCTGAACTGAATGAGTCTACTGTTCTCTGTTTCAGTGGTCAGACACTAAAACTAACTTTAAGCAGGAAAAATCCATCGCCAGTTACTTGTCAGCGTTTTTGAAAATCCAAGTTTGCTGTGTTAACAAAAATATTCTTAGTCACATACTTATTTATTTTTCCAAATAACCCTTATATTTGTGTAAGGATTTTTCCCCTGTTCCAGTATACATAGTAATAATTCTAGCCTACTTTATCAGCTTTCTCCATGTTGCTACTAATATTATTGCTATTTATTATAGCACAAATCAATTTTCCCCGTACTGAAGATGTGCATATTGATCAACCATGTACCTGATGGAATGCCTATGTATGCACAATTATTATTCACACCATGAGTAACTTGACGAATATAGAACAAAAATAACCCTTCTGACATTTAGGTCATATGATCTTATGGTTTCAACTAATTTTTAAATTTTTACTCTTCATTATATCGGTTTGATTTAGAGGCCCTCCTCTTCACTCTTCAGCTTGAAACTTACATTCATATTTTTCTCAATTTTTTTCTTTTTCTTTTTCTTTTTTTTTTTTAATTCATGCAGTAATCAACCTTTTTTGAGTTCTCTCAATCGTATGTCAGCCCTTAAAATTCTTTGAGCCATCTCTGGATCTGAGGAGTCCTTTTGGGTAATATTAAAAATAATTTTCTGATACTGGAGCACAAACCTAAGTACACTAAATCCATGAGGTACAATTCTATTTTTTTTTTAAAAAGACCATCTCAAAATGTCTGAAGAATTCTAATATTTCATTCTTTTTAATATAAGAATAAAAAGATTAAGCATCAGGAAATCGCACTTTGCTATGGAACATCATCAACTACCTTAATTTTATTCTGCTTTCAAATGAACAATCATATATACAACATCCAGTACAAAGTATTGTGTTTCTCCTGGTTTTTTGTTTTATTTGTAATTCATTGGGTTACCTCTCTGTTTTCCTTATTAGTATATTTTGAAATGCTTTTCTCACAATTAGAGGATAGAGAATGCGATAGATTTTCTAAGCCCAAGAGCTAAGTGTTCTAATAGGTGTAATTTTAATTTTTTTAAACTACTAGAAGGAATTTGGCTGCTAAATGTTCAAATGTAAAGGGGATTGGATGGATTATTCTATAAAATCCTGTCATATATACATTGTTTTCCCATGCAGCCTGCATTAGATACTGTGACAGGCTTTACAGAATCACAGAATCACAAGGTTGGAAGAGACCTTTGAGGATCATCAAGTCCAACCCTTTCTGTCCTATGTTAAACCATATCCCTAAGTACCTGATCTACCCTTTTTTAGAAAACATCCAGGGAAGGTGACTCAACCACCTCCCTGGGCAGCCTGTTCCAGGCCCCAACAACTCTTTCAGTAAAATGTTTTTTCCTAACATCTAATCTGAACCTGAAATAAATCCAACTTTACTTCCTTTTAATAATTATCTAGAAAAATCATTTTTTTCCCCAAAATATTTGAAAATACTTCCCAGTAGCATTTTTTCAGTCAGGAACAGACATAACAAAATATGATAAAAACTTGATGCATTTTGATGTGTCATTACTATATCCTGAAAATACTGATTTAGGATTTTTGACATGATAGATTATGACATAAAGACATTATTATGGAGATTCTCTGCATGATATATAGTAATAATCCCCAAAGCCATTGCAAAATATTTGGCAGTCCAGAATATTAAGAAACTTCTGTTAAACAGCATCAAGTTGTAAGCCTGAATTTCAGTATCTTTCTTAGTACTTGTCAAACACACGCCACTTTTGACGCAGACTTCCAATGCATACTAAACACACAGTAGCACATGATACATACCCACTCATAGCATTTATTTCAGTCAGTCTAATCATAGAGTAAGAAACTTAATTCTAAGGCAGGAGAGAGTCTTGCTCTGAAATAAAACAACCTAAGAAGATATTCTGAATATTAATGGTCAGAAATTTCAGTCCCAAGAAATTGTATTCTGTATGAAATGACTGAACCACTGACTCTACCATTAGGTGAGAAAAGAAGGACAGAATGAGAATTGTTAAAAAATTGTGAACTGTATCTGTTGACAGCTTATAGGCTACACTGTTCTAAAGAGATAAAACTATTTTAATGTAGATTGTACAGTTACTAAGCCGGGGGTGACAGCTTTCAATGAAAGTGGTTCAGGAAGTTGATTCAACTGAAAAGCAACTCTGAGAAAAAGTAATAAATGTTAATTTTGGGCCAGATC
The DNA here is from genome assembly GCF_964237585.1 of Gallinula chloropus. Classification (NCBI taxonomy): domain Eukaryota; kingdom Metazoa; phylum Chordata; class Aves; order Gruiformes; family Rallidae; genus Gallinula; species Gallinula chloropus. Next base: position 28,895,363 of record NC_140086.1, on the reverse strand, counting down.
TGTTCACTGAACCACATGAGGGGCCATTCGAGGCATGATGGAGACAACTGATATAAAGAAATCTTGATTTACAATGAATTAATCTCCTATAGATCCAAAACATAGAAGTATTGCTTTGCACAGACTGAAATTGCAGAGTCTGGGACTGCTTGTATGAACTCAGGCCCCTCCAACTATGATAAATCAGCCTTTGAATCATAAGCAGTTCATACTCTTTGCTGGACACAGGCAGATGGAAACACTAATTCTTGCTGATTAGTGATTAGTGGACTTATTAGACCACAGGCTGCACTGAGTTCTTGACTGAGTTCAAGAAGTGTCTGGACGATGCACTCAGTCACATGCTCTGAGTTGGCTGGGCCTGTGTGGAGCCAGAAGTTGGACTCGATGATGCTTATGGATCCCTTCCAACTCAGGATATTCTATGAATCTGTAATTCTATGACTGTTCTCTCAGTTTGTCTGGTCTTGCCTTTATGGCTATAGGAAAACTTCAGGGGAACTTATGCCCTAAGTAACTGAAGTGCAATGAAAGAGATTCATTTGAAAACATCAATTCAGAGATTAGTTTACAAAACTGCATAAAAATGAATGGGTCAATTGCTTTACAGGCTGTGGAATCTCTACAGATAAACTGTTCTTGTTAAGGGCCGACAGTATAATCTCAATCTCAGGTAAAAAGAACGTGGTTTATGTGCCATTAGTTTGAAATTCATATGTTTTCAATGTTCTCTAGAATGTGCAAACATAATAAGTACAATTTATACAGGTTTTCATGCAGAAGTGATGGCTGCTGTAATACCTTTGCAAAGTTATAAATTGCTTAAGGTAAATGCAAAGCCTTCTTCAATTCCATTCAAGAGCTAAAGCTGGAAAAGATACTCAACTCATCAGCCACAGTTATGAAAAATTAGCTTAAAAAATCACCCTGAAATGTGTAGGCAGTTTATTCATGAAGCTGGCATCTGGGTGTAATAAATATGTTACCTTGCAAAAGGGCAAGTTAGGCATTAAGCAGATTAGTATTCAAAGTGAAATGGTTTAGCTGAGGTCTTTAATGCTTGCTCCAATAGTGGATAAAAGTAGCATAATGTCTCCTTACTAGTTTACTTTATAATACCTGAGCTCATAATTTGTGAAAGAATCTCAAAATGTATTTAAATTTGAAATATTGATCTAAGTACTGTCTGTTTACAAACTGGAACCCTGAACTGCAAGACAGATTTTTTATATGTTGGTATTAAAACAAACAGACAAAAAAAAAAAACAAAATAAAACAAAAATAACCCAAAGGAACAATAAAACCCCAAACCACCCCAACCAACAAACCCCCAGCATTTATATTTTTTTTAAAACTAAATGCATCAGCTGAAGCTAAATACAAATTAAATTCAAACCAAGGTTTTGGTTTTTTAGTGGGAAGGTTCTCATTCTGCTTGTACACTGGAGTCATTCCTTTGATTTAGTCCAATATGAAATCAGTACAGGGACTGCTTTCTGCAGAGTGGTGCTGCTTTACCCTTTTAATATTCATGACAAGTGAAAGCTGGAGTGTAATTTAGCTGAGTGAATTATTGCTTTATAATAAACAAATATGCTGAAATGACTTAAAGAGATTTTGATCCAGCATTTCTATATGCAGGGGGTCCTATTAATTTTGAAAACTAAAGTCCGTGGGATCTATTAAAAATGAATTACCACTTCATTTTCACTACTGGAATATTAGTGTATGTGCACACATTTTCTTTTTTGCTTTGAAAGAAAAATATCACATTACAGGGAAATAATTATGTTTATTATCTATGTACAGTAAAGGCAAATAGGTTTAATTTCTCTTAAACTTATGAAAAATGGACTTGAAAGTAAAGACAAATTAATATGTTGAATTTGTACATTGGGGAAATAAAGGCCATAGGACAGGCTGCACATTGTTAGGATCTTCTAAAAATATTGTTTTGATACCTTTGGGTTCTGTGTTCTAGGAGATCTTAAAGAAAATGCAGGTCAAGATGGTCAGATAGACAAAAGTGACAGTAATCAAAAATCATAGAAATAATTAAAAAGATAAAAGGTTTGATGGAAGTTTAGCAATGAAAGCAATTGTTAGATTTTTTTGAAATGTGGTATTATTTTGGTGGATATTCCATGTGAGTAGCCTCTTCATCATTCCATGTCACAGGAAGTTAGGGTTTGTACAAAGAATGAGAAAGAAAATAAAGTTTGAAAGTTTTCATGTGATTTCTCTGTCACCCTTGGTATACATCTGAATTGCTATATTGAAATTAGGAGAGTTATACGACTTTAAGTCTAAGTTAAAGTTTATATCAACAACTCAATTATTCCATATACATTTGAGAACTCAAAGGAAACATTGAGAGGACATGTCATAGGCAGGTTAATATCCAAGAAGGAGGAAAAGGAAGTAACCAAAGTCATTGGGAAAATGTCAGACCAGCAAGAAAGAGGATCTTAATAGTGTCCAAGACTATGCAGCTATTTAATTTATAAAAGAAATTATTTCTGCCCATTTAGGGCAGAAAAAGCAGTGTTGCGACAGGTAATTTTGGTAGGAATTAAGAAGTTTCAGAAATATTTTTCTTCCTCCCAACAGGACTTTCTTACCCACACAAACTAGACATCTGGCACAGTTCTTAATTACACTAAACAGTTGACACACATGCCCATCATGTGTGTGAAATATGTAAACTACTATCTGTCTCCTGAGCTGTAGCCTGTAGCTGGAGTTCTCAAAGAAACTGTTTTCTTTCAGTTGTACCTTGTACTGTGTGGTTTAGCTGCCTCTGAGTACCTGTCTTCCCCCTGTAATTTCTTCTGAGTCAGCTGGGTCTTCTTCCCAGGCTTCATATGCTTTGCAGAGTACAGTGTATTGTCTGACAATTCCACTTCAGATTTCTCACTACTGTTGAGGAAATGTTGCTTGAACCGATTGTATACCTGCTGTGATGTATGCCTTGGACTATGCTGGAAAGCTGTGGGAGATTGGAAAGAAACAAATCCCTTACTGATTTTTTTTCTCCTCTTCATTCAAAAACATACACAGAAACATTTGTCTTAACACTTCTTACTGCTCTATAAGAACATTCAGGGTATGTCACAACGTCATTCATTCATTAACACAGCAAGAAGTCTTGTGACACTGATCAGTATGTTCTCTTTACTGGTGATGTGTTCTAGCAAAACTCAGTTAATACTTCACCTGTTGGAGTGAGTCCAGAGGAGGCCATGAAGATGATCAGAGGCCTGGAGCACCTCTCCTATGAACACAGGCAGAGAATTTGGCTTGTTAAGTCTGGAGAAAAGAAGGCTTCGGGGAGACCTTATTGCAGTCTTCCAGTACCTGAAGGGACCTGCAGGAAAGATGGAAAGTGACTTCTTATAAGGGCATGTACTTACAGGAAAAAGGGTAATGTGTTTCAACTAAAGAAGGGAGGATTCAGATTATATTTAAGAAAGAAATTCTTCCCTGTGAGGGTGGTGAGGCCCTGGCACAGGCTGCCCAGAGAAGCTGTGGCTGCCCCTGCCAGGCAGTGTTCAAGGCCAAGTTGGATGGGATTGTGGGCAACCTGGTCTACTGGAGGGTACCTCTGCCCATGGCCAGAGCATTGGAACTAGACAACCTCTAAGGTCCCTTCCAACCCAAACTATTTTATGGTGCTATGATTCAAAGATTCAGAATTCCTTTTTCAGCATTTTGCATATATAAGGCATTATTCTATGGTAAAGATGTACATAGCCATTGGCTGAACCTTTATGAAAGAAAATGGACAGTCGCTTTTTTTTTTTCCTCAGCTAATCAGGCTGAACTGAAGATGCAATGAAAGAATTTGTTGAGAGGAATATTGTCAGGACAAGAAGGATAATTTAAACAGGAAGTGTGTACAATAATTAGATGCATGGATACTTGTCTACAGACTAGTTATTCACAAGATCTGTTGTTCCATGAGGAAAAAATATATTCCCTTTATTTCTCATACTGTCCTAAACTCCAATGTCTCCCAAAAGCCATCTGTACAGTTGTTTTATGAATAATGCTGTATTAGTGTGAAAAAACCCTAATAAGCCTTTGTGGACACTGATGCTTCATCCTCAGTAAAATGTAAAATCAATTTTTATGCGCCTTATTTGTAGGCTAACAGGTAGAACTTTTTCCTTACAATTAGAAGGTCAGCAGTATAAATTGAACAGATGTTATTATGTGTTTTGCACTATGACACATAAACTTCTTAAAGTACAACCCTGATAGAAGAAATTAAAAAGTAAATGGCAATTTTAAGAATTGTTTTTGGAACATAGTAAGCAGTATACCATGCACACTTCTTGGATAGAAGAAGTAGTTCCAGTTGCATCTAAGCAACAGTGGAAAGAAAACAGTGATTTAAACGGAAAGCAAATAACACAAGCATCTTATCTAAAAGATACTTAAGACAGTATGAAGAGTTAAAAAACTGACACTCAGAACCTTTGATGAACAATGCTAACTTAGAATTTGACAGCTTTGAATATCCTATGCTCCATTTGTCAGTTTTAGTGCTAATGTAATAGATACATTGATAAACAAGAAAGTATTGACACAGATATCTAACAAGTCATCAATTTTAGCATTTTGCACTCGCAGAAGTTGACAGTCTCATAGTAAAAGTGGCAAGCTGGTAAGACATTTTTTTTTTAAAGTTAAATTCAAAGCTACAGTTCAAACATATTAATTGCTACCCTACAGAGGGATGAAGCCAGTCTTTCCCTGCTTTATCTTGTCACTTCATTATGTGGCCAAATTTGTCAGTTTTTGTTGCATGCTTTTTCAATAAGACACAAAATTCTCTAAGAATAAGCACAAAGGATGTTATCCAGGAAATTTTGTCTTAGTCTTCAATTCTAGGACTATACTTAGAATATGTTGTTTTCCCTCTGTCACTCTGTATAATCCTAGCAATGTTGTGCATTGATTGCTTGAAAGTCCTTGAATCTGGCCAATTAAACTGCAGATATCTCCTGGTTTTATTGGAAATCACAAGTTTAGAGTGACTTACAACCAACAAATTTTGTAACAAAAATTTATTTAATCTACATGAAACTGTATTGTAATCAGGTCCTAGGCAACGGTAATGCAAAGTGGGTGAATATCTAATCAGAGCCCCCAGTCATAAAGTACAGCCTGGGATGCAGCGACCATGCCCTGATTGAGTTTGTGATCTTGAGGAATGTGGGCCTAGTAAAGAGTGGGATCAGAACCCTGAACTTTAGAAGAGCAAACTTTGATCTCTTCTGTGACTTAATAGGAGCTATCTCATGGGCTAAGCTGTTGGAAGTTTAAGGGAGCCTGTGAGAGCTGGGTAGCATTTAAACAGTGCTTCTTCCAAATTCAGGATCAGTGCACCCCTTTGAGTAAGAAATCAGGAAAGGCTGGCAAAAGACCTGTTTGGATGAACAGGGAGCTCATGTGTAAACTCGAAAGGAAGCGGAAGGTCTATGAATTGTGGAAAGAGGGTCGGATCACTTGGGAAGAACATAGGAATGTTATCAGGGCCTGCAGGGACATGACTAGGAAGGCTAAAGCCATCCTGGAAATGAAACTGGCAAAGGACATAAGGGATAATAAAAAGGGGTTTTTTTTTGGTATATGAATAATAAGGGGACAACTAGGGATAATGTGGGTCCCCTGCTGAACAAGGCAGATGTCCTGGTAATGGGGGATGCTGAGAAGGTGGAGATACTGAATGCCTTCTTTGCTTCAGTCTTCACTTCAAAGACTCCCCCTTGGGACTTCTGGACCCAAGAAGAAAGAGAGAGAGTTTGGGAAACGAACAGATTTTCTCTGGTTGAGGTGGGGGTGATCCAGGAGAGTCTCAAAGGGATCAATGCACATAAATCCATGGGCCCGGATGGGATGCATCCACATGTGCTGAGGGAGCTGGTGGAGGTGATTGCTGAGATGCTCTCTATCATCTTCAACAGGTCTTGGTGAACAGGAGAGGTCCATGAAGACTGGAGGATAGCCAATGTCACTCCGGTCTTTAAAAAGGGAAAGAAGGAGGATCCAGTAACTACAGGCTAGTCAGCCTCACCTCTGTCCCTGGAAAGGTAATGGAACAGCTTGTTCTGGATGCCATTTCCAAGCAATTGGAAGAGAAGAAGGTCATGAGGTGTAGTCAGCATGGATTCACCAAGGGGAGATCTGGCTCCACCAATCTAGTAGCCTTCCATGATCTCATCATCGGCTGGGTAGATGGAGGGAGAGCAGAGGATGTTGTCTACCTTGACTTCAGCAAGGCTTTCAATACTGTCTCCCATGACATCCTGATAGAAAAGCTGAGAAAGTATGGGATAAATGAGAGGATAATGAGGTGGGTTGAGAACTGGTTATCGGGCCAAGCTAAGAGAGTGGTGATCAGGGGAGCAGAGTCTGGCTGGAGACCTGTGACTAGAGGTGTTCGCCAGGGATCGGTGTTGAGTCCAGTCTTACTTAACATTGTCATCAATGACCTCGATGAGGGAATAGCATCCACCCTCAGCAAGTACGCCAAAGAAACAAAGATGGGAGGAGTGGCTGACACGCAGGAACACTGCGCTGCCATTCAGTGAGACCTGGACAGGCTGGAGAGCTGGGCAGGGAGAAACTAAAATGAGGTTTAATAAAAGCAAGTTTAGAGTCTTGCACCTGGGAAGGAATAACCGCTTGTATCAGTACAGGCTGGGGGATGGCCTGTTGGAGAGGAGCTCTGCAGAGAAGGACCTGGAGGTCCTGGTTGATGACAGTTTGGTCATGAGCCAGCAGTGTGCCCTGGTGGCTAAGAGAGCCAATGGGATCCTGGGGTGCACCAAAAGGACCGTGGCCAGCAGGTCGAAGGAGGTGATCCTCCCCCTCTACTCTGCCCTGGTCAGGCCCCACCTGGAGTATTGTCTCCAGTTCTGGGCTCCCTGGAATAAAAAAGAAAGGGATCTCCTGGAGAGAGTCCAGTGGAGGGCTATGAAGATGATTAAAGGACTGGAGCATCTCCCCTGTGAGGAAAGGCTGAAAGAACTGGGGCTATTCAGCCTCGAGTAAAGAAGGCTAAGAGGGGATCTTATTAATGTTTATAAATATCTCAAGTGGGGGACACGAGGGGAAATACCCAGCCCCTTTTCAGTGGTCTGTGGGGACAGGACAAGGGGCAATGGCTTCAAGTTCGAGCACAGGAAGTTGTACACCAATACGCAGAAGAATGTTTTCACAGTGAGGGTGACAGAGCCCTGGGACAGGCTGCCCAGGGGGGTTGTGGCGTCTCCTTCTCTGGAGATATTCAAGACCCGTCTGGATGCCTACCTGTGGGATATATCCTAGGGAACCTATTTTGGCAGGAGGGCTGGACCCGATGATCTCTTGAAGTCCCTTTCAACCCCTAGGATTCTGTGATTCTGTAATCCAGCCTGCGTTGGTTATCATAAATTCTGCAGCAGACTTCTGGAAATGTATACTTACATCTCTGGGATTTCTGTCTCAGTAAATATGGCTGCACAGCAGTTGTAAGCTAGTGTCATTAGTATGTATGTTGACTCCTATAGTAAACTATGTCTGCAAGCTTTGGGCTTTCTCTTATATAGGAATATTGCTCAGCAAATTATGTCCCTATGAAAATGTGTCTGCTTTGTTGAGAAGTGTGTCGAGCCTAGGAAGAAGGAAATGCAAACAGAGGAGGAATAATGGTGTATTTCACCATACTAGCATCTGTAATTTAGCAACAACTTTGAAGCCATTATCTTTAATTAAATCATCAGCTGTAATAATTGATTAAAGATTCAATAACATTCAAAAAGTTCTTTCCTTGTGAAGTCTTTTCAGACTAGTAGGGGTTCTGCAGCCTGCAAGTTCTTAGTTTTTAGGTAGATAAGAATTTAGATTTGAGCATGTGTTGCACCAACAATTTATTAGTAACTATTTTATACGTAGTATATATCAAAAGCACAGTATACGCTACTCTGCACAGCTCTGAAAAGGTGCTCTTTTATTTGCAATTTAAATGTCTTTTACTGGGTTTTATAAAATAATAATAAAAAAATCCAACCTCATTTTTCCATTAGCAAGTTAATCCACTGTTGCATATTAGAAATCTTATTAATATTCCATTATCTTATTATTAGATTTTTAGCTGCCAAAATATCTGATGATAAAGTTGCTTTCTGGTGTCTCAAAGCATCGCATTAATCTGTTCCCTAAACCAACCAGAGAGCAGAAAGGCAGTAATGCTGCCAGATCTGTTATTTCCTTGTAGTACCATGCATTCAATCTGAAAACCCCACCAATGTAAATCAGATCATCCAACCTACAATAATTGTTGTAATGAAGTCTTTTCACGAGATCAACACCTGGGCTTCACCTCAACATTTATTTTTTCTATCTTGCTATTTATCTAGCAGTGGGATACCATGTGCTGTGACAATAAAAGTGATTTCATTGTTGACATGTCTGAAGATGCAGCATTTTCAGAGACTTTCACACTCACATGTGTTGATCTCATGCAAGAAGAAAGTGAATTTATTGGAAGAAGTCAAAAGGTAAATCAAGATGGGGCAAAGAAGTACAGGCTTCAATATGCTACATAGAGTAAATGCTAGTTGAAATATTCCAAGAGACTAAAAACTTCAACTAGATTCACAGAAATGTTCTTGATATTAATTTTATTCTGGTAACACTGAAAGTAAAAAAAAAAAAGAAGAAAAAGAAAAAAGAAAGTTGATTTAAGTGGGCTTGTTACACTTATATAACAAGGGGAAAGTGACTGTGTCAAACATATGTTTCAAGGGCAGAACTCTGCTGCTATATTTGAAAATGCTCCAAAATCTTTTGTTGATTTGCTTTTGGAAATAGATGCTGTAAGACTTGTCTAGGTGCTTTCATGTAGAACCTACCAGGTAAAAATCTTCCAGACATTAAAATCTATGCATCAGGGGAAGACTCTGAGGCAAAAGCACTCCAAAGCTTTCACAACTCAAGTAGATTTCTGAAAATCAAAAAATAATAAAATTTGAAATAAACTCAATGGAAGGATTGTTATGGGTTTTGGTTTATTTGTGCAGCATATAAACTTCTGCTTATTTTAGTCCTTTGAGGATTTTTGCTTTTATTTTCTGCACCACCATGAACATAATGGATAACAGTTTTATTTTACCAATTATCTAATCAGTTCTACTTGTCTTTCTATTGCCTTTTATACTGTCTGTAATAAGCATTCAGTTGAAAAAATTGCCATGAATAAACCACTGCTTTTATTAACAATCTTAATATAACAATAGAAAGAAATCTGGTTGCATTCTACTTCATGTTTCTGTCATGCAATAAAACTACTGAAAGAAAGCTGTTGAGCATTAGCAAATTGTTCTGCATCTATGGGAATAAACGAGAAAGTTTACTTCATGTATGTTTTTTTCTTGTCAGTCAAGGAAACATATCTTAATGTATCACTTCTGGATGTATGGGGATATCTTCTTGATCTACAGTCTGAGGAAGCTACTCTGATGTGTGTTGAAGTACTTGATATCTTCTGTTGTGTTTTACTGCCTTTCTCTGAAGCTCATAGAATGGAAAATCCTCAATCAATTGCTTAGAACATCTTCTATAAACTGCTTAAAATGTCAAGGCACAGACATTTTAATATTTGGTTTTATTTAGGAAAAGGATTCAAGTCTACTTTATTTAAAGACACAACATCAATTTTCAGGCACCACCACAATGTTATTATTTATATATAAATATAAGTTATGATCAGCAAACTAGGCCACTCAGAACTGGAATTATACTTCTAACTCAGAAAAAGCCTTTCTGATTTTTTCTCATATTCCAAGAAAACAGATGTTTCCCTGGAGCATGTAAGTAATTTATTTCTTGTGTATGTGTGTACACACACAAATAAATGTACATATACACACATTAAAAATATTATTAAATATATTGAGTGTATATATTATATTATATTATATTATATTATATTATATTATATTATATTATATTATATTATATTATATTATATTATATTATATTATATTATATTATATTATATTATATTATATTATATTATATTATATTATATTATATTATATTGTATTATATTATATTATATTATATGTATGGATATATATGTATAATATTTATAATGTAAATATGTATGCTTTTTCTTTCTTATGAGCACAAAAGTCTAGTTTACTTTGAATCTTCTTTCATTGCTTTGTTTTCCGAGCCAAAATGTTTTGTCTCCTAGAGCAGGACCTTGTATTACTATTTTTTGGAGTCAGCTACTGATCTCAGAGCAGGGGGGAGATGAGAGGGAAGGGCAGTAAGGATGGTGGGAAGCTGTTTGCCTTCCTTTAATTAAGAGAATCAAGATCTGGTAGCCATGTTTCCAGGCTCCTATGTAGCATAAGCTAGTAAAAATCAAAAGTAGTACCTTCTTTTTTAGACTGAATTCTGGTGATGGAGGGTGTGCATGTAGAGGTTGGAGGACTTCATAGGTGAACTCCTCCTAACAACATTTTCTGCCTCTGTTGATCTCTGAGTTGTGATATGTCTGTCATAGGAAATGAGAAAATCACATCAATTACTCTAAACTGTGTAGAGTTTTAAAAGCAACACCAAATTTCCAGCCTCACCTGTATGCCTATTTGCTAGTTCAAATCGTGGAGCTCAGGCATGAATATGTTGCTACTTATTTTGCCAAGCATGTCTTCCTTTCTGTATTGCATTCACATTACAAACTGTTCCAAGTTGTGGATGAAATACTCTGAGAAGTAGCCTTGCACTGCAAATTCCTTTAATTTTATCTTTTCTGGAGAAGAAAACAGGTTTTGAATCACAAGTTGTTCAGCCCTGGAGCTTTACTTCACCAAAAGAAATTTTTCCCTTTAATAAAAACATATTTAGATAAAATTATAAGCCCTCCTTAACTATGAAAATGTATTTCAAAGCTTCAGACACTGAATTTTAAATGGAACAATGATCTATTTACAAACAGGGCTTTGCTATTTTTACATTCTCCTCATGTGGAATAGGATTTGAGAAATATAATTCACAATTGAATACATGACAAAAGAAACATTCAAAGCTGTTTTAGAGTTTGCTGCATTAGCATAATTATATTTTTTCTATCATATTAAAAATGTTAACATCTTCAAACCAATGCATCCAGCTTTCTACTAATTTTCCATTTATATCCAATTAGCCACAAGCAGTGCTTTGCACTGCAATACTTATTTAAATGGTTCATGAAAATACATTAGTTTTACTGCATAACTTAGAATTTCAGTATCCCATTTTCAGTGGGGCAGCCTTTCAAACTCCTGTGACTACTCATTAAGTGTTTGCATACTAGTGTATCAAGAATAGATTATTCTAAAATGATGTTCCCACTATGTCCTGGAGAAATTATCAGTCTTGAGATGAAAGATTGTGCAAAATAAAGCAGTTTGTTTTGCTTTGCTTTAAAAAGATTGAAGTTGTGCATAACAGCTAGTAACAAGTAAGAAATCCACTCACTAAGGGTTTTAAACCAAATGTAGTGCTATTCAAACTTTTGTTTCCAAGGCATGACAGATTTTCCCACAGGATTCTTTATGGTTGCATTTCCTCAACTCACCAATGTCCCTCTGAGATTGTTTTAGTAATACCTGAATTGTTAATTTTTGGACTGGTTAGAAATAGGCATCTCATTCAAAGACAGCTTAATCTCTAGAGTCAGATCAGTGCTACATAAAGAGGCCTTTATATAACTGAAGCACAAATATATGTGTTGCACTGTTCTTTAATTCAGCTACATGTTGCTGTGTCCACCGTCCCCATTCATAGTAAATACCTTTTTTAATTTTAAATAAAAATGCCACATATTTGTAATTCGGTTGTGATATCAAATTTATAAAACAATTGTGTTGTGATGATAAGAGAGATTTTTTTTTTTCTGGAGAGATGTTACAGAAACTATCACTGAAAGCACGGTATCTTAAGAGAGTGGACAGAAGTAGTAATGTTCGTTTTGATACAATTTCTGACTTCCAAACTCATAATGTACTAAACTAAAAATAATGTTACAATAAAAAGAATGCAAGACTTCTTGAACTTTTAAACTTATTTTAGAGAAATATAATTGAGATTAACTCATTAATGAAAACTACTTTGAATTAAATACTATTCCTTTAAATTAATTGCAGCATTTCAAAAGAGCATTTTATGAGGGAAATAAAACTATTTCTACATACTTTCTATAAGAACTCATCATGTAATTTTCCTTGAAAGAGTTAACCATAGGGATCTTTGCCCAGAGGACACTGAAGGGTTAGTTACAGATGGTTTTTAACAGATGGTCATTAAAAATATTGTTTCGATTAATTACTCTGTATTGTCTGCACAGAGAATACCAGAGCCAACGACAATATAGACCATGGTTATAGCAGTTCCTGTTTGAAGAATTTTTTAATGTTGTAGAACAGCCGAACAAAAGCTCCTCGTCCTGTTTGAAGTGACTAGTAAACGTTGAGAATTAGGATGTCTTTACAATTCTAGGATGCAGGGTTTCTTGAAAAAGATGTCAGAGGAAAACATGGTTCTGAGGGAAAGAAAGCTCAAAGGTGACTGATAAGCTCTTTGCTGCCTGTGTGCCTGGGCTCTCTTGTGAATAGTAATCACTGTGGAACTTTCTGTTGGGTTGGGGTTTGTCGCACATTTTTTTTGAAGTAAAAAGAGAAAGAACTCTGTTTACACTGATCAACCATTAATAAAAATATATGGAGAAAAAAAATCAAACACCACAAATATCTCTTTCTACAGGAAGCTTTCTCATTGTCCAACTCCGGAAAGGTACAACAGTTCCACCTTGTCATATAGCTAATTACTATGTTATATTGTCTTCTTTTTACCATTTTAAATTCAATATTCTCACATAATGGTGCAGAATTGCAAGATTTTTGTTTGTTTTCTCAAGTCTTGTGAAATGCTGTGTTTTATACCATTTTTTCAAAGCTTGCAAGCAGCTGATCAGCCTGTCTGCCCCCTGCTTGTCCTGCCGACATGCCATGTCCTGCCCATTGCGGCTTATATTATTCTGAACAGTTGTGTCCAATATCCTCTTTATTCTGTTTTGTTCACAGTCATATAGCTGACAGTTAAAATTAAAACCCACAAGTTTTTAATACTAAGGAGCTGTTTTGTTTTTAAACATTCAATAGTAATTTTTAATACATATATCTCAAAAAAACAGTGTGAATTCTGTTGAAAAATCCTTCCAAAATAATGACCTTTAAATAATCTACCAGGCCACATTTGATCTCCTGTGTTGACAAGGCCTTGAGGGCTTTTCTTGATAGGATTCCACTTCAAAGCAGGCAGTCTGAGTTGCACACAAAGAGAGCTTACACTCTTTTAGCTTACAGTGCAATCTGGCTTTAAATTGCTCAGCTCTGTATTGAACTTTTACTAAATTTCTGCTCTAGTTACTTCAAGTATAGCAGTCATCACTTAAGAGCTCTGAAGAGCACTAATCAAATGTGCCGTATAAAAAACATTGTAGGCAGCTATTACAGAAAAGCAGTTAATTAGATACTATGCCAATCAAACAGGTGTCAATACTGCATCAAATGGCAATATAAATTAGCCAAGACAAGAAGTCTACGATTTGTTTTCTTATAAAAGAGGATTGATGTCTACTAAGGCAAGTGATCTCTAATACAACATCTGTAACTAAGTAGATTCCTTGTTTATGATATCTTAAGATAACTTACTTATTGTTTACAATATCTTAAGATAGTTTATTGGAGAATGATGAGAAGGTATTAATTACAAGGAGTATTGTGCAAAATAGGATAAATTCAAAGCAGCACAAGGTATTCTCATGTTTGCTTGTTAAATCATGGTACATTTTTAATTATGTTGAAATCAGTAAGCGGTCCAAATTATATGTTAGGAAGAGGACTTCTATGGTTCCTAGTTGTTACAATTTCACCCACATTTGCCATACCACTGAAGTCTGAAACAACACACGGGTGCCAAACCTCTGGGAGGGGGGGAATTAAAAAGTGATCAACATCAAAATCAAAAGGAGAGATGAAGTTAACATATAACTGTCATGAACATAGCACTTGGAAGTTGCCATTTTGGCCAATCTCAAACTTATGTGAAAAACACTAAGAGTCAAAATAGTATTTACAGCACTGAACCACCTAATGATGTAAAAAAAAGTCATGTAAGCATTTATAGTACAATATAACTTTGTCTTATCTCATTACTGAAAATTATCATAGCAAGACGTTAATACAAGAATTTAAAATGAATTTAAATAATTTCAAAAGACAGAAAAGGAAATCAATATTTATAAAAATAGATAATGTATAAATAGCATTTGTTTCTACCTGCTTTATTCCTGCTTAAATATAGAAAACTTGAATATGTTGTTGCAAATGGAACTGTTTGAAATTCTGTAGATATTTTGGAAACTTACCATGTTATTCACAGACATGAAGCTCCACTAAGCTTTATAGTTCTGGTAAACATTGGTCCTGCCTGAATGAGCTCCATTTGCTTTCAGCAAATGTTCATTTATGTATGGCACTGTAGGAAAGGCCCAGAAATTTTCTTGAAATTCACCACTGGATATTTTAAACTCAGTCTTCATGTTAGAACTTAAATGAAGCAAGATATTGAAAGAGAAACATTGTTTTCTATTTAAATTCTCCAAATAGATGAGTCCCTCCTTCTACAAAAGTCTCATCTCATTAATTTGCTAAGGCTGGCCAGCAAACCACTGAATGTGAAGTTCAGTTATCAAACTTCTGTTTTTCTGGGGTTTACAGAACCTTAACCTGGAACTCTTCCATTTGAAATAATTTTGTGAATCTATTGAGATTTATATATAATAAATATATATATGATTTATATATATATATACATATATATATATATATATGGTTTATTTCACCATGTTTTATTCTTACATTTCTGTTTGCTGATATTGCTAATTTTTTTAAGATTGAGAGCCTTTCCACTGAGTTAGAGTCTCTTTCCACCAAGTTAGTCTCTGGTAAACTCAGAGCAGAATATCCTGCAGAGCAATGTATGGCTTACAAAAAATTTCGTGGTTCTGTATTTGTTTATTTTAGCAGCTGCTTTAACCATTAAAAGACTACATCTGTATATGACCATTAGGAGTTACCAATGTCTATTTCATCTTGTTACCATGACATTTAAGTACCGATTTTAAGTAGTCATTTTTAATTAAGAAATCTTTTTAATAAACTCACTTGAAGTACACTAGCTTGAATCTGCTGAATGCCCATAGGAAGCAAGAACCTCCCACTTTTCCCCACAGAACAACAACAAAAAAACCTGACTAAGAAGAAAGGTTAAAACACACACTGTGCAGTGAATATTTATTGCCATGGAAAACCAAACGACACTCACAGTGCTTCCTGTGCTTCCTGTGCTCTTAGTAGTTGTCTCACACACTTCCACAAGCGAGCAGGGCAACAAGTATGCTCTAAAAAGCAAACTGTGTGTCTTGCTTTGTCAGGTGACCATCTGGGACTGTTATATCCCCCCCCCCCCCATTGCATTTTTAAACCCAGTTGTTGCACCTTTGATGTTGAACAATCCATTTTGAAATGGAGTACTCTCACTATCCAGGCCAAGGCAGCAGTCTTTGGAAATAGGAGTGTTACAAGCAGATAATTTGCAAACATTAGAGTCTATCATTATGTCTCTATCAAGCTTGCTAACTCAGATTTTGTATTCTTGCTTAAATACGGAAAAACAGTTGGATGCTCTAGTATCAGCCTAAGTAACTTCTAACTGTTTTGGATATTCACCAGCTGACTTTTAAACTGACTCTCCAAAGACTTCTACTTGAGAATTTACAACGTGATCAGAAGTCAGTAACCTTGAGCAGAATGGGTCATGATGAGAAAAAGAAGATATGGATATTTCAGTCAGGTGACTACCCTTCAAATAATCTCAGCTACCAGCTGAGAGATTATTTGAAGAGAGAATCTTTTGATATTATAAGAGAAAAGAAGACAACACTGATGAAATAAAAGATAGTGTGGATGGAAGAAAGAGTTTCTGCATGAGTAAAAAAAAAAGTGTGTAGGGAAAAATGACGCTTCACAGGAGATATTAGAGAAACTGCTTTTGTTTTATTGTTTTTTAAATAAAACATTTAAATAAAACATCATTTTTCTGATATCCTCACTGTATTAAATGATGCTTAGCATTGGCTTCAAAAATTCCAAAATGTCTTTGTTTCACGGAAATAAATTCACAAAACATTAAAAAAACCCTCCTAACTTGAAAGTCAGCCCTAACATAGCAACTTCTTTTAACGTCTTTAGAGCATACATCAGTCTAATAATATAAGGAAAATATTATGTCCACCTTTGCACTTATGGTATATATAGACATAATAAATCCCCCATATTTTGACAAATTGAAAAAGTTCCTATTTGAAGGTAGAACATTAGACCATGTCCTAATATAAAACTTCTGGAGCATGCATACTGACCCTATTGAATGTATCAATATCTAATGTTCTTCATAAAACATTCTACATTCTTCTTTTCAACCATTCAGTATTCAACACTTCGATAAAGGTTTCCAAATGATTTCCAAAAAAACTGAACATACTTTCTCAGAGGAAGTCTTATACTGAATTACAATAGCTTTATCTGCTCAAATAATTATGTTTAGAAAAGTATTTAAGAGTCATTGTTAAATAAATGCTCTGATAATATAATAAAATGTTTGCTTCCCGTTTTTCTGTCTTTTCATGATGTATTCTTAGCTATGTTACAGTACAGAAATACAGGCATCTAAAACAAGCCAGACTTAAACAAGTTGTCTAGCAGATTCTGAAAGAAATAAATATTTATTTTTCTATATTGTCCCAAGGTATAAATCTGTTTATCTTTCCAACCATTACTGACTCTACAGATTTCTTAAAAATATGCCTAGGAAATATTGATCCAAAGTCAAGACCTGGTTATTTGCAATGGAAGGAATTATTAAAACTTTTTAGTGTAAGCCTCAGTGATCTGGGAGACATACTGTGTGATTTCCATTAATCCAATACCTGGCAAGGTGAAATAACACCTGTAATTTTAAATTTATTTAGGCATACAAAGAATTCCAGTTAACAGCTGCTGTTGCTCATCCTGCACAAACAAATGGTAATTTGTTGTTTAGTAACCTTATTGTAACATGCACTGTATAAATGGAGAAATAGCTATAAGCATATGGTCTTTCTCTGTAGGGATAGAAAAGACAGAAAATGTTGCCTTCCATGGTTAATATACATATTATCTACTGCTCCCATCAATGTGAGTGAAGGTTCAGTAGATGTGGCCAGCTGGGGGATTGACTTCAAAAGTGCACCTCTAAAATGTTAATGTGGGTGCAGCTTGAAGACAGTCACAGTCGTTTGGCTTACTGTATCCAGACTCTTTACTTTTTCGTGTGATACTTTCAGTTGAGGATCTCACAGAGCCTCCATTATCATTTCCTCTTCCACGGCATTTCCTGCAGAAAAAAACAGAAGCTCCAAGAGCTCTCATTTGTCATTCCAGTATCATCATACAGCTTTGAAACCTTTCTTCTGCTATCTTTCCTGCAGATCGGAGTTTGCCAGCAGCACTGTGCCCCACACTACTTTCCTTTGCCATGTGACAAATGAATGCAATAAAAAAGTTCTTAAGGGATGGTCTCTACTCCCACCTGTCTGTCTGGTATTCTGTGCCTGTTTCTGACCAAAACATCCTCCAAATAATACAGTTCAGTTGCCTTTCTTATCTGTGATAGGAAAAAAAATGTAAATTGCTGTTCAGCCAACCTTAGGCTGGCTGGAGAAAAAAATGCCACTTGCCTTTCTGAGAAACATTCAATTATAGTTATAAAGGTCAAGTCTAAATCTGTTGCTCAGTCAGTTACTCCAGACTTGTTTTCAGTCAATGCATTTGCAAACAGCACGTTAAAATTGGGAGTACAGACTACACATGCCTACTGTTGCTCCTCTTTTTCACTCAGGAATTTCTTATGTGTCTCTAACTTGGCTTACTTCCTTAAATCTCATCATTTCAGGAGACTAGAGGGGAAGAATTGTGAGAGGCTGAAGTCTCTTGCTTTGTTAAGCCTGGGGAAAAGGAGGCTGAGGGGAGATATAATCGCAGTCTATGGCTTCCTAATGAAGAAGAGCAAAGAGCCAGACACTGATCTCCTCTCTTCAGTGACCAGTCTTAGAACTTGGGGGAATGGTATGAAGCTGAGAAAGGGAAGGTTTAGGTTGGGTATTAGGAAGAGGTTCTTTACTGAGAGGGTGGTTGGGCACTGGAACAAGATCCCCAGGAAATTGGTCAGAGCACCGAGCTTGACCGAGTTCAAGAAGCATATGGATGATACACTCAGTCACATGCTGTGACCTGACTGGGCCTGTGTGGAGTCAGGAGTTGGACTTGAACATCCTTATGGGACCCTTCCAACTCAGGACATTCTATGATGCTATGATTTTAGTCATTTCTTTCACTGGTATCTTACTGTTCATCTCAGTCCCTTCCTCCTTCTTCAGGACTGGGAGCAGGTGGTTGTCGCAAGTGTGCATCTCTAACCAGCCCAGGTCATATTACACCTGACTGTTGGTCAAAAAACTAGAAACCTGACTGCTGAAATTTTTAAGCTCTGAACGGGGTAATGTGATGACATAATATGATATCTATCGAAAATAACTTGAATTATTCTTAAAATACAAACCTGTTTATGTAAGTTGAAAATTTTTTTAAACTTCTATTTGAATCAGGGAAAGCCATAATAGGCTTTTTGTTTTGGTTTGTTTTTTTTCCTGGTTTTTTTCCTCCCTTTATCCCTAGATAAATATACCTGAACTTTCTATTCAGTAAGGATGTAGCTTGAAAAATTAAAAAAATATATCCACAGATTGCTCAGAGTGACTTTGTAAGCAGTGAATGATGTTTCTCCTTTCACAATATGAACCATTATGGGCAAAAAAGAAAACAATGAAGTTAAGGCAATGGTTGAAAATGAGGCAAAATCATCTATGTAAGAATTTAAAGAATTTTTATAGAACAATCTTTTAAGTGGCTGGTTATTTACCTAAGTAATTTATTCATTAGCTTCTCCATTCCCTCTTTTCCCTTGTTTTCTTGGGGAAAAGAAATGACATCCCTCTTGGCTTTCTTATATTCTCTGATGCTTTGTTTCCTTGGAAACAATATCCATTAACGTTCTCTGTTTCCTCTTTTGTTGCCATTTTCTGGATACATTGCGTATCCCAGAAACTTCTGCAGTGGAATACACCAGAGAACTAAGAAAAGGCTACAAAATAGAAAATCAAAACCTTTGTTAACAATTCAAGGCATAGTTAAAAATGAAACACAACAGAAAACACTGCTGTATTTAATGTTTTCACATAAGCTATACAGTCAGGAGAGTGTTCAAGGGAGAAAAAGTGTGTGTGTCAGGAGGGGGGCAAACAACCTCTGTGAAAATACCTATATTTAATAGGTCACTAGATTTCAGATGACATTGCTGTTCCACACTGACACAGCTGAAATAGCTTTTCTGTTACTGTTGGCAGTAAAACGAAATTGCATCCCACAAAGAACAATATGCATGTAATTGAAACTGCAGATGTGTGAACTATTTGAAACTAAGTTCTGCTGGCTAAGAATCAGTATTTTCTGAACTGGTTTGGGACCATCTTAAAGACTTTTTTAGCCATTAGCAAATGTCTTTTTAGGGGATTTTGCTCCTTTGCTTTCGTGAGGTTGACATATAGGGTTGCATTATTCTGCCCAAATTGAGAGGTTTAACTTTTAAATTGCTTAAGTCTGAGCTGGTAACACACTTAAAATCACAGGCAAGAAAAAGAATCTTGCAGAGGGGTGATTCATTTTATCCTAAAATAAATATCCAACAAGGCTTTCTGGAAGTCTTCATTGTTCTCCATTGAAAGGAAAACAGAATAAATTTGAATTTAGTCCTATAATTTTAGATATGTAAAAATAAGGGATGGAACATATTTGTATCCACTAGAGCACATATATACCTGATTTAATAATACTTTTAACTTCAAATTATAATTCAAATACCCTTTTTCATATTTTTTCAATAAATTTAATGTATTGAAAATTGGGACATCCTATCTCAGACCAGCACATGACATTGCAAGATATACAGTGCTGATTTTCCATGGCATTCCAGAAAAAGTGCCTGCTGTAAAGTGCTACCCTTAGGACTGGAACCAATAAAATATCACAGGTAGTATTGAGAAGCCTAAAACAAAAATTATGATTATTAAATTCTCTGCTTAGCTGCTGTCAGAACTATAGGGGTCTACACTTAGTGCCAAGATTTTTGCTTTTGTCCATGTACATGTTGACTGCTTGTGAACCATAAGAACCTAATTTGAATTCCATAATTAGGTGGAGACTACAGGCACTCAGTATAATAGATACTCTCTGTACACAAACATTTAATAGGCACGAGTGATGAATAACCTTTACTTCTATAGTTATTTTTATTTAAGATCCCACCAGAAAACTGTGGCATCAATGGTACTTTCTCTATAAAAGCAATCACTTACAACGTGAGAAACCCAGGTTCAATATTTTCTAAGCCTGGAAGGATTCAAGTTCATATCTTTTCACCTCTCAACTTATCAGTTCAGCAGAGATATTTATTATTTTTCTTCTAACTGTAGTTAAGCCACCACACAGACAATAAAAGAATCATGGGTTCAGAAAAAGGGAGGTTGATTAAAGGGATGTTTCCAAGGCATCTTTCTATATTTTGTTTACTGATTGCTTTAATGTAGAATGAATAAGCATTTGTTGTTCTCCCTCTTGTAGAGTGTCACGTGGTGGGTAATTCACTTAATCTGTACATTTGGATAGTGAGGCTGGTCAGATGGTCACTGTTGAGCTGTACAATGGACCCTGCAGTGCATGTTTCAATGTCATTCAAGTTCATAAGACATCCACTCTCTCTACTTGTGCATTTCTGTGCATCACTTAGATGGCAAATTACTACGTCCAGCTATTTCCACTCCACAGAGAGCTGACACCAGTTTTGTATTCCTAGAAGGCCTCTGCATAGTTTTAGAAGGCTTAAGTCCAGCCCTTTAGGTATGTCTAATCTCTAAGGACATTTGACACAAGCATTTGTGCTCCTGGTCCTTTATAGAATAAACACAGAGAAACTGAAGAGAAACATTAAGTGTACAGAGCATCAGAAACAGTGCAGAACATGTTTGAGAGGTAATGTTTAATGTGAAAGCACAGAGACCATTTATTTGTGATGCAAATGCAAAAAGAACAATCCATACATATTCTGAGATAAGCGAGAGAAAATAACAGATGCTAAAACAAACAGATTATGACAAAATTATATTCTGTATTTAAGAGTCCAAGTTTGAACCACTAGAGTGTAATATTACATTTGGATAACAGTAGAATCAATGAATACTAGCAAATTGTATTTCAAAATAGGTTAAAATAAGAACAAGTGTGATGATTTTCTGACTGAATTAGATATGTACATAAGGGTGCATGGAAGCATATCAATATCATAGCCAAAGAATGCTTTGGGGATTTTTTATAATACTTGTGTTCATAACAGACTGTGAAAGTTTCCATTGATAAAATTTTTAAACAACTCTTATGAAGGAATAAATCTGTCCTATGTTTTTCCCTTCTGCAATGAAGATTAAAAATAAATAAGTTGTTGAGAATTGTTTTTACTGAAGTTTCCTTGCATTTTAGATGGTGTTACCCAATAATAAAAATCTTCCTTTTCCATTTTTGATTAACAATGGGATAGTGGACACATTATAATATAGAGTTATGAAGTGCAACATGCAGAAGATAAGTTACATACCTTCTAATTTTCAAAGGAAATTATCAAATATATGATGAAATTCTGGGGAAAATTGTCTGATTTCCACGTTTCCTTTAGCATTTCACAAATGATAATACTCCTTTTTTGATAGTTTTCATTTAAATGAATGTGTTATTTTACATTAAGTAAGTTTACATTTTTTTCTCAGATAATAAAAATTACCTAGGAGTCTTGGCTCAGAATTTAGACACTGTTGTACTTCACATGAGACATCTACATAGTGAAATACAGGCCCATATTATAAATATTGGAGATCAAAAAAGTGGAACAAAAGGCATGAACTTGAGATTCCTCCAAGGAATGAAAGTGCGATTCACAGGCCTGCAGAGCACATGCAAGGAGCAGTGCCTTGGACATTGGGCCTTTTCTTACTTTTGTACTTGGCATAATTTAAGGGAGATCTGCAATTGTAGTGATATCCATAATAGGTCTTGTAGGATGACATTTTAATATGTTTGCAAGCTTAGACATTTTAGCCCTGTCTCAAGCTGCCCCTTCTCTAACCCCCCTGCTCCACAATGACTGTTCTCAGCTCCTGACTTTCACGTCTTCCACACCTACCACAGCAGGGATTTTGGAGTCTCCTTTATACCAGTTTTCCCTATATGCAACAGGAAAAGCAGAAATCACACTCTTATGAAAAGCTTATATAGCCAGCATAATTCCACATTTTTCCTTGGTTTTTCAGACAGTGGCCATGTCCTGTGTCTGTAAAATAATAACCACAGTGGAGGTCTTTACTGATAGAAACAAAAAAAAATAGAAGTTATTTCTGGTTGTCTTCTAATAGAAATAACAGAATTTTAGAGTTTTCTCTCCAACTACTGTACTACAAAGGAAAATTTTTTCCACTATCTGGGAGGCATAAAATCACAGGGGTTGAAAATGGAAAATGAAGCTGGAAATATGTATTAGATCATCCATTTCTCTCTTATGTCAGCACAATAATTTTCCTCTGAATTGTACTGTCTTGGACTTTGTCCAGTTCCAAACAAAATTAGGCTTTTACCTTTTCTCTAGGCTGACTATTCTAAAGATGAATTGAGCTAGATATTGGCAGTTGTATTTCTGGATTTTTATTGTTGCTCTTGTTGGTCTTCTCCCTGCACCCCTTGCACCCCCTTTTGCTTCCCGGGTTCATGCCTGATTATTACTCTAGACAGATTCTTAAAGGAACATTGTATTTCTATCTGAAGTTTACCTGTAAGACACATTCTCTTTTTCTCTTCAGTGTTGGCACTGCACAGTTTGCATAGGTGGCTCCTCTGCTGCTATAATTATAGCTTCAATTTAAATTTCTGTGACTGTATGCACTTTGCATAATTTTTCAGCATGCCCGTCTGTGGTGCAGATCTGAAGACATTACCATATGTAGGGCACTTATTTTTGAGACGCCAAGTGCCACAATTCCCACAATTCCTTGCATGAATTTACTGTTTACTGGCTCTGGTAGGAGTTTTGATATTTGTTTTTAAATTAGATGCTCTTACTAGGAGCAGGATTTTTTTTTTTAACTGATAATGACACCATCTGCCTTTTCATTTTTACTATTTTTTAATTTTTAAGTTATCAGATTCTACACAGTTACTGTTATTTTTCTCTGTGGTTTATTTGGAAACTGATCACACTGAAATCATGACTTCAGAACAGTTCTTTCTTAATACAAATAATCTTTCATTGGAGAGTATCTGAATAATTCTTAAAACTGAGAAACAATATATTCAGCTTTTGTGACTTAAGCTCTTTTTTGGTAACTTTTCCATTCTAAGAACTGATCCTTTATGTGCTTCAGTTGAAAGCTTCCCTCTTCAGCTGTCATTATTCCATATGGAGTCTGTCATTATACACATGACACTAGGTGTACAAGGACCTACATCAGTACATAGATGTTGTCTTCTGAAATCAGGTACAAATTCTGAACCACTTTTGGAAAAAAGTGATTCCTTCTTTAACTAGGAGATCACATATTGTATTCAGGATAATGGGGACATGGTAGAATGCCTTTTCCCCTTTGAAACTTAGAAAAATTAATCTGATAGTTTAATGAATAAACAACAAAAGGAAGATTTTACACTTTTTGCTTCAATAATGTGTCACATGATAAATTCATCCAGAGATGATTATGCACTATAAAAAAACCCTGTGAGTAAATTTACATTCTGTAACTAAATACTTGGAAGAAAATATAGTATAAAACAGGAATAACAACCATGCAAATACCTGAGAACCATTCCTCTAGAAGTCAACACAGAAACTTTATATTGTCTAAATTGTGATAGAATTGCAGTTGAGTAATATACAAAGCATTTAAATGGTAATGGCTCAATAAAAACAACAAAATGTGAAAACATCTGACAGAAAAAGGTCAAGAATGATGAAGTAGTCAAGAATGATGGGTTTCTTTGCTCTTGGGAAAAAGATAAGCAGCAAGAACAATCATGAACTTCTAATTTACCAGAGAGAAAAAACAAAACGCTTTATTTCTTGCAGTAAGGACAAATCTCATGGCTATATCTGGTATTTGATATTGGAATTTTCCAGTATCATGATGTCAAATATCTCCAAACAAAGGAACTGTGACTCTCTTGGGAAATACTGAAAACTTTTTCTACATAGAATTAGTCACTGGCAGGAGTGAAAGCAGGAATAGTGTGGAAGGTGACCTGTTACAATCACTGAAAACAAACTGCTGAAGAAAAGATTTGAGGTAAATTCTAAAAAATTGCATTGTCTTTGCATAATCTCTTATGCATTTGTGGAGTCCAAATCCTTTTAAGTTACATTGCCAAGGTTGTCTTGCGTTCTGTTCTTGGTCTGCCCTTCTTTAAGGTTTTTGTTTCTAAAAACAGCACAAGCAAACCCAAAACAGAAATTTTCAGGTAGCAAAAGGAACAGCTGAAAACTACCATGTGCAGTCAGTTAGTGTAGGAGATTGCTTATATGCAACACGTTTTCTATGAATGTGAATTTCCTAGGTATGACAGTGCAAATTAATTTTTTGTGAAGGATCTATTCTCATTTTCAATTGCAGTTTACAAATTTCATTCAATTTACATGTCTTAAACATTTTGCAAGCAATGGAAGTCCTGATTTACAACTCAAAATTTTGGACACATTCCCCTGTTGCCATGAAATATTTAAAGCATGGGGGGGGTTGTTTGTTTTTCCTCCCCATTATTATTTTTATAATATTCTCTAAATGACTTCTCTAGTCTGATATGACATGATAGAACATGCTTGTTTTATAAATGGTCATCAAATGGGAGCCTTCTGTTGCTATTTTGGCACTAAATACCTCCTAGATAATTTTTCACACCCCTCTACACATCTCTGAAAAGCTGTGTACCTGCATTCTTATATGACTAAAAAAAAATTTAAAAAATGAGGGCATATTCTGAAAAAATTCATCTAAACAGTCCTTTCTTAGTGTATGAGGTGGAAAGGCCAATATTGTGTATACTCTATAGATAAAAAGTTGTTGAACACACAGGTTTAAAATGTATTCGAATTTAGCATTAATCACATCCAGCACAGGTTTTAATGTATCTTTTGGTCTCCCACATGAAACAAAATGAAATTCAGGAAGTGATCTACATTCTCATAGTAAAATTTTCAAACTTCTTCAGTGATTATACCCTGCTTTTAGGCTGCCAAAACAATTCTTTGGCTTTTGCGCAATAACTGTTCTTTGTTTAAAAGACAGAATTATTTAATTACTTTCAGTAACTGAAAAGGAAGAATACATGAGCTATAGGAAGTCTAAGCAAAAGTAAAATCATATGATCACATGCAGTAAAATAAACTTATTTTATAAATACCACATGTCTGAGTTGTGTTGACCCTAACTTTTGTAAGTTAGCTTGGAGGGTACAGGACCAGGACTCTCTATTTATAGCTTAGACAGCTTCAGAATTATCTAGACTATATAGGACTGCAAAAGTCTATAGCAATATCCTACCTTTTAGAACACAGTACCTTTTTTACCTGTCATCCAATAAATATTTCTCTTTCATTTTTACAAGTTAAATTATTGCTCACCTTCTATGATTGCTGATCAAATAATTTTAGTATGACTATATTCCAAGTAATTTGCTTGATTTATGATCCACGGCTGACAGAATATTTCAGAATATTAGTTGCATAAAAATTATAATGTATATATACTAATACTGCTGAAAAATTAAATAAAGGCAAAATAAAATACTTTCATGCCCCGAGATATGTTTTCTAATTTGCTATGTGTTTGGGAAATCTAATTTCCTGCAAAACCTGAATATCTTAGATGTTTAAATAAATTTACAAATTAATTCAGACATGCTGAAAACAGGAACCCATCTCCAGAACTGTTGGACTGAAAGTGACCTTCTGTATCACTGACTGTACTATCTTGTGTCACTGACAGAGGTGCCTATTATTATAGGCATCTATTGCCTTGTGCTTAGCCATTTATATCTTAAAAGTAGTTACACTTAATATTAGAAAAAAATATTATTGTTCTGATGGTTATTTATAATTTTCTAATTCTTAATGTATTTATTATCAGTATATATAAATTTCTTTTTGGCCTGATATTGATGTTGGTTTAAAGAGATAACTACATTTAGTTTTATGCCTCAAATAACAATTACTTTCATATTCAGCTTTTATCTTGTATGAGTAAGGAATCCAATTAAATTTTTTCATATAAGGTAGACTATCAGCTCATCAGACCTTATTATGCTTTCAAGTCACACAGGCAAGGTATGGTCATTGTGTTGATAAAATGTAGTTCCTGTCCACTTACTTGATTCCAACTGACAAATTCTCACAGACACCAAAATAAATTTATTTTTTTCTGGCCAATTCTTAATTTTCAGTCTTGAGAAGACAAGTTCTCAGGTTATTTTGCTCTCAGAGTATAATACTCTAATCATTCATCTGTGTGAGGCCTTCTACTTAATGCTGCTAGCAAATTGCAGCTATTCTTTATGGCAATACTATTAGTAAAAACACTATATATCCCAGGAATATCACTAGTAAACCACCCTGTGTCTGATATGTCCATTTTGAGTACTTTCCACAATCATTTTCTCTTTAGTTAACTCCTCAAATTTCTTTCTTACTTGTCTTCTTTAAATAAAAGCCTTTCTCTAGAAGCAGATACTTTGCTGATAATTAAAATAATAACTATATAATTAGATTTGTTAAAAACCTCAGTTATCATAGAAGGTATTAAATTGGTTAGACTTCTGGTAACTAACATTGGTTTGTCTCCTTTATCATTCTTTTAATGTTTTTATTTATTTTTTTCTTTCAGCAATTTATTCTAAATCTTTATGTATTTCTGAAATTCTTTATTGGCTTGTAGAAGCCCACATTAACACACACACACTGGGAATTCAAAAAGAGTAAAGAGGATCCTCTCTACCTGGTAGATTTGCTGGACATGTTTTGCTACTGGAACGGGGATTTCCTTTTCAGTTCTTTCAGATATCTAGGATGGAGGATTCCTACTCTGTTCTTCAACTCCACATTCTTTGGACTTCTGGATAGGATCATTTTCCTAGTCTCATTCTCCTGAATTATCATGCCTTTTCTTCATTGGCCAGCATCTTTGTCTAGTGTGAATTTGATTTTGCATCTGATATCTGGAAAGCAATGACTGATTCTTCTTCAAGTTTCTTTTTTCATCTTTATTTCTGTTTCAGATGTTCTTTTAACTGAAATGGTGAATCTCTTTTGGAACTGACAGTCCAAAACTCTTTTCTCCAAGCCAAATACACCAGCAAGCCTTCGGGTTCCAGTTAGTAATCATGATGATGAAGGTCTATTAGATTTCTGGAAAACCGCTAAAAAGTTTTTCCTTCTATCTGCTTGTATATTTACTTTAACTAAACTGTGAAAACAAAATTTGTTTGGAGGCTATTAAATAACCTTGCTTGACTGATGATTTGGTCATTTTAAAAATAAATTCATTATATTGCTCATTTTCTTTTAATCTTTCAACATATGCATACATTTCTTCTGTTCCTGAGAACAGCTATTGCATTTTTCTCTTTCAGTAGTTCCCTATATTGTATCACTTTTCAAACAGCACCAATGCTACGGTGCCAGACATGTTGCCAACACGGAAAATAAATTTGCTCAAGTAGATAAAATATAATTAGACAAAAGCTTGAAGAAAATATTTCATGAAAATAAGAAGCGATTAATAATAAAAGAAGTGTACGTAGCTCCTGTTCTTGCCACAGGCCTAAGCGGCAGAACCGTATGAGTATAATAAATGGTGTGCTGCTCTGTCATAATACTTTCCATTTAAGAGCTTCCAAATTCAATATAATCATTCCTTGAAGTTCATATTTCTTTTGTGAGATTGTTTTCTGTATTGACTGAAAGCAACCTGAGCCTTCATAAAAAGACCAAATCAAAAACCTAGGAACATATTTACTGTCACATCTTTTCACCCTTCACTTTGACATCAATTGACAGTAGAATATCAGCATTACTGTGTGGAAATCTACATCTTATCAGACCTAGGAAATAAGTAATGTACCTGCACAGATGCAAGAGGTACAGCCAGAGGTTGACTTCAGCTTCCCAGCAAGAATGTATGTAGCAAAGAAGTATTCTTATTTTAACTTTAATGAAATGAGGAGATAATGGGATATACCATGACAATTTTTCTCTAGGGTTCCATCTCAACTTTGTGATTGAGAGAGTAGGATCAATTTCTTAAAATAAACAATAGGCTACCATGTCTGATAGGTTTGTACATAAGATGCACACTGTTCATGCTAAAAGAGTATTGAGCACTACATAACGCTAAAACATTTGCATTCAGCGCATTTGAGCACTCATGAACTACTTGGTTAACATTTTTGTGAAGAAATTTTTCATGTCAGCTACAATTGATGTTCTGGGTTTAAATCAGTGTATTTTCATCAATTCACTGATAATCTAGTTATAAGTATGATCAGTACAGAAGGACTTGGAGAAATTCATCTGAGTTCATTAAAGTCAGAATGTATTGCTTACTAGAGATATCATTTCTGTTATAACTTTAAAGGCTTAGAATGACTTGAGTTGACAAGTATGGGAGAAAATCCACCTCTTCCTTGTATCGTTACTCAAAATTGCCCTGCATTTTCTAAATTATTTCCATACTTGTTCATGAAGGAATTTTTGCAGATCAAGTTAGTATTGGTTATAAGACATATATAGCATATAATGCTTTTATTTTAATTTCTCATGCCCCAAAGGTGAGTGAGCACACACATTCCAATCTGGTTTAGTTTTCTACAAAAATAAGGATTTATTTAATGTAATATGAGTGATAGAATCTGAAGGAATGGTATGAAGCTGAGAAAGGGGAGATTTAGGTTGGGTATTAGGAAGAGATTCATTACTGAGAGGGTGGTTGGGCACTGGAACAGGCTCCCCAGGGAAGTGGTCACAGCACCAAGCTTGACTGAGTTCAAGAAGCATCTGGATGATGCGCTCTGCTCCATGCTCTGACTTGGCTGGTCCTGTGTGGAGCTGGGAGTTGGACTGTATGATCCTATGGGTCCCTTCCAACTCAGGATATTCTATGATTCTCAGACTACGAGGTTGAAGTGCTGATCTAGTGCTACCAGCAAGGAAAGCATGTTTTCAAGTAATATTATTTTCCTTACACTTGCATGCAACTTATTTTGTGAACAAAGCAAACAAACAAAATGACATTTGAAAATAATAAACTTCTGTAGCAGAGCAAGAAAGGAGATGCTAACTTCTCTTTTCATGAGCTCAGAAAAAAAGAAAAAGGAGGAAGACTAAAAAAAAAACCAGGTCAAAATCCATCATTACAAAAAAATAAACCCTCTCCTGGTTCCATCCAGGACAGAGTGAACTTCCTCAAGCAAGCAGAACAAGTGAGCCGAGTTGGACAGGCTGTTTCCCAGTCCATGTGACATCACACCCCCATAAAAGGGGTTGGTTGGGGAGGGTTTGTGTGGCTCTGGGCCAGTCACTGTGCGAATAGGCTTCAGGTTGGGCATGGCATCACTGCAGTGTTCTGCCTTACCAACCCATCAGGTCAGTAAAGTGTTCCATGTTATCACATTCTGCCACGGGGCTCAGCTATTGTTCCCCTTTCAAGGTGTTGTCAGTAAACTGTCCTTATCCCAGCCTGAAAAGGTTCTCTCTGCTTCCTCCTCCGATGGAGGGGTGAGTGAGCAGCTCATGGTGCTCAGCAGCTGTTTGGGGCTGAACCACAACAATACTGCATTATACTTGCAGTCAATGAAAGCTGATCTGAGGAAGCTAAGATGACTGGCAGCTTACAAATTTGGATTTCAACATCTTGGCTCCCAGTATTCCTCCAGACTTTCCCATATGCTCAGAATTTATATCCTACTTTTCCTCCACCCTTTAAGTATAATACTATTTCAGCATGCCTTCTTTCTTATTGTTTTTTTACAAGAACCCTAGGGACTTAAATATGTAAATCAGAAATTCATAGAAGGGACCATTTGGAACATCTGTTCAGGCCACCTGTTTATTGGAAGCAATGACATCAAGCTCTGAATCTGTAAGATGATTTTGTGTAGCTTTTTGAAAAACACTTAACCTCATCTTGAAGTCTTTCAATACAGTGAATCAGTGTACGAAAGAATCTATTGACTGTGTTGACATCTTACTTCAAGGTCTCTATGAGACACCCTTTATCATATGATCATAAGTATTGATATCACATATCAGAAAGTGATTTAGAAGACTAGCTTACACCTTTCAAGTGGTTTTGACCCGATGTGAACCTCAAGGAAAAAACTTACTTCACTAGAGTGACAGCTCTTTGCCACCAAGTAATCACTATTGATTTCTCATCTGTCTTCCAGAGGTTTTATAGAAATTGCATTAGAAGAAAAGATTTTATCTGTGGGCCATTTTCCTAGTCTTTAAATCCTTTTTTTTCTTCCCCCAGAGTTTGTATTGTTTTGGGAGTAAGAGATTTCACCTAACTTCATTGTACAGGCTGCATTTCAACAATGTTTCTTCTGAAGACTGAAGCTGTTTCTGTGATCCACATCTTCAAAAAAAATGGATGAGTAAACTTCAAGCTGTGTACATGGTACATTGGGTTTCACACCAGATGTTCACCTGCCAATCACATGTGAAGGGAGCACACTATCTTACCTGTGCTGGGAGAGTGGTCTTTAAGGTATTTAGCTGACATATTCCTAATTTTCTTGCAATAAAAGTCTAAAATTCTACATTCAGCAATAGCAAACTGATTTAAAATAAAAATATAATAATATATATTTATATGTTTCAATGTCATTAACCACATTAAAAAAAAATCCAGTAAAATTATGTGTGGGTTTTTTTTTTTTTGGGGGGGGGGGTGTTGGGGGTTTCTTTTGTTTGTTTTTTTTTAAAGCCTTAAGCATCTCTTGTCTCTTCCCTTGCTATGTTACAAAGAGCTAATGGACTGTGAGGGCTTTTGTCAAACTTCAGTCACAGGTTGCTTTCAAACTATTAGACTGAACACTCATTAAATTCACATTTGTCCTGTTCCCTCATTTTTCCTTCAAACAATGTTTCATGACAGAAACGCAACCTCAACCCCCTGTTAGTTTGATTAGCAAACCTATGAGTAGCAGGGATGTGGGTTTCTCTGCAAGTCAGTCACAGGGAATGATCCCAGGTGAATCCTGCAGGGCCATTGGCACCAAGCACAATCTCCCAGCAATGTCTGGGCTTGAGCAGTTGCACACATTTCCAGCTATCAATGTCTGGACAGAAACTACTCAGTTGTTCACCCCTTGCAACAGAGATTTTGTGTGTGCCTTTGGCATCTAAATGTTTAAATGTTAAGAGACGTTATTTGATTTTCTTGCATGAATGTAGCCTATGTCAATTTATGGGAGTGGAGATCAGCAGTCAAGACCATTCAAGGTAAGTGGGCATGGTAACAACAGCTGTTGACATCCGCCTGTGCTTACCTGTACTACTGATATAGTCACAGTACAGAGTACATATTTATGATTTCCTGTCTTTCTAGATGACTTAAAAGACCTAGCTGAATATCATATTAAGGGAGATTATTATAGGAAGATTTCCATCTATTTTTAGTAGGATTTATAGTGATTTAATGCATCTCATACAGAGACGCCTTAGGAAAGTAATTTGAGGATCTCTAAAATGATAGTATTTAGGAAAAATAAGAAAGCTTCTTCATAGGGTATACTTAAACTGTTTTTCCAGCTCATTAGGCATACCATAAACATATAAGGAAACAGGTTGGTTTTACTTCACATCTATGTGAAACATCTTTTAAAACCACTTTTCTCTTTTGCTCATTTCCACTATTTACTGCATCACTAGGTTTATAAATTCAGTTGTCGCGGTTATTATTTTTTTCTTTCTCCTATGTAAATTCTTTCTGGGGTTCAGAAATAAGGGAGACTGCTACAACACAAACACACTGAGCTGGAGTATGGCTTGGGGCAATTCATCTACATTTTTCTGATACTATAAATCCCTATTTACATCAAATGAAGAAAGGTCAGCAGTGCTGCTAATGAAGTCTGCCTCGCTGCAGTCAGTATTCATTCAAGACACAGCTAGAACTGCTATCTGTCTTCTGCATAACTCACTTCATCAACTTGGCTGGCAGCTAATATTTTCAATGATAAAGAGGTTGAAGAGAAAACTTTTTTCGCCAGCCATTTTGGCTTTTCTAAATGAATCTTTTCACTTCCCTCTATTTGTTGCCTTTATTGTTATTTTCCATTTTCTTGACTTGTTTTCTGACTTTCCTCTCAGACCAGATGTATTTTTAATAATCTTGACATCTGAAGAAGGCAATTCTTTCCACTGTGATCATCTGCCAAAAATGAAGCATATCCTATAAGACTTAGTGCAGCAATGTGCCTTCAGAAATTATGTGTATTTCATGCTCCCGATTGTACAAGAGTACCAGCCTTACTCCTGATAGACTTCTCTACACATTACTTGTACAAGAGATGGAAAACGTGGAACAAGGGTTTCTCAGGTAGATTGCTCTTTGATTTACATTAACTTGCTTTATTTTCTCATAAATGGATACACCTCAGACATCATGAGGGAAGACATTTTCTAAGTAAAAAGAAGCCAGTTGGGACACTGGATTTAGTCAAAAGCATTAACTTTGCTATCCTGCCTTATTATCCACAGCTGAAGATGACTGAAAATTCTGTAGTGGGAGCTCATGATGCAAATAGTATTGGACTAAACTAATTTATTTCTCAGTAGCTGACTGAGCCAATGAAAAAATTGTTCTCCATCATGTCAAAAATCTTTTTTCTCCACCTGCTTGAAGCCAAGTAATAGAAAAGGGCTATGTTTCTTCATGTGTACCTATGGATGATGAGAGCTTTTAAATCTTCCATGTAAATTGTTAGTCGTGTTGTAGCAGGATGGTCAAAGGATACCAAGTGATGGTAGGTTGATGATGGTGGATGCTAGGTGCCCATGAAGCTGCTCTATCCCTCCCTCCCTTAGCAGGACAGAGAATGGAGAAAAACAGGATGGAAAAAAACCAACCCTGTGGTCAACACAAAAGCAGTTTAATAAAGTAAAAGCAAAAGGCTTTGCAATGAAGCAAAGGGAAAAAACCACAAAAGTTTATTCTTTATATCTCATCAGCAGGCAATGTCCATCCACTTCACAGGAACCAACGACTTTAGAATGCATATCGATTGTCATAAATAATGAATGCCCCCCACCTCCTCCTGCTTTCTCTCAGCTTTTTATTAGTGAACAGATGTCATATGGTATGGAAAAACCCTTTGGTCTGTTTGGGTCAGCTGTCCTGGCGGTGTGCATTCCCAAAGTGTTGGAGTGATAGCCTTGATGCTGGGCCAGCACTATAACCGCCAAAACTCTGTTGTGTTATCAACACCTTGCTGGCTACCAAAACACAGCACAGTACTGTGAGGGCTGCTCTGGGGAAAATTAACTCCATCTCAGCCAGACCCAAGTGTTTTGCAAAACGTTTTTTGACACAAGTGTTTTGCAAGAAGTAGTCTTTTAAATTGGGCATGTAAGATCTAATTATATAGGCTTTATCTCACAATCCATTAATTTCCACAGTAATAACTTATACTGAGTTTAACAACAATAAAAATTTGCATTACACTAAACTGAACAAATACCATGTCCTTTATGTTTTAAAAAATAATCCTAAAATTATTTAAAATTGAAATTACCTTTGTTATTATTCTCAACGCTTGTGAAAATATTTGGAACTGCTTTCTTCCTGAAGTAGTCCCAAAGCAAAAATTTAGGAGCATTTGCTAATTACTCCTAAAACAATGGATAGTTTATACTCTGTGATATGCAGGTATGTTTTGTTTGAACATTCGCTCTGATTTTGCATAATTTATTGGCTGGGAAAATCTTGTAAACTAATTTTTTTTAATTATTATTAAATGAAGTGACAGAACAAGGAAACTCAAATTGTCTTTAATGCAGTTTCACATATTTCTGCTAGTGTATGGACACAATGCAGCCTAGCTCAAATGAATCTTCATATCGTATAAATATTACAGATGAAAACTTAATTTGATATATGACAAGATCCAGAGAGAAGGAGGACCTTTTCAACAGCTCCTTCCAGTATGAATTAGACTTCAAAGTACAGTTTTAAGGCAGTAAAGAGCAAAAAATATAATTATAGGCAACAACTTAGTATCTAACTGCACAGGACAGAATATAAAATCCTTCTACATCAAGAACAATGTCACATTTTAAATGATTCATTTTTCAATATTAAGAGCACAGTAAGCATTTATCTATGATAGTTTATAGTCTATCTATAAAGGATTTTTGTACATTAAAACATACTGAAACCTGTTTTGAATTTCTTTAAAAAAACTTATGATAGCTCCATTAGGATTTCACATTCAGTTTTACAGCTGCTCTGAATCTTAACACTGACATCTATTATAAGAGAACTGAATTGCTAAAAAAGTCACTTTATGTGTAAAAATGTCACTGGCATGATTTCACAACAGAACTACAGATAGTAATGACTTTTCTGCAAAAGAAGCAAAGCTGAAAAAAATCAGCTGTTGAAAACAATCAAGTGAGAGGCCCTTCCTATGTGATTTCTCTCCTTGGGAGTAAGTGGTTTTGGGATGGAACCCTCATCATATTGCATAATTAGTGCTCCACAATCTTCTCTCTTTCTAGTGCCTACTCAGTGTTAAAATATTTTCATATTGAGTTGAAGAATATGCCTAAAAGCCAGATCATAGCTCCTGCTACACAAGATTGAGAAGGCAATAATAATCACAAAGGAAGGAAATATAGGAATGATGTCCTACTTGGGTTTAATAAATAGTAGGAGTCAACCATTAGTAAATAAATTCAGTCTTTTTTTTTTTTTTATCCATCAGACAGTACTGAGATTAAGCTGTACACTCCTTAATTTCTGGATGGAATTCCTGTCCCACTGAATTCAGAGTCCAGAAAAAATTTAAATAGCAAATTCAGCCAATAATGAACATCTGCATGACCACATACAATAGACTTATCAATGAATTATTTTCCAGTTCCGGATTTCTCTGCTTGGCAAAAATACTATTCACAATTTGACAGGAATGAATGTAAGTATTTTATCAATGTTTTTTATAAAGAACCAGAGCTCTATTTGAGTAAATATCTTCTACGTTTTTTTCCACATATGAACTATTTACCCTGAAAATATTCTACTTTGCTTGTCCCTGAAATGTTTTTTCTTAGTTTCCGGGAATCTAAAAATTATTTTATTTGTTGAGTCATATATAGAATTTCTGTAGATAGAATTATAGACATTTATTAATCAGAGAATTTTGAAATTAGGATCATGGTCTTGAGTACACTTTGGAAGTGAAAGTAAATCGGTGAATACTGGGAGACACGGCAGTAAAGTAATGCCAGAAGCCTTGAAGTATTGAAGAGGCTGCTGGTACTCTGTTCACACTGGTAGATGTCTCTTCCCTGTCAGCAACATATAGTCAATTACTCTAAAGATGATGGATGAATAGACAACTGTCACCAGATGTTTGTCTGAGATGGAAGGGCAAAATATTTTAAGAAGCTGAGTTTATACAAAGACATTTATCATTTTCTCTAGTGAAATATCAGGATCAGTTGTCCTCATTACTGACATAATGGACATGATCAAAAAGAAAGCTTCTCAACTTAAGGATATCTACGGAAAAGACATTAGGAAAACATCTGGCATATACATGCAGCTGAGGCTTATTTTTGCTACATTAGTCAAGTCCAAACCACCATCCAAGCCAGGATCAGCACCCAGCAGTGAGAGTGTGCATAGGTTCGTTGACATATTACCAACCTCTCTCAAGCTGTCATGTCCTTTCAAACTATGAATAACAGCCAGGACTCTTCCAAGTGACAGCAGGGAATCAGCACTCTAAAGGGACAAATTATATTTGCTTCTGTTTCCTAGTGATCTGCTGAAGGATCTAATCCTCTGAGTCCTGAGAGCTTTTCTCACAGCATCAAAAGCAGAAAGCTATAGAGTCTGTTTCTAGTTGCCTGACATTTGAGGGAAAGAGCCAGGCCAGAACAAATCTGTGTTTACATTTTCCATTTAGGGGAGGAGTGACAAGACTGGTAAGGGTGTTCTGCAAATGTGAGGAAGTTGTCTGTTTTGCATTATGTTGACCACTATGTAGACCTCCAACTTCTATTCCCTTTTGTTGCTTGCTGCTGAGCAATGATGGAGAAATAAATGAAAGCTGAGTAGGATGAGGTGTGTGTGTGAGAAGGACCGACATGAGCTTTTTCACAGTAGAGGACTAATAAAGGGGAGATTTGATGTTCATCTGATCCAAAATCAGTGCCAGATATTGATGCTAGACTTTGAAGGTACATTTTGCTTTCAGAAATTAGTGATTTCTTTGTGAATCCATGGTAGGAAAATAATTTGGTCCTACCCATGGATGCTCTAAGCCTTTGGGACCTTTATAGTCAGGAGGGCATTGCTTGAAGATGTCACTGAAAGCCCTTGGTATGGGTCGGGAATTTGGGGTACACATCATCAACCTCTCTAGTGTCTTTTTCTTAGCCTTTCCCCTAACAATGTCATATGAAGCAAAATGGGGTGGCTATCAAAAGGCTGCAGTGTGCTGGACCTCATATAGTAGTGGCCATTATGGTACCTGCTGTGAGCAACTGGGAAAACATAAATAGAATAAAGGTGTTACCATGGCTTTGAAGGAATGTGTGGTATTGGAGTAGTTTGAGAGCCTCCATATATGTTGCAAATTTATGGCTTATAGGAAAAAAAAAGCAATTTAGATGTACTCTACAGCAGAACTACTTTTCAGATCTCCCCACAACACTGTTTGTTAGTGATTTTTTCAGATTTCTCCTTCTGAAGAGATGATTTTTGTCTTCAACAAGGTTACTTAGAGGCAGCTGTTGTTCTGCCTCATGTTTGCTGTGCTAGCATTGATTTCATTTTTGTTCTTTTACTTGCTTATATCCCAATAATCTGATGCCGAATGCACTTTCTAAATCAAAAACATTAGCATCATTGTGAAATAATAACTCATTCTGAAATTTTTGCTTCAGAAATACAATTTTCTCTTTTTATATTTTTCTTTCTTTGATGTTGGTGACCAAAACCTTCCTTACATCTGTAATTAATGTGACTCATTGAAAGTACTCTTCTTGCTTCTTTGGAAGCTACATTTGGACTTTAAGCAGATCTCATTTTCTAAGGATCCTCTTTAAGTTTTACTATTTTCTTTGAAATGCTGTAAAAGAGTTTAATCAAATAGCCTGATGCACTGGAACAATATTTAATAGTGACCTGCTTCTATGTATTTTCTTGTGATGAGAATCATTAAACAGATGGGGGAAGTATTAAAGTTGTCACTAAACTAATACGTCAGTTCTTTTTGGAAAATCTCCTGAAGACTGCTTTCAATCTCAAAAAAATTGTATTTCCATGTATTTCAGTACATGAGGCATATGAACAGGAGTGATCTGTTGTTTGAAGTTCACATGACAATATATGACAGTTCATGAGCAGCTCAACATTTCTGCAATGAGGATATTTTATTCATTATTTATACTTGCGTGGTGTTTTGACCCCGGATGAAGTCCAGATGTCCACCAAAGTCGCTCTATCACTCCCCTTTTCAGCTGGAAAGGGGAGACAACGTATATTGAGAGGCTTAGGAGATAAGGGCAGGAAGACATCATTCTGCAATTAGTGTCATGGGTAAAACAGACTCAACATGGAATTAAAAAAAAACACATCTAATTTATTACACACACACACACCCCCCCCGAGAGAAACCAGAGTAGGATAGTGAGTAGTAAAAACAGATCTTAAAACACCACCACTCACCCCTCCATTCTCAGCTTTATCCATGATTTCGCTCCCTTCCTCCCCAGCAGGTGTCACAGGGGGAGATGGGAATGGAGGTTTTGGTCAGTTTGTCACCAGTTGTTTTCCCTCATGGGGGAGTGAGGATGGCATTCCTCACACTCTTTCTCTGCTCCAGCGTGGGGTCCCATGCATGGGGGACAGTCCTTCATGAACTTCTCCAATGTGATTCCTTTCCCACTGGGCTTCGGCTCTATACTGGCTGCCCCAGCATGGGTCACTGCTATGGGGTGCAGTCATAAATCATAGAATATCATTCTGTCTCTCAGGCCCAGACTGCTCCAGCCTGGTCCTCCACGGAGTCACAAGCCTTCTCCCCCAACAAACCTGATCCAGAGGGGGCCTCCCCCTCCATCAACTGCAGATCCTGCCAGGAGCTTGCTCCAACACGGGTCACAGTATCTTCAATATGTTTCCACAAGCTCCAGTGTGGGGTGTCTCCATGGGCTGCAGGTAAGATCTCTTCTCCCTGTCATCTTCCATGGGTTGCAGGGAGACACACACTCCACCATGGTCTTCTCCATGGGCTGCAGGGGAATCTCTTTCTCCCTGGTGCCTGAAGCGCCTCCTCTCCCCCCTTTTTACTGACTTTGGTGTCTGCTGAGTTTCTTACATCTTCTCACTCTCTTTGGTGGCAAAAAATGGCTGCTAGTGGTTTTTTTCTCCTAAATGTGATTCCCAGAGGTGCTATGAGCATCACGGATGGGCTCAACCTTGATCTGAAACAACTCTGGCCTTGAGCCAGCTGGTGTTTGTTCTGTCTGGCCTACAGAAGCCCCCCCTGCAACTCCCTTTCTCCACCAGAACCCAGCCACTCAAAACCACAAAAGTTTGTTAATAATAAGCTAATTCAGATTATACAATGTTCAAGGACCTTCAAAACTCCTGTAAAAATGCAATACTGAGAAAAAAATTCTGTTAAACAGAAGAAATATATTGAAATTTAAATTTAAACAGTGATATAACACATGACACCTGGCAAATTAAAGTGAACAGTTGCACAAATATGGTTAGTTCATCTGTTTTCACACAATGAAACTATCTGCAATGATTTATCTGCAAGTGTCTCTGCAAAGCTCCAGTTATAAGTCCTACTTCTGGTTTTAGCTAAGATGTCATATTAGGTGGAGAACAGAAGGAAATATTTTGTTATGGATCATGTGTGCAGCTGCCTTGGCAGCAAGGGGACTTATGTCTGCAAAAAGAAATCTCTGTATATGGTTTATAACAACATCTTCTCCTTGGACAAAGACATCAGCCTGACCTTTCAAGGGCCAGATGCTGACATGTTTATTTTCCCTGAGTACTGTCTATCCAGGCTCTAATACTGAGCTCAATGTGGATGCCAATGGCTACAACAAAGATGAAGTTGTGTTTATTCAGACCAGGTATACTAAGCCAGAGTTACTAAATCCTATATCCT
This sequence comes from Gallinula chloropus, assembly GCF_964237585.1. NCBI lineage: Eukaryota > Metazoa > Chordata > Aves > Gruiformes > Rallidae > Gallinula > Gallinula chloropus. Next base: position 28,855,602 of record NC_140086.1, on the reverse strand, counting down.
AGTCAATATTCTCAAGGGCAGTCATCACTTTCGGCTTCCCCTGAATTCATTACTTTATGAATGCTCAACAGCTCCTGGAAATCATTCCATGTAAATTTATTTGCTTAAATAGGCTTTTAGAAGCCTAATGTTAGGTGTTGTCAAAAATTTGTCAGTAATATCTATTTTGATCAAGGAAACTTTTTAATTATTACATTCCAATATTTTCATATAACTCATCTTTCTTTGTTGTTTAGTATACACTAAAAAGAAGGAAAATGAAAAAGCTGCTTGCATTAATTCTGTGTCTACTTGGACTCTTATTAAAAATAAATAAATAAAAATTAGTCTTGATGTGTTTGGAGATAAGCCCTGTGTGCTTTATATTTACGAAGTGAATAATCAATTATTTGAATGGGTCTGCTGCTCACATTTGTTTTTTTTCCAGGAGAAAAAAGGGAATTGTTTAATTTTTCACTCACAAAGAACAAAAGGGGTACTGGACTGTGTAGCAGGGGTAATCTTAAAGCAGAGGGATGGCTTTGTTTTGACTCAACTCAAACTGGCTCAACTCTTCACCCAAATCATGTTAAATGTCATCCCTGGGAAGAAACAGCTAAGACTGGTGTGTAAAGGGTATTGAGGAGGCTACCCACAGGGAGGGAGAAGAAATTAAAGACTCTGAAGAGGCAGTCAATGGGCTGTGCTCCTTATCCTCCACCCAAGACAGGGACGTCTTCTTATAAGTACTATCACCTTTTTGGTGAGAATGTCCAGGATAGTATTTTGCTGGCATTTTAATTATAATCATAGTCATGTACTAGTACTGTTGTAGTAAGTGCATTTATCAAGAACAATCCTGAACTTGTATATGTGCCACTTTAATAAACTTTCTATTAGTCTCAGCCTTACAAAACTGTTTCAAGTGAAAGTCTTTTGGGGCTCTGATAGGCACATGTTGACTCTGTTATACAGTTTTATGTGTGAGTATGTATATACATATACACATGTGCATATATATATATATATATGTATATAATCCTTTAGACACAAACCATTGACCAAGTCTGGGAATAAGTCTGGACCTACCCATACCTAGGGTCCTCTCTGAGGAGTTTAGGAAGTGAGGGGGCCCTTTCTGAAGCTCATGACTCAATGGGAGGGCCCCCCTCAGCCACACATCAGACTGTTACCCTTTATGTGACAACGACTAACACGCCTTCTCTACAAGTGGAGCTTCAGCCACAATCAGCTTTATTTGTACTTCACAGTAGAAAAGATAAAAGTCTGATTTTTCATCTTCTCCATTGATTTTCTAAATCATCAAAAAAATATGAAGAAACACCATTTACAGGTTGGGGGGGTATTCCCACTTGCCTGTACTAATGAAAAAATATTCTGACCTGTGAGCAATAAATGTTCGCTGTCACTGATTTGATGTTTTGCTGTCCTTCAACTTTGTGCTGGGGGTTGGCAACTGCCTGTTTTATCACACTTGAAGCCTAGAAAAAATAAAGTTCCCAAGTTGATTTCCCAGAGATCTGGCTGTTGGAGAAATACTGAGATGTCAGGGAATCCTGATTGCTGTGAAATGAGGATGAGGTGAGGCAATTATCTAAAGGGCAGGTCAAGTTTGATCATTGCAAATCGCAGCTAACATGCATCTCCAGGCCTAACTCACAGAAAAAAAACCCCAAAACCTATGTGCCAGTAACCCAAAAAGTCTATAAAACAACTAGCAAGTTTAAAAAAAAAAATAATTGCAGAGAGCTTTTGTCTGATTGACCACAAATTGCCATCTCAGTCAGGAATGGGCTAGGTGGGATCTGGAGGAGGAGTAGAAAAAGACGCTGCTTGATTTTAAGGTCAGAGTACTTATATGGGCACATAGAGGCGTAGTATCTACATTATGGAAATGCAGCTTTTTAAAGCATTACATTTAAGCCTTTTCAAATCCTCCCTTGGAATGTTTAATTCATCATTATGAAGCAGAATAAACCATCTGAACCCCTTGTCTTCCATTTGAAGCACAAGCAAAATTGTTCACTTTTGTACCTTCATTAAATGGAATTATTTTGGAAATCACCATACTCCTGAGATCTAAAATTTACAGAAGCCACTCATGTGACAAAGTAGATAAGTAAATGTTTTTTCTAGTGCACACCTCCATATGCTCGTTCTGCAGCTGTAAGGAGAAGTGATGATGGGTTTTGTTTGTTTATTTTGATATTCACTAGGTGTTTAGGGAAGGTGGTCTTCTGGCTTTGCTGAGACACAATCTTTGAAAAAGCTGTGTTGTCCAAAGGATGAATTGACTAGGAAAGATTTCCCAAACCCTGATCCAGAAAAACAAACGATTTTATTTTATCAGTAAACATGCTGATTTTTTTTCTGATATTCAACTTAGACCCTGCACTTTCTTGATTTTTTTTTTTTTTTTGGTAACCAATTCTACCATTTTTTCTTTTTCTTTTGTCTTAGTGTTATCTACAATTATTACCAGTGAAAGATAGAAGCAAAAAGTTGTACTTCTTTGGTTTTCTCACTTTTTTTCAGAGAAAAGCTGACTTAAAAACTCAGTGCTTATTACACCTTTTTGATTTTATCTAAACTGCTGAGCTGGTGAGCTTTGCAAGTTTCAGCCTACAGCCATGGTCCCTTGGGTATCAGCTTATTGGAGGCATTATTGCTCCTTCCTTCCTGTGTCGGTGGTTAAGAAGAATAATTTGTGCTCAGCTTTAATCTGATGTGCAGTCAGGACACAGACAAAATATGCACCCACACCAAGAAGCTGAGAAGTCCAGCTGAATTATACCTGATTTAGACATACATAATGAAGACAGTAAACAAACTTAATACATGGCCTTATGAAATACATGACTTTCCTAGTACCTGACCAAACTTAGAGTGGTTATTTATTAATGTCTATGACTAATACACCGTCCTAAGTACAGTGGAACTCCAGCAATGTCCTGCAGCTGATCAATATGGCTGAGTTATTCTCAATTGGTTGAAGGTTGCTTAGGTTCCTCCTTCAGGGAGCAAAATTAGAATGCTGCAACCCCACAGCTTTAATTAAAGCCAATGCTGAGAAACAGGGAACCATAATTGGTTTCCCGTCAGTCTACCACCATTCCTCCGCTACTTCTGCCCTACCTCTATGTAAAGATTACAATGCTAAAAAACTCAAAAGTTTTTCAGACTGCTTATTTCTGTCTTACTTTTTGCAAGCATTTAAATGCCTTTTCTGAGGGCAAGTGAGATCAAGCAATGGAAGTTGTTAGTTCCATAGTGTCTGCAGAGAAAAATGTGAGTCTCTAACTTTGTATATTTTTATCTCTCTTGTAAACATGACATTTGGAAGTGGTACTCAAGAAAGCCACATACTAATTTCATGATCTTGAAGCATAATTCCCTTTCACTGTAAACAATTTCATGTGCTGACACTGAAAGAAAATTAAATGAGGTGAACTCTAAAGAGATTTCTCTATCTGCCTTCGAGTGTGTATATAAAAAAACTTAAAACCAGCCTATAGCAAACAATGAAGAAATCATGCAATATGGTAATATACCGTGATCACAGTAGCTATATAATTTGTATGATATTAGACATTGCTTTCTAAATAGAGTTCTGAGAAATTTAGACATCTTAACAAGTCTTCATTCTCTCCTGATTCAGCAATGCAGCCCTGTGGTCTTCTTCACCTGCTAAACCTGGTTTTAAAAAATAGGCTTGCTAGGTTAGTCTATCAGATGTCAAGAAAGCTTATTAGCTGAAGTATTAGCATCGTTTTAGCTTGAAACCATGCACTTTGACAAAATAAAACTTTCAAGGTAAAGAAAAGCTTAAACTTCAGCAGTTTCAATGACATGGTCATTCATTTTCCTTAAAAGCACAGGTTACAGTTTATCTGTGAGACATTTTTCTCTCCCATTTTAGTCATACATTGCAGAGAGAATTAATTTTTTTCTAACTGTCTCACCTCTGCCTAGGCTGTTTTTCTTTGTCGTCTTAAGCTTATTGATATCAGGAAAGCCTTGCTATATCTACTGAGAAGTCTGGTGATTCCTGCTATATATTTGAAGAGCATATTAGTGACAGATGATGAAAAATACCAGAAGATTTCCAGATCGAGAGAAAAGGATGAACATTACTTTGGTGCTTCCCTGTGGAAATGCTGATATTTAGAGAGCTTTCTGTGTAATAAATGTAGGAGATAGGAAAATCCCTTAGTAGAAAGAACATCAAAGCCTTTAAAATTGAAAAAGAAACCTGCCTTTAATTGATCGTTCTGTGGTTGGTCACATCAGGGAAGCTATTTTTGCCTCTCTGTCTTCCTCACTTACCCCTTTTTTTCTTCCAACAAAATAATTGAATTAAGAAAATGGACTTTGGCAGAATATGGAAAAGCAGAGGTCCTTCTTGGTATCTTGTCAGAAACCTGATAAGCAGGAATCCTGCAGAAATCCTGGGTTAATAAAATGAATCAAAACTGTCATCTTGATGTTAAACTCTGGTTTGGTCCTGGACATTAAGATGATTGAATATACAGTTGCTACTGAGAAAGCAACATCTTACTCTGTGAAAGTAAGGCAGTGATATTTGAGCTGCCACAATCTTTCCCTATACATAGCATAATTGACTACTGGTTCTCAGATGACTCCAAATGGTATTTTAAAATCAAAGTTGACTTTAAATGATGAGTTGTGGTTGCCAGATATATGTGGTGTGGCCTGCCCTTTTATCTCTTCCTGTCTCTTCAATGGAATTTTTCCTGTAATACATTCTTTTCTTTTTTTTTTCCCCCCATTCATTTGCTGGTGAGATCTCTCATTGTAATTCCACTTTTGGTTTAATTTTGGTTAGATTACTATAATATAGAAACTAAGTTCACTGTTTACATATAAGGGTCCTGTTTAAATGCAAGTAAAAAAAAATCATGCATTGCATATTTGACATATTTTTAAAAGAGCAAAAGAAGGACCTAAACATTAATATTACTGCTGATAAAATTGTATGTAGACTGCTGGTGAAAAACATTGCTGTGGCAGCACTGAGTGTTTAGCTAAAAGCCCCCAAATTGCTTTGCTAATGCTCTTGCTATCCACAAGGGATCTCATATACCAGACAATAATAGTTCCCCCTGTTGTTCTTCTTAATTATGGCTTCTCATATGAATATGCCCCCTAATCAGAAAAGCTTTTAGATAAATTAGATTGGATGCTGATTGCAACCAGAGAGAGTCCAAGAAGTTCCATGAAAATTCTTCTTATTTATGTTTCTAGTACTCTCCTAAGCGCAGACCTGGTATTTCTGTGATGCTCAGTCACCACAAATCCAGCCTCTGCTGCATCAGCAGTTTTTAGTTTAAAAAAACTACTAGCAGAGGTAGAAATAAGCTCAGTATCACCTGAGTATTTATCCAACATCTTGCATGTATTTTGCCTTTTGTACTGATTTCCATACCACAGTGGCTCATAATGTCAAAACTTTTTAGCTTGAAACCCAACTTAGGTTTTCCATAAAATTCTTGAGGTGAATTTTCTCTATATCAAGAGAATGATTTCTGAGTTCTATTAATTTTCTTTGTTTTCTTTGTGTACAATTGTCCTTGCTTGAGGAAGGATCATGCAACAACTTTGGAATGGGGGAGATTCTTCTAAATGACTCTGAATATTGATGACCATCTGTAGGAAGATGTATGAACTCCAGAAAGTTTTAAATACTGAAAAACTGACACAGTGTTGATGATTGCTGTGAGGAAAGACATAGCCTTTATACATTAATGCCTAATCTCTTATAGTCACTTGAAATTCAGAAGTCCCTCTATTTAATAATACAATCTATATACAATCTCAAAACCCTGTTTTATATACAGATATCAAAAAACATACTCTGACTAGAGAGACATAGTGTCTTTAAATAAAAACTTTTGTCATCTTACAGAAATAGTGATTCTGGAATCAAGATGAAAAATAAATACGTAAACATCAATGAAGTTTTTAAAAGAAAATGGCAAAACTGTCTTTCAAAGCTAGTTGTCCTCTCAGCTCAATTCATTGTGATCGCACATGCTCACAGAGATATTCTAAACTGTCTAAAGAAGAGACAGTTCTGTATGAAGGCAAATGGAGGGAAAAGATAGGCAGCAGGAAGGATTCTTTGACTTTCTGGGGATCAGTTCTGAAGGATTATGAAGAAGAGGGAATGGACAGGCAATTACAAGATTCCTCCTACCTTAATAATAGAAAGCAAGAGGAAAATTCTGGAAATTAACTGCTGGATTAAAATAAAATGAAGAGGTTTTGTTATTTTGGGGCAATCGATCACTTTCAACAAGAAGAAGCAGCTGTGAAAACTGGAAGGACTCCATCTCAGTCAAAGGAAAACCAGTCTCCCCAGCCAAACTGATCAGGAGATTGCTAAATTACCAGCAAGAGGAGAGAGTGGAAAGGAAGTAAAAAAATAGTGGTTCCTTAGCACAAAATCAAGTTATTCAGAAGTATATTAATCAAAGCACTGCAGGAAGTGAAGCACAGAAATCCTGGACTGTCTATATGAGTGTAAAGAGACTTGGCAACATCAAAGAATATTTCATTATTAGTCAACTATTAACTAATATTTGTTAGTGTGACATTTTCTTGAAAGATTAGAGATATGAAATCACTTTTTCCAAAGTATTTAAGCAGGATAGCAGTATACTGTGTTAAAAAGAGTGCCATCTGGCTATGTCCATACTAGTAAATTAAACAATGCTGGGGAACTTTTCTGAGCATTGGAAGTTCATTGTCCATACTGCTAAAATTTTTGAACAATCCCTGACATGGTTTTGGCCTGCAGGAACCAGCAGTTTTCCAAAGAATTCATCAACACAGATGCTGAGGAAACTAACTCCTTTTTTGGACAGGGACCACTTCAAACAGGCTCTTTCTATGTGGCCACACTGTCCAAAGGCTAAAAGAAATTATCAGTAAGAACATGACCCTGCAGAAATAGGGTAGGGGGCAGGGAACAGATTTGATTTGGCACTTTTAAAAATTTAAATATTATGTGATAAAGTTCTAATTTTCTCACAGTTGACATGCCAAAAATATAAATTACTTTTATATCTTAAAGCATATCTCAGAATAATTCTTTATTAGACCTAGATTGATACATAAGGAAAAACAATCACAGATCTTGTGTTTGTTTAGGAATGCAAGTTTTTATGAAACAGAATTTTTTTACAAGTAGCAGGATATACATTGGCACAGCCATTCACCCTGTACACACATTCATATATGATCACTAGTGACCACAGGTCACTAATACAAATTGATTTGACCATTTAATAAGTTCTGGACAAGATGTATTCTAAAAAGAACAAGTACAAGTCATTGATTTTGGAACAAGGGAACTACATTTGGGGAACACAGATGTTGAGGAGACTAACTCCTTTCTTTTTTAGGTCAGGTGTTAGAAGCAAGGCTCAAGGTGACGTGAGTTGTAGGTGTGACAGTCTTGTTATTAATGTTAATAAGGCAAAATGAATATTTAGGCTCTATGTAGACAGCAATATGAGGTAGTAGTAACGATTCTATATGAATAACGTTTGGCACTGGCCTGATGATTCCTTGAATGCTGCATCCAGTTCTTACGTGCACATTTCATGAAGGATAGTTTACCATACTGAGAGTCCAATCACATACTTAAATGAGTGAAATGAAAGTCTTACAGTAAGAAAATTAAGAGCTTCACTTTAGTAACTAATAGGTAAAAATTATGGCAACTCAATCACAATCTAAATGTACCAGAAATAGGATCAAAACTTTGATAATATGGTGCCACAGTCCGCAAAAAAAAAGTCTAACAACTAGAAGCTATGCTAATACAATTGAGAGATATGGCTTCTACAACAGCAAATTTAGCTAACATCTGACACCTTGCCAAGTGGCAGCTTTTACACATCTGGCAACTTTAAAACAGAGTTGAGGTGGGTTGGTTGGGTTTTTTTCTGTAATAATTCCTGTGATTTTACTACTACTTCAAACAGCTTATCTTTTGCAGGGTGTCAAATTAGCATGTCATGAAGAGAAAAGCTGTAACCTCCTGCACAGAACTCTCAGAGGATTGCTGGGGTTTAAAAATGAACATGAGGAAGAAACATCTTTTGCATCTTTAACCTTTGTCTTATTTGTATGCTTTCCCAAGGCATATTCTATTAACCGTTGCCATAAATAGGACACTGAGCTGTATCGATGGTTGGTCCAGCCCAATATAGTTGTTCTTACCTTCTTACTATAGTGGTCTTTTTTTACCTTGAATTCCTATTAATGTCAATAGAGATTAAATGTGTTCCATTACAGGTAATTGTTGTCTTTTGTAGGCTTGAGAAGTAAAAAAAAAAAAAAAAAGAAAAAAAAAAAAAAAGTAGTGCTAGCTACTCAGGAAATTGCATAGCTTTTAATAGCTGGATCTGTAATTATATACTGATGCCAGATTACCACAGGAACCACTAATGGAAGCAACTGTGTGACACCACACAGACTGCACACCTACATTTCAGCTGAAATGTATTAGTTTGGTTAACTATTTGGGGCTCCACTGAGCTGAATGAAGTATAGCACCTGTATGTTTCAATTAATGCAGATTTCATCAAAGCTTTAATAATTTACTCCTTTCTAGGAATCTCACACCTGATCTTAAGAGTCTGAGCTGTTGTAATCTTATGTGCAATCTATTATATGAGTGTTATAAAGCTTAATAAATATGAAGCTGCCTCTTGCAAAAATGGCATTTTTCCAGTGGCAGAGATTACTTTAGAAGACATTTTGAGCTTTTCAGTAAATTGGTTGCAAATCATTTTGATGTTTAGAGTGCTGGGTGTATGGATAGTGACAGGTTCTGACAAGGCAGAAAATGGTGTGGCATTATCAGTAGCCATGGAAATAGTCCCAAAAAGGAATCCTACAGTACTGTAATGTAAAAAGTGCTGTTGATACTTTCATACTCTGTTCGCAGATGGCTTGTAAGCACAAAGAGGTGAAATCAGCTGAAAAATGCTATTCAGTAAGAAGTACACACACACGCCTCTTGTCTGAAAGTATGTTCAAGTGTTCTGACAGCCAAGCAACAAGCACATTATGAAAAGAAAACAAAGAAGTGTTTCTGCACTGAACTGTAGGAAATTCCCAGAGAAGAAATGTTATTAATTTGACCAGGGGCTTGAGTTAGATTGGAGTCTCAGGAGGAGATCCAAATTAGAGTGGGTCACCTGGTCGTTTTTTCTCAACATCCATGCATTGAGGACAGCATTGCAATCTTAAACTTGTCTCCAGTGGATAGAATCCCTGTCTGACTTGATCACATGTGTACACAAGCAGTAATCTTCCATATTTCTAGGCAATCTCTACATGTGAAGTGAAATTTACCCTGGGCACCACCCCTTTCTAAACACAATGCCAACACAGTAATATACCTGCTATTCCCATGCTCTCACAAGAGATACCTGCTATACAGCAGCCTTCTTCATGATGCTTCTTCCCCACTAATCAAGAAAAAATTTACTAACCTTCCCATCTCACATCTAGAGAATTTTTTTTTCTAAATTCTATGAAAAAATCTAGAATATGGAAGTTCCAGATGTATGCTTTTTATTGTCTGGTATACGTGGTCAATCTGTTCATTTTATAGAAGTGACTAATGAAAAACACAGTAGAATCTAGATTGCAGTTTTTCACTGCTTCACTTTCTGAGACAGTAAAGATAGGAACTACTGGCAAGCTGTAAACACATTTAAAAATGAGCAAACTATTCATTAAGCTCATAAAAGAGCAAGATGCAGCCCATAATACACATGCATACTGCAAAAACCTCCATGATAATGTATTTATGAAATGCTTGCCTTTTCCAAGGAAGAGGTCACTGCATGACTAATTAAGTATATTTTTAGTAATTTTACAGAGAACAATAAAACCCCACCAAACAGATGACAAAAAACGCTCAGAAGAATCAAACTGGTCTTTGGTTGTGACAGCAGCTTGGTGCACAGATGATACTGCTATGTGAAGCCCCCAGGTGAGAAAGTAAGGTTACTGTATGGAGACCCTGTTAGTGTCGATGCCCTCTGAGCTGTTCTGTATCTCCAGCCAACCTATGCACTGTCAGGATCACGTCTGTGTCAGAAGCCATCTCCTTGGCTCTTCTTACCTACCCATGAAACAGACATTTGACCTGTCTCAGGATCTTCTTTCCCATCGAAGGACCAGCTTATACCACCATCCTTGCTATCCACCCTTGCTGACTGAGGAAGAAACCAAACGTCAAAACACATTTTGGGTGGCAGAGCCTTAAAAGGATGCCTATTTACCGATGCATATAAAACTGTTGTTCCTTAGGCAACTAAGGTATACAGTACCTGTCAGCTCATTTTGGAATCAAAAATCTTTGTATGTATGTGTGTATATGTATGTTTTCTTACGATAAATATTTTTTCATAATTTTTCATGAAATTTAAATCAAAATTAGAAAAATTAAAAAAGATAATTTAACAATAGAATAAGCTGGTGAAGTGAGCCTGGGTTTAGTCATTATGTACGGCTCTTCTGCTGGTCACTCTCATGGTTAGTGAAATTGGGGGCTTACCTCCAGTACAATTGATACCTCTTCTAAGAAGCAATTTTTTGGGTTCTGCACTTTAATTACACCCCAATTTCATTCAATAACTGTTGCATCTAAATTCAGTCTTCCACCCACCCTTTTATCCCTTACTATCATCTTCCTAAGCAGTCATATTTTTAGTTTTGTACCTCAACAAAATACAAATAAAACATGCTAGGCATTTATGGGCAAAAAATCTACCCAATATGTAGACATGCAGATTTCTTATCTCTGCTTTATCTCTTTACTTCACAAATGTATCCAACTGTCATGCCTCATAATTCACATACATTTTAAGAGTTTCTTCAGCTTTGAGTTGTAGCTTTTGTATTTCCATGTTAAGTTCATTTAATTTATTTTTTAACACAGTTGATTGTTGCTGATTGGAACCATCACTTAAGTTTGTTATTTGCTTTATAAATTATATACCAGAAAAAATGTACTGATATCTTAATAAATTTTGTATCCCTTAATAGTTTCTGTATTTTCAGAGCAAAACATGACATTAATACAAGAGGAATGGAATATGGGAAAGGTGAATTAATAGCAGCCTTAACATTGTAACTTCCAGGATATCCCTTCAAAATTTCTATTGTTACTTAAGAATCTGATCCTATATTTGTGGATGTCTTCAAATATACTAAATTCTTCTTAACTCAGGTTTAGGGGAAGAGGGAAAGGAATTTGAGAAAGGAAATAAAACCACAAAGATAAGTATCCACTGATAATCTAATGACCATATTTTTGATAGGCCCAGTAAGACATGTGTAGACGGATACTTGCAGCACATCACAGAAAATAAATATTTAAGTGATGCTGAATATCCTTTCCATGAAGAGTGTAGCTGTGCACAGTGATTTCCACAGGAGTGAAGTTGGCTACAGAGATTCCTGCCCATGCCACCCTTCCCATTGAGGAGGCTGTGAATTTACAGCTCTGCATTTCAGTTTCCTGCAAGCACGATGGAATGTAAAGCAGATCAGTGAAATATCCTAAGTAGAACCGAGTATTTTCGACTGTGACTTTCCTCATCTGGCTTATGGGACAAACCCCGCCCCCCAGACAGTTGCATCAGTGTGACTGAGATCAATGAATTATAGTAAAGGGCCTGGAAACAAGCTGCAAGGAAAGAGGAAGGAACTGTCTTAGAACAACTTTACCTCCTGACCGAAATGCATCATAGATTGGCTCCCCTTCCCCAGGCATTTCAAGATGCAAACTGGCCAGCAGTGCAGACTGTATGTGCTATACCCATGCTAGAACATGAATTCTTGGTTCTCAGCAATGCAATACTACTTCCTTCCTGTACATGCTCATATAGACATCATAGGTGCATTAAAAGGTAAAGCAGGTAGGGTTTTTCAGTGTTTATCTTGCGGGTTTTTTTTTTCCAATTGTGTAGCAGAATTAATTGAGATGCTGATTTAACTTGTTGAGAAAAAGAAGCTTTGTGCCATCTTTTGAAAAGCAGCACTGAAGCTTTCGTTCATCTGCTTTTCATCCAGTGTTCTTTTCTGGCCTCCTTTCTGCTTCCTGCCACACAACACAAAATTATTATGAAGAGCATTTAAAGTAATGACAACTGTATTAAGAACACACCAATCCAGAAAAAAATAACCATTTTTCTTTGTGTAGCCAAAAAAGGAACAGAGGTTTGCTTGAATTACAAAGGCCACACACACACTAAGCCAGTGCCACATGATCTCTGGCAGTTATCTGACTGAGCCACAACTGGAGACAGTACCACATTGCTGTCATACTCAGAGTGCTGATGACGCTGTTTCTTGGTCTTCACCCCCACAAAGTTCTTTTTAACCAGATTGCTAAAACAGGGATCTTACTGGATGTGGAAAATTATAGCAAAAGATATGTTCATAGATATCAGTGCTGATACATCAGTCCATCAAAGCTTACCATGCTTCCACAGAGGAATAAAGATATGATTCTTCAGAAGCAGAGTCAGATAAATTGGTGTCCTGGTTCTGGCCAGGACAGAGTTAACCTTCCGAAGCAATCAGCACAGGTGAGTTGAGTTAGCCCAGGCTGTTTTCCACAGCACCTGACACCACACCCCCATAAAAGGGGTGCTTCTGGGTGCCTCAAGAGTAGTCTGTGTCCAGCTGGTTATTGCTCTCTGTGTTATTGTCAGGTTGGTAAGGTGTTCTGTGTAATCACTGGGTGTAAGTGCTTTTGTCAGTAAACCATCCTTATCCCAACCCAGGGAAGCTCTGTCTGTTTCTCCTCTGGGAGTGAGCGAGCAGCATGTGGTGTTCAGCCACTGTTTGGGGCTGAACCACCACATGTAGGATCTTAATGTGCATGATTTAAATATCTCTTTGGTGAAGCCTTTTTTCCCTTTCCACTGAAGACTCAAGGGAAACTGAAAATTCAGTCATTATCTTACTAAAGATAGATGTTGTTCCAGGAGCAGACATAGGCATGCAGTTAATTTTAAGTACACAGGTAGTCACTGAAGCATTTTAAATGCATTAAAGCATGTTTGAGCATCTTTTTAGGTTGTGGCCAGTAAACCAAGCTCAAGAACTAAGAATCTTGCAAGTTATTTTGCCTGGGCATGCGACCGACTTCAGGGAATGCAGCAGTAAGACAGGCTTCTGCTTCTCTGTGTTCAGCTTGAAAACATGGTTGTAATGTCTGATGCCAGGCCAACAGAAGTTGATGGGGAGTTTAAACTTTGAAGTAGATTTCTTATGGAACAGCTCTTACATTTCTTGCCCAGCTATGGGCTAGTAAAATAAGCAAGGAATGTAGGACAGCTTTCGAAAAACATAATAAAGAAAAAAAGTGTGGGAACTACAAAGAGAAAAAAATCTGTAAATTTTGGAAAATGACTTTCAAGTTAACATATTGTGCTATGTCTCTGACTCTGTGAAGTTTATATCTACTTATGACTGTACTAGAAATAGTTGGGATGCAAACTAATGACAACTGGTGTTGAACTGGCACTAGGACCAATCAGATCAGATATTTAATTTCATTAACCAAAAAGGATGTGAACCTGTGTGTAAAAGAATTATATATCATAACCATGAAATGACTGAATCTTTAAGACAAACAAATCATGAGAAAAATTTGAAAGATTCTTTCTTGAAAAGGAAAAAAAACATCAGAATTTTACTGTTATTAATATTGCATAGCCTTCTACTATTTCTTACATGCTGTGGCATCTATAAGTCAAGACATAAACCGCTCTTTTGTGTAATGCAATATAATGAGTCTTTAAAGTAAGAATCAATCTGTTTGAATAGGAGGTACCAGATGTGTATTCACTAAGATGAAAGAAAGACTTTTCTCTCATCAGTGGATAGAAGATTTATGCTTCTGATTCCTCCTAGAGGATGGAGAAGAAATATTCATGAACAGAAGGTGTGATAAAGTATGATCTAATGGATCAGTGTAATGCTGAAATCCAAGAATTCCTGTTCACATCCAGGCATAACTGCCAGGCTTTGAGATTCTTTTTTTCCATTTACGTCCCCCTGCCTTCTCAACGGAAACCTTATGAACTCCAATGCTTTTATGGGGAGTACTAATTAAATTTCAATATATAAAACGTGTAAGATTAGCAGCTAAAGAGTAGCATTTTATTTTTATAATCACCTGGGATTCAAACTGAGAAGAATTTAGAATATATATGGGATATGCGAAAGTGCATGCAGACATCCTGATGTACCTGTAATAATTAATGTTTAGAGGAAGTATTACAGTGGATGGTTTCACACAATTCTTATTCAATGTACAATAGAATTTGGAATATAAATAATAAAACCAATAAATGAATAATGACAAATATGAAAAATAAAATGAACATTTTAGAAACCGCTTCTTCCTTTGGGCATCCATCCATTGGACACAGGGTAATGATATAGCATAAGATTTGCTTTTATTTCCTAGCTATGTTTTAGTGGCTTTTTTGTGAAATATGAGAGATTAGATCATACTCCTCTCTGGAAATCAGGGTTGAATCTCTCTTATTTCAGGGACAGTCAAATCTAACCAAAAGGCTTTCTAACCCCAAGGACTCCAAGGTAAAAAGGAAAAGGCAAAAGGAAAGCATTGAGGCCTTTTCATTTTAGAAGTTCTTCATTTCAGATGGAATAAGTCACCTTCCTTTAGGAGTTTTGCATTTGGTTTCAGTGAAGCCAGGATTTCAACCCAATGTCTAAGTCACTACTGAAAATAAGACTTTGGATGGAAAGTCACTTACGTGTTTTTAATATATGGATGTGTAATGCATTGCAAAAAAAAAAAAAAGCTCTTTTCACTCATCTTTCAGCAACAAAATGAGACAAAGCAGAATCTGAACTGAATTATCTCTTGCACTCAAACTGAAGGAAATACTGACATTTTACAAACATTTACATCTTCAGAATATAAAAAATATGTCACAATAAATGCCAGATCAATATCCTGGATTTAGATCTTTTGACAAGTAATTGCTCCCCCTCCAACTCTTTGCTTTGACTCCCCCCCCTCCTGCCACATTTTAGAATTTGAAATTAAAAGCATAAATTATACGTTGTAGCTTGGAGCTAAAAAAATTATTCAGTCTCTGAATGTTCCTTTAGAACCACAGCCAGCCAAAACTAATTCAGCACAGTCTCACTGAAGTGCTTGGAGCAGTCTGTCTAAACAGCACAGGCCTTCTTAATTTACCAAACGCTCGCGCTGCCTCCAATTAGGATGAAAGTGACTGTGCCATTGAAGAAAAAAGTAACTTGACTCTTTCAAGCAGCAGTTGGGAGAGTATGAAAACTTTCACAGATCAGTCTTTCAGCCCCAGGTCACCTCCATAGCTTTGACCTTCTAGAAGGCCTAACAAAACGATAGTGGGAAGAGGAATTCTTCCCTGTTTGTATAGCTGCTGGATATCACACGCTGCATCTGCCCTTGCAGGGACCTATCTTTTATTATGTATCAAAGTCACAAGCCAGATTATTTCAGTGGACTGACTCCTGGCAGTCCACTTTGGGTCATGTCCCCGAACAAGTCAGAGGACATCTGAACTCTCTCATGCTTTGCTTGAGCTATTGTTCGCTTTTCAAACATGGATAGCAGCAGAAATTTCATAGCAATTCATGGAAAAACTTCCTGTGTGCAACCATGAAATGATGTGTATCCCTAGCAGGAAGAGATTCTCTGGCTTGGTGCTAACTGTTAGGCTTTTGCTCACATGTGTGATTCCTTTTTCTCACTTCTAATGAAAATCTATTCATGGGGAATTTCAATTTGAGATCTAGGGTGCTGGAACATGGTACTAATGCACAGACAGGAGGTGCTGGAATGATAACTGCTTGTGCTTGTCAGCTATAGCTACAGCCATAATGGTGCATTGGGTGACTCAACAAAGTTAGACTATGCAAATACAGAATTAGAACTTCTAGCAGAACTTGACTGCACCAGCAGGAAAAAATAAGGTTGTATTTTCTAACCCTGGTGTACTTCACAACTTTAATAATGCTCTTTTGTTTGGAATACAAAAAAATAACTATGACATATTATTTCCTGTGAGCTTTGTAAACAAATTTGTCATGAGGAACCACTTTTGTAATTTATCTGATTAATGATTTCTCGGGGCACAGGTATATTAAAATAAAAGTTAAAATATTTTGTTCTTAAATCATGCCTATTCTGCAACACCAAATCATTTGAGGTCGCCAACTTAAGTTATTAAGTATGTGAAACAAAAAGTATTTAGAAATATGAATTATTTTTCTTTACCTCTTCAGAAGGTTTTAGCTTAAGTGTGAGATAAAAGCTTCATTGGTATTTATTGAATCTGTTTTGATTTCCCTACTACAAAATCTAATTTTATATAGTTGGAGAAGAGCAAGTAAATCTCAGAGCTTAAAAACCTAAAAAAATCCTAAAAAAACATGAACATTTTATGAATAATCACATTACTCTTCAATAATATGACTTTCAAGAATGCTGCTGTATTCAAAATAATAGTTTCTACTCTGTTACCAGCTTTTTCACAGCCTTGTTTTATGTTTTAATTCAATTTTCTTTCAAATATCTAAACAGTTGAATCAAATTGCATCAGGGAAGCTGCAAAAATAGATATTTTATGGTGGTGATAATAATGCATAAAATAATGAGGGAAATTTTTTATGTATTTCATGCACGTACTTGAGAGGAATTCCATCGTCAGTCATGTCTGTGCTTTATCAGATGCTTCTACTTCTCTCATATGTTCCCATGGAAGTATTAGACTGGAATGAAAATGGAGAAGAGAAAGGATGTAATTTAAACCTTCACAAGAGAATCGATTTAAAATATGGAAAGTTCACAAATCAATAGTATTAAAACAGTTACTGAATTTAAATATTAATAAGATAGAAGGAATTGATGGACTGGAACCAGAGCTACTTAAAGTGGAGCATATTATATAGCCATTAGCCTGAAATAGGAAATCTAATTTTCTTACAACTAATCTACCTACAAATTGAAAATACACTGTTGTGACTGTTATTCATAAAAGTGGGGACTAATATCTCTCTCCCATGACACTTATCTCAGTGACTGCCATGTACAATTTATCTCTTCTTTTGAAGACTGTGATAAACTCCAAAAGAACTTCCAAATAATCTCCTGTTTGTAAATTATTCAACATATCCATCAATGTCCTGGACAAGGGGACAGAGTGTACCCTCAGCAAATTTATTGAGAATACAAAACTGGGAGGAGTGGCCAACACACTAGAAGGCTGCGCTACCATTCAGTGAGACCTGGGCAGACTAGAGAATTGGATGAAGAGGAACTAAATGGAATTCAACAAAGATAAATGTAGGGTTCTGATCCTCCTAGTGAAGAATAACCCCAGGCACCACTACAGGTTAGGA
The DNA here is from genome assembly GCF_964237585.1 of Gallinula chloropus. Lineage (NCBI taxonomy): Eukaryota > Metazoa > Chordata > Aves > Gruiformes > Rallidae > Gallinula > Gallinula chloropus. The sequence continues at coordinate 28,838,118 of NC_140086.1, read as the reverse complement.
GTTGACCTGATGGGAAGCAGTGCTGCAGAGAAGGACCTGGGAGGTGGACAAAAAAATGTCCATGAGCCAGCAGTGTGCCCTCACAGCCAAGTAGGCCAATAGCATCATGGTGCATAAGAACAATGTGCCCAGCAGGTCAAGGGAGGTTATCCTCCCCCTCTGCTCTGCACTGGTGAGGCCACATCTGGAGTAGTGTCCAATTCTGGGCTTTCCAGTTCATGAAAGACAGGGAACTACTGAAGACAGTCCAGTGGAGGGCTACAAGGATGATGAGGGGACAGGAGCATCTCTCGTGTGAGGAAAGTCTGAGAGAGCTGGGTCTATTTAGTCTGGAGAAGAGTGAGAGTGGATGTCATCAGTGCTTATAAATATCTAAAGGGTGGATGTCTAGGGGAAAGGAAAAGGCTCTTCTCAGTGGTGACAAGTGACAGGACAAGGGCCACAAACTGGAGCACAGGAAGTTCCATCTCAAAACGAGGAAAATCTTTACTCAGGCTAACAGAGCACCAGGACAGGCTGCCCAGCAAGGTTATGTGAGTGTCCTTCTCTGGACATACTCAAGACCTGCCTGGATGCGATAATCTGCAGCCTACTCTAGGTGATCTTATTTTGACAAGGAGGTTGGACAAGATGATCTCCAGAGGTCTCTTCCAACCCCTATCATTCTATGATTTTGTGTGATTCTGTAATTACGTAGATTAAATTGATGCACAAAATGTAAAAGAGTAGCCTAGCCCTGTATTTCTAAAATCAAACTGGTTATAAACTACACAGTGGAATTCCTTTGACTTCCCTGTCACATTGCTAGCTATGTCACTATGCCAGAAAAGATTTAATCTCATTTCCTTCAGTAGAGCTTTAAAGGCTTCATGTCACTGCACTATGTCACTGAAGAACATTGTTTTTTTTTTCATTTGTATGGGGCAGGACTTATATTTTTACTGGGACAATGAAACAGATGAGAAGATGCATATCGGAGAAACTGCACAGAGATACTAGGAAAGTATATTTTCTATGGTTTAGTTCCATGTCTTTGTATTCCTTGGGCAGGGGGGTGTGTGTGTGAGGGGGTGTTGGAGATGGTGGTGGTGGGTGTTGCAGTTTGGTTTTGTTTCTTTTCCCCAAAGAACTACAGAATACTGTTTCACCTTCTTTCAGGGCAGTATCATGAACTGAGCATTATTTTTCAGCACATAATAAAAAAATAATTTTGCACAACACAAAACAGATCTGTATCTATTAGAAGCTTATTTTAGAACAGATCTATTACAAGAGTGTATTATGAGTGTGTACCAGTTTGCAATAAATAGTTCCCAAGAACATGTAAATAGTTTTAGTATTTATTTGACCATTAAAACATATTGTCGTACCTCTACTCATAACCTGGAATATGCAGTTAGATTTTCACTGAGCTGCTGTGCAGGATTTATTCTGCCTGGTCTTGCAGTAATTCTTTACTTTTATGAGGATGCATGAAGTGCCACAGTTACTTAAATGTTTGAATCTTTGTCCTAAGAATGTTTGTCACTCCTAAAGTCTTTCACAATCTTAATTCACATCTGAATGAGGAAAACAAACTTACCTCATGATGAATCACTCATCAGCATACAGGATGTGATAAAATTGTTTTTCTGCTTTTTGTTTGTTCTTCAGTTTTTGTCCTTCCTACTGTGTTAATTAGTGCCATAGGATCTAGAGGCCATGAGTAAAATAGTGCATGAAACAATTCAACAGGCTGCTGCCCTTTGCTTCTCAGGGATCAGAAAAATGTTTCCTCTCCTTTGAGCATGCACACAAGTCTCACCTGAAATGGTATAGTGCTATACTTACCCACAGAGTATAGTTAGGGTTGCTTTCCCATCAGAGCAGAGCTATGTCAGCTCATGAGTCAAAGTGGTGTTCTGACTTTGCTCAGCACTGAAAAAGCAATAAATACTTTTTCTGGTGTTTGGCTTCATCATTCTGCGAAGCCTGACATCTGGTGAAAGGCTTTTGTGAAGACCACACAAAAGATAGAGCCTTATTTACACTGAAGTGCTGGATATGCAATTATTTTTTTCTCTAGAACATTGCACATGGTTTCCCATGTTTGGTAGAAGCACTTGCTAATAGTGAACAAGGACAGCCATGTTGCAAACTCCATTAGCTGATAGGTTCACCACTGTGGACTTTTCTTTTTCTGTGTACTTGAATCTGTCTGTGACCATTTCCCTTCAATTTTCCGTCATGACCCATTGAGTCCTTTTATTTGTTGTCTGAAGTCATAAACTCCTTGGTGTGCTGTTTAAATTTTGCTATTTTTTTTGCATTGTAAAGCTTAGACAAATTGTTCTCATTAATGTTATTTGATATTTGCATCATCATCAGATATTCTTTGTTTCATTATTTTTTGGTTTTTGTTATCAGTGTATGTTTGAATTTTAAACATATGGAAGGAGATATGGGGAGAAAAATGTGTGAAGTAATGAACATTTATATCCACAACAGAGTCAGAATGAGTATTGCTATCATTTGACTATACAATAATGCAGCAGATGACAAGATTAATATTAATCAGCCTACAACTAAAAAAGCCTACTCTCATAAATAAATTTCTTTGAAAGACAAATGAAATTAAGTGAACACACATGGATTCTTGCTCAGCAGAAAGCTGGAATAGATGGAAAGTTTTCAGAATGTAATAGTAGAAAGTAAAAAAAAAAAAGTGAGTTAGAAGACTGGAAAATCATCCGAAGTATCCATGAATCTGGAAAATGATCCCCCAAAATCTCTAAAGTTTTAATTTTGAAAGTACCCTTTGTTGTTAGGTATAAAAAGCCACTTGTGGGTCCTGAAAAACTATCAGTCATTGCTGAAGTATTAATTTATAAGGACTTTCTGGAATGATGATTCCAAAACTGAAATTCAGCAGGGCAGTCCCTTGGGTGGGGGAGCAAATGTGCTTCAGTCTTACATGGTCCCTTTACATCACTGATAATCTGGCCTGTTGCCTTTAAGAGATAGTAAGAGATAATAAGTGATTTGAAAATACAATTAGTTGCACATCATGGGAAATAAAATATGACAATTTTACACACTTTAGAAATAGGAATGACAAATAGAGAGATACAAGGGGAGGGGGAAGAAAAGTATAAGGCTGACTGGATGAAATTGCGTGTGATTATTTGTTCCTCTGGATTTCTCTGAATTTGCATCATGGATCTTTTACGCCTTATGTATGTGTCAATTCCCTACACTTCGATGCTTCTTTTGAAAAAGCATTGTGCAATAATGCTGATTTTTCTACTCTGTGGAACCTGTTTGAGACAGAAACCATGTAAATTCAGAGGGGATGCTGTGGAAAGTATGCCTTGTTTAAAATGGAAGAGGATCCATCAGGTCTGGGAACCAAAGAAACCTCTTGTTGTCCAGATGTGTCAGTCAAGAAAGAAACATGATTTACAGAGTCTGATTTGGTCTCAAGTGAAGGTTTTGTATTTACTCTCTTGGCTACACTGAGACATGCTTCATTTCTTAGGATAACATATCGTTGCAAAAAAAGAGTCTATCCATTTGTAATTTACAAGTGTGATAATTTAAAGCTTAAATATAAAAGGAGAGACCAATGAACAGAAAATATAAGCAAACAAGCTCAGTCCAGCCCTGGTTGTCTGAGATGAGCCAGATCATGATAGCTCTGTGAGGATGTGGGCTGATTCCTCTTGAGAGAAAACACAGGCACACAAGTAGCAGCTGTAGCATGGCTGTGCCTCTTGGGATTTGCGCTAGGCAGAATTACACACACACACATCCACACGCACGCAGACACACAGAAAGTGCCGTGCTGCAGCAGAAGACAGCTCTCTGTTAATATGGTCCTCTGGGTCCAGCTCTGTCAACCTCGTTATATAACTGATTAAATGGGGACACATATTAATTGTATCTCTCATGTCTATAACATCATCCATGGAAATACAGCTGTAACAGTGAGTGTAAGTGCATATGTTAATGTCTTCAGCAAAGATCTCATCAGACACTATGAGAATCACTAGACTAAAGTAACTAGTAACTACAGGATAAAGTCTTATTTACTTGAGCTGTGAAAGATCAGACTTTAATATCTTGAGTCTTTGGTGCAATCCACATGACAACTCAGATGACAGTCATGCCCATATGAGTCAGGCAGGCAAGAGTATGCCTCTGGTACCACAATTATTTTAATTGCAATACAGAATCTGTAATGAGCCCTGTTGATCTTTCTTGTTTTGTCTGTAGTGGAGTGATTATTGACATGGGTAGGGTTAGACCCGGTAGCCAAAAGTAATTAATTTTGTTTTGCAAGTTGTGAGGAATTTTAACCTTAACATCAGAGAGAATGCCTGTGTCAGTGCTGATGCATGCAATGGTAATGAAGGGTAAAGAAAAGCTGGGGGAAGGGAAGGAATTAATGACAAAATTGGTGTTACAGAAAAACAGACCAGACAGACTGTAGGCATTTCATTCGTGTTTATCTTACTTCAGGGTATTGATTATTTGCAATCAGGAAGACAAAATCTGCTGAAGGTGAAAGTCAGTTGAATAGGAAATAGGTTATTTATCATATTAGTAAAGAATTCTTCTATTTACTTTTTCAGCTTTCCACTATTATAGCAACTTTCCCTTTTATTTATAAGAGGCTGAAGATGTCTGCATTGCAGCATAATTGGTTCTGGCTGCTAGCCACCTGACAAAGTTAATTATTGATTGTCTCTCCATTGGTCCTGTGAGAAAATCCAATGTCTATAAAAATTAGTTGAAGGCAACTGTCTCATAAAATACTCAGAATAAACCCTTTATACCTTGCTAAACAGAAATGTTATAGATTATTGGCTTTTTGAGTGAAAGGGCAAAGTATAGTACTAACTGCTATTCATGAATGACAACGTTTCTTCACTACTGAGCTCAATTCAAATCAAAAGGTGCGAGCATCAAGGAACTGAATTCACAGGTGAGTCTGAAGAATACTAATTAGTTTCAAATCCATCCCACTTTAATATACTGCTAGTGCTGGAGGGATTATTTCAGGTTTTGAAGGACTGAGATTATTGCATTCCCGGTATTTAATTTCAAAATGCATTCTTCCCACTACATTTTAAAATTAACATTTTTTTTATATTTATAACCATGGAAATTATGTCTTCAGATAAAAAAATGTATTCTTTATCTCCAATCTCACAAAAGTTAAGAAGCTCTTTTTTTTTTTGAGCATTTAAAGATTCACTACTTATAGAACACCTAGAAGGACCAAGTTAAGACTTCATTAAAAACCAGCCACACAAAGTTCCCATGAAAGCAGAAGAAAACTTCCATAGGAATGAACAGTATTATTAGATGCAGATATTGCCATATTAGCATATCCAAGCATAGATGTAAATACTTACTTGGCTAAATTTTAATTAAAAACTCTTAAAAATACTATTTTATTTTCTTTATTACTTTACCCATAGTGAATCACAAGACATAAATGAAGTAACAAAGACAAGCTCTGAGCCTTGGTGGTGAAGCAGACTTCAAAGAGGTGGAGAAATCCCTGTTTAGTAAGGCTTGTTGACACATCCTTTGACTCTGCCTCCAGAAGTTTCTGTTCTCACTGCTGAAGCAGCTCTTTGTTACTGTCCCTTCATGCACAGGTTGCTGCCACTGGAAATTGGCAAATCGTATGAACCTTCCCTGCTAAGCTTCAGCTCAAATGAACCTGGGAAGTTTAAAATGTTGGTCTTTGTTAGCTGATTTCTTTGGGAATGAAAGTGATTAGGGACTGTTCACACAAGCAGCTCAGCTGGCAAGGCGGCAGTACAGGAGACTGGAGGCAGGCTGGAACAACACCGTATTTTTTTTTTGCCTGTACAGCTGCAGTCAGAGGGAGATGTGTGAACAAGCCTTAAGGCTCCACAGCTGCTTCCCAGAGTTATAGTAGCCTGGTCTTCTCCTGCTAATGCAGATAGCTTCCATTGCACAAGAGAAACAGTGGGTGAGAAGGCAATAATGTGTCTGGCAGGACATCCTTTGATCCTCCCTCTCCCTGATCTCCCATGAAATCCTTTAGTTCCCCCTGAGCAAGGGTTTTATGCAAGATCCACTGTGCAGGGACCATCCAACAATTGAGAAGTCAAGGCAGAGTTTCTAAACTACCCATGAAAAACCTATGAACTGAATTGAGTATTTTCTTATTGAAGAAAACAGTTGTTGAAGAATTGTCGAGGTTCCTCACAGATATTCCAATACTGTTGTTTTTCAGCTCTTTAGTAAGAAATGTGTGACAGGCTTGCAGGTTGAACCTTGAAAACAGAAGGTTTGACCCAGAAGCTTTGAAATCAGATACTTTAGAAAAATTACCATAATTAATTACTTTAAATTCATGTCCCCCTTAAATGGCCTGTTAATTTTAGGCTGATATTTTAAAGTTTAGAGTTTGTAATACTGTAATAATAACAAAGTGACCCCAACTACTTTAATTTTCTGCCTTATTTTAATTTGGAACTAGATTCTTTTCAAAGGGTATCCCCAACATGCACATTATGTGGTATAGCAGTAATTTCTTTTAAAGAAAGAGCCGTAAAACTCACCTCTTGTCTCACTTAATTTCTGTCTTTCTGGGTATTCTTAGTGAATCAGTGAAACTGCACTGATATAATATGAGATGAAAATCAGCTCTTCTGAATAAATGTCATAAAATCCAGTGCATGTAAATAGCCATGACCAGTATGTTGAGGGACATGATTCTTCCCTTTCTACTCTGTTCTTGTGAGACCTCTCCTGCAGTATTCCATTCAGATCTGGGGTCCTCAGTATCGAAAGACATGGAGCTGTTGGAGTAAGTCCAGAGGAGACTACAAAGATGATCAGAGGGCTGGAGCATCTCTCCTGTGAAGACAGACTGAGAGAGTTGGGCTTGTTCAGTCTGTAGAAGAGAAGGCTTTATATAGATCTTATAGCAGCTTTCCAGTAACTGATGGGGGGAGATGGAGAGGAGATTAGAGAGGGACAGTTTACAAGGGCATGAAATAATCGAATGTTAATAGGGTTAATGTGTTTAAACTAAAAGAAGGTAGATTTAAGACAGACATTATGAATAAATTATTCACTACAGAGGTGTTGAGGCCCTGGCAGTGTTCAAGGCCAGGTTGGATGGGGCTTTGGGCAACCTGGTCTAGTGGAGGCTGTCCCTGCCCATGGCAGGGGGGTTGGAACTGAATGGTCTTTGAGGTCCCTTCCAGCCCAAAACATTACAGAGAGAGTGGTGAGGTGCTGGAACAGGCTGCCCAGAGAGGTGGTGGATGCCCCATCCCTAGAAGTGTTCAAGGCCAGGTTGGATGGGGCCCTGGGCAGCCTTGTGTAGATCCAGGCCTGGAGGTTGTTGTCCCTGCCTGTGGCAGAGGGGTTGGAGCTCTATGATCCTTGGGGTCCCTTCCAACCCATGCCAATCTAGGATTCTAGGATTCTAGGATTCAATGATTTTATGTTGGTAGCTCTCAAAAGGGTGACTTGGTTTCCTGGGGAGACAGTAAATCTGTTGAGTAGTGTTCTAGTAATAATATATGTAATTGTTGTGCAATTTTCTTAATTTTTATGTTTCGTTTCACTAACGTCTTCAAATCCTCATTTTCACTATGACTTATGCTGGCCTATAGAAAGAACAAAGCAAGTAATTTCATTCTCCATAATATAAAGCAAGGCAAAAATGAGAAAATGAAAGAAATACTATGGAACTTCCTTTCCCCTCTCTCTCTTCTCTTCTTTCTTTTCCTCTCCCTCTCCTCCTCCCCTTCCCCTTCTTCCCCATTTTCTAAAATACTTCAGCTTGAAATATCTGATAAAATACTATATATATTTTAAAACGCTTAGTTGACTTTATGCACTGAAATCTTTAAACTTCTGTCATCGCTTCTTTCAGGTCAGTATTTAACAAATATAATTTTTTTAAAAAAAGTTTGCAACCACATGGAGCTGAGTGATGAAACAAGTGATACTTGTCTATTTTTAGGTTTGTTTTTTTCTTTTTTTTTTAAGGATGATCTCAAAAGATCAGCTGTTCAGCATACTTTACAGGCTTTCTCTTCAAACTGTCTGATTTCCCTTTACATTCAAACTGTCTGATAGGACAGATGGAAATGAAGGGAAGATTAGCAACAGGACAGAAGTGCTTTTAAGAGAGAATGCACAAGCTTTTAGTATGTAAGTTTGTTACATACGCTCGTTAAAAATCTAACTTTTATCATTTGGCATTTAGATTCTGCAGCTCAAATTCATCATTAATATGGATAGCTCAGTCCAATTATCTAAATATAGTCAGCTACCTATACTCCTACTAAAAGGTATCCTGTGGTATCTGAGATGTCTGCGCAGAGACTGCGTTTAACATAAAGACATATGATCCTCTGGACTAGAAGCTGAAGGCTTGGAGAAATACTGAGTATGTTTGAATTTCTCATTCAGATGTGAGAATTGTTAACAGATTTACTGTCAAGCAGAAGATTTTTAAAATTCTAAGTTCAAACTAAATGTAACTCTATATAGTCCTGTATCTAATTTCTTATGAATTTCTTTGCTCTGTAATTCTAATAAAATCAGAATGGCACTCTGTTTACACAGTGCAAGTGGCTTCATACCCACAGTTTCAACAAGACATATGGCAAGATAATAAAAAAGAATCTTTAACTTACTTTCTTAGGTCAAAGGAGTGTGAATAAAAGTAACTATAAACCAGCTGAGCCCTGTATTTCCAACTGATTTTTAATAATGTCCAACCTTTTCCAAGCTCATCACAAATTTTTCTCAAAATTTTGTAGAAAAAAGGCAAATAATTTGCTCCTGCTGTCAAGACTTCCAATTCAGTTGTCTAAGAAGAAAGTTAGAAGGAAATAGCATTGCTTTAGGTTGTTCAGAGCTGATGAGAGATACCTGCCAGGCATATTATATCAGTGAACTCTCTGTAAAGATCTCATGTCCTCTGCAATTAGGTAAGACATTTGATAACAAAATGTCTTTGTCTTGGCTGTGAAGTTCATGGAGAGTTCTCATTAATACAGGAGTAAGCCTGTTTTGAGGCTCCTTTCTTCTCCCCGCAAGGTGACTGTCCCCTTGAGCTTGCAGTGGAAGTTGTAGCTGTGAAGTTGCTACTCACCTAGCATCCATCTTGGAGGATTAATGTGTATCCTTAACAGCTGTGGAGAAGAAAAGAATAAAGCAATGCTTTTCAATGCACTAAAGCACTGTCCCAACTCCTACTGGCATTTTATCTTGGTACTTTTACTGTTTGAGGACCAGAACCTTAGATGTTACAGAAATGTGATCGGGATGTTGGATCATGCATGTGAAAAAAGCACACTTTAGGTTTTCTGTATCTAAATCCCAGCTAAGTCAGCCAAATAGGAGAAAATTTACCTCTGAAATACCCCATTTTTATATCAGTGTCTCTATTTTTTCCAAATAGGTAATGATGACAATAGCAGATCAGGCCCACAAGATCAAAACATTTGGGAGAATGGAAATGTAGAAGTTGCAGACAGATGAGTAACAGCAGCAAGTTTACTGCTGTTATGAATTATTACTGTCTAGCAGCTGAGCTCTTGTAAGTCTGTATTCCCAATGACAGCTGAGAAATAAATCTCATTAACATAAACCACCATGAAGGAAGGAAGAAGGGGGAGATTTCAGAAAGAAATGTATGATTTTGGTTGAGAGGTATATTTTTAAATTTGACTTCAGTATTTTTTTTGTTTGATTTTATTGTACACTTAGTAAACCTTGAAGTAATATAATTTCCTATATGTTGGCCTGTAATGTTTTTTTTAAAACATTTACGTATTTGCACAAGTAAATTCCTAATTTATTGTCGATTATTGAAGTCTGTGAAAATACACAAATTGTATCCTTGTAGCAAGTTAATTGCAATACACGAAGCAATTACTATATTCTCTAGTAAGGTAACCAAAGGAAAAATCAAGCCCATTTCTTGTATTATTGACAAAGGATAGGAGGAAGGAACTAAGAAGGAATATAGAGACTGGTGAAACTGGACAAATCACAGACAGAATTGATTCTGAAAGGATGTATTTTTTTGACTGGTGAAAAACGGGGAAGGGGTAGCTAGGCATTCTTGTTGATATGAATGACGGACTTTGAGATCATGGAGCTGAATATGTCTAATTTTCCAGAGCATCTTAGGGAAGGTAGACCCATAGAACAAGCAAGAGAAAATTAATCTTAATAAGGACATCTTGTCATGTTTTGTAGAAAAACTCTTGCAACAGCCTTCAAATTCATTCTTTCTTAGTATGATGTTTCAGCTCCTGTATGGCATTTATGGAGACCTGTCAGCGTTAACAAATTCTTCACATTTTTATGGCTGGAAAAAACCCCAACACATTTAGCATAGCTTTTAATAATATGAGCAAAATCAGTCCCTGCCTTTTCTTCAGTTATTGAGAACCATCTCAATGTCATAGAGCAAACAGACATTCCAGTTAGGCTTTCAATTATAAAGAATTAAATGTAATGTGTTTAGCGTAAAATATTTTTCTTTAAAAATAATTTGAAATTATACCTTTTTTAACATATACTTACTTACATATGGCATTTTCTAATAGAAGCAGCCTTCAAAGAGTGCAGACAGTGTTGTTCACATCCTATGATTTGGCAATCAGTTACTGCGCTCATAGTTAGCCCCAGTTCTCACCATAGCTGTCTGGGCTGTGGTGTGGCCTAGTAGACAGTACAGTCAATTTTAGAGTGCATAGCCAGAAATACTGTTCAAAGGGTTCTAATTATTAGCAATTAATGGCTTTTATAAAGATTGAAATTAGCAAAAATTACTTTCACAAATATTTAAGTGCTTTAATTGTCTAAAATCAAAGTGGTTTTGCTACTTTTTCCAAAGTTTTATGCATTTTCCATTGATTTATTTATTTGTTCAAGTATGTCTCAGACACAGTGAACTATCTGTTCACAAGGCAAGTTCCAAAGAAAAAATCAAATTAGGCCATAAAAATCTTAGTTTAATGAAGTAGCATACAAGACCTAATAGCTTGCATTACTGTCCCCAAAAAAGTCTACTTCCTTATGACTTTTTTCGTCAGCTTTCTTAATACTTTTGTTTTATTCAGGTGATGTTAAGATGAACTTTCTTTTGAGTAATGAGTGCTGGAGCTTTATGTGGGGTTTGTAAAAAATTCAGTCCAGGGAATTGTAGTTTTGTAAAATGTAGTGCATATACTTCAAATAAATTATGGAGTGGAAGGATTAGCATAATGATAAACTAAGTGTTTTTCTAGGCTTCATTTTTCTGAATACTGTGATATATAAAATGTGTGTATTAAAAGTCAAAATAGACCCAGAAATTTATGCATTACATTAACCTTAAATTATAGTGATGTTTTAATGAAAAATATAAACTTTTAATAAATCTAAAATATTACAAAGTCTATATGTAATCCTGATTTACCTAATTTTGGTACATATGCTATTATATGGTTATGCTATTGCAATTATTTGAAAACTTTTTTATTTTCAAAAAGAAATCAATATGAAGCAGAGCAATTCTGGTTAATGTTTGTATCTGAAATGCTTTGTTTGATCTGCAGTTTTCAAAAAGTATAAATGATTTAAGTTCCTTCATTCATTCAGTTGCAGTGGGAATTTAGCATCTAAATCCCTTTGGCTTCTTCAGAAACCCTGGTTAATATGCTTTGTATGTTTGCTTCATCCAGCTATGAATGTATAATGCATTGCCTAAATATCACTGGAAATAGTACTGATTGAAAATAGAATCATGGAATCATAGAATGCTTTGATTTGGAAGGGATCTCAAAGATCATCTATTTCCAACCTCCCTACCATGGGCAGGGGCACCCTTCATTAGATAAGGTTGCCCAAAGCCCCGTCCAATCCAGCCTTAAAAACAATAAAGAGCTTCTCGTACAAGAAAACATTTACTTTCTGTAGAATATATTGCTTATTTTCTCTCTCAGTAGTATCAGGAGCACTGGAAGTTCACTGCCCCATGAGCACTCTAAAAGATGTATGTTATATCAGATGGTGGAAAATAATTGATCTTTGGTTAAGAGCCATTTGGTGGTCAACATGCCACTTGGTCTCAAATTGAGGTTCAATAGAATTTAAATGTTTTGTGGCCTCTTGTAAACATTTTCTACAACTGGGAGAAACTGAATAGGTCAGGAAACAAAGATGGCTTTTACTAACAGATTGGAGAGGAAAAACTGCTGCAAAGCTAAGGTGGGCTACTCAGCCTTAGTCAGGCAACCTGCTTGGGTTGATACTATCTGCTGACTGCAGTCAGTTCCACCAGTGAACAACTGATGATTGCAAGTGAGAGAATGGAATTAAGACAGCACAAAGCTTTCTTAATCTCATTAATTAATTTTGCAAATTTTTTATCAGTACCATGATTTATCAGTTCCTTGACTTCCAGCAGGTATCAGACAGAAGCAGATGTATGAAGGTCTGTGACACAAGACTTCTGTTAATTTTCATTACAGAAGATACCATAAAGGAGAAATCCTCACTTATGACCAAAAGCAGACAATATTAACACAGGTAATTTACATCATGCTACATTTTTCACATTTCAGTTCATGAAAATCGTGAGTGATAATTATTTTGCTCTCATCTATAAAATAACTAAAACAATAAAGGACATTATTCCATCTTTCCAGTACCAGAAGGCGTTCTACAGGAAAGCTGGAGACGGTCTGTTTACAAAAGCGTGAAATGATAGGACAAAGGGCAATGGATTTAAACTAAAGGAAGGTAGATTTAGATTAGATATAAGGAAGGAATTCTTCACTATGGAGGTGTTGAAGCCCTGGCACAGGTTGCCCAGAGAAGCTGTGGCTTTCCCTGCCCTGGCAGTGTTAAAGGCCAGGTTGGATGGGGCTTTGAGCCTAGGCTAGTGGAGGGTGTCCCTGCACATCGCAGGGGGATTGGAACTGAATGGTCTTTGAAATCACTTCCAACTCAAACCATTGTATGATTCTGTGATTCTATGTTTCTATGACATAGATACCTGATTTGTTAGCAGAACTTCTCAGTATAAAATGTTTTTGAGAAAATAGACAGATCTTGCTCATTCTTGGAAAAATAAAAGTTGGAGTAAAGTTCACAGGATTTGGGCCAGGATTTGAATGTACTATATTTGGCTCAGGGTAGATCTGTAACATTTTTTACATTGATGAACTCAACAACTGAATCAAATTTTAACATTAAACCAAGTAAAAAAAAGGGCAGTAAACATTCTCATATGCTGTGGGATTTCAAAATATGTGTACTTAGATAAGACTAAAGATAAGACTATCATTGTATGGTAAGGACCTGAACAAATGAAAATGATTGAAAACCTTACATTGACTCAATTAACCAGTTTTGGATTATAGATCTCACACCATGTTTTGCTTCTGTAAAATGGGCAGTTGTGAGGTTGTAGATTATATAGACCCCATCACCCTCAGTGTTGAGGAATACTGAAAACAGAAAACAAGAATTAATTAAAGATGACCTTTTATACAGAAGTTTCACAATGTTTTTTCTGCAGTTTATGGAAGGTAAAACATAATCTGAATTAAAATATCACAGAATCACAGAATCTTAGGGGTTGGAAGGGACCTCAAGAGATCATCGGGTCCAACCCCCCTGCCAAAGCAGGCTCGCTATCTCATATTACACAGATAGGCATCCAGACAAGACTTGAATATCTCCAGAGAAGGAGACTCAACCACCTCCCTGGGCAGCCTATTCCACTGCTCCGTCACCCTCACTGTGAAAAAGTTCTTCCGCATGTTGGTGCGGAACTTCCTATGCTCCAGCTTACAGCCATTGCCCCTAGTCCTGTCCCCACAGACCACTGAAAAGGGGCTGGCCAAATCCCCCTGCGTCCCAAGTCTAAGATATTTATAAACACTAATTAGGTCTCCCCTAAGCCTTCTTTTCTCCAGGCTGAACAGACCCAGCTTACTCAGCCTTTCCTCATATGGGAGATGTTCCAGGCCCCTAATCATCTTCGTGGCCCTTCTCTGGACTCTCTCCAGGAGATCCCTGTCTTTTTTATACCATGGAGCCCAGAACTGGACACAGTACTCCAGGTGGGGCCTGACCAACGCAGAGTAGAGGGGGAGGATCACTTCCTTCGACCTGCTGGACATACTCTTCCTGATGCATCCCAGGATCCCATTGGCTCTCTTCGCCACCAGTGCGCACTGCTGGCTCATAGCCAACCTGTCATCAACCAGGACCCCCAGGTCCTTCTCCACAGAGCTCCTTTCCAGCAGGTCATCCCCCAGCCTGTACTGATACAGTCGGTTGTTCCTCCCCAGGTGCAAGACTTTACACTTGCTCTTGTTGAACCTCATCTGGTTTCTCCCAGCCCAGCTCTCCAGCCTGTCAAGGTCTCGCTGGATGGCAGCGCAGTGTTCCTGCGTGTCAGCCAATCCTCCCAGCTTTGTATCATCGGCGTACTTGCTGAGGGTGGATGCTATACCCTCATCAAGATCGTCAATGAAGATATTAAACAGGACTGGACCCAACACCGAGCCCTGGGGAACACCGCTAGTCACAGGCCTCCATTCAGATTCTACTCCACTGATCACGACCCTCTGAGCCCGGTCCGACAGCCAGTTCTCGACCCACCTCACTGTCCACTCATCTAACCCTTGTTCCCTCAGCTTCTCTATCAGGATGTTGTGACGGAAAGACACTGAACCACAGGTTTTTAAAATAGAATTAATAGTAATTTATTTAAAAAAAAAACAGAATGCAGATTCAGTACGTCACTTGCAGGTTATTGTTGGATACAATGGGGAATTCACTATTGCAGTTTGGAAGTATGACCACACTGATTACAATCACAAAAGATCCACAAAATACTCTTACTACAACCACTGTGGCTTCCCTAAAACATAGGATCACAGCTCACAAGCACACAAAATATTACAATCACAAAGATCCACAAAATACTCTGCTGCCAACACAGCACACAATAAAATGATCTACAACAGTCACAAACCCCACGGTTACACTTGCCGTAGGCAATTAGCTTCCCTACGATCACAAAGATCTACAAAATACTCTTATTACAACCATGTGGCTTCCCTAAAACATAGGATCACAGCTCACAAGCACACAAAATATTACCCATACGTTAGTCACTCAAAACGACATACTTAAAACATATCAAATAGCCACTTACCCCGTCTCTCAGGTAAGGGTTCCCAATACATTACCTCAGCCAGCCGCCCGGCTAAGGGGGAAGGGTCTCCTCCTAAGGTTGGAGGAACGGCTCCCAATATTAGCTCGAATGCCAGGGCTTTTATTTGGTTCATTTTGCTGATGTGTGTGACAGGATGCAGGGCTGGGCCTGACACCTCCGGCCCTATCTCTTGCATATTCCCATTGTCTTGGCCCATCGAAACCAAATGCGGACCCTTAGGGCTTGTCAAACAGTTTGAGTAGTGGTTTGATTGGGACTCAGGACATATGTTTGTGGAAGGAAGCCAAGGCTTAGCAAGGCTCCATACAAGTTTTTCAGGTTTTGTGAAGTGCCCGCTTCAGTCTGTTTACAACACAACTCAAGTCGGAGCCATCTACACAGCTCCCCATGAGGTGTCTCCGCAGACAAAGAGCTTAAAAGCAGCCCAAGACTGAGTTGTGTATTACAACTCCCCGTAGGCCGCCTGCTCTGTTTAGGCACTATTGGAACCTGTGTGTATAGCTCAGCCTTACATTCCACCCCGTGACCTGAGTCACAATTCAACCACTTATATGTTATTATTGGCAGATGCATGGGTTTCATCTGCATACTTTAGCAGAGCTACATATTCCTCGGTTTTTTAAGTGAACCCTTACGTGAGAGATGGATTTTACCATGATTCTTTTGATACAACTGATAGCAATACTTACTATAATAATGCAAATTATAATAACAATTAAGGTTTGCAACAGGTTAGTAATCCACCCCGAAAATACTCATCCTATTCTACCAAAAATATTTCCCAACCAAGTGTCCTTTATTTGTTCTTGCAGTTCATGTGTGACTTCAGCTATCTTCTTCATCTCCTGGAGGTTTTCTCGAAGGGGTAGTGACACATTAGGGATTGTAACACAGCATTCTTCCTGCTCATGGTTTGCTTTCAAGAGTCCACATACCCCTTGTTCTTTAAGTAGTATCATATCTAGCACAAGCCGGTTTTGAAGTGCAACTTTCGAGACGGCTTGTACTTGTTCATTGAGCAAATCAAAATTTTCATTAGTAAGGGCTGCTAAGGCTTCCACTTGTGCAGTTAAATTGGACAACATAATTCTGGTCCTAAAATGACCTATTCCTAATCCAAAGAATCCTTCAGCCCATACTGCCAGCTTCTGAGATACAGTCCATCCAGACGTGTCTGTAGTCCGTTTGGTATGGGAATGCCACAACCCTGGGAAAATGAACTTCTCAGAGTAAAAAGATGGACATAATGATGGTATTCCAAAGGTACACTGCAAACCGGGATTAAGAGGGTTTAACATATCTGTAATCGTCCCATCTGAACATACCCAAGTTAATTGTCGTGGAGCATATATAGGGGAGTCATCACAATTGCCCATAGTTTGAGGGACTTGACAGAGGGATTTCTTAGTATGTTCTAAATTTTTATAGCTTGTGCTACTATCACACCTCATTGCTGGTGGGTATGGCTTTGAGTAATTCTGACACAAGCAGGCGGTACTGACTAGATGCCGTAATGAAGGGATCAGCCACAACCAACTGTTTTTTAGGTCCCCACCAGTGGTACAGTTTATAATATTTGTGCAATTCCACAAAGGTGTTGCTAAAACCCTTTGTCGAGACTGCCAGGGATAGCAATCCCTGCTGTCATCTCTCCTCTCCTCATGGGCTTGAGACCATAAACAATTGGCAGGTGGTCCTTGCATCACATCAAACCAGGTACATGAATTGCTAGGTGTTGGAGGAAATTCAAAACACCACTGTGTATTTACTGGTTCCACATACCTCAGGACCAAACGCTTTCCCCAGTATGGTTCATCCCCATGTCATGTATTCGCCCAAGGGTGTTTGTAACATGGCTGGTTTAGGGATCGTGGCTGTTTGCCTCTGCATCCCAAAGTCCTATTGTCTCAGCAAAGGGGGGCATAGGAACAATTTAGGCTCCAAAAGGAGGTTCAATTTAATGTATTGTTAAACAACCACTTCTATTTAAATTGTCCCCAGATTATAAACTTATTTTGGTTCCAGAGCCAATCTAGATTTTTACCCAGGTCCACAGGGAGAGCTGTTATGGGGATCCCTTGAGTAGGTGTATGTGGTAAAGGCAGACAGGTAGTGACCTGAGAAAAGTTAAGCATACGAGCAAAACCTTGTATCATTTTATAGACCACATTGTCTGGTTCAGCGTGATTTATAATAAGAGAACCATCATCATGTTTTTTAAAAGCTCGCACCTGTCTATCCCATATACTAGATTGTTCACTGTTGCCTAATGTTATCGTAGAAATTATAATTATTTTTACAATTATAGCCATAATATAAAACTTGTGTAAAAACAAGTATGCTACTTAAAAAAAAAGAGAGAAAATAAAAAGAAAGAGAAAACAAATACAAAATAAAACTCAAACAAATATATATATATATATATATATAAAAACAGGTAAACAAACAGATGAAACCAAAATTAGAAGACCAAAACTTCCAGCTGGGCTTCAAGGTTGTAGTTTCTCAATCTCTTGTTGACACTTATGAGGCCTCCACCCCGTGTCTTCTCAGTTGTCCCTCATCCATCTACTGGAGCAGTCCTGCAATTGCAAAGAGAGCTTCTCGACCGTATATACGCTCGACAGTGAATTGGTTAGAAATCTGGCATAATCCATTTGTGAGGATATCACCAATATATTGATACATGCTTATCCCACCTGGGACTTCTATTTCCATTAATGTTCTTGCCAGTGTACTTTGGGCAGTTGGAGGAGTGTTTGAATCTTTAGGGAAGTCCATTAAAGCTACATTGTACTCCCTTCCCAAGTGAACACAAATTAAGGTTTATCCTTCTTTTGAAGAGTAATAATTTAAAAAAAACATATCCTAAATATCCAGAGTGGACATCCATGCATGATATTTAGCTTGGACTTGGGTAACAAATTCAGCAATGTAAGGACTGGCAGCTGTGAGTTACTCTTCAGCTTCCTACAGTCGATCGTCAGCTGCCACCCCTGCACAATTTACATACTGGACATAGAGGGGAACTATAGTATGAATGGGTGCCTTGAGTACCCACGGTGGGGATACAAAGCTCCACACTGTCCAGAAGACAGTTTCCAAACGTTTCCATCAAATCCTAGCATGTTATTTTTGTATGAACGAATGACCACCTCTATTTTCATCATTAGGTTTTCTCTTAGAAGACTAATTGATCTGGTTTCAGGGATTCCAGTTACTCCTATTACATTTATTTTCTTAGCAGTAGGGGCAAGTCCTAACTTTTTGGCTGTTCTTTTCAGTGATAACACTTATTCCAGTTCCACTATCTATCAGAATATTTACAGGCATTCGCCTGGGCCCAGTGGCTAAAATAAACTGTGGATCAATACGCTGGTTAGGCCATTCTACATTGGATATTACATGAGTGGGTTGGCCTGAAATTTCCCCCGTGCTTCCTAGTTTTTTTTTTAAATCGATCAGATCCTCCCTCAGGGCTGAGTAAGGGCTAGGAGACACAGAAGATTTTTTTTCTCCTGCATTTTGGTGGTATCACAGATTCTAAGGCCTTGCTGATCGGCCGTTCCGATAAATTTATCAGTGTGCGAATAATCTCTGTGGATTGCCCATCTAGCGCCGCCCCGGGGTATCCCTAATGCTAACGCCTTTTTTCACAGCTCATTGCGCTGAGATTTGAAATGGAGATTGGTTTGTCGAGGAGGGTGGGGTCAATTGGAGCAGCAAGGGGAACATCCTGTCTCCCACACTCATACATGGCTTGTATACACACAGCCTTTTTGCACTGATTCAGCCAGCCCAGATAATTTAAAGGAGCTAGCAGTTGTTCACCCAATCCTGTCCCTGGGGTAAGGGACGAGATCAGTGCATCTCAAGATTGTCTTATCTATCCCCTGGGCCAGGGAAGAGACATCATTAGATATTGACTGCCTTAGGGGCGGCCATCCTATAATTAGGCACAAACTTCACAGGGGCAATACATCCCGAGAGGGCCACACCTTAGTATCCAAATTTCCCCTATTCACTCTCAGGAGGTCACACTGTAGTTACACAGTTACGCTACACAACTCAAAGGGCAAACATCATACACAAACAACATTGTTCACAAAACAGGCAAAGACCCGTTCCTGACCCTGGTCGGGAGACCCAAAAGCTCTCTTAACAGTCCTCCTCCCATACACCACCGATTTTTTATCACTTTTCAAATCCATACACACCACTTGCTCAAGCTGGCTCGAGCCAAAAACGCCATCCCAATCAGACCAATCTTCCTCTCATTCATCACACCAAAGATTGCTTCCAAATTGCATCACAACGTCCTGCTTACATACAGAACATACAAATAACAGTTTACAGATACACAAAAATCCTTAGATCCGCATACAGAGCACCAGAAAACAACACCTGGTTCAAAACTCATTTCCCTTACACTAACAGTTTAAATCTGCCATTCACTTTGTCCGTCCCCAGCTGCTCTCCTCGTGGAGGATCAGCACTCGCCCGCAGTCTGACTGGCTTGTTTACTCAAAAACAAAACAAAACAAAAGAAAACCTCTCACACAAACCTTTCCAACACACGGTACCGGGCACAAAAACTTCTTGCACACACAAAGCTTAACAATGGTTATGAAAACCCCAATTATAAACACAATGACCCGCGGATCCGGGCCCCGCACTCACTGCGTACCTAACCGTACGTCTTTTTCACAAACTCCAACACTGTCTCCTGACTTTTCCTTTGCCTTATCCAGGAGAGAGGGTCTACAACCATGTTTCTGCAAAAAGTTCCTCCATTGTATCCTGCCGACTACGCCAATTAATGTGACGGAAAGACACTGAACCACAGGTTTTTAAAATAGAATTAATAGTAATTTATTTAAAAAAAAACCAGAATGCAGATTCAGTACGTCACTTGCAGGTTATTGTTGGATACAATGGGGAATTCACTATTGCAGTTTGGAAGTATGACCACACTGATTACAATCACAAAAGATCCACAAAATACTCTTACTACAACCACTGTGGCTTCCCTAAAACATAGGATCACAGCTCACAAGCACACAAAATATTACAATCACAAAGATCCACAAAATACTCTGCTGCCAACACAGCACACAATAAAATGATCTACAACAGTCACAAACCCCACGGTTACACTTGCCGTAGGCAATTAGCTTCCCTACGATCACAAAGATCTACAAAATACTCTTATTACAACCATGTGGCTTCCCTAAAACATAGGATCACAGCTCACAAGCACACAAAATATTACCCATACGTTAGTCACTCAAAACGACATACTTAAAACATATCAAATAGCCACTTACCCCGTCTCTCAGGTAAGGGTTCCCAATACATTACCTCAGCCAGCCGCCCGGCTAAGGGGGAAGGGTCTCCTCCTAAGGTTGGAGGAACGGCTCCCAATATTAGCTCGAATGCCAGGGCTTTTATTTGGTTCATTTTGCTGATGTGTGTGACAGGATGCAGGGCTGGGCCTGACACCTCCGGCCCTATCTCTTGCATATTCCCATTGTCTTGGCCCATCGAAACCAAATGCGGACCCTTAGGGCTTGTCAAACAGTTTGAGTAGTGGTTTGATTGGGACTCAGGACATATGTTTGTGGAAGGAAGCCAAGGCTTAGCAAGGCTCCATACAAGTTTTTCAGGTTTTGTGAAGTGCCCGCTTCAGTCTGTTTACAACACAACTCAAGCCGGAGCCATCTACACAGCTCCCCATGAGGTGTCTCCGCAGACAAAGAGCTTAAAAGCAGCCCAAGACTGAGTTGTGTATTACAACTCCCCGTAGGCCGCCTGCTCTGTTTAGGCACTATTGGAACCTGTGTGTATAGCTCAGCCTTACAGATGTCGTGGGAGACAGTATCGAAAGCTTTGCTAAAGTCAAGGTAGACGACATCCACTGCTCTCCCTCCGTCCAACCAGTTGGTGATGACATCATAGAAGGCTATGAGATTGGTCAAGCACGATTTCCCCTTGGTGAATCCATGCTGACTACTCCTCATAACCTTCTTCTCTTCCAGTTGTTTGGAGATGGCATCCAAAACAAACTGTTCCATCACCTTTCCAGGGACAGAAGTGAGGCTGACTGGCCTGTAGTTGCTGGGATCCTCCTTCTTGCCTTTTTTAAAGACTGGAGTCACATTGGCTATTCTCCAATCTTCAGGCACTTCTCCTGTAGTCCAGGACCTATTGAAGATGATAGAGAGTGGCTTCGCAATCACCTCCGCCAGTTCTCTCAGCACACGTGGGTGTATCCCATCTGGACCCATGGATTTGTGTGCATCCAATCCTTTGAGTCGCTCCTGGACTACCCCTACCTCAACTAGAGGTGAGCCGTTCATTCCCCAACCACTGCTACTTTTGTCTGGTATCTGTGGGTCCCGAGAAGCCTTCGGAGTAAAGACCGAGGCAAAGAAGGCATTCAGTATCTCCACCTTCTCATCATCTCCCGTTACCAAGATACCTGCCTCATTTAACAAGGGACCTACATTATCCCTGGTTATCCTTTTACTATTCACATACCTGAAAAAACTCTTTTTATTATCTTTTATGTCCCTTGCCAGCTTAATTTCTAAGCAGGCTTTAGCCCTCCTAGTTGCATCCCTGCAGGCCCTGGCAACATCCTTATATTCATCCCATGATCCCAGACCCTGTTTCCACAGTTTATAGGTCTTCTGCTTCCCTTTGAGTTTACTTAAAAGCTCCCTGCTTATCCACGCAGGTCTTCTACCTCTCCTTCCCGATTTCTTACTCAAAGGGATGCACCTATACTGTGCTTGGAAGAAGTGCTGTTTGAATGTTAGCCAGCTCTCGCAGGCTCCCATTCCTTCAAACAGAGCAGCCCAAGGGATAGCCCCTATTTGATTTCGGAGGAGATCAAAGTTAGCTCTTCCAAAATTCAGGGTAGCTGTCCTACTTTTTGGCTTGCCTCTTCCACTCAGGATCTTGAACTCGATCATTTCATGGTCACTTTGTCCTAAGCTGCCCCCGACCTTCACCTCCCTAACGAGCCCATCCTTGTTAGTGAAAACAAGGTCCAGCACCCGCCCTCTCCTCGTAGGTTCCTGCACCATCTGTATCAGGAAGTTGTCTTCCATATGCCGCAGAAATTGCCTGGACTGCATACGACTGGCCGTATTGCTTGCCCAGCAAATATCTGGGTAATTGAAATCCCCCATAATGACCAGCGCCTGCGATCTTGAGGCTACTTCCAATTGCTTGAAAAATGCACTGTCAACCCACTCCTCTTGATCAGGGGGCCTGTAGTACACGCCCACGACTACATCACACATACTGGCCTGCCTTTTAATTCTTACCCACAAGCTCTCGACAAGTGGTTCGTCCCTACCCAGCTGGAGGTCAATACACTCTAGGTGCTCTCTAACATAAAGAGCAACTCCTCCACCTCGTCTCCCTGGCCTATCTTTCCTAAAAAGCACGTAGCCATCCATGGTAGCATGCCAGTCATCCAGGCTGTCCCACCACGTCTCAGTGATTGCAATGAGATCGTGGCCCTGTGACCGCACAAAGATCTCCAATTCTTCTTGTTTGTTCCCCATGCTACGTGCGTTTGTATATAGGCATTTTAGTGGGGCAGCAGATGCAGATATCCCCAATAGCTCACAGCGAGTTTTTCGATAGGGGATGGACAAAAGCGGCTCCACTGAGGAGTTCACGGGGTAATTCACAGAGTTATCCCTACTCTCTCCATATTGTGGACAGTATTCAGCCTAACAAGGTACAAGGGAGAAAACAGCCTTGGTAGTTATTCATTTATAGATACAATCCTTTTCTTATGAGTTTTCTGTACTGTTCCAGTTATGATGGTACTGCCTGATTGTGGGAATCAACAGTATTGATGTTAATAGTATTATCTGTAGAGAAACACTGGTAGGAGTTATTCTTACAGGAAAGAATAACAACCTCGAGGATGCTGATGCTGAGAGAAATTCCAGGATGCTGATGTGAGAGAGTTGATCTTCATAGAGGTGCATGAACAGAAGAAAGAACTTACCAGTTTAAGGTTTAAAGCGCGTAAACACAAGTACCCTGTCAGTGAACTACTGATATGGCGTGAACATCTTGCGTGTGTGTATTAATAAAGGTCTCTGGTCCAGACTCTGACAGAGTCCATGCAATTAATCTCCACACCTGATCATTTAGAAGGTTTTGCTGTCTGTTTACAAGTTATGTTTATGTCCTCTTCCTGAAAAAAGGTGGATCCTTATGCATGGGGGCACAATCTAGGGACGATTGAGCTGACTCTGAGCAGAGAAGCTACCAGGTGACTGTATAATAAAGACTGAGGTTTCTGCAAGGAACGAGTCTGAGGAACAGTAGAAGCTGAAGGTCACCTGGCGGAAATCAAGAAGGAAATACAGTCAGGCCTTTGGGATGCGGGTCCCTTCCTTGAGATCAGGATTCTGGGTTTGCAGGAGCGCAGATGTGTGCAGATGCATGTGTGCCTAAGATGCAAGGACAAAATATAGAGAACTGCATTAAGCAGAAAGATAAACAGTTATTAATAGAGCACCTTTTTCTTAGTATTTCCTTTTTTTTTTTTACACAGTTACTTCGAGATTAGTTTTAGTGTGAAAATTTACATATTTTTATTTAAATATTTAGGTCTTCCTTTCAAATTTAAAGTCTTTTGGGTCTTTGTGTGTCTAGGAGGATCATTTTTCTCCTCAAAGATAAGACTGACTTGCAGTGTCTCTTCTGTCTTTCAGCATAGCAAACACTTTACTAATGATCATCTGGCACTTCCTTCTCCTCTTTGAAATGTTCTTTTCATTTTCTCAGCCTACACTGGCTGTTCTTTACAATTTCTTCAATACTAGTGTAAATATAAAATCTCAGGAAATAATAGGCTTACCTGAATTACATTTTGTTAATATTTTATCACTAAAAGTACTGGATTCATCTGTGGACCCTATTGCCAGTGCTGTAATATAACACTGAGGAAATGAATTGGGGGAATAGATGTTGATAAAATATTTATAAATGTTGGGAACATCATAAATTTCACATAAAGAATCATAACAGAATTGTAATCACTTTTACATTTATTCCCATTTTCTTACTCAATCAGTTCAAGAGAAGGAAAAAATTAACAGACAGGCTGTTAAAAATGTTTTAATAGCTAGAGGTATGTTGAAGCCTCTTACAGTGTTTATAAATAAGCCTGGGAACTCTGCTTAGTTACTGTTGAAGACCCATGTGATGGTCAAGTTGTACTTTCAGGTACTGTCATCACTCCACTTTCAAAAGACTGAGTTCCTCTGACAATGAATTTCCTTATTCATTGGATATCTCAGTAGAAATATCAATCAGGCAAAAGAAGTTGAGCCTTGAAGCACCCTGCACCTGTGACATTTTGATTAGTTTTATTGTGATGTCTTCTGATATTTTTAAATATAGCAAGTGAAGTAATTCATTCAAAGATGATTACCTGAAAACTGGTACTTCATGTGTAAAGATTTAATAAAAAACACCAGAATGGTTTATGTTTCTTGCTGTGCTTTACTGTAACAATAGTTAATATTCTTCAAATAAATTGTTTTGATTTGTTATGATTTTATATCTTTTGTGCTCTTTGGTTCTGTGTTATTTTCCCCCTTTATGTCTATTACTGTTGTGCTGTTAAGTGCTTCCAACTTTTTGCAGCACCCTGGACAATGGATACGCTTTTTTAGCGACTCCACGTAGTATAGGCTTTTTATGATTGTAGTTCAAATATGATATAAAAAGATCTTGAGGAACTCTTATGAAGGTTCAGAAAAAAGGGAAGTAACAAAATACCTAGAGAAAGAAACTTGAAGTTTCTTCAGGTGTTTTTTGTTCATTCTTTTTTCACTGAGAGGCATAAAGTTCAGAAACAAGACTTTCAAGGTGCTTGATTAGAAAGATAGCTACTTGTCAGTCTGGAAATAGAGCCAAAGGATGGAAAGAAAGCTTAAAATCGCTCAGTATAGAGAAAATCCATTATTTTCTTAATAGCAAACCCAGGACCGATTAAATCTGCTAGACCAACAGTCTTGGAAGTGAGTGTTCTCCATTAATCCCAGATCCATTCTGAGCCTGAACAGCCCATCAGCCACTCTGCACTTGAGGTTTAACACTTTCAGTCCCACTGGTTATGCTACAGGATGTCAGCCCTTGTGGTGGTCAGTATAGTCAAGACCGCATGTATTCTATCTTTGGTCCTTAGTATGTTGACAATACTTTCATACATACATCTTTGATGGGAAGGACATATGGCAATGTGTAGTGTGAAGGTGCTCAGATACGCTCTTTATCCAACCCAATCTCCAGATTACAGGCTCTTAGGATATGTCAGCACTGTGCAGTGCAACATCACACATTGCAATAGAAATGTCAGATGCATTGAACTGAAAGTGATGCAACTGAGGAAGGACAGCTATCTTACTGCCAATCTTCTGTGTGAACATGCCTGCTCACTTCCATCTAACTTGAGAAGCATTACCCCTTGGTCTTGCACTGTAGACTTATTTTCATTGTCACTGATCCTTGAGTTGGCTGTTGCCATAAAATAAATTTACAGAACTAGTGCTTGGTTTCTCACCACAAATGGAACCAAGGGCTGTAGTTTGAAAGATGAAAGCTTGTGTCACTCTAAAAGGCCTTACTAGCATGCCTTATCCTTGAGCTTTCTTTCCTATCATTTCAGGTTTAAAATAATTAATATTAGACAACTTGAGGCAT
This sequence comes from Gallinula chloropus, assembly GCF_964237585.1. NCBI lineage: Eukaryota > Metazoa > Chordata > Aves > Gruiformes > Rallidae > Gallinula > Gallinula chloropus. Next base: position 28,812,137 of record NC_140086.1, on the reverse strand, counting down.
AGTCCTCTCAGATAAACAAATGTGTGCAGTGAAAGGTGAAGGACCATCTGGAGCTTAGATTGAGTAATAAAAGACTGATTAATGGTGTAGTGTCTAAAACTGAAGAAGAAAATCTCAAGCCAAGCCATTAGGCAAATGTAATCCATTACATAAAAAGACATTCCAGTGCTTCAGGGAGATCTTTGTCTTTCCCATTTCTCTCCATCTAGCTCTTTTAATTTGTGTTTTGTAGCTATCTATCTTCAGCTTAAAAGTGTGTTGTTGTCCATTCCAAATCTTACCCTCTCGGCGCCTTTCGTTACATAAACTTCAGTAACTGTCCCTCCTAGCTACTTTTGAACTGGTCTGTGGGTTGAAGTACACAATCTAGTTTTAAACACTTGTAGAGAAACACAAAATAAAATAGCAGCCCCTGGGAAAAAAAAAATTGAATGGGAAAAAAACAGGAAAAGAAAAAGCCACACAAAACTAAAAAAACTGAACAAGCAAACCCAATGAAATTGCCTTCTAAAATCCTATTGTCTCTCTTACTCCTGTAGGTACCATTAATCTCTGAGCATTCTAGATTGTTTTCAGATGGCAGTCAAAAGAATGGAAGAAAATTTCTAGTGGTTATGGGCTTCTAACTATGCTACAGAAAAATTTGCAAAACTAAGGACATCATCAAGAAATTAACAATTGATATGGCTGTTCTGCTCTGCTGTACTTGTTAATATTCATTAACGGCCATTTCCAAAACTATAAAACAGGACAAGTGGGAAAAAATGAAAACAAAGTTGTATAAAGTTGCAGAGGAAAAGATATCATAGTGGAGAAGGGAAACCTCTACAATCAAAACCAACAAAGTGGAAGAGGGAACACAATAGGGCAAGAAAGTGGAAAAGGTTTGTAAAAGCATTCAGCAGAGGGACAGAAAGAAAGAGGTTTCTGTCATTAAATAGAAGGAGAAAACCAAGAGTAGTCATTGACAAATTCAGTGATAAATTCAGTTATTTCTTTGGAATATTTGAACACTATCTGATGTTTTTTTGTTAAAGAAGGCAATTATGGGTTCAGAACAACAGATGATGAGGGGACTGGAGCATCTCTTGTATGGGGAAAAGCTGAGACAGCTGTGTCTGTACAGCCTGGAGAAAACTGAGATGGTTTCTCATCAATGCTTATAAATATGTAAAAGGTGGATGTCTAGAGGATGGATCCAGACTCTTCTCAGTAGCACCCAGATACAGGAAAAGGGTCAACGGGCACAAACTGTAACACAAGGAGCTCTCTCTGAACATGAGGAAAAACTTCTTCACTTAGAGGGTGACAGAATACTGGAACAGGCTGCCCAGAGCATTTAGGGTGTCTCCTTTGGAGATATTCAAAAGCTTCCTAGATGTGATCTGATGCCATCTGCTATAGGTGATCCTCCTTTAGCAGGGGAGTTGGATTAGATGGTCTCTGAATCTTCACCTAAATATTTGACTATATTTATTGTCAGGGAAAAATTCTATATTAATTATGGAAAACAGTAGTGAACAGTGTATTTAGATAAGTATTCCATTTTAAACACAAAACAGTAGTGTAATTCAGTCATCTGTGCAACTTGAGGTATACTAAGGAGTGAATGGTTCTGCTCCTGTCCAGATAACAGTCTTCTTATATGTGTTAGAACCCATGACAGCCCCTTCAAGCTGCGTGTTTAACATCAGCTAGTCAACTCTCACTGCTAATTATGATCTTTTTACCTACACTCAAATTATAAAAACTTTTTTATCCAATCTTGTAAACAAACAGAGGTCTGGTCTGTGATTGTACTTACAGATTCAAATCTGGAGAAAGTAAATGAAGTGTGGTTACAGTGTATGTAAATGAGTTAGGTTCTAGACTCAAATCACTGAAATTAAGAGACATTTCATAATAAACAAAGGAATGAAATGTGTTTCTCTACAAAACAAAGCTTAATAATCTTTGATGGCTTATCTTAAATAATACTTACCCCTCGAGCAGGATAAATTTGCACTGGTGAATTTCAGTGAAGAATTATTCCTCTTGAGGAATTTTAATGAATTGTTCTTTTGCAAGGGAACTATACACTATACACCATACACTGAGGAGCAAACCCTGCTTTCCTTAAAGCCAATTAAAGTTTTGTTTCCAACATCAGTGGGACTAGAACCAGACCAGGGGAAGTATCTGTACCTTTTTTTCCTGGGTTTACAATAAGTCCATCTCTATTCCTGTGTATGAGCATAGGAGTTCTGTGTAACTGCAAATATTTGTGGAAACTAGAAATCAAATCTCTTTTGGGATCTCTATTAAAGAAATTTAAGAACTCTGACACATATATAGAAGAACATGCACTACATTTCACAACCTGTTTTGTAAGAGATGCCATGCTCAAGAAAACAGGCTAATCTGCTTTCTCTCTTTTGATATGCAATGGTGTCAGCCACGTTTATTAAATCCGTGTATTTTATACCAGTGAGTATAGAATGGTATAGTTTTGGTTTGGTTTGGTTTTTAATAAAACTGCCTGTCTTTATCTGTTTTTAACCCATTCCTATGCATTCTCCTCATGTGGGCTGTTTCTCAAAGGCTCTAAAATGTGGAGGACCATGTGTCCCACTTGATTGTTGTGATATGAAATTTGGAAAGTGCATTATAAAATGATTGGCATGTACATGTAATTGAAAAGAATGAAAACAAATGCTAGCTTTGGAGTGTGGTAAAAAAGTTATGTTTTGCCACATGTATATGCATAAATCTACCCACATTTCTACCATACACTTGACAGTTGCTATATTCTTTTATTTATTTGAACTATAGCTGTGATAAATATTCCACTCAAAAAGAAATATTTCATCAAGGTAATTATTGTGCTAACAGAGTACAATTTGTACTGTACAATTTACAATATGCATTCAATTAAAGCTATTGATTTTTTGAAGTAATTAATATATTTTCTTAGCACTCTGCATGAGAACCATTTCAAATATATTCTCTAAAATATGAAGTAGTGAATGTTTTAAGCATATAAAACTTAAGCTTGGACATGTCAATGTCCAACAATAGTGTGGGATTTCTTGATGATTTGATGGAAATTGAAGTGGAGTGGTACTGGTCAAGAAGAGGTCGTTGAATCTTTGAGGTGTGTCTTGGGTTCAGCTAGTTGATTTTCTTTGTAGCAGCTGGTATACTGCTGCATTTGGGAGTAAGGATGAGAGCAACTTTTTTATCATCTTGATGTTTTTAGTCATTGTCAAGCAGTCAAGGATGTTTCAGTTGTTCATGCTGGCCTGCTAACAAGAAGGTGGGGGCCTGAGAGGTGACACAGTCAGGAGAAGTGACCCAAAGTAACCAAAGGGGTTATTCCATTCCCTTTGCTGTCTCTTAAACTGTCCTAATCCCAACCCACAAGATTTGACCTTGTCTTCCTTTTTTTTTAATCTTTCACCCCTTTCCCCCCACTGTGCAAGCAACAGCATGGTGCTCAGCTGCCAGCTGGGGCTGAACCACAAGAAGGTGACAATGAAAAAAAGAAGCCAATGTCCTCTGAATCTGGATTTCTCTCCAGTCAGTAAAATTCGGGGAAAAAAATATCTACGTTACTTTTTCTTTCTGTGGCTCACCCTGTAGCTATATTTCCTATATTCCCTTTATGCCATGTGTAATTGGTTAATGCATATCTCATCAGTGTATTTCTTCTTTCTACATTGTTAACTTCACAGCAATCTCAGATATTTATGAGAAGTCAGTTATCATTAACTGTGGAAATTTATCTGCTACCTTTCCATCACAAAGTTTCTAATTTATAAAATACGCAAATTTTGCAATAAATTATGTGGGAATAACTGGACAAAAAAATGCTGACATTATTTGATCAGCAGGGCCACTGAAAACTACTGCATTCTGACATTAGTTTCTATATTGGAAACAGAATATTGGATGTACTTATACTTCAATAACGTACTCTATTTGTCTTAAAAATTTTAAAGGAAAAAAATCATTGCATGATAAAATGTCCCTAACAGCACAAAAATTTACAATTACAATATTTATTTGGTAGCCCAATATTAGAAATACAGTTAAGTAGTTTTAGGGATCCCTCCTTCTTCCAGAAGGTTGGGATTTATCAAATATTCTCTGGTTACTAGAGCACATGTCTTTTAAAGTCTTTCCTTCTCTGTGTCTCTCTCTGACAGAAAAGGAAGAAGTGTGACAGAAGAGTTAATTCGTTCATGAGTCATATGTGAAAGACAAGAATTAAAGCCAAGAATAAATTATAATAATTATGTAAACTCTGCATTCTTAAACGCCAGGACAATTAACATGCAAAATGAGGTAACCTTCTGCCAAGACAATTAACATGCAAAATCATGGTCATTAAGGCCAGCACCAAGGGCAGATGCTATTGGAGAGAGGAATTCTTGCCTGCACTGTTAAAATATGAAGGTGAAACAAGAAAAGGGGAAAACTTTTTCTTTTTTGACCAGAGGTTATCAGGCTAAGAATAATCAATAGGCATAATGTATAGTACTGGGTAATACATAGATCCTATTTGAATAGGAATGGTTATTGATGTTTAAAAGTAAACTTGATAACCCAAAGAGTTTACAAGATTTGAGACAGAAGAGAGGAAAATATGATAGCTATTGAAAGCAAGAAGAAAATTACTTTGACTGACCAGCTAAACAAAAGGGTCAAGGAGATGAAAAGGAGTCTAAAATCACATGATAATGTAACATGCCTTTCGTTTTCTGGCTTAAAAGTCTCTGAGTACTGTACATGTTATATTATGCAAATTGTCTCTTACTTGAATCTGATTAAATCTATTAATAAATCCTGTTTTTCATTAGACCACTTGAATCACTAGATTTTTCAGGGAATATTATAGTGACTGTTCTAAAGATATGAAATAATGTTTAAGGTTTAGGATGATATGAAAGGAAAGCATCTGTAACAATGTGGCATTCTCAACAGAAGGGATTCAGAAGTTATCTCCTAGAAAGCCAAATGACAAATGCTGTAGGCAGGGTTTCCTGTTTATCAGGTTAAAAGGACAAGCCACTGCCTGGCAGATACCAGAGGTTTGTTTTGTTCCCCCCAGCTTTTTTTTTTTTTTTCATCCTTATCTATTTTGACATGTATGGGATAAAGGTGGTTAATGAACAAATATGTAAAGCAGGACAAAAAGTGACAGAATGAGAAAAGGCAAAAGAACAGCAAAGCAAACAAGAAAAATCCAATAGTGAAGAAAAATGGGACATGGAGGGAAGGACAGGAAAGAAAACTGGGGATGAGGTAACTGAAATATGGCATGATGTTAATGACTCTTGGAATGGTAATACAATCCATTATTCTATTACAGTGAGCTTTCTTGCTTGCTGGCTTTGCCACAAGATCCTCTGAAGTAAAAAAAATTCTTGTTGAGGCCATAGAATGTTCCATACCCTGAAGAAACCGTCTCCAGAGTACCTACAATCCAGGATAACTAATCTGTCAAGTTTGCACCAGTTCTATATTGATAAGAGATGGTGTCTTTCCTTTCAAGTGTTTGTGTTAACCCTTCCCCTGCCTGCAGAGTTCATTATGTGTACATAAAAGTTCCCGCCAGGATAGTATATGTACTGCAGAATAGCACTTTTTCCAGACATGCTAAGATCAAAAGGTATAAATCTTGTCAGGTGTGATCATGACACAAGTCTTTAAAAGTAGCTAGAAGCCTTTGCTTCAGTAGGACTTTATCAGACAGCTATATAGCTTTGGACATTTCCATTATTGCTACTGACTGTCAGATTGCCCCTTGAGGAAATGCACCCAAGTGTGTTTCAAAGTGCTTGTTTCTCCCTTACAGTTAAGGTTAACAAAGAGACAGCCATTCTGTGGAGAGGAAAATGATCTCTATCTGACCTGTGGTGCACCAGAAATTCTCACTAGCATTTATTATTCGTCTTAAACACACATACTGTGAGAGGAACCTGTCCACATATCTGCCTGGCATTCTTCACTCTCTTGATTGTCACTCAAATTAACATGGGTGCTTTTTCAAGCTTCTGGAATAATTGATCAAAGCAAAATACAATCTTCTCTAAATTCTGGAATAATAAAAAAGAATTCAATTCCCTCATCTCCCCATGGACTATTTTTAGACAGTTGTTGTGGGGTAGCATTTGCCTCTACAGTGCTTTAGTGTTAACTTCTATGATCTTCACAGGTATTCTAAGTTTCCTCCTTCTAAAATAGATTTTCTTATTGTTTTCTGGTTATACTTTTATTTCCTTCCTCTGTCCTGACTGCACTTCTAATTTTCTTCCAGTACTTGAATGTCATTAACATGCTATTTCTTTCCTTTTTCAAAATCATTAATAAACTAAGAAGACTTAATCTAAGGTGAGGCATTGCTCCTTATCTCAACACTTTCAGCTTTAACAGTGCACTTTGTTTATCATCTTCTACACAGCTTTTAATCAGCATAGCAATGTTTCTGTGTATCAGAAGTGATTTGAATTAATTTTCCAGGTAAGGTTTCATTATTCACTTCATCGAGTGCTTTACCAAAGTATTTCGCATCTAGTGCTTTATTTCATCCAGTGACTTTTTAATTCTATTTTAAAAAGCAATCAAGTTATAGGAGTAAAATATTATCTATTTGCTTGATAGGTGTAAAAGGCAAAACTGCTGTGTAGCAAGACTAGTTATTCTCATCTGCAGCAAATTTGGAGGTTGGCTTATTGAAAGAGAAAAAAGTAAAATGAAAAGAGAAAAAAAGAGGTAGAAAAAAAGGTTATGTTAAAGTGACTTAGAAACATTTTGAGTCAGTAAAAAAACCCTACTTCTTGCAGTAGATAAAGAGTGGAAAAAAATTAAATCATATTTGTCAAATCTATCCCCTTTCCTCTACCTCATTTCTTTCTTGCTTCGCACTTGAAGTAATGGGTTCAGTAAGTCCCCATATCACATATTCACAAACATTACTTTTATGAATTTAACAAACTTCCACAACATTAAATTTCACAGGGAAATGATCTAGTGTTGTGCAAGTACTAGTACTGGCTATTACCTGTGACAGTACTTTTTCAGAACTTCATGACTTAATTTATGTTTCTGATTAGTAAATACCTCTGATTACCTGTACCTTACCCAGTTCTTCTTCGATAGGAAGTGGCTGCACATAAAATTCAAGACACAAGGTCACCATGGGTTTAAAAAGAAACGTTTCCTATTTAGTTCTCCGTGTGCTTTCTAACATTCATTTTACTTCTTTAATGGCTGTGAGCATTCAGCTCTTGCTTTTGCAGTCTGGATAAATTTATCCACAAAAATCCCCAAGCTATCTTAGAATATGTCTTGAACGATAATAGCCCATCTGAAAGTCATCACTTTGTTACTCAGTGGAAAGTTGTTCTTCCACGTGTGGATCATTTACATTTATAGACAGTGAACTTCATCTTTCATTTTGGTGTGAGAAAGATCCTTTACTTGGCAAAACAAAGGCACTCTGCAGTGATTACTAGTTCAAAGAATTTTATTTTTTTTTTTCTTCAACATTTGCTTCTTTGGTAGTGTGGAAGGTAAAGTGAAGATGTACATGACCAACACAAAAAGCAAACTCAAAGTGGAAATCATAAGGAAATGGGAAAGGAAGGGATAGGAAAAACAAACTGAAGAAGACAGTAAAATGATAAAGGAATTAAAAATTGAGGAAAAGGAATTTGAGGAAATTGCCCAGATTACCTGAATGGAAACCATAACCATTTCTGTATCAAGTTGAAGAACACATATTCTTCAGCTAGCTGAGGTCCTTTGCCCTAGCCAACTACAGTGGAAGTCTTGCGTGTCCTTTTCGATTTCTGGGTCTTGAATGAATAAGGTATTTTGTTAGTGAACATCAGTTGCAAATATTAATCCATTTTCTGTATGTTTTTTTACCTTTTTGATGATGGGAGCATCCTCAATTTCTGAATTTAAACCTATTTTCTGAGGTGTGATATTTATTTTCCAGTTTGTATAGCAAGACAATTCCTGGAGGTAGAGAGTGTCTGATTTGGATGGTGTTGGGTGTGCTGAGTCACTGTCCATTGGTGGGTGACAGACTTTCTGCAAAAGGTTAAAGAAAGCTTTACTCTGTTCTGGACCCCAAGTACAGAATTTAAATATTTCTCCATCTTATTAAAGTGCTTCTGATGTAATTTATGAATTTGAAATAAGTCTTTTAAATGAGCTGAATTTAGTAATTTTTAAATACATTGTACATGGAACCAGCCACGGTGCTAGGCCTCTTTATCCTTGTTTCATTAATGGCTAAACTGCTTATATAAAGTTCAGTCTAAATATAACATAATTTTGGTCTGAATATGCCTTTTTAGAATGTTTACTTGGCATTTGCTAGATGAGCCCTCTAAATAATCTAATTCTAGGAAAAGCTTCATCAAAAGGTCATTTTCTAGTGCTGAAAAAGTCACCATGGTTTTGTTCTGAAAATATCATTTTCTTTCTCAGACTGCTGGTATAACACCTCAGAACTGCTTTATAACCCTTGGGTCTTCTTCTGCTAGGAGTATATGATTTCTAGATGGGAAATATATCAGCAAACACAAATTGGGGAATGGTAGCAGGGAGATGTCTCTTGAGACAACCAGGTTTAAATGGCTGAGACAACTCCAGTGCAGCCCAGTCACTTACTCCTGAGGCATTTCTGATGTGCAGGCATGGTTGTAGCCATGTGGGGGAGAGAAGAGTGTGCACTGACCTGCAGTCATTCATTTATTTCCTACCTACACAACAATGACTGCTCTGATTTGAATAGAGACAGCGAGACTATTTCCCAGCAATTCCTCAATAGCATAATGAGATTGACTCCTTGTATGATACTCCCGATTTACTACTACAATATGCCTTCTATTTTCCTATCCCTAACCTCCCAGTGCTTCTTCCATGGATTTTTTTTCTTTGAGTACTTTATGGTACTATGTAGTCCTACTTACACAGCTAATATTTTGTGAGTTAACATCATCACAAATCTTCAATTCAGCTATCACATTCTTTCCTCTCCATTGCCTCCAATTTCCTTCTTCCTCTTTTCTACCTTGCTTCATATAAGTATTTTCTCATTCAGGGTTACTTAATCATTAGTGGAGAATTTCAGTGGAGCCCATGTCTTCTTAAATGATGAGAGGAGCAAAATAATGTTGCAAGAAAGACTGTACAATTGAAGAAGTAATTACACAATGTGGACTCATAGACATGGTATAGTAGCAATGTTTTGTGGGGTGTTTTTATTACAATATCATTTTTATGTATGACTTTGCAAATCTAATTTACCTGAGATAATCTCTTGGTGGTAGTGGTGATGGATATTATATAAAATCCTCAGATGGATAGAATATAAAGTACATTAGAACCATAAAATAAGACAGATCCCTCTTTCAAAATGGCTATTAAGTAAATAACCAACTGGCAGGCAGAGGGAAACACAAAAGAATAGACTATATTAGCAGAAGATAATGTTTTGGTGGTTTTCTCCATATTAAATAAATTATTGTAAACACAAGTTAACCAGTCCTATTACTCTTCTTCATTGTCTACCGTCTTTTTATATTCTGATCCTTTCACTCAATTATTTCCCTTTTTTCCACCAGTTAATGAAGAAATATTGAAGTTGCCCTTTGAAATATATAGCCCAATTTTATGTTTAAAAGTCCAAACCCTCAGATCAACAACACAAGATTATTTTAATTGAGCAGTCTCATGGTAGAGATAGCTTCTGATATCGTAATTTGAAATAAGTTTTTGTCACCTTGCCTTCTGTATTTTTAAGTACAGATTGATTTTCAAGTCCTATAGAGATACGACAATAAAATATTTGACCATCCAACTGTAGGCAATCTCACCTGAACATGGCTTGATAATTTAGTGTGCTCATGTTGAATCTCTTCTTTCTTAATAAATCTATGCTTTGAAAAAATCTAGTCCAAAATATGGGCTCTTGTTCTGAAACAAAACCCTGTAATGTGCTTAGGAATTAATGCTGGGTTTACTGAAGTATAATAGATAAAGTCATTTCAGTTTCTTATTTATCCCTCCAGAGTACAAATATTGTGACCATCTCTTCTGTGTCAGATCATAACCTCTTCATTCCAAATGAGTAATCTGTTTTACTTGGCCCTTGTTTCTAAACTGAAAAGACGACCTAGCACAGCATAATCTCATTTGAATTAACATCATCCGTTCCCAATGTTTCACTACTTTTCACATGGCTATAAAGACTTGCAAAAGCAATGACCTCAACTTCAAAAACTCAGGTTTGTTTTTTGTTGGTGGTTTCTTATCGGTGAAGATTACAATAATGCACACAGTAGAAGAACACAGACCCAGCTAAGGTGAAAGCATACAATGCCTTCATGGTGGCAGTGAATCATATCTACGAAAGGCAGCTCAGCTCAACTGACACCTTCAATATTCATGCTGCATGAAAACACACATCCTGTATATTATCTTTCTATTTGGACTGCATTAATGTAAATACATTGTATGAGTCCAAAGTTCTTAATTTATTACAGGACACTCAATTTTCTCATTTCTTTGTTTTTCCAGTTTACTAAGGAAAAAGCTTTATTTTCCAAAAAGACTAGGAGAAGAAGGATGTATTTGAATTAATTCTATTTACAGTGGAAATTAATTCCATTTGTACTACTTGAGATAGAAGTAAAAGTACAATAGGACATTTAGCAAGGAAAAGGAAAAGAAAAAGTAATTTGAAATATTACTAGCGAAGCTTTTGCCTTGATAAACTCTGTTTCCATCAAGGATGACTATTTAATTAGCATATTGTCCTCAGGTCAAAATTTAAGGATGACCATGTTAACAGGACCTACCCGCATGTATCCAAACAATTCAAAAAAATTGACTTGTCAGGAATAAATTTTTTCAAAACAATTAAATATCCTTCTTTGATGAGTAAAAGACATCATGAACTGAAGTGCTTGATGCCACGCATCTTGGTTTAAGGCAAATTTTAAAATTATGTTTATGAAATGAAATAAACACATTGTACATGAAACTACTATTGCTGGCTGAAAAAACATTCTCAGAGTATCTAGTAATGGTTTACTGACAAAATGGAGAAATGTATTGACTAGGATTCTGTGGGGATCTAGCCAAGGTCTGGTGCTGTTAAAATTACTCTTAGTAATGTGGTTGACGGAATACAGTAAATTCTTATTGAATTTGCAGATGACAGGAAGAAGTGCAAGTATACTGAACAGGAGTGCTTTCAAAATTATTTTGACAAGCTAAAGTATGATCTGGAAAAAAGGATACAGTTCAACAGAAGTAACAACACTTCGACAGGAAACATCAGGACAACTCAGTATCAGGAATAAAAAAGGGATAACAGGCAATCACAGTCTGAGCTTCTATATTTTATCACAGGCTGAAATTGAGACAAGGCTTGATGTTGTGGAAAATGCAAATACAATAAAATACATAGTGTTACATTATGTGCAAACATAAGGAGTTTATGCTGCCAAACATATGAAGTAATACTTTTCTCTATGCTCGGCATGTACAAGTCCTCAGATAGACTACTTTATTCAGTTTTGGGCACAACATTGGAAATAAGAGATATATCAATCAGAAAGCTACAAGAATGTTCTAGGACAGGAAAACATGAAGAAAATTTTCTGAGAAATGTAAATGGTTAGCCTAGAGGAACACTGGGTAGGTACATTATTCCTGTTCTCAAGGATGCCAAAAGGCTGTTGCAAAGAAAAGGAAATCTATTCTGTGTCTGCAGTACATGATGAGGGAATATGATGAGAGGCCTGTATCAAATAAGATTCAGTTTAGATATCGCACAAAGCTTCATGGCAAGAGTGGTGAAGCAGAAGAGGAAGAGGTTGCTTAGGGGAAGAGGTTGCTTAGAAGATACAAACAATAATGGTATAATTAAGATTAGATTAGAAGACCATTTTATTCTTATGGTGCTATGGTGGAGGTTTGAAAGACTTCCCAGAACTTCCTCCCTCCCCGAGAACTTTACAGTATACCTGTAATATTACACATTTCTTCCACTTTTGAATAATGGCAAAGAGCAATAACCAAAAACACCTGTTCTTTTTCCTGGTGGAAGTTAAAGGATGGAATGTTTTTTTTTTCCTCTCTGTGTAATTTTCTTCTCTATTTGCATTTTGCATTTTTCCCTTCATTTGTCATCTTTTTGCTTTCACTTTTTCTCTCCTCCTCCCATTTATCTCTTTATCCTTATTTTTATAAACCTGATTTCTTATGAAGGGAAAAGACATCTTGAAAATGATAACTTTGTCCTGAGTCTCACTCAGGAAGTGCATTTATTTATTTCATCCATGATTTTTGGATGAATACTGGACCTTTTGTAATACTGTGGCATATAAAGCACAGAAGCTTCAGCATCAGGCATTTTGAAAATTTTACAGGTTTTGCATAGCAAAAGGTAGTTTTAAATTTCTTTTACCTACTTCAATGTTGACTGGACTGGGGGAAAAAAGCCCACACAACCACACAAATAAAAAAGAAACTCTTTTTGAATCTTTCAAAAATACATGATTTATGATTAATCTTGTGTGTTGAAAATTTGCTGAGCAAAATCATGCCAATGGTCATATAATTTAAAATGTAAGCAGAAATGCGTTTTAACTGTCTTCTAGTTTTTCAATATGTAAGTCACACAAGATTCAGAATTAGGAAACTATGATTTTAAAAAATAATTTAAGGAATTGGAATTTTAAAAATGAAAACTATAAAGAGATCAATTTTGTCGTACAATTCAGGCACAGAAATGCTTTGCTCTCAGCCACAAATAGCAATTTAAAACATATGTGGGACATTTTAAGTCCCCAGTTCATCCATGAAAAACTCAAACTTTTGGATGATCTGTATAGTCTGGTAATTGTCTTTGCAGTATGTATGTGGTTTGTTCTTAATGTTGAGATTCAATGGGCTTAGTTAAGATAAATATATGTCGTCTCGAACTTTTTGGAAGAAAACAGCCTATTGTTTTCTCTTAATTGTCAACTTAGTAGAAGTTTAGAAAAGATCCGAATATAATTCATCACAGTAATCTGAGAGAGAGATCCTGAGAAAAGCTGAACTGCATATAGTCACTGAGAACTGCAGAAGCAGAAGGCAGGTTAAAATTCACGTTATAAGAAATACAAAAAAAAAGTTCTGTGTGGTATTTTTCAGGCAAGTATTACTGTGCTAGAAAGTTGTAACAGAATTTGGTTGGAGATGCTTTTCAAGTCCAAAGTTCGTCAGTGTCCGTACTGTTATCCCATGAGAGACTCAGCGTGACAGTCAGAAGTCACAGTTCATCACAGGAACATATTGCACTGATGTCATCTGTTGGGCAGCAGGAGCCTATCCCAGCATTAGGACTTCCTCAGGGACAGGAAAGGAGCCAACTACAACACTTTTGCTGACAGCAATCCAAGCATTATTTTACTCTTCCATCTGTTTCTTTCTCTAGTCTAGTATTTCTATTCCATACAGAGAAAGGTCTTCCATACTCTGCTATTTCATTATTAGCTCTGCATAGAAGGGCTGTCAAAAATGCCAGTCTTCTGTAGATTGCTCTTTAAAAATACAATGAGAAGGTGCTAGAGTGAAACGAAGTAGTGTTTGGTGCTTTGTTTTGCGGGGGGAGGGGTTTGGTTGGTTTTGTGGACTTTTTTCCTTTGGAATAGACAAATAGACTTTTTAGTAAGTACAGAAGAAACTGTTCTGTTCCATATAAAATGAATGCATACAAACAATAAAGGCAAGTCCACTGATAAAACCTTTCAATTTGCAATCTGAATTTTTCTTCAATTCCTGGAGGAGAAAGAAAAAAAGAACATTATTTCTCATTTCTTTTTTGCTTATATTTTCTAGCTCATTGGCCTACAAAATGTGAGACCCTTAGGCCGAATTTGGGGCACGTTTACATACAATTTTCATCAAATTTGCATAATATATCTTTAAGAATAAATGACAGTGCAAGATCTAGGCCCTGTAATCCTGTGAAAGTAAATGAAAGGCACTGACTTTGCTGGCGTAAAAGCAAGCCTTGACTGATCCCTCTATGAGCTTGCTACAATAGAACTGACATATTGAATAACACTTTGTTGCTTTAAATGGACTTTTAAATATTGTTGGTGTGGCGGGCTGACCTTGATCAGCCAGACACCCAACCACCTGCTCACTCACTCTCCTGCATCAACAGAGCAGAGGGAGAACAGAGTATGAAATAGCTCATGGATGGAGATACAGACAGGGAGATCAATCACTGGCCAGCCTATCAACTACTGTCCTGACCAAACCAGGCTTTGGTTAGGGAAGATTAGTTTAGTTTAATTTCCTGGCAGTTAAGATGGATTTGAGTAATGGGAAACAAAGAAAAAAATTAAAACAAAACTTTCCCCGTACCCTCCTTTTGTCTCCGGCTCAACTTCATGGCAGACTCCTTTATCTCCTCCCCTCAAGCAGTGTAAGGCAATTGGGACTGGGGCTTGTGGTCACTCCATAATAGCTCCTCTCTGCTGCACCTTCTTCATCAAACCTTTCCCGGGCTCCAATGTAGGATCCCTCCAATGTGGGGTATCCCCCACAGGATGCAGTCCTTGACGAACCTCTCCGAAATGGGTCATTCCCACAGGCTGCAGTTCCTTTCAGGAACAATCCACCAGCTCCACCAGGGTCTCTACAGAGACTGCAGGAGCTGCTCATGTATCTGGAGCATCTCTTTAACCTTTTCATTCTCTCACTCTTGGACCCACAGGCCTGTTTCTCACTTTTTTTTTTTTTTTATTTCCCCTCACTCTTCTGCATGTGGGATGTTTTTGCCCTCTCTTAAATACATTTTCCCAGAGGTGCCACCCACCTGGCTGATGCACTTAGCTGTGTGCTGCGGTGGGTCTGTTGGAGCAGTGGGACTGAGTTGTGTCCAGCATGGGGCAGTGCCAGCCCCCTCTCACAGAAGCTGCCCCACAGACCCCCACAGCCATCACCTGGACATACAATACACCTTCAATAGAGGGAAAAGGAAGAGTACAGCCCTAGTTTGTCTCCTGACACAACCATTTTCTGGAGGATAATAAATAATAGGATGGCATCTCTTGTCTTTTTTTTCAATAATCTACACTTGTCCTCTTGCAGGATTTGTGGTGATGTAGGGGCTATAAAGTAGCTGTTTCCCTACTCTTTTACAGCTTAGATGAGCTACAGGTATGGATAATATTTGCTGGGGAGGAAACAGGAGAGTTAATTCTGAGCCTGCTGGATGATGCAACATGATTCTCATAAGCTTATTAGTTAGTTCTCCATTTTGTAAAGCCTTCATTATATCTTCTTTCTTCATCTCCAGGCACTCAGTTTCAGTAGCACATGTATTTTCTCCACTAAAGCTGTTAAACTAGCTGACTGAAAAGCACATAATTGCTTGCTATTGACTTCATTGGCCCAGTCAACTTTTCCTTGAAACGTGAAGCATCTTCTGGGCTTTCCAAGTTATTTCAGGGGTTTTCTCAGTGCTGCATCTGAAGCTTTTTAGCAAAACACCTAAATTCAGAGCTCAGCTAGGTAGCAATCCTGCTTACTTATCTGTTTCTGCAGTTCTGGTACCTCCTTAAGTACCAATCCCCTTCCTCTGATGTGTTAAGAACGGAGAAAGGACCCTCCCGACCAGCCCGTTTTATGGGGGTGTGATGTCATGCAGTGTGGAAAACAGTCCTGCTATTGGCTGGCCTGTGTTGGCTGCTTGGAGAAATTAACTCTGTCCTCACAGGAATCAGGACACCTTGTTTATTTGCCGCTTCCAGCAGAAATCATCAGAAAACACAGACTCTCTAATGGACCTACTTCAATAAATGTCATCAAATGAGTGATAAATTGTATCCCCTAAATTCTCATTTAAAGAATGAGACTAGTCCAAACTGTCTCTATGCACTAATAACAGCTCATTCCAGTTATGTATTTCAGTGCTAAGGAAAAGAGAAACATCCCTTTTTGGTTTTTTCGGTTTTCCTATTTTGTCCCAGAAAATAATCTGTGGAATGATTAACAGTGGTTCTCCATGTACGTTATGATTGCGCTGCCACTATGATAGTGCTGTATAATGCTCTGGCAGTATTATTTCTTGGGCTGCTGTATTATTTCTTGGACAATCTGGTTTAACTGCATTACCAATAAAAGCGACCCACTGTATGTTAGAACTCTTTAAAGTAGGAGGTAAACAAGGAACCTTTAGAATGCAGCTAAGGCATCAGTGCCCTGTGTTATAATCCAGCTCTGAGATGCTGAAGACATTCTCTAGCCACACTGTTGTGTGATAAACTGAAGTATTTATGTAATTTTTCTTGGATCTAAAATGTGAGACTGGCAGTCATTGAAAACTAATGAATGCATTTCACACTTGTTTTGATGTAAACTGGGAGTACGATAGATAAAACCAGGTATAAATTAGAAGAAAACCAGCCAGAAATACTTTTATTATCATTTTGATATAACTGATTGGGGGAAAAAAATGGAAGATAAAAGGGACTGTTTTTTTCTCCCCAAAATCTATTAAGCAGTACACTTTACTGAAGTGTAGGTAATACAGTCTTGAAAGATTACATGTCTAAATTCATGAACAAAGGACTAGAAACTCATTCTCTGTATTCCTCCCAATGGAGACTTAATAACCTGCTTCTGCAAGAACATTATACAAACGAAACAGCCCAAATATATTTGGAAGGAAACACAATGGAGGAAATGTTTCTCTCATTGTTATGAGGAGCTATGAAAACCATACAAAAAAGCTATATAATATTGTATTCAAATCACAGGAGAAAAGAAAACATCAAAACAAAGTAAATTATAAAAGAAACTAAAACCAGGAACCCAGAGGTACTTTACAGACTCTTCCAGAACAAAGTAGCTAGAAAATACTCAAATTCACTATTACTGTTCAACATCCAGGGAAAGAAACCCTTACATTTTTATATCTAAAACAAAATGCTATTTTTAAATCAATGATGATGAATAGGTTTGGAGAAGTGCTTGACTCATCAGACATCTTCAGCCTGGTTATTGTTGTGCACCTTAAAATACCAGCAGTGTAACCATAATTACTAAATTTCAGGAAATAATGAAAGAATAGTGTAATTTCTGGGAGAAACTTGATGCAACTAAACGCAATCCAGAGAAGTTAATGATGGCTGTGCCAACCATTTAAAGCTGTTGATCCTTCCAAAACCTAAGTTGTGTAAAACCCCACTGTGGCCAGATGAGTTTGAGCTATCCACTGAAAACACCAAACAGTGAAAGGCTTGGGATCTGGCTGGACTTAAATATACACATTTTAAAAAGTCTAATTTAATCCCTTCTTCAGAGCAAATTTATAGGTGACTACTTAGATATGTTATGAATTTTCAGCTGTTATGTTTTCTATGCTGTAAGAGAAAAACATTTTTTTTCCTCTTTGTGACTTTTATTTTAAGTGAAGGAAATATACAAGGAGAAAATATAAATTTCTGTTTGACAGAGTGCTGAGAGACAGGAAAAGCACTTGCACTCTAATTGCTTTCTTTCTCAAACTGCCCCTACAACAGACAGTAGTGGGAGCAGAACAGGTTTCTTTCTGTGAAAAGTACAGTCTATTTATCCCCAGCAAAGGGACAGGAGGAGGATACAGAATCATCCAAAAACAACAGATGGGAGATGTACTAAATTGCCCATTTCCTGTGTTGTTTCTTATCCACCCATAAATGATCAAGTACCTTTTATATCATATCACGTCATCCCAACAGACCTTTCTCCAGCACAGTTTGCAGACCTCTTCCTGCTGTTCTTTACCACTTAATGAGGGACTGTAGACCTCCCTAGATACATACTGCTCTGACTTGCAACAACATCACCTAGGACTATCAATCTGTGAATTTTGCTATCCCACATTCTGAGGTCACCCCTCTCCTGTGACTCGTCTTCCTGAACCCATTTCACCATCCACCTGACAAAGACATCCTTCTGCAGAAGATAGTACTGCTAAGTGACATATCCAAGGCTTTGTTAGCAATGTAGGATGGCCCATATCCATTTTTATGAAAGCTTGCAACACTACAAACCAGCTAGTCTTGTTTTCATACTAACTGCTCATCTTGCTTTAGGGCATTATATAGGTTGTGCACTGTGATTGGAATTCTGGTATCCTGATATTCTTGGATAGTCTTAAACAGATAAGTATAATCTCAAGCTAAAGTAATGCACTATATTAACAGCTGTCAATGCCGTTATAGTAGCAGAAATGTGTTACAATGCTAGTATTAATGACTGCCTTCAGGTGTGACTTCAGTTTGTGGGTTGACACTGCAACAGCTGATTGACATGCTAGCCACTTTTTATTTATCTTAAAAAGAAAATCTATTTTATGAGATATGTGCAGATACAGTGGAGAAGCAGCTGTGACAGACACAAAAGGGTTTGCCCACTGATCCCAGTGCTGCCTGCCAGGGTCTCCCCCTCCTTCCATCAGCCCTTCTTGGGACAGCTCCAGCTGAGCTGATGCAGAATGCCAGATCAACAGAAAACACTTGCATTTACTGTAGAGGGGTTTTTTTGTGCTGACTTACTGTGCTGAACACAGGGCCCAACAGGCACTGGAGACAGCACAAGGAAGAGACTGGAATGCATAGCCAGGGACAGCAAGAGGCAATGGCAAATTTTTGCTAGAGCAAACAGCAGTTAGTTTGGCTTGCAAGCCACTGAAATTGCAGCCCATACTTCATCTGAAGACAGTCAACAATTAAACTGTGAGTCCTACATGTCCTGTATATCACTGCACTGACTAGGGTAACATGTGAATAGGTCAGAAACAAAATATTGACTTGTAACAATCAAAAGTGGAAGACGACAAGAAAACCTGGGAAACAATCATAGCAGAAACAAAGCTTTTGGAAATCTGCTCAGGCTGGAAAGGCATATAAAGCATTTAAGATAAAACCTGTTGTTTCCTAAACAAAAACTATGCTTTTTCTGGCACCAGTCTCATCTTCTGTTGGAAATTGTTTGGGAATATGCCAAACATCAGCTATATGACCAGGCTAAAGGTAATAAACCATAATGCAATTTGAACAGTATTGATCAAAATACCTATTCAGTGTGATCATTTAACTGTGTTGTTTTCATTAAATTAAGTCTTTCAAGGCACTTAAAACATCCTTGTGCTAAGGGCGGGCATGGCTTCCTTACAGTGTGTACATGAGGTTGGACAGGTGCAATCCTTTTCCTACATGCTGGAGAGAACCTGTCCTTTACCTCTCATATCTGCACTGACCAAATGGTTTATCACCTCTGAACTTCTGAACCTCCCTCACACAACACCTCCCATAACCCTGCAATGACAGTGCCATGCTGGGATGCTCTGGTTGCATACTACAAATGGAGTCCATGTTCAATCTCTGGTTTTGAATTGCTTGTGAATTGCTGGTTATAATGAGGCTTGCTTAAACATTGTTCCCTGGTGGCATAGATGCAACACAGATTTCCTTCAAAGAAAGGATGTGGTCGATCAGCTCACTTCTTTTTTACTGTGGTCAGGATCACTTCTTTATAAGGGCTTGAAGTGATAAAAAAAAAGATAAAGGAAGAAAGAAGCATATATATATTTATATATATTAATCTATCTATAGATAAACAAACAGATAGATATAGAAGATACAGATAATCTACAGAAACAGATTAACTGTAATCAACTTATATATTACTGTTCTGTACATACAAAATCATACACCTGTATGAACTTGAGTAGAATTTATGATGATGTTTTCTTTTCTAGGCCAATGGAAAAGAAGATGGAAACCAAACCAAATCCCCAAATAACCATTTAAACCCTACTCCTCTAATTACCAAACAACTTTACCTCAGTAGCAAAATCAATACACTTCAACTAAATACCAATATTTTTATTAGCAATTTTGTTGAACAAAGCAAACCACTTTGCACTGATGATCTAAGAATAGCTGGAAAGGGCAAATGAAACAAAAATATCAGAACCACAAAAGGCTTTTACTTTTTTAAGATTAAAGTAAAGAAAGCTTTTTCTACATGGCTTCAGATAATGTGCTTTGCAGAGTCAGACTTGCCCTTTCAGACTTTATCATTAATTATTCAACAGAGCAGTAAAGAAAGCTCCAAGCTTCAAGCAATATGATAATCTGCTATTTATGCAAAATTCAGAATCCAGGGTTGGTTGTGATCCCTTTTACAAGCAGTAGCAGCCCAGTTGTCAGGATTCATTTCTAGACTCACACAACATTTAGCAAAAGCTAGATAGCTGCTCAAGTAGTGAAGCAGAACTGATCAGGCATGATACCCTGACCATTTTGCAGGGAAGTATTCCTAATAAATTTGTCAGTCCTTTCTTTTGACAAAATCCATACTCTTACTCTTCCAGAGCTGTAGACATTTGTTGTGAAAAAGTCTTTGTCCACATATTGTTGATTTAGAAATATTCAGTCTTTAGTAGTTCAGTTTGCATGACAACTTTGGCACAAGTCCAAATGCTGAACTTTCTGTGTCAATAGCAGGCATCTCACAAGTCTCCCTAGAAAGGCAACTGCTGAGAGAACAGGGTGGAAAGAATGAAATTTTGAAAAAATAAAGAACAGGTCTGGAAATGGGAACCACTGTGCGGGTGGGCCTCCGGGCCTCCAAGCGCTGTCAACAGACATGTTGTAAGAAATAATATTGCCTGCCAGGATTGCATGTTTTCTGTCCTGAAACCACATAATCTTAAAAGTTATTTTCCACACTATAGTCTTGCCTAATCTCATCCACTACTTACTAATTTTACTAGTTGTTGGTAGTTTCATTAGACAAGTTTTTTTCAGTTGGCCAACTACCCTGAAAGATGACTGAGCAAAGACATTAACATTCCACATAATCAAAAGCATATATTAGACTACTGTTTTTCAGGACTTATTTCTATAATTTAAAAAGTATTTTTAAAGTATTAATTCCCTCAAGTGTTAAAATCTGCTGGATTGAAGAAGTAGCAAGGAGTTCTAAATTTTAAAATTTTCACTTTTGCAAAAGTTTCAACTAACATTGATAAAATTAATTTGGAGTTTATAGGTGCAGAAGTTTATGTTTGAAAAACACCATTTATATTTTCAATTATAAAAATCACATTAGAAACTAGACAAGAACATGTTTATTCATTATCATTTAATATTTTCCTCTTACAGTATCACACAAAGCAACTATGATACTCCCTTTGTATGCAGACAATTATACAATAATAAAATTCAGCTAAGTAGCTATTTTCATAGTCATGTCTGAAAGGTTTGGTTTTTTTCTATTAACTTCCTTCACATTTAATTGCCTTACAAAGTGTCCAAGACAAAATAATTTCCGAATTTCTCCTTACAAGTTATCTCAAGAGAAAATAATTCCTGAAATTCTCCTGCAGGAGCAGCAGTTGCATCCAGCAGGCACACCAAGTCATCAAGGAACTGCAAAATCATACAAATGCTTTTAAGACAGGAAGGATTCAGTTTGAATTTGATTTGTGCCCACTGAAGTCTTGCTTTAGAGTTTTACATCAGCAGGCAAACGTAATTCAGTGTTTCCATTTATTAATAAAAACTCTGCATGTTTTAATGAACTAATTTTTCAAAAAGAAAGCAGATTATTAAATTAAATCGTCTTTGCCAAGTAAGAATAAAAAGTCTTATAGTGAGTGGGATGACTTTTACCATGGAAACTAAAGCTTGGATTTATCGAATACATCAAAGCACACATTTGATAAATTGGATTGAAACCAGGCACTGATTTCCCATAGAAAATTAAGGGGCAAGTAAGATGGGAAAGCAAAAAAGTTAGACAGGTATAACCTCATGAATATTTGTGTCTGGTACCTGCTGTATATCATGTGATTTTTTTGCAGCAGCTGTCTTTCTATAAAATCTCAACATCCGGATCACAGTCTTGCTAAAGGTGACATATAAAAATAGACTTTTGCTTATAACTGGTGGCATTGAATGCATAGGGGTTTTTTTTGGGGATAGGTGTTGGAAAGATTTCATCTACCTTATTTGTCAGAATGGTATAGTTCTTAAAGGAAAGAAACTTCAGAATATTACTGGGTCAATATTTCTAGGTATTGTGCATGCAACCTCTATAGATTTTAGAAAAGATGCGTTTGTTTCACTTCTAGAAGTCACATCTTTTTGATTCTTGGACCATCAGTCTTCTTTTCCTTTCAATTTCTAGGCATAAAGAATAGTTAAATTTGGGAAGTTAAGATTTTCCTGCCTGAAAAACACAAATCTCATTAGAGATTAAATGGAGTGGAATGAAGGTTTAATTTTCATTTTCAGAAATCTTATTTTGACATTACACATTTTAAGTGGCACAATAGTGCCACAAGTTATAGCACAATTCTCACCTAGTGTTGGAGGTGGAGGTGAAGAAGAATTCTGAAAAAGAATCAGCTAGAAATGTCAAGATACCCCAACACCGAGTAAATATTGCAGAGTCAAGTAAGTATCAGGGTCTGTTTCATCATTATGTAGATAAAAAAAAAAATAAATAAAATTAACTGTAAGGAAACTAAATTAATCTTTATGTCAGTCTTCACTCTTAATGGTAAGGAAATTCCTGTTTAGAAGTCATTTTTCACAGTCAACCAAGGTGAAACATGAACAAAGATATAAGTATCTATGCAAGACTTTTTAGCTGAGCACAGTAAGCAAAATAGTAGTAAATCACTAGGGCCTGATGGCACTCATCCACTCAGAGCACTGAAGCTATTAAATAGCAAAGTAACTAAAGAAAACTATAAATAAAGCAACTGGAAAAGCTGGAATGTGGCCAGTGCTGTGTTCATATCTTTTTAAGTAAGAAGTTAGATATGATTGGATAATTGTAAGACAAGAAATTTTGTTAAAGTTTTGAGGAAATAGCTCTGAGTAGATCCCAGCTCTTATTGTGGCCAGTGCACTTTGCTGAGGGATCTACACTGACACATTTCTCAACTCTACTCTGAATCAACCTGGTAGACCTAATACACTGATGTGAGATGTGTGCATTGAATGATGTGAGGTAAAAGCAGTTTTCAGACCTTGTTTGTAAAGGAAAGTGGCCGGGCTTTTTTTAACAGGAATCCTTTCAAGACTCTCTGCTTTTCTTTACATGTAGCTCCCTTAGTGCTAAACAACTGGTCAGGCCTAGGCCCTGTCTGAAGTGGTATGCCATGGCAGAAGAAACTTTAGGATTGGTCTGCCTCTTTTGCTACAGGGAATTTTGAACTGAAATAGTTCAAAGGCTTCAAAGAAGTTGGCATCAGATCATGCAGGTGTTCCTGGTTCCTTGAAGTTGCAGTGAAGGACTGTAGTGGTCTCTGGAGCAGAGCAGATTGGGGGCATGCAGCCACTTCTGATTACCTCTGTTGTGTCCTGCCATGTCTATGCATAAAACCTGATCCCAAATGAATAAACAAAAATGACAGACCTGCAAAACCCCCAGTTTCTCTGAGGTACTTAAAACTTGGCAATGGCTTACTGATATCACTTGCCACTGATGTCACTCTACAGACAACCTTGACATGGTTGTGTCATTGAGGGTAGGAATCCTGAAGTTAGAGGCTGTGGCTTGTCACAGCTTGAAATTTAATTTACATAGCCCTGACAAAGGGTCACCCACTGGTAGCTTGGGACATCTAAAGAAACCAGGGCTCTGAGACATTCCAGTGCTGCTACCTTGCCTGAGCCCAATCCTAAATAAGAAGAACTGTAGTCCTGACTTTTCTAACATTTAATGCACATCTGAATGTGACTCATTTCCTGGATCAAATAAAGACTGACTGACAAAGAGACCTAGGGGTTTTAGGACAACAGGGATAAGAACTCTTTGTCACCAAGTGGGTTAAACCAGACTGTTTATGTAGGACTTGCCAGGATAGAAAAATTAGAAGCATGGAAATGAAAGAAAGCAGAGGGACTGGAGAGCAGGGATTTGTCTCTCTAGTTCACTGAATGTGAAAGCAGAATGATCGCATCCTTTCTTCTTGTTACTGTTTCACTCCTTCCTCTGCTCCTCTACCTCCAAGAAAACTTTCACTGAAATAAATGGCAGCATAGCTCTAGGTATCATATACCAGAAGGACTGCAAACTTAGGATTTCATATCTCATTCTTTATTTATGCATGTGTTTTTAGATAAAAGCTGAGAAAACCACATGTGAAATATTAGCGTTGAAACTGAAATTGTGTCACTTGTTCCTTAATTGCATTAATGCAAGAACATTCTCCTACTTATTTCAGTTTTCCTTTTTTTAATTCAGTCTTTCCAAGTTAAAGGAGTTGCCTTAATCAGAGTGCATTTTTCCTAATATTGTCATTTGCTAATATTGTCATTGCTCTATTGTCATTATCATCTTGTTGTGTTTTTAATCTATAAAATATTTTCAAAGTATTTGTAAGGTTTCCTTGTCAGTCCAGATTTGTCTCAGCACAATTAGGAATTAACTTTCCATTGCCATCATTTGAGTCAAACTATTCCACAGTTTCCCTGGTTCTAAGGAGCCTCCTGTGACTGTCATGCTATTGATCGAAACTTTTATTAGCTTAGATCTAAATAGCTATGGCAAAAAAATCAATAGGACAGGATCATTTTTTTGGAGCTTTTTCAGTTAAGAGTGAGAAATTAGATATTATCTGAAAGATGGCTCAAAAAGTTTCTCTGAATATACAGGTAGGATTTTTGTTAATGAATGAACAATTTCATCTCTCTCTTCCTGAAAAACAAATAATGTAGCTAGGTGTCCTTTCCTGTAGTTTCTCATGAAGGTATGTTTCATTACTGTATTTTTCCTTTTGCGATTCCCATATATTCCTCAGGGCTCTCTATTTACTTTTAACATCCTGAGCCCTGAACACAGGTCTACAGTATTTCTGCTGTGGACAGATGCAAGCCTGCTCTGAGACACAGTCTTAGAGGCAATATGAGGTTACCTTGCTTAAACTTTGAGTTGATACAAACTCATTCTGTCCATTTTAAGTTGTAGTAGGAGACTGACTCAGCCAATTAGGCTTGATGAAAGCCTGCTTAGTGCCTAGTTACTGTAGGTTCATGTTTTTTGAAATATTATGATTACCAGCACTTTTTCATGTGCAGGAGTAGGAGATCTGGAGAAGTATACATATGTACTGTGGTTTTCCTGAAGCAGTAGCAACAGCATCTACTAATTCTGACACCCAGAGGTTCAACATTTAGTTTCCATCTTGTTATACTAAATTTTTTAAGGTATTTTTAAGTCACAGTATAAAACACTTCTGATCACTTTCAGAAAGAAAATTGTTGGGTAAATGAAACCTTTCTTGCAGGATTCTTTTTAACCATTATCTGTGATTTGATATTGCACTACAAGTCTTTGTAAATCATGTATGTATCCATCTTCCCATCTCTTAGGGCCTTCTTCTTCCCAAAGGAGTATAAAGCATATTAAATATTTCCTGAAAAGAAATACCTTCAAAATTTTGTCTTTTGTGCTACTGGTTAAGTATCGACAACATATAAACTTTCAAAACAACTTACTTTGTATTTATGAATAAAACAGAATGAATTAATCTGCAGGATGTCATTGACTTTTATTATATGAAAAACTACACTCAATACTAGAAATGATTAAAGCTAAAACACCAGCCAAAACCTGCTTTCTTATCCCCTTGTAGATGACTTTATCTTAGATAGACTTTCCAAATCCAGATAAATATCTCACACTAACAGAAGAATATGCAACAAGAGCCCTGTTTATGTTCTACTTATCTATGGGTTCATCTGGGGAAGAAGGACAAAGTAACAAACAGAAACAAACCACAAAGCATCTAACAGAAAACAAAAGAAAAGAACAAAAAGAAAGGAAATAGACCTGTTAAAGTATCTGCATAAGTATAAGAAAGGGCAAGGGAAACCGAAAAATCCATTTTCAAATGGATTAAAACAAGATTAAAGCAATTAAACCAAGAAGATTAAAGGAGACATGAAATCAACAAAAGAGGTTGAAAAGATAAGAGCAGAATGTGCAAAACAGGGGGAAGGAAGTGCAGCAGCTGCCTGAAAGAAGCAGCACTCTTTAAACTGATTCTAGCAAGAGTCTAAGAAACCAAAGTAGTCACATTGTGTGGCTTCTAGGAACACGGCCATACAAACTGACAGTCTGTGGCTTGTAGGAAGATAACCGTGTAGGGTCTGACAATTTGGTTTAGTAAATTGCTTGCATTACCCAACTGAAACAGCTTTTTACTACTAAGGGAGAATGTCCTCGGTCTCTAAGAATCTCAGTGGTATCCAAATCTGCAGTCTCCTTTCAAAGACCGAGGTGTATTTGAAGTTTGGCATTTTGCAATTCAGAACAGACTCCATATGCATTCATAGAACTTTTGCTTAGAAAATTCCCTGGCAACAAATGCATGTGGCATCTTAACAACTTCCTGCAGGTAATGAAAGTTGTTGGGTCACGTAGCAATATTATCCCTAGGGAGGATGGACTCAAAACTTGTATTAACACATTAAAAGTTCCCACAAGATGCCTGTCTTCTGTTACTATGAAACCTACTGGCTAAAGCTAAAGAAGGTATCTTTCCTCTTCATTCCCAACACATCTAGTAAAAGATGCCCATACGTGCCTCTAGTTTTCTTAAACTGAATAATCTGAGCTTTCTCTCTAACATCATTAAATGCAGGTGTGAGCAGACTTTCAACCCCAAAGTTAGGTTGATTCTCACATATTCTCAAAGCGCAGTGGAATGGAAGTTAAGCTTATAAATGTCTGAATGTAAGTCCAAACTGTTATGGTTTACAGGACCGGGTTGAGATTGCTGCACCTCTGCCAGCAGATATTTTCCCTTGGTTAAACAAAATGAGCTATAGCCAAAAAGTTGAATGAATATGTGAATGTGGGGGTTTGGGCATATTCTTTATCTTACATGCTGTGGCTACACTTGTTAACAACAACAAAAAAAGGTAAAGGCACAGGAACAGGCATTGACATGCAGCTTTTAAATCCGGAGCACGGTCCCTGGCATAATTCTGACCACTGTCAAGGAGTATTTTCACAGGCAGTACCCAAGCACAATTTGGAGGTTAGTATCAGCTAGAAACCATTGCTGGTGGGCCATTCGAATGAAGTCTTTCTGGTTTGAGAAGTAGAAGAGATTAACTGTAGGGGCATGAACTGTGCTGAGCCAGAGATGAGTCCCTGCCTTGTATTATTTACTGTTCTACAGAGGTAACCATAGCAGTCATAGTGGTTACAGGGTTATGCAAACTTCTCATATTAAAGAAAGGCTCCACATAAAACATTTTACTTGTGGTTAGATAATCTATTTGCAATTATTCACCCGTGGAAAGACCCTTGTAAGCAGCATTTATTTTTGCAGCTAAACCTGGGATGAACACAAAATCACATAAAATAAAGACAAAATACTTTTCCTTTCAGCTGCCATTAAAAATTTGGAAGACCTGGCCCTGCCCTCTGCACTGTGCTGCAGATATTCTGTTCCAGGATTGTGTGACTACTAACAAGATATTTAAGGTCATATCTCCTAGCTCTGTTTACTATGGCTGCTTTTCTTTCCCTGATTGCTTCAAATGACTACTTTTGCTAAAAAATAATCCCCCTCTCACTGACAATCATACTGCAGAGAATCTTTTAAGTGGTAAGAGGCAAATCTCAGTAGTGAGTCAGCCAATCAGTCAATCAAGAAAATAGTGAAGATTGGCCATGCAGCAATTTCATACATACATATTCCCCCATGCATTGCCCATCAGTGTCAAATTCAAAATGCAGGTGCATAAATACTCTTTGATGGCTGCAGAGATAGTCATCATTACATACTTCAACCAGTTGATAGGTATTCTCAGTAGTGTGACTCACTGTTCAGATTTCCTTCTCACCAGGGGAAGTATTTTGTTTTCAGACTTTTTTCTTTTCTTTGAAGACCAATATTTTTGAAAGAAAATGAGAAAGATGGATGAATGTCATGGGAATTCTGGCCTACTGGAATGACAAACTAATTTAAATATCCTCTTTTTAATTTCCTTTTCCTTCTTACCTTCTTAGTCATATGTTGCTCATGTCTTCTCCATGGACTGAGGCTTTAATTGTAACCCACTTTTAGTGACTGACAGTTGACATTCAGTGTGACTATGCAAATGCTCATGATCTCCAATGTTAAGCTCCTCACCTAGATAATTATATCAGAAGTCTTGATTTCCTAGACTTCATGAGGAGATGGACTTTTCCAAAAGTCAACTCAAGGCCAACATATCTGGCTGCTTTTCTGAAGAGCTGTGTGGAAGTGCCTGTTTCTCTGTGTTGTCTGTGGCCTTTTCTAAAGAGACTGATTTCATAATTTAGCCGTGTAATTTATGTGTCTGAAATTAAGTATGTGAATGCATCTTTTTTAGTGTTCCAAAACTGTTGAAACCAGTCTAAGCTGGTGTTGTGACCTTGCCCCCTGAACACAGTCACTTGTCCTTTCTTTCCTGGTCTTCCTCGATAATGGAAGACAGTTGCAACTGGGGTTTCAGCACCATTTCAGGGAGCTAGTATCATGTAAACTGCCTTTGTGAAAACAGCCTGTTTCATCTCCATGGACTATCTCATTTCAACTGTGGAGCAGTTGTCAATGCAGAGAGAAAGAATGAAATGGGAAAAAGTATGGGACTCTAGTCTAAATCAGAAGTGATTTAGATCTGCTTATAAATTGTTTTGAAACAGCATCGTGAAGTCAAAATCCAGAATAAAAATCTAATATAGTCAAGATCTGAGATACAGCATAAATCCATAATTCACCTGGTTTCCTGAATAGATTTGCAATGCTGACTGAGACAGCTATGCTTCCTGGGAAAACATGCCAGTCCCCTACATTATAAGTGTCAATTGGGCCCCACCAGAGAATAGAAGAAATTAATGAATCCAGGTCTTTAGCAGCTGCTGGATATTGCAGTGCAACATGCCCCATAGTATCTTGGAAAGAAGTAACCACCATCTCTGCTTTTGGAGCTGGGCCATGTTGTGTCCTGTGGCAGAAAATTCTTGGGCGCAGACAAAAAAAAATGGGTCCAGGAAGGAGCTATGTTTCTGAACGTATCTCCATGCACAGACTCAGGTTTCTCTGTGTTAGCTCTGTGACTGGCTACATGAAGCTATTCTGATCCATAGAGGATTTGCTGTGGCACTATGCCTGACCTGGTAAGCCCATGGCTTGTTAGCTTTGGCACAGTACCAGCCCAGTGTGGCTCAGCAGTTTCTAGTTCTGACCAGCTGAGTATGAGAGGAACAATAGTAGGTCTGTCTGAACATGTCCATGTACGTTAGGTGTCATGGCATTTGATTAAGTGGTGAAAGTTCTTCAATGCTCCTCTTTGGACTATATTTAAGTGTGAACATCAGACAGTTACAGAGGCAACTAAGGAAGGTGGGACCAAAACCCAGGGGCTCCTCTTTCCAGTTGAAAACTTGACTTTCCTTTCTACTTCTCAACAGTCTTAGCCTAATTAGGTAGTCTAACCCGGGAACCTGATGAAAGAAAAAAATGGAGAACTGCCTCAGTCCTGTAAATGAAGCCACTATATAGCAGGAATTCAAGAGCAGTCGAGAAAAGCTTCAGAGTATCAAGTGTAGGAGACAAAGAGATGACTCAGTTCCTTTCCAATTCACTTTTGATTGTTGTTTTTGTGTCTTTATGAGACTCTATAATTCTCATCTCAACAGAAAATAATGTTCTTTGCCCTGTGGAGCATGTAGTTTCCTGAACTATAAGGCATGCAAGTTCAAATACAGTGGCTAAGGCTTAGAGCGCATAACACTAGGTCTTCCACTTCCTAGCTAATCATGGGTACTGCCCTTATATCCATATGATGCCTTTCATATTAACTGCAGAACCCAACAAGTCTGTGATGCCTTTAGGATGTAGATTGTTGTCGGCCTAAATCTGTATCACAGGAGAACAGACACCAGCAACCTATTTCTCCAGAAAAGACATTTTTCAATTTCATTTTACACCTAAAATTGGATTCTTTCAGAAGCTACAGGTTAAGTGATAAGATAACCATTGACTTTAGGAACCTGAAGCTTTGCACAAAGTTTGAAATCCAGAGAACTGCTACTAGGGATTTTAAGGGCTTTGAGACACTTAAATATCCAAGACAGACAATGCAAGCTTTAGCCTCATCATTAACTAAGAAGAGAGATTTTCTTCACCAGTTTTTCTTCATGCATTTTGCATCCCACAAGTTGCACAGGTCTCTCTCTTTCATAAGTGGGGGAAGGTGACACTTGCTTTGCAGCACTTTGAAAACCTCTCAACCTGGTACTTACAGGCATTCTTCTTGAAATAGCACTTTCTTCTGATTTACAATAGAGAAGTAGTTTTCCATTTTCTAGGTAGATACCTACCGAATCAGGCTGGTATTACATGGCCCCTGCGCTTTGAGCTGGACACAGTGCAATTTTTGACAGAGTCTCAGGAGGGTGTTTAGTGAACACAGGCACAGAACTGCCAAGCTTCAGTATCAAAAACAACCAAAGGTGAGAGACAGAGATGGGATGCCAATCCAACTGCTGCACTCCTGGACATGTACAAAAATATATCTGTAGGCATTTGAAAAAATTCTTGCCAGGAAACATCAGCAGCCAGGGCTTTTAAGCTGGGGTGAGGGGGATTTTTTGGACAGCTTTTCTGATCTGAGGTTCTTATATTCCATTTAATGTGTTTATGAAGTATTTTCATGGTCACCTTCAGGTCTTGTGAAAAATCTACTTCAACTTTTGGCTCCTTTGCTGAAAGTAAGAATGACTTTTTTTTTTTTTTTTTTTTTCATCTTGGCATACCCCAATATTTTGCTTTTCAATGAGATACATACTTTGTGCTGGTAATGTTTTGGCTTATTTTCTCATATGTAAAATACCATTATTAACTACATTCTTTTTATTTTAGAACTTTCGTAAGTGAAAATTCATTATATATGCATTCCATTTAAAAGTCTCTAGTTTTGATCGTTTTATTCTATACTGTTTGTTGGTCCAAATGGTTAGGTTACTTGGAGACACCAAAATGAAAACTGTGGAGGTTTATCTTCCTCTTAATCATTTAGGTACACACTGAATGCATCAGGCTCATTTCTTTCCCTCTTGTTTATATTCCATGAACTTTGAAAAAACTTTTTAAAAAACCCACAAAAGTATCTAACATTGCCAGCACATTGTAGACAATTTCTTTTTTCCACTGTTGTGGTGGTTTGGCCCTGGCTAGAGGTCAAATGCCCACCAAGCTGCTTGCTCGCTCCCCTCTTCAGATGAAAAAAGGAGAAAATACATATATCAGGAGGCTTAGGATTCAAGATAAGGACAGAAGGATCACTTTCCAATTAGTGCAATGGGCAAAACAGACTCAACACAGAATAGAGAAGTGATTTATTACTACTACAACTACACACCCAGTGAACCAGTCAGGCAATGAGAAGTGTGGCCAGGTCTTAAAGCACCTTACCCCCACCCCTCCCTTCTTAACAGACTTAAACTTCATCACGATTTTACTCTCTTCTTCCCCCGCATCGCGGCATGGGGAGGGGCGGGGAATGGGGAATGGGGGTTTTCAGTCCGTTCCTCCTGAGTTGTCCTCCTTCTTAGCTGGGGGGGGGGAGAGGAGGGGGAGCATTCCACACACACACACACACACACACACACACACACACACACACCTTTCCCCTGCAGCACCATGGGGTCCCACCCATGAGCGACAGTCTTCCACGAGCTTCTCCTGCGTCAGTCCCCTTTACTGGGGATTCATCTCCTCACCACGTGCCTCAGCATGGCTCCCTTCCATGGGGTGCTGACCTTCCAGCCCAGACTGCTCCGGCCTGGTCCCCCACAGAGTGACAAGTCCCCTGGCAAACCTGCTGTGGCGTGGATCAATCTCTTCACAGGCCATAGATGTCTTGGCTTCCCGTCCTTATCCATGGGCTGTGAGGGACACCTGCTCTACCATGGTCTTCTCCACGGACTGCAGGGGAATCTCTTCCTCTGGCACCCAGAGTGCCTCATTCTTCCCTTCCCCCTCCTTCAGGCCCGGCCTTGGTGTCAGTGCAGCTTGTTACATCTTCTCATTCCCTTCTCCCGTGGCAAAATGCGTCTGCATTTTTTTTTTCCTATATGTGATTCACAGACGTGCTGTGATGATCTCCAATTGGCTCAGCCCTGGTCAGCAGCAACTTTGGCCTTGAATTTGCCAGTGTTTACTTTCTGGGGCCTGCAGAAAGCTTTTAGCTGCTGCTTGCAGAAACCATCTCGGCAGCACAGCTACACAAAGCTGCAACAACTCTCTTGATACTGTTGCAGCCTATATTTCAGTTTGCCTTTCTAAATTTTTATTATTTCAGTTCTAAGAACTACTTTCCTCTGAGTAGTTAAAATATTAGAGTATTAGTATTTCTATGTATTTGAAGGGGTTATTTTCTCTTATTTTAACCAGTAGCTTAGCTGGGGTACAAATTAGGAAATACTAACTACATAGCAAGTAGACTACAGATTTTTTTTACAGGTTATGAAAATTCTGTGACCTTGCCCTTGTTAAAAAAAAAAAAAAGCAAAAAAAAAAACCTAGTAAAAAAGCAAGTTCTGATTGCATGTTTACAAACTTTAGCATATCTAAGCTTTGCAGTGATTTACTGTAAGCCTTTATATTATCTATCAGTTTGAATAGGGATAGAGGCCACTATTTGAAGGCCTGATTTCAAGGAAAATTGCAGTGGAGAATCTACTTTATTAAGCTTTTAGTATTTTGTTTGCAAAACCTTACCTTCTTTAAGTCTGTTCATTTGTTGAACCACAGACAGACTTTTTATTTCCTATACAGAAATATAATTGATTCTACTCCATAACCATGTTGGAGATATATTAACTGAACACTTTGTCTGAAATGAGCAGTTGTATGGATACTATGAAGAGTAACTTGGAGTTACTTGCTACCAAATGTTAAGGCCTCTGGCCCCATTCCAGCACACAAGGAGTCCCATTACCTTTCAGCCCTGTTCTCTAGCTACTCCCATTTAAGTCAGACAGTGTTCAAACTTAATAAAAACACATCATAAAACAGACTAAAGAGTTTCCATACCATTTCTTATAAACCACAGGATTTAATTAAGAAAATTCTATTCCTCTTTAATCTGAAATTATGTTAACTGTTGTAGTATATACCTCAACAGAACGTAACTGCAAAACAATTATTTTGCACTTATGATCTGAACTTTTCCAAGAAAGTTCAAAAGTCATTGCATGCTGTGATAAGTTAAATGTTGCCCAGCAACATAATTTCTCTAGTATCATTACTTGAACAGGTAAAAAAAAGTAAATAGGTGGCCTTTATAGAAAGAAATCCAAAAAAAGGTGGTGTTTTGTTTGGTTGGTTTTGGCTTTTATTTTTTGCTTTGGGATTTTATGAGATTTGTTCTGAAGGGCTATGGACTTAGCAAAGATGAAACAATTGGAGAGGAAATGTTCTTTGTTTCAGTGATTCTGAACTCAGGCACTTCATGTTTCAAGAACTAACAAAATAAAGATAATTAGAAAAATCAATGGTATGATATTTGAATGACTGGGAGATAAATTTTAACCACATCATGTACTCTTTTGTCTTACTGTTAATTTTCATTAACATTAAGGTATATATTTATGCATTCACATTTTGTGAATATAATGTCTTTCCATTAAATCTGTCTGATCTGACAATATGCCTTGAAGAAATTTTCTAACTACAGAAAACAAAACAAAAACCACAAAAGCCAAAATATCAGTCTGCATACTTTTACGTTCTGAAACGAAATACACAGCCTGACTTTTTCTACTTATATGGAAGAAGACTAGGTGAGAGGTTTCTAGAGGTGAGCATACATATATTGATATACAACTATATACACATCTAAAATCAAGAAATATACACTCAAGACATACAAAAGCACAGAGCTCATAAAAACACCCAAAACTCCACGATCAAACAAAAAAACCCAAACCCAAACCAAACCACAAAAAACAGTGAATAAATTAACTACCTGCATTTCTCTTCTAGCAACTTGCTATATGTGTATGATTAAAACTGTTTTAAAATTTATTGAAGGAACAGAAGATGCACTCAGTTTTCACTAGGTTTGTGGACTTTGAATTATCTCACAAATTCATGTGGTAAAACGTTACTGTTTATTCCATATTCTTATGTTTATATTCTGAAAACAATAACTTTTTAAGAAAGCTGTTTGTTCTGCATACCAGTAGGAAGAAAAGTGATAAAATTGTCAAGAGGCCTTTTCTTTAAGGAACAGGAATGCATTTGTGGAAAATGCTAGGAGTCTTTTTTTAAAAGTTTGGGATTGCTTACCAAAAAGCCCATATAAATAAAATTTATGTAGCATATCTTTACTCATGCCAAGGCCCCTGAGTCTGCTGAAGCTGAAATCCTTCACAAGTTTTCTGGAACTCGCTTTTTCACTCAAACAGTAAATGTTGTTTAGCTTGGTGCTTAATCTAGTTAAATAATGAGGGATTTCACGCACTTAGCTATCACATCCAAAACCAACTTTCTCATACAGTTGGAACACAAACATTGGCTATTTTAGCTGTCCTGAACTTGGTATGTGTTATATGGAATGCAATCACACTTTGTCTGTGAGGGTTGGCTTGAGAAATTTATCTTTTCCCATGTTAATCTTGCTAGTGATCCTATTATATTGTATAAGCAGGATATTGAACTAAAAGAGAGACCCTACCACAACCCCTAGATTCTAATTTGCTTGGAATAGAATCAATGCATACTCTTTTTGGAAAGCTCCCTTGTGAACACCTGCTGCATTTATTAAAAAGAAGAAAATAAAAAAAATTACAAATAATGGTAGTATTACTTGCAAACACATGTAATAGTGGTATTATTGTAGCTCTGACTGCCTAAGGATAAAATCATAGAATCACAGAATCATAGAATCGTAGAATCATAGGAGTTGGAAAGGACCTCAAGAGTTCATCGGGTCCAGCTCACCTGCCAAAGCAGCTCCCTGGCTCATACTGCACAGATAGGTGTCCAGACGGGTCTTGAATATCTGCAGAGAAGGATACTCCACCACCTCCCTGGGCAGCCTATTCCAGTGCTCTGTCAACCTCAAATGGAGACAGTTTGTTGAGAGATTTTATGTCTTTTACTAAATCAACTGATATAGTTGAAAAAGAGACAAGTTATTAGGCCTACAAGCCATTCTGCAAATTAAAATACTCCAAAAAATAAGAAATCAGTCAGTAACAATATCCTAAATTAAGTGTATGTTAAGAAAAAACACCTTTATTACCCTTATGAAAATTTCAGGCATTACAAATAATTAAAGCTTAATTCTACTTCATAACATATTAATAATGTGATATATTAGATGCATTTCTAAATGTATGAGATTGTGTAAGATGACACACAGACAGTAGTGCCTATCAGCCTCCTCTTCCACCCCAGGTCCCCACCCAACCCTACTAATATTTCCCAGTTCCCTCAGTTCCCAGTCCATGACCTTGCTGGGCACATATGGGGATGGAGGACTTCTCTTGCAGTTACGGCTGAGCCGTGGCAGCTTCTATCTTCTGTCTTATTGTCTTAAGGCTGCAAAGTGATGCCAGTTTGGGGGGCAGAAGGTTCATTAGAAGGGCAAGCAGGCTGGTGAAGGGGCTGGATGGCAAATCATATGAGGAGCGGTTGAGGGAGCTAGGGTTGTTTAGTCTGGAGAAGAGGAGGCTGAGGGGAGACCTTATTACTGCCTATAATTATCTGAAAGGAGGTTTTAGAGTGGTGGGTGATGGTCTTTTCATCCAGGTGACAGGAGATAAGACAAGGTGAAATGGCACAAAGCTGCACCAGGGCAGGTTCAGATTAGATGTTAGGAAGAAGTTCTTCATTGAAAGAGTTGTTGGAGCCTGGAACAGGAAGGTGGTTGAGTCACCATCCCTGGATGTGTTTAAAAGATGGGTAGATGAGGTACTTAGGGATATGGTTAGGACAGGAATGGTTTGACTCGATGATCTTAAAGGTCTTTTCAAACCTTGTGATTCTGTGATTCTGTGATTAGTAATTTTGTTTAAATACTTGAAGGCCACAACCCGTTTTGGATTTGCTATAGCAGTGAAAGCTTTGATGGGTAGATGTGTTTTCTGAGAACAAGAAGAAATTTGACATAATCTGTGGTGACTTTGTACCTCTTTGTCAACTGTGGACTGAAACAAGCAATTTTTGAACAAATGTGGTTTGGCAGTGTATGAATAACGCTAGCACATTTTGATAATTCCAGACTGAAATAATAAAAGATAAAATTGTAAATTGACAGGTACTGGAAATGTCTTTTTTTCATATATAGATTAAAACAAATAGCAGAATAATTAGGAGTAGGCATTTGGAGGCAATCTGCAGCTGACATGGCTGGTGTCATTGTTTTCCTCTCAGGAAAGATTTGATGAAGAAAATAATGTCTTAAATAAGTTACATATTTTAGCTTCTGCAACTATGAATTTTATACAGAACCAAAGTGTTGTCATCATTGGTTTATACACCATTGTGCTGGAAGGTTCTTAACCATGCTTTTAGGGTCAGTAGATGGGAAACATCACATGTTTCAGTAGAAAGCTTCATTTCCTTCAGGCAGGGTAGGGGCAGTGCTGATGACTATATCATAAAATACCAATACATAAGCCATTTGCCACTGCCTTCATTGTCATCTGTGAAAGATTCCTCTATGTCATACCCATGTACCCTTTTTCCCTCTTCTCCCTTTCTAGTGTTAGGTCTTGACATCCTCTGGGACCCCTACCTACACCCTAAGGCCCAGCACTCTTTCTAAAACCTTTGCCCTCAGTCCCTGTCTGAATTTAGCTGTAGGATTATCTGAAGAAGCTGGCAGCCCATGGCTTGGACAGGTACACTTTTTGCTGGGCTAAAAACTGACTAGATGTCCAGGCATAGAGAGTGGTGGCGAATGGAGTTAAATCCAACTGGTGACTGGTCACAAGTGATGTTCTCCAGGGGTTGGGACTGGGGCCCATCCTCTTTAATACTTTTATTGATGATTTGGATGAGGGAATTGAGTGCACCCTCAGTAAGTTCACAGACAAAAACAAGTTGGGGGGAAGTGTCAATCTGCCAGAGTGTAGCAAGGCCCTCCAGTGGGACCAGAACAGATAGAATCAATGGGCAGAGGCCAATGGGATGAAGTTCAACATGGCAAAGTGTCTGGTCCTGCACTTTGGTCATAACAACCCCAGGCAAAGCTACAGGCTTGGGGCAGGGCGGCTGGAAAGCTGTACAGAGGAAAAGGCTTTGGGGGTGTTGTTTGACACCACCCTGAATATGAGCCAACAGTGTGCCCAGGTGGCCAAGAAGACCAAGGGCATCCTGGCTTGTATCAGGAATAGCATAGTCAGCAGGACCAGGGAGATGATCATTCCCCCCGTACTCCGCTCTGATGAGGCCTCACCTCAAATACTGTGTTCAGTTTTGGGCCCCTCACAACAAGAAAGACATTGAGGCCCTGGAGCATGTCCAGAGAAGGGCAATGCAGATGGTGACTTGAACTCAAGTCTTATAAAGAGTAGCTGAGAGAACTAGGACTGTTTAGCCTGGAGAAGAGGAGGCTCAAGGGAGACCTTATAGCTCTCTACAACTACCTGAAAGAAAGTTGTGGGGAACTGGGGGTCAGCCCCTTCTGACAGATAAGTAGCACTAGGACACGAGGGAATGGCTGCAAGTTGTGACAGGGGAGATTAAGGTTAGAGATTAGGAGAAATTTCTTCTCAGAAAGAGTAGTTAGGCATTAGAATGGGTTGCCTAGAGAGGTGGCAGAGTCACTGTCCCTTGGGGTGTTCAAGGAAAGGTTAGATGAGGTGCTTAAAGACATGGGTTAGTTAGTGGTATAGGTGGTGGTGTGATGGTTGGAATAGATGATCTTGGAGGTCTTTTCCAACCAATGATTCTCTGATTCTGTCTGGACATCAGACCCATCTTCTGGATGAACCTCTCATGTATCTTGTAGCTCTCTAGCCCTGTCTTTTTCTCTGCCTCCCTGTGACCCTGATGGAACATCCAGTTGGCCCCTGGCCCTGAATCAGCCCCTTGCCCTGTTGATGGACCAAGTCTGTTAGCTGCCCCCAGCTCTGCCCCCTTGCTCAGCCCCTGGGGTACGGTGCCCTGTCAGTGGTCCAACCCCAGCTCTTGGCTCCCTGTCCTTTGGGGAGCAGCTGGTCTTTACTTAGCCTTGACACCAAATGTGTTCCCTTCCCATTTATTTTAGCTCTTTAATGATCTATTTGGATTTATAATGAATACAAGGCTGTTCTGTGAAGAATTAAGAGAGGTGTGACACAAAGCTTGGAGTCATGCCATTGAAAACTTGATAGTACTTGAGAGAGTTTTGTTACAGTAGATAAGAAGTTAGAGTCTGTCTCAAACAGAAAGGCCAGGAATTGATTTACAGGAGAAAAAAATGCTGTGTATTCCCAGGCTAGAAAAGCTGCCATTTTACTTAAGATTTGAAAAGATGATAAATAACCCACGAGTTCAAGTGAACAAACTTAAAAATAAACAAAAAAGCTGCATATTTCTGAAATTAAATTACTTTATTTCAATTTTATTCAAGTTTATTTAGAAAAGACGTACGAAACATCTATGATATTGTAAATTCAAAGATAAGTGAAACAGATCTTTTTAGTGTTATTGATAAAACACTTAAGAACTTGTTCATGTATATTTATAATATAAATGTTAAATTTAAGATCTAAACATGAAACAAAATATTCCTAGACACTTTTACTAGTTTCTGAAACCTCTCTAGTAACTACAAGTAGAGCTACATTAAATAATATGGAACTACAGTGTGATAGTAATATCTTTATTAGTTACAGAAATAAAAGTGGTGATCACACATCTAGGACTTGACTGTCCAGACAGTGTTGAATAACTTCTGTTTATAGTGTAACATGTAATGTATACTTTTTGAACATGGTACACATGTATATTTAGGGAAAAGCATGTAGCTACTGAGTAAATCAATAAAGCGTATTAGGGAAGAAAATGTAATTCTGTTGACGATAAAAGCTCATAACTAGTCTCAGATGGCAAGATGTTAACAATAATGAAGAAAAGGCATGAATGTTCAAGAAATGTTAATTTTCTGTAATTAGGAAAAAGCAGAATGTTATATATGTATCAGATGAAGACAAAGAAATTCTTTTTCAAGCCGTTACTAGCCCCAGAACAGTAAAAATCTTCTTCTATAGATATACATATTTAACTGATTTTCTGAATTACATGAACAAAATAGTCCTGGAAGAGCTGACTGAATCTGGCCTGCCAATGCTTTTAATTTTCACAAACCAAGGAATGCCAAGGGGATTTTACAAAAGTAGAATAACTTGTGATGTGCCAGTAGTATAAAGAGCAGAGAAGGCAACTGTGGCAACCATAGTCCAGTTGGATTACGAGTATAAACATTGGTGGGGCAGCAGGGGGAAGAAAAACTGATAGAGAAGTGATTTAATTAGGCATCAAAGTAATCATAATTTCTAACCATCTGGTTTAGTAAAAATAGAACTTGTGAAAAACAAAATTCTGATCTTGTGGAATACTGTGAATACTGTGGAATACAGACTGTATTTCAGAAAATTTTTATATGCTAATATGTGTTCTTGATAAGTACATCCTAGAATCAGAACCTAAGACTTCTGATTCAAGCCACGTGGAATTTTCTAAAAATCGGTGGTTTATTTTCTGAAAAAAAACCCAACACTTATCAGTTTTTTCTTTACAAGGGAGCTAAAATTGCAAGGGTCCCTTTCCCTAATACTTTTGATATATTGTTAATTTGGCTTGTTTAGTCTTCTCATTTTTTAGAAGACTCTGTCAGCTGTGGTATATGTATTTATTCCACATCTGTTTCCAACTAGTATAGTAGACTAAATAAAAAATCTCAATGCCAACATTTTATTTAGTTTTTATTCTAGAAGAGTGGCTATTGTGTGATCACACTAATGCTTCTTCCTACTGTCTCACTAATATCAGGAATCCCTCTCATTCTTTACTCTTTCTTCCCAGTCATTCTTCCCTCAATCTGCATTTGCCTAGCCTCACTTCCAGCTCAGTGATGGACACTTCCTTGTGCTACATCTGGCCACGGTCTGACCTGCCTGGACCAATTCACCTCAGTAGTTCATCAAAAAAACCAAAATCAAATCAAATAAATTTCTGAAAAATGAGTCAAACGAGTGGACTCATTATGCAGTCAGCTGAAGACCAGGGCAAGAACATGTAAGCAAAGTCATAAATGAGAGAACAAGAAGAGGGGTGGAGTGAGTAGGATTCCCTACCTTGGCAACAATGAGCCATTAGATCAGCTCATCCATAGCATCTGGCTGCACCATTAGGAAATGTAGCCATTTGCTGTTCTTGTACGTCTGTGTTCTCTGAACCTTCATCTTAGCCAATCTCCATCAACTTTTTCTTTTCTTTTGCTACAATTTTTTCCATTTATTCCTCTAGTAAAATTATAATGTGTTTGCAGTGATGCACTGCCAGATAAGCACTTGCATGAACAAGTGAAAGAAAAGTTAAAGAAATCCAAGCCTACTGATCAGACTATGGCTTTAATTAATCAGACCAGGGTTTTCAAATGTGACTAGCTGATTTACATGCATTTTTCCTTGGAATCTGATAACCCACCTTTTCTAGTATCATTAGGTATAAAGTAACCGAACTCTCAGCATTTTTAATGTCCTCATGTTTCCCTCAAAACATCTCTAGCCTCCTAGCCACTTTTGAAAATTTCAGCCATGATGCACTCCACTAAGTAGACATTTGATGCCATTTTCTACATACAAGCTTATTCATTGGGTCAGACTCTTCTAGAAAGACCTGTGGAGCAATGAACAACTAAGTTCCTGTGACTATTTAAAGTCATCATTGCTTTAAGATAGAATCACATGCTCCAAGGTTTGCCCCTGTTTTAGAAGTAGTACTTGGATATTAAGCAAAAAACCCACAAATATATGAATACTTTTCCACGTACAATTTTTACATGGATGCAACAGTTGCAGAAACTACATAATATTATGCTACTGCATACTGTAATAAAATATACTAAATAAAATTCCTATATTACTTGAAAAAGAAAGAGCTTGCTTGGGGTTGTTTGTTTTGCTATTAGATGATCAATGAAAATTAAAATGTTTTGACTTTCAACCTGGGTCATCTCTAGGAATGGATTTAAAAGAATCCCTGAAATGAAAGCATCATCACTGAGGTTCTTTTCACTCCATCTAAATTCTGATTAAGAGATGCTGAGCTATGAATTGTTTTTTATACCTTTGAAAAATTTTACACCAGCAAAATAATAGGTAAATGAGTAACACAAACTCCAGTAGTGATCAATCCTACTTACTTGATACAACTATTAAGGTTCACATAATTGACGTTTAGTCTAGGATGACTTAATTTATAGGGAATGGGCATTTTCTGAAATCTTACTGTTTTCAAGCTGGCCAAGGAATTGTAACCTAAACAAAAACATTCCACTGGATGGAATGTTATTGTTTTGTATAGGAAGGACTTAGGAAATAACTCTATAACTTTACAGCTATTAAAGTTAAATAATTTTATCTGAAAGAAAATATAGGAGATTCCAACATTATCTTCTTCATTTGACATCTCTCATAAGAAATTAAAATCTTGATAAGGTAGATGGGGACTTGTGAAGGGACATGAGGATTATATAGGTGCA
Source organism: Gallinula chloropus (assembly GCF_964237585.1). Classification (NCBI taxonomy): domain Eukaryota; kingdom Metazoa; phylum Chordata; class Aves; order Gruiformes; family Rallidae; genus Gallinula; species Gallinula chloropus. The sequence goes on along the minus strand of NC_140086.1, from coordinate 28,770,312 downwards.
CTTATCAGTAGTAGTTAGAATAATATACATCCTTGTATCAGCTAAGCCAGCCTTAGCCATATTACCACATATGGAACTTTTCTCCCTCTGTAATATGCATTAGATGCGTTTTGTTTCTACATTAGAATCATAGAATCATCAAGGTAAGAAAAGACCTTCAAGATCCTAGAGTCCAACTTTCAGCCCTGCACCACCATAACTTCTACATCATTTCCTGAAGCTCTACACCTACCCATTTTTTTAACAGCTCCAGGGATGGTAATTCTACCACCTCCATGGATAGCCTGTTCCAATGCTTCACCACTCTTTGGGTGAAGAAATTTTTCCTAATACCAAATCTGAACGTCCTGTGGTGCAACTTGAACACATTCCCTCTTGTCCTGTCGCTAGGTATTAGGCAAACACCTGCCTCACTACAACATCCTTTCAGGTAGACGTAGAGAGCAATAAGGCCTCTCCTCAGCCTTCTCTTCTCCAGGCTGAACAGCCCCAGCTTCCTTAGCCTCTCTTCATAAGATCTGTTGTCCAGCCCCCTAATCAGCCTAGTTGCCCTTCTCTGCACCCTCTCCAGAACCCCAATGTCCCTATACTGCAATGCTCAAAACCGCACACAGCACTCAAGGTACAGCCTCACCAGGGCTGAATACCTAAGAAGATCACCTCACTGTTCCTGCTGGTCACACTGTTTCTGATACAGGCCAGGATGCTGTTGGCCTTCTTGGCCACCTAGGCACACTGCTGGCTCAGGTTCAGCCAGGTGTCTATCAACACCCCCAGGTCCCTCTCTGCTTCAAGCCTTTAGCTCTGCTGGGGGTTGTTGTGGCCTAAGTGCAGGACCTGGCACTTCACCTTGTTGAAACTCATACAATTGGTTTTGGCCCATCGATCAAGCCTGTCTAGGTCCCTCCACAGAGCCTCCCTACCCTCAAACAGATTGACACCTCCACCCAGCTTAGTGTCATCTTCAAACTTACTAAGGCTGCACTTCTAACCCCTCATCGATCAAGATGTTAAACAGAAATGGCCATAGCACTGAGCCCTGGGGAACACCATTCATAACTGGCTGCTAACTGGATTCAACTCCATTAAACACAACTCTTTGGATCCAGACATCCAACCAGTTTCTTATCCAGCAAAGCCACAAACAGCCAGCTTCTCTAGAAGTGGGTAATTGTGTCAAAGGCTTTGCTAAAGTCAAGGTAGACAACATCCACAGTCCTTCCCTCATCAAATAAGCACTATAAGATTAGTCTTAGACTTAGAAAGATAATATACTGTTTTCTTCTCTTTCCAGTTACTTAGGTTTCATTATAAAATGAATGCCTTTTTGAGAGGGAAATTGGAGGAATAGGAGTTTGGGCAAGGTGCTTATTAGATAAGAAGCTGGTATCACGTAACGCAGAATGTAACAAGTAAAAACCAGCAGATAAACAAATACAGGCAAGGGAGGACACAGAAAAAAATGTCTCATAACAGAGATGTTGCATTGTTATAGCATTGTCCCAAAGGCCAGAATTATTTGTGTTTCACTTTAATAAACTGAAAACTTAACCAATGTGCTAATGTGACATAAGGCATGCTTGTATTATCTGTGTGCGAGTGAAGGAGTTTGCAAGCACAGAAGAGATTTGCAGCATGGTATTTCTGTAAAGACAAGTTTAACATTGCAAGAGTAGGAATGCAAAAAAAAAATTAAGGACGGGCCAGCACTACAATGAATATGTATCTTGCACTTTATTAAGCCAGCTGGTAAAATAAATAATGATAATAAAGGATAACCTAAGGAATATTTTTCAGTTATCAATTTCATTATGAATATTAATTTTTACTGCAGAAATTTATAAGAATTTCTGGCACCAATTAGGTCTCTACTGCGTATTCACTGAGAGATACAATCTCAGACCCACAGAATTTTCTCCATAAAACCACACTGGGTATAGAATGAAACAGAGGCTTGCCTGCATGTAAATCAGCAGCTGAGAAGAGGGAAGGACTGGAATTTAAGATGGTACCTAGGGAACATGATGCTTCTTTTGCTGTTTTGCAAGTATAACACTTCTTTAATTCTATTCTGGTTTTGCTGTTTATCAGCTGAGGTTTTCTCACATGGACACTATTTTTTTCATGGGTGTAAAGCATGATAATATGCCAGTCCAGTTTTGTGGCTCTGCTATACATGGTTGTCATGAGCAGTTATAAGGATTGATGATGTGCTAAATATAAACAATTGACTTTTGCAAAGGACATGGACATTGTTATTTGTAGAATATTTTGGGGCAATAATGAAAACATCAATGTGTGAGAATGGAAAATGGCAGTCACTGACTGGGAGAGGAACATATGTCTTTCAGGGATGCCATATCAGTGATCTTTGGTTAAGTCATTCTCCTCCATGTTTTTGTCAAAATACATTCTGAGTTGAGAAAGTCAAAACTGACAAAATCTTTCAACTTCTGAAATATTTGTAGCCCCAGTGCTGAGTCAGCCTTGTCTGAAGCAGCACCATCTGTTAGGTATTGAGTAGAAGCATTTCTTCCAGACCTGCTGACTCTGCATGACGTGAGTGGTCCAGCAACTGCCAGAGAGTTAGTTAGAAGTTTCCGTTTCATAAAACCTATGCATTCAGTGCAAGAGTCTTCTTCTCAGTCTCAACTTGTGTAGCCTGAAGGTGGAGCTTTTATTATTTACATCTGATTTATGCTAGCACCCACAAACCTTACTGGAGATCAAGAGCTTATTAAGTACTGTTGGGTTGGGGTTTTTTTCTCATACATAATAACCAAGAGACAAAAGCAAGCCTCAGTTTAACTGGATTAATACCTCAAAATAACTGTTTCTGTACAGAAATGATTAATATATATTTTAAAATAATATTGGCTCATGTCATTAAAAGATCCATTGTTCAAGAACTTTGTGATGTAATAGAATAAATTACTGCAAACATCTGAAAGGATTAAAGATCCCTATGCAAAAGCCTGGAGTGTGCAGGACTGACTGTCAGTGTACTAAGTTTTATGTGACTGAAAGCAGTGCTATGTATTGGAACAGCAGAAGGACCATCAGACTCAATAAAAAGCTCTAACAATTTATTCCCTAGCACTTAGGTCACAATTTGTGATTTGGAAAAATTACTTCTTTTAACTAACTGCTCATTTACAAAGAAAATACAGAGCACAACATTTGAAAATAATGCAGAGACCTGAGTATATGTGATAGGTGATGTATACTCAATCTAGCTATACAGTGCATAAGTACATCTTTTTACGAGACAATGTATACAGTATGAAACAGGTTTAACTTCTGGATGCAGGGTAATTCCCTCTGCATACCAGAAACCATTCCTGAGTTAAGAAAGAATGAGCATGTGGGACTTTTCCAGCTAAAATTAGAAATCTTATTGGCTTTGTTTTCCATAGAACTTTTTGACTTCTTTAATTGTAAAAGTTTGAAAATAAAAAGGGGATTAAATTCCACATATTTACATTACACAAACTCCAAAGTTCTACAGTCTAAATCACTTTGGACTTGGAGTTGTTCTCTCTTCTTACATTGATATAAATTGAAAACTCAGTGATGTCCATTAGTTCATTTTGATGTCATTAGTCAGTCTGGCTTTCCCTTTGTGCTCTCTCAGAATACTTAATTAATATTTAATCCTAATATATTTTTGTCTTCAGTCAAAATGATTATGAGATTCCCAGAACAATATCACAAAAATACGTTATGGAATATTGTGTTTGCATGTCAAGGCTTTGGTAGCAGGGAGGTTACAGGGGTTGCTTCTATGAGAAATTTCACCGAAGCCCAATAGAACCAATATCAGCTGGCTCCAAGGCGGACCAGCTGGTGACCAAGGCCAAGCCCATCAGTGATGGTGGTAGCACCTCTGGGATAATGTAGATAATGGGGGCGGGGGGAGGCGGGGGCAAGCTGCTGGGAGAAAAACAGCAGAGAGAGGAGTGAGAACATCTGAGAGAAACTGCCCTGCAGACACCAAGGTCAGTGAAGAAGAAGGGAGATGAGGAGCTCAAGGCACTGGAGAGATTCCACTGCAGCCCATGGAGGACTCCAACGGTGGAACAAGTAGAGGAACCCAAAGACTGTGACCCATGGGAAGCCCATACTAGAGCAAGTTCCTAGAAGAACCTGAGGCTCTGTGGAGAGAGGAACCCATGCCAGAGAAGGTTTTCTGGCAGGGCCTGTCACCCTGTGGGGGACCCACTCTGGAGCAGTCTGCTCCTGAAGGTCTGCACCCAATAGAAGGGATCCACTCTGGAGCAGTTCAGGAAGGACTCATTTTGGAGAAGTTCATTCAGGACTGTGTCCTGTAAGTGGGACCCCATGCTGGAGTAGGGGAAGAGTATGAGGATCCTCCTTCCGAGGAGGAAAGAATGGCAGAGATAATGAAAGATGAACTGGGGGAAAGAAGGTAGAGAGAGAGTAGAAGTGAGTGGTGGGGAAAATTATTTAAGATTTGATTTTATATTCTCATTAGTCTAATTGATTGGTAAAAAACTGAATACATTTTCCCAAGTTGAGTATGCTTTGGTTGTGATGTTAATTAGTGAATGATGGGTCCTTAACCATATCTTAAGTCTTTTATTACATTTTCCTTCTTTTGTCTATCTGAGGAAGGGAGTGATAGAGTGGGTTGGTAGGCACCTGGTGGCCAGCCAGGGTCAACCCACCACATATGGGGTACTTAGATTATTTCATTAAGTCACTTTGGACAACATTTTTGTCTTTATGGTGGGTCACTTTCCTCCTCAGCAGGACACAGAGGGGAGAAAAGTAAGATGGAAAAAACCCCAACCTGTGGGTCAAGGTGAAGGCAATTTAATAAAGCAAAAGATCACACATATAAACAAAGGAAAAAAAGCCAAAATATTTGTTCTCTGCTGTGGCCCAGCCACTTCACAGGAAGTACATTGCATGCAATAGTTGTTCCAGAAGTAAAGCCATATAAATAATGAATTTCCTTCTTCTTTCTTTAATCTTTTTATTGCTGAGCAGGTGTCATATGGCATGGAACATCCATTTGGTCAGTTTGGGTCAGCTATCCTTGGCTGAGTACCCTCTCAAATTCTTGCCCACCCTCAGCCTACATACTGGTGGTGATGGTGGGGGCCATTGGCAAGACAGTCATGATGCTGTGCCAGCACTGCTCAGTAACAACCAAAATCCTGGTGTGTTATCAACACCTTGCTGGCTACCAAAACACAGCACAGCACTGTGAGGGCTGCTATGGAGAAAATGGAGTCCATCTCAGATAGACCCTATACACTCCTATAAATCACCCAAGAAATTCTGTTAAAGAGCAAGGCATCTAAACGAAAATTTCTAGGTGAGCAGAGAAAAGTACCCCAGAAAATAGAAAAAAATGTTAAAGGAAAAAGTTAGTACTTGCATAATTTAAATGAGGTTTTTAGTTGGAAGATTCTTGGTCTGCACCGTAACATAGTCTGAAAATGCCCAAGATTTTGTGTTTAAAAATATAATTAACAGACAAAAATTTAGCAGTGTTGTCCTTTCTGATGCCCTGAAGAGTCTAGATAACAAGAACATCTATTTTATATTTTTTCTATAATCTAAGTACTGGTACTGATATGCTCCCCAGATTATGTGTCCGGAAGAGCTTTTGCTCAGTATGATAGCTAGTGGTCTTTGAAGCTGCTTAAAGTTTTCTCTTTATTTCCCCTCTTCTTACAAAGGTTGGAGGGTATCCAGACAAAATGAATTGGACAATTCTTTGTATCCAGGTCCCCTGGCAGCTGTTTTCCAAAAGATCTTTTGTACCTAAGCCTCTGACTCTTCTGTAGACTAATGTAAGTTAAGTCAATTTTTCAGTATACTCAATGTCTGGAAGTAAATAAAGGGCCACCTTATTGCTATGCAACTTAGCTCTGATTTCCAAGGAATTCATTTAAGATGCAAGTGTTTTCTCATATACTAACCCCTGTATCTTATGACAAATTTAATACTTCAGTTCACTTAATGTAGAACTTCCATAAGAATAAAGAAGTGTCAGGAAGTTTGAAATATCGAGACTGCAACCAGTTATGCCTGTGGATCACCAGAAATTAATTTTTACAATTGAAGCAGGCCTGAAGTATTTGACCATTCATAAATAAGTTATAAATTCTGTTGGATCTTCTTTTTCTTCTCATAAGGGAAAAATGGGGGGGGGGGGGGGTGTGGGGCGGGGGCTTACATCTGGAATTAGTCTGAACTGATTAAAAGGTATCCTTTTAACCCCTTTTTGATTTTCCCTCAGAAGACTCCTTAGTGCCTGCTCCCACATAGACCACCTAACAGATAAGGAAGTTTTCAAAGAAGGAACCACAAGCAACAGTCTCTGAAAGGGTTGCACAGTGAATTATGTCACAGGATTTTCTTTAGTTAATTTGTTGAAGTTTTGTGGAGATTTTTTTTTTCCTATTGGCTATATCTCCTGTGGTTTCTAGTTCCTCTGTTTCTCAGATCTGGTGTGTGTAATCACTTGCCAGCTATGCAGGCTATTATTCAAATGTATGACTAGTTCAAGATAAACAGTACAATTAAGATGCTCATATTGGAAATCTTTGTTGGGAAATTACTTGGTGCTGGAAGTATACCTTCCTGCAAAAGAAATGAAGATATTTGTTAAATAACCAGAATGCCTATTCTTGATTGTCCAAATATCAGATACAGTAAAATCTTCTCTAAAATAGCATACTCCTAAAGGATATCAATTTTAAAACTATTCTTCCTAGAACTTCAGAGAATAAAGATTTAGTGGTTTTTTTTTCCTCTTTGATAGATTTCTTTGCAAAATTTTCTGATGCAGCATTTTTAGCGTTGTGGGAAATTCATTGGAGGATACTGAACTATTGGGTTATGCAAATTGCTCTAATGGGTGGTTAGATTTCTAAATGTTACGTAAACTCTACTTTGTGAGCATTAATCATCCTGTAGGTATGGCCTTGATAACAAATAATGTATTTGTGGTACAGAAAAGAGTATAAATCAGATCTTGAAAATTGCAGACTATAATCTTTAGATTATCTATCTCTTCTAGAGACAGTTTGTTCTGACAGCATCAGTGGCAATCACTGGTCACAGTGTGATGAGAGATGTCAAAAGAGTTCAGGTATATGCTGGGTTTAGTCTCTTATCTACAAAATGGCAATGGAAAATGCTTATAAAGCATTTAAACCAGATTTCTGGACAGCTGGTGGAGATAAAGAAAACACATTAAAAAGTGAGAGATTTATGTAAAATCTAGAAAATGCTGGGAAGCTTAAAGGACAAGTTAATTCTATCTTTCCATAAAAGAATGGAAAGAGAAGGTGTAGTCAAATACTACTTTGCATTCCAGTTATGTAAAACTGAAAGATGGGTCATTCCCATGTCTTATGAACCACATGGTCTTAACTGCATTTTCCTTTTTAAACCAACCATCCTGCCCTTCAGACTTTCATCAGGCTTTATTTTATATCATGTAGTGAACTTTTTAATATTTTTTTTTAATTTCACTTGTTTGGAGAAATTGTAATTTTGAAATTATAAAAGAATAACAAAAAAGAATGCTGAACTTTAGAGCACAGTGGAACTCTGTACAAACCCCTTCCAGCTTTTCATGAGCACAGCCAAGGGTATGAAGTGGTTTGTGGACTCTTTGATTTAAGTGAATACCATCTTTACTAATGAGCACGAAAATCAAAGATTCTTTCTCAAAATGATTAATGCACAGTGATGCTTTGTGGGCAACAGAAGAAACCAGTATCTGGTTCCTAGTAATTTATATATTGAGCATGATCTCCTGGGTCAGATTCTTTCTATGAAATGCAAGAGACTCATGCTATAACCTTTCCCTAGCAGAGTTTATCTGCTTTATCCAAGAATATGGTTTTATTGTTCATAGAATGAAGGTCTTAAACTTATTTAATATAATTAAGATTGGACAGAGGGTCTAAAAGCTAATAAGGAGGTTCATGCATATATACACACATACACACAGGCTTATTAAATAAGCCTCATTTCTTTAGGAAACTAAGTAACAGATGAGTTGCTTACAAATTGTCCTAGAAATTAAGACATGTCTTAAATGAAAAAAAAAATCCCTGCATAATCTTCCCATTATCTCCATTTTCTTCATAAATTAATAACAGAAACATTTTAGTGGAACTTTACCAAAGCTTGACTTAAACATAACCCTTTTAGATAAGCCTGTTAGAGAAGCCATTAAACCTGGACTCCTGGCTAAATTGTAGGGGAAGGAATTTTAGACTTCAATGCCAGCTCCAACATTTCACACAAATTACATCAGAACTAGCTCTGCATTTTTACTTATAGAACTGGTCTTCCTTCAATAAGGATAAGAAAGGAGGCTGAAATCCAGCTTGTAAAAGCATTTCTGAATTTTGTTTCAGAAATGGAGAAAAATACTTTCCTCTTCTAGGTGGTAAACGTAGATCTTTTCCTTGTTAGATAATCAAAATGAATATGAGAGCATGAGGGCTTCTGTTAAATCATAATTGTTAAATATAAACCTCTGGTGTCATATTAAAAGAATGCAATTCCACAAAGTGTTTAAATTGTCAGGGAAGTAGAATAATGGAAAAGAATATGGTTCAGAGAAGACTGAAGTGCAACTGATATTAAGTGGAAATTTTGAATAAGGTTATGGAGTGCATTGCGATTGACTCACTTTCATCAATATTGAGCAGTGAAGCTGATGAGAAATATTTAGCAGAAAAAAGTTTTTCAATACTTAGAGGTAATAGGCAGAACAAGGAACTATTCGTTTGTAAAAGAAAAAACTAAATATGAGGCAAACACTATGCATAATTTCCATGGGTAGTTGCAGACCTCCAATTATGCTTCCTAAGAAACAGCAGCAAAACAGCTCTACAAATTGGTGTTCAGACTTTTAGAGCTGTGGGTGATTATTCATTTCTGTCCTGAATTCATGCTATTACAAAATTTCATATATTGCAGTTATTTTTGCTCAGCACAGTAGGATCTCTCTGGTTTAATTCATTAATCAATTACATTGACCATGCACAGAGGGTCTGACAAAAACTCTCTGCACCATTGTTTGCCAGTAGCAGTGACTCCAGTCTTGCAGAACACTTTGGGAAAACATTTTTGTCTGCAAAAGAATTTTGCACACTGATCTTTTGGAGCAGCCGTCAATCCAGTGAGGAAAAACAAGACTGGATTAGGAACTAGATCAGGATGCATCACTCATGTGAAATGAAGCTGTAAACCACTGAGGGAATCACCTCTTCTTAACCTCTTTTTCCTCTTCCCCAAGTTGTGTGCCTTCCTTCTCTTTGACATAACTTCTTTAGGGAACACTGACCCTTTTGTTGCAGTTCTTATCTACTGTGATCTAACTTTCAGCCGTGGTTCTGGATGCTGGTCTTAAAGAGGGAATGAAGGCACCAGAGAAGTGCAAAATATATTATTTAAATTTAGATTAAAAGTATTAATACAAATGGAGATTTTTCAGAGTCCAACCAATTTCCCAAACAGTTGGAATCAGTTTGACACAAAATAAAGTCTTACTTCACTCTTGGATCTCTTTCTGCCTCTTTCTGTCCATTTCTACTACATTTTTTGTGGAATTATCTCCGTTTTCAAATTTAGCATGCTGTATTATAGCAACTTGAAGGTAGACTGATTTTTTTCTCATTTCAAACAGGCTATTATTTATGAGAAATCCAGCCTAATTAGATTTCCTTGCGCTTTAAAATTAAAAATGACAGACCTCTGCAGAACGTGGAAATATTTTCCAGGTCAGGTATTAACACTAGCATGCACATTGTTTATTTTTTTTGGCACCTGGCCTTTTCTTTTTAAACTCCAAAGTGATGTTAATTTAATAATAGAGGACAAAGTTCAATGCTGAAAAAGCCTTCCTCTCCCATCAGGGCTTATGCATATTTGTAAACCTGCTCCTTCCTCTATCTTAAAAACCCAGAAATCCCTTTGGTTACAAAAGGAAATGATTTCTGGATCCTCTGATAATGGAATATAGGGATGAACCTCTTGAATCATTTGTTTTTGAAAGTGTTCTAATTGACTTTTTTATTTAACTGTTTTATTTAAAACCAAATATTTTTAAAGCATAAACAATAAATGAAAATGTTACTTATTTTTACTGTTATGTTACATTTTTGTATTATGTACTCAGATGTCATGTATTATTTTCTAAGAGTAGTAAACAAAACCTTAAACCTAAACTAATTTGAAGAGTGGTAAAAAAAGTCAAAACTTCAACACAAACTTATTTAATTCATTACGACTATTTAAAATGCTTTAATTTCCTGGTAAATACTTTTAACATTTTGTTAATTCAAATGTTCTAGAAGAGCTTTAGTGAAAAAGTGCCTTTATTTCACACCTTCCTCCAGTGAAATACAAAGAAAATACTTTTATCACATACTTTATCTTTCAGTAAGATGACATAAAACCAGATGTGATATTTATAATGCTAACTTTAAAGATTGCTCATCTGAATATATTTCAACTTTACCAACCCACAGGGAAGGGAAGGGAAGGGAAGGGAAGGGAAGGGAAGGGAAGGGAAGGGAAGGGAAGGGAAGGGAAGGGAAGGGAAGGGAAGGGAAGGGAAGGGAAGGGAAGGGAAGGGAAGGGAAGGGAAGGGAAGGGAAGGGAAGGGAAGGGAAGGGAAGGGAAGGGAAGGGAAGGGAAGGGAAGGGAAGGGAAGGGAAGGGAAGGGAAGGGAAGGGAAGGGAAGGGAAGGGAAGGGAAGGGAAGGGAAGGGAAGGGAAGGGAAGGGAAGGGAAGGGAAGGGAAGGGAAGGGAAGGGAGGTCAGTCACATTTAGAGCTGTCCATTCAATCTGAAAAATACCAATTTGTATCACCCAGGAAAATGCCCACTGTACTGTTTGTTATTTCTGCCTAGCTCAGACATTTTAAGCTGCAAGTTCTGATTCATGAATATGTTGATTTGAGCAATGTTTGTTGTCAGCACCACTCTTCCAAACTGAATCATATTCATTGCTGGCATATGACACTGGAAAAACTATCAGAAACAAAGATTTATAAACTAACAATAGACTCAGCAAACTGTTTTCCAAGTCTTCCTACATTATCATGACACTTTGCATATTGCTCCATGATGCAGACTCCATTCATCCAGCTCCTAAACTTAATATTATTTTTCTGTTAGAAGTGTTGTCACTTCCCAATTCGTGTAGAGGTTCACACTCCTGGTAGTTGGTATAACAGCTGGGTATTTTTACTCACAGCCATGCCTCTTACATCTAGTACCATTCAGTCATTACAAAATCACAAAATCATAGGGGCTGGAAGGGACCTCAAGAGGTCATCAAGTCCAACCCCCAATGGTTTGGAAACAAAGATTAACCAAAGCACTTCCAAATCAATTAAAACCGGGTAAACTGAATGTTCCTTCAACTGAACCAATGAAATAATCCCTCCTGGAATCTTGCTGGATTTCTGTGTATCTTAGCTTTGATGAGCTTGAGGTGTATCTGCTTTTACAAGATAGCTGCATTATACAGTGAAGCTGCAGACGTTCTGCCTGGCATCATGGAGTTTCAGAGACCTGAAAGCAAATTTTAAAAAATGCGAGTAAATCAACAATTATTTTGCCATAACCATGTGTGTTAGAGTTGTGGTTCAGCCCGAGACAGCATCTGAGATCCATGTGCAACCCTCTCATCCCTCTCATGGGAGGACAAACAAACAAATTGCCATGGGTTGTTATAAGGACAGTTACTGACAAGCGCTGCAAAAGCAGAACAACAACAGAGCCTGCGGCAGACACACGGTGATGACACAGAGCACTTTACTGACCCGACAAGTGATCATGGACCTTCTCCTCCCCAACCATCCCCTTTTACAGTGGTGTGATGTCATGTGGTGTGGAAAACAGCCTCAAACACCTTGGCTCACCTGTGCTGGCTCCTTGGGGAAGTTACCTCTGTCCTTACCAGAATGAGGACATTTATTCATCCCTTTTTCCATACCACATACTTCATGCCCAGCTCTTACATTTTCAGTTGATTTGGGTGGTTCGTAACATACCATTTACAGCATTTACATTATTTATACTACCTGCCATAGACTGATCCATTATAGAAGAACATTATAGCACCCAGATCCCCGAGCAAAAGCAATTTCATGAATGGTTTTGCTTTTGCCTTTGCTTGGAGAACAGAAGGCTCTGAGGGGACCTTCCAACCCCTTAGAAGGTGCTTACAAGAAAGCTGGGAAAGAACTGTTCATGAGGGCATGTAGCGATAGGACAAGGGGTAATGGTTTTAAACTAGAAAAGGGGAGATTTAGTTTGGATATTACGAAAAACTTCCTTAATATGAGGTTGGTAGGTCACTGGAACAGGTTGCCCAGAGAGGTAGTGGAAGCCCCATTCCTGGACACATTCAAGGTCAGGACAGACGGGGCTCTGAGCAACCTGATCTAGTGAAGATGTCCCTGTTTAGTGCAGGGGGGATTGGACAAGATGATCTTTAAAGGTCCTTTCCAACCTAACACATTCTCTGATTCCATGATTCTACTGCTTGCCTTAGCGTATAATATTTTCAACCAATTTAGTGAGTTTTCTATCCTACTTATGTTCTATTGTCACCTACTAATTTCTTCTAAGCAGTATAATTTTAAAATATTAAACTTCCAGCTTCATTATTTTTGTATATTTTTCAGTAAAAGGAAGTAAGATATTATCCCCATTATTTCTGGAACAAAAAACATACAGCTTAATTAAATAATTAAATTGGTGGAGAGGGTTCAGAGGAGGGCCACAAAGATGATTAGAGGGCTGGAGCACCTCCCCTATGAAGAGAGGCTGAGGCAGCTGGGCATGTTCAGCCTGGAGAAGAGAAGGCTGCAGGGGGGCCTCATTGCAGCCTTACAGTACCTGAAGGGAGCATACAAACAGGAGGGGAATCAGCTCTTTAAAAGGATAGACAGGGGCAGGACAAGGCGGAATGGACTAAAGCTAAAGGAGGGAAGGTTTAGATTAGATATTAGGGGGAAGTTTTTTACTGAAAGAGTGGTGAGGTGCTGGAACAGGCTGCCCAGAGAGGTAGTGGATTCCCTGTCCCTGGAGGTGTTCAAGGCCAGGTTGGATGGGGCCCTGGGCAGCCTTGTGTAGATCCAGGCCTGGAGGTTGGTGTCCCTGCCTGTGGCAGGGGGGTTGGAGCTCTATGATCCTTGGGGTCCCTTCCAACCCATGCCATTCTATGATTCTATGATTTTAAAATTATATGTTCTAATAAGAAATTTATCTTCATTTATTTCAACTTCTTCAGCAGGAAGATTGTTTGAAATATATTACACAATCAGACCAACCATATTGAGAATTACGTCTTCACTGAAAAAAGTATGATCTAAGCTTGAAAAATATTAACAACCTGGGATGGATTTGTTTGCACTTTATCCCAAGTATTTCCCTTAAGTGATTTAAGGAGGTTAAATATTTGTTTAAGTGTATATCATCTCCAATAGAACTAACCAGAAGCTCCGTCCTTTCATGTTCTCTTAAAACATGTTTTATACACTTTCCGTGTACTTTGTGATTGGAATCTCAAAGCCATTTAAAGACAGCTGCTGATCCTGGTAGCCTCCTTGCCAGCTCTTTAAGCATTATCCACATTAAATAGCAGGAAAAACTGAAGCCATAGTATCATAAAATGCTCATAACCCAGTGTCGTAATTTTGTGTGGCTGGGTTCTGGTGGAGAAGGGAGGCTGCAGGGGTGACTTCTGCAAGAAGCAGCTAGAAGCTTCCCCTAGGCCTGACAGAGTAAATACCAGCTGGGCTCAATCACATTTAAGAGGAAAAAAAATGCAAGCAGGCACTTTTTGCCACCAGAGAAGGGAGTAAGACTTGGTCCTGATGCTCTTAAAGGTCTTTTCCAACCTAGTGATTCTGAGAAGATGTAAGAAACTCTGCAGACACCAAGGTCAATGAGGAAGGAAGGGAGAAGGCGCTGCAGGAAATGGAGGGAAAGATTCCCCTGCAGCCCATGGAGAAGACCATAGTGGAGCAAGTTGTCTTCCTGCAACCCATAGAAGATGATGGGAAACAGAGACCCCACCTGCAGCCCTTAGAGAGACCCCACTCTGGAGTGGATGAAGACATATGGAAGATGCTGTGACCTGTCTTGGAGCAAGCTCCTGGCAGGGCCTGCAGCCCGTGGAGAGAGAAACGCCCACACCAGAGCAGATTTGCTTGGGTGACATGTGGCGCTGTGAGGGACCAGGCTGGAGCAGCAGGGGCAGGAGGGGGAGGGGGGTGCTGTGTGCAGTGAATGATCCCCACAGCCAAGAAGGAAACCAACTTGCAAGGAACTGACTGAAGCCCCCATTTCCCCAGTCCCTGCCCCCCACTGTGTTAAAACGGAAGGGAATAAGGGAGAGAAACCAGGACTAAAGTGAAGTCTGCTAAGAAGGGAGGGGTGGGGAGAGGTGCTTGAAGTTCTGGTTGCACTTCTCATTATCTGACTCTGGTTTCACTCTGTGTGTAGTGTAGTGTAATAAATTAGAGAGTTTTCTTTCCTTCACTCTGTGTTGAGTCTGTTTTTCCCATGTTGTTAATTACAGGATGATCTCTCCCTGTCCTTATCTTGACTCCTAAGTTTCCCAGTATATGTTTTCTCCCCTGTCCAACTGAAAAGGGGAGTGATGAAGTGACTTGTTTGACATCTGGCCTCCAGCCAGACCTAAACCACCACATCCACAAAGAAGGGAGGGGCATGGGGAGATGTTTTAAGATCTGGCCACACTTCTCATTATCCTACTCTGGTTTCTGTGTGTGTGTGTAGTGTAATAAATTAGATGTCTTTTTAACTTTTTAGTCTGTGTTGTGTCTGTTTGTTCTATTCTGTTATTTGCTGAATGATCTCTCCCTGTCCTTGTCTCGACTCCTAAGCTTCTCAATATATATTTTCTACCCTTTCCAACTGAAAAGGGCAGTGATGAAGTGACTTGTTTGACATCTGGCATCCAGCCAGGGTCAAACCACCACCAGAAAATCTAAGTGTGTTTCACAAGCCCCTGGAAGAATCACATGAAAAATCTTGTATTTCAAAATTGATTCAAAAGTTAATTCAGGAACTGATATATATGTAGCCTTTTAAAGAAAATTTGGGAAACTGATTTCTCAGTTTGAAACCAGGGAAAGTGAAACTCAGAGGCTAGAATGTACTGTACATGGAGGTTTTGGTTTAATTTTAATTCAGGACAAAACCTGGCTCATGGGATATAAATGCTATATGAAAAACAGATTTAATCTCTTGAAACCTAACCTCTTCCCTCAAGTCTGACCAGCCTTGATTCTACCCCTCTCACCCACTGGATCCTGCTTCAGTGTTTTCTTGCTGTTTGCCTTTATGAAAACAAGAACTAAAAGAAAGAGTTAAAACCAAGAACAGTCAGTCCTCCAATCCTCTTGTAGTTATTACTTGTTTCCTGAAATATAAGGATCCATTGCCAAGAGCATTTTGAAAGTAATTTTTTTTTACATTAAATTCAAAGTCAAATTATAAACTGTATCTAAGAAAGGATAGTTATAGCTTTTTAATGACACTAAAATACCATTTACGTATCTGAGAGACTGGAAGGCTTCAGAAACCTTACAGTGGGATTGATAAGTTCAAAATAATATGGGAAAATCATATGTATGAAATGCAATGGAAGATAGAAACAATTACAAGAAATGGATTGGTCACCTTTTCTCTACTCAGAAGGAATGATTGACAGTGATGCTGCAATCACTGTAGGAGCAAAGGGCTGTACTCATCAGCTCATTGCCGAGCAGTCAACCGAGTCAAACATGTCCTCAAACATCTGTGTTTCCAGAAGATTTTGTCTTGAAAGATAAAACTTTTTATTCTGCTCTTTGTGCATGCAAGCTTCTCATTTCTACCTCTAAGGTGAGCAACTTGGGTACCAAGCTGTAGTCTGGATTATTTGACTCACCAAATGCATGGAGCTATTAGTGGAAAACATGACAGGAAGATCCCCATACCAAAGCATTCAGCTGCCTGTTCAAGTAAAACCCATCCATCCATCCATCTATCCATCCATCCATCCATCCATCCATCCATCCATCCATCCATCCATCCATCTATCCATCCATGCCTTTGAACATAATTTGCTTAAGACACTTCTCATTTCAGTTTTCTAGGAAAACAGGGCAGAGATTCACATCGTAGTAAAGGTTAACCCACAGAGAAGTTATGTCAATGCAGAAATTACAGGATATGCTGTCTTTTGCAAACACAATTCAGTATCTAAATATTTTTTTCTAGATCTTAAACCAGCGTTTCCACAAGTCAGATCACAACCTTGTTTTACAAATGGCTTCTGGTTCTACAGATTTGTTATTTTTGTAGAAAAGTTTATGTCTAGCATAAATAAAATTACCTCAAATGTATATAGAAGCTCTTAAAATTTATCTCTGACCCTTAGCAAGACACGTCTATTATGATACCTTGTGCCTGGTTTTAAAAGTTTTTGTTTCCAAGCCTTTTCTAATTCTATCTCCTGTTGGGCTTTAAGCTGCTTGGGGAAGTGTTTGAGTTTTCTTGACCAACTACTTGAATTTCCAGGAATTACCTGATAACCATTATACAATAAATGGTCCTAATTCTGAGTGGTCATTTGGGAATGGAAAGAGAAATTAGTTGAATATTACATTTAGAAAAAAGCCAACCAACAGATCAAGCAGAAATTCTTGAATACCTCAGTAACATTGAAAACCCCATGCATGATCTAAAGAAACCTGGAGAGGGACTGTTTACAAGGTCAAGTACTGATAGGGCTAATGTTTTTCACTGAAGAAGGGTGGGTTTATATTAGATACAAGCAGGAAAATCTTCCCTGTGAGGGCAGTAAGGCCCTGGCACAGGTTGCCCAGAGAAGCTGTCGCTGCCTCCTCCCTGACAGTGTTCAAGGCCAGGTTGGATGGGGCTTTAGGCAACCTGATCTAGTGGAGGGTGTCCCTGCCCATGTCAGGGGGGTTGGAACTAGATGATCATTAAGATCCCCTCTATTCCAAGCCATCCTATGTTTAGGTAGCATCGCACCAAATCTGAAGCCTAACGCTGAGTGCTCTCTATCCACATGATAGCAAACTCAGGTCATATTCATTATGTGACTTACGCAGTGATCTCCAGTGGAGCTGGGAGAATAAAAGTGCTCCTAGCAGAAGGCCTTTTTACCAGGAAATAAGTACTGTTTAAGGGAATTTACCCTTCAGGGCAGGAAGTCTCTTAGAGGCCAGGTGGAGTTTATGTGCCCTGGAGTTAAGCCAGTTATCTACACAAGAAGCAGCACAGACCAGTCAATCATTTTAACATGGCTACATCTGTGTTCAGAGCAGTTTGAAGCATTTGAAGCATATCACAAGCCTGCTTGCACAGAAAAAGGGATGTAAAATTTCTGGCCTCGGGTAGGTTACCATCTTTAGGCTGTGGCACAGAAGAGGGGGAGGACGATGTATTTCACTTGGGGAATTGACACCATGGTCTAAACTCTATAGCACACTGCTGGATTTGAGCCTGTATGCGGATTAATTTTCTGTCAATACAGTAACTTCCACATTCAATTCAGGACATTTTTGACAGACAAGATCAATCCCAAGGTATTCTGGAATGTAAAACAAAGAGGACAAAATTTTAGCTGTTGTATCAGTTACTGCAAGTCATTGACATTTTTATTGTTAGAAGTCTGAAATTCTAACAAAAGCATCTTATTTTCCAGATTCATATACATTACAGAAACAGTGGGCAAAACTGTAATTTGGTCATCAGTTTCAACAGTAGAAGTAACCAAAGGTGAAATGGTGGTGTAACTCTTACATAAAACAGTGTAGCAAACTATTCACAGCCCTTTTACCATTCACTGTGTGGAGGGAGACACAACCACAGAGAGCTGTGACTATCTGCTTGATAGTAACATGAGTAAATAGGTGTAGGACAAGGAAATTTACCCTGCAGACTCTATATGAGAACGAGCAAATTAAAGAATAAATGTGGAACGGCTTTTCAGTCATGATCTGAGTTTGGCCTGTGGGCAGTTGGGAGATATTGCATATCTATTATTGTTGCAGTTATTATGCTTTAAAACTCAGCAGATCTGCAGCAGAAATTAGCAGGGGCAGTTGGCATTCCTTAAGCCCTGCTAATCAATTTTCAGCATGGCACTTACTTCAAATTTCTGATGTGTTCTAATAGCTCTTTTTTTAATGTTATAACTATTGTTTAGTAGCAAAAGCCTTTAAATCAACTTTTAATATACCACTCCATATTTTCCTAAAAGAAAAACCAATACAGATTCTCTTTCTACATGTAGCATTTCAATGGGGTTGGAGAAGTTATCATCTTGCTGGTGAATACAGACACTGAGGGCAAGAATTCTGTCAGTAGTTCAAAACTAGCCAGCTGGACAGCCTGGGATATCAGTGGGTATTTCCTTCTCCAGAAGGACTTTCCAAGGTATTGGCGGGTGCCTAGTGACATCTTTTTTTGACACTTCCCTTTTTAGAGAAAAGGAATAATTAATTAGGAGTACTCTTTTGTACTGGGGGTGTGTGTGGGGGGGGGGGGGGGGGGGGGGGGGGGCGGGGACAAAAGAAAAAACAACAAAAACCCAAAAGCAAACAAAAAGTCCACAAGTTTACAAATCAGGCTGCCATAGAAATATTTGGCAGAAGACCTCCCCACTCCCCACTTGGGATGAGGGTGGCAGACGGAGCAGCAGACAGCACAGGATGAAGATGGATGGTTGTACAGACGTGGCAGTGGGAGTCTAAAGAGGTTCTCTGTAGAGGCTCAGGGGGGAGCAGAACAGGGAGCAGGGATAGGCTGTACTGCCCATGGCAGGGCACAGGGAAAGGGAAGGAAGGAGATGCTGTCCTTAGCCGCAGGCTGGATCCTCATTGCATGGCCAGTGTTGTGTTTACACAAAACTCAGTCCCTGGAAATGAGAAACTGATGTAAACAGAAATGCGCCTGGAAGCCAAGGAGCACCTGGGGACTTTCATTCTCAGTATTACAAGAGCTTCACTTCATTCACTGCCACTATGAGAAGGTCCTCTTTTATTTGAAAAGACTGAATCAGAGCAAGTCTGCACTGTCATTCCTAGAAGCTTTCTCCGAGTGTTACTTTTGGGAACAGCTAGAAAAATACTTCAGCATTCACTACAGGTGTTGCCTGTGTCAGTAGCAAAAATTTTATTCTTCCTCTATGAGCCTTCAAACACAGATTCTAAACTCTTTTAAATGGTTTCAGTTTATTTGAAACTTTGCTGTATGATAAATTAGAGATTTAATTGAGAATAGAAAAAAATGGAGAGAGGAACTTATATGTTCTCGCTTCCAAAGTTCCTGTTAAGTAGCACACACAGTTCTCTTGGTACAGTGTTAAATCGATATCTGAGCTAATATCAAAATCTTGTCTTCCAAGAAATATTAAATTTACTTATCTAAATATTGTTCCTATACAATATTGTTTCCATTCTTCTTGGAAAAATGAGGAGCAACAACCAGGGCACCTGCCTGGTGTATACAAGCTACAACTTTCTTCATCAGTATTTTCACTTAGCATATTTAAAAATCACTCAGTTGAAATAAAATATTCCTTATGGTTTTGATAACTTCTGAATGTGGAGTCATGTTCTGCTATTACAGCAAGTTCTGTTAATTTTTATACAGATTTTTTTTTTTCCTTCAAACTCCTGGAAATGATGAAGTAGTTACTGGTAGCTTAAATGGATTTTTCAACATTGTTTAATTTGAAATTTTATGGTATTTTTACACAACTCTGCCCATAGCCAGTATTAAGTAGCAATTTTCCATCTGGGTAGGGTGACATGTCATCCAGATGGTACTGGTGTTTACTCTAAGGCTCTCTAAACATCTGTCTTGCAGAGAATTTAAAGTATTCTTTCCCCTCTGAACAGAAATTGCTTCTGATTTTTCCACACTAGAAAAACATTATTTTCAGATTAGCAGCAGGCAAGCCATCCCTTACTTCTTTAGGAGAGGTTATGACATAGATCTTGTGGGAGAATAAAGCTTAATTGTAAGGATGAAAAGCTTAAACTCTAAGCCTGTCTGTGTTGCATTGGTCTGCAAAGAGATAACACGCATGAAAAGTCTCATTTTAGATAAAGTGTTTGTTCCTGTGTCATTCCTATTAACCCGCAGGCAAATATCTAATCATCCACTGGCTCATTTTTGGTTCTGATCTTCTGGGACCCCCGAGGTATTGTGCCGTGGAGATGAGTAGTGCCTGCAGCAGTGGATGGTGAGGGCCACTCCCCCTCTTCCCACAGTGAGTCCCTGTTGGCTTTGAGTTTGTCTCGACGGTGCTCCAGACTTGACCTCTCTTCCAAAGCTGTTGGCTCCTGACCAGCACAGGGGCTGGAATAGAGGTTTGTTGGCTGTGCTAGAAGTCAAGTTTCACCACGGCGATGAGCCAGCACGGAGTCCAGATGGGGTTGGCTTCAACAGGAGAATCTGTGATGAGCACAAGCTTAGTTTTATGTGAATCAGAACAAATGGAGGATGGGATTCAAAAAAGCTTGCATTTCATTATATGTAAATATATGAGAAGGAGAGAAAACAGGATTCGGTCTCATTGTGGAAAGGACCAGGGTGCTGCAAAACACCCCATTATTTTCACATTTAAAATATTTTGCCATTAAAACCTATACCACCACAAATCTGGATCTCTATTTGCTGTAGCTTGCTACTCACTTGTGGAGATGATTCATGTGGATAATCAGCAGGTTCACTGCCTAACACTGTCTTTATCCTATGTGCTTATTTGAATGCTTAGTTTTATGTTTTGTATAGTAGTGTTACTGTATGTAGGAATGTTACAGGATTCTTGGCAGTTACAAATGGACTGATCTCAACACACTGGAAAACAGACCACTTTTCTGAAATAATGTTCTTGTTATGCCCAACCGATCAGATCCAGAGGTATGTTTCAGATAAATTACTAGTGAAACTGCTGAATTCAGCAATCTTGAATAGGTCCCTGGACTTCCACTTCTAGCTCAGTTACTCCCATGCTGCATGACCTTGGTGTAAGGTATTTCGTCCTCCTTCTTGTTCCCACTGTGAGAACTTCAGGCACTGTCTCTTACTGGGTGTTTGTGGAGTAGCTAACATAACAGGGCCCACTAGGAACAAGTGCAACACTATTAATAAATATGAATACATCTAGTACTTCTCTCTGCCTTTACAGGTTTGTTTGCTAAGCAGCATTTTCTAGTGTTAATCATTATTTATCCAAGCTATGCATACCTATGTCTTTTTATTCTTCTCTAATAAATCAATCTCTCCAGCCACTTCATCCTTTATATTGCATTTGTCGGAAAGTTAGAAGTTAGAAAGGCAGGTAGAAGGGCACTAATAGTAAAGTAGCTCTATATTTTTTCCACAATTCTTATTAGTGGTAAAAATTTGATTTTATTCATAACTAACACATAATACCCATTCCTCAAAAATAAGCTGAACTGATCAAATGAGTTTTGCTTGGGGATTTCTAATTGTGCTTCAGTTTTCATTACACCTCCCACTTACACATTGTTATCATTTTTCAAGCATGGAATAGAAGTTTCCAGTCTTCACCATGTTTTTCAGGTGCCTCTCCAGCCCCTCCACTGTTGTTCAAACTTCTGTTAGCCCTACTTTTGAATGGACTGACTCTTGAATACAAAGTTCATGGATTTCCATGCCTGAACATGCAAAAAAATTGAGAGAGATAAGCTTTATATGAACTCCATATTCATAAAAGCACGTGGGGGATGGGTGCCAACATTTAGGTCTTGTAGAAAGGACTGTGCATGAAGCTACCAAAAAGCCAATGGTTTGAATGAGCAGAGGCAGGCTTTGCCTTTTAAAAATACACACATTATATCTTTTCTCTTAAGGGAGAACTGAAGCAAGTCAGACACAATTTTAGACACCATTTTAGAAGATAAACTGGATGAATTTGGAACTAGACATGTCAATGTCATTCATCTCACACAGTACTCATCTTTCATATTTAATAGTATAAACTTGATATTGATCTAAACTTAGAAAGATGGTGCTGATAAAGAGGTGAATTGAAAAAAATCTTGCACCAAAAGCTAGCAACCAAAACTAGGTCTAGACATTTTCAATCATATATTATTTTGCACGGATCTCGTATTTTATCACCACTAGTTTCTTGGGATCCAAGGGTAATAAACACAATATAGCTAAATTTTACATTTTGTACTCTAGAATTTTTCAGTAAGTAGATTGTTTCTTTTGCAGTGTCAACATTTGCGCTGCTTCAGCTTCAGAAAAATTTTGGAGAAGTTATTGATGTCCTCACACTGGTAGGTAGTTTCTCACATGAGTAAATCCAATGGAGCTGGTGTTCCTCTCTGAGTTAAAGTCTGCTGATGGAAAACTCTGTAACTAGCCTGTGAAGAATAAAATAAATTATATTCAAGTTAACTACTAGAAAGAGGGGAAAAAGAGTTTTCATTTTTTTTAAAGGCTCATGTTAAAGCTGTCAAGAGAGCAAACAGACTAGTATTGTAAAATGTACAGCAAGCGTAGGCAGAGATATATAGACCACTGAGAACGGAACAGATAAAATTTCTCTAAACAGTTGGTGTTAAATGTTAGTTGTCTGAGCCTCTCTGAGACCATAGGAGTATACTCTGCTGTACGACCCAGTTCTTATGTAAAGTACATAAAGATAAGTTTAGGTCAAATCTTTGACAAACAAACCAAAGACCTTGAGGAAGTTTGTATAAACAGTGGATGGATTTTATTGTTCTGGTGGATTTTATCAAGCTTTACAGCCATGGAAGCAGTCCTCAAGGGGTTGATTTTCATAGAATCATAGAATGCTTTGGGTTGGAAGAGACCTCAGAGATCATCTGGTTCCAACCTCCCTGCCACGAGCAGGGACACTGTTGCTAGATCAGGTTGCCTAAAGCCTCATCCAACCTGGCTTTAAACGCAGCCAGGAGGGGACATGCACAGCTTCTCTGGGCAACCTGGTCCAATGCCTCATCACCCTCATAGTAAAAGTAAAATAATATTTTGTTGTGTATCTGGCCAACTTGATTTAACTCTGATATGGATAATTTTCCTGTACATTTTAATTTTGCAAATTTCTCAATGTCGTAACAAGGAGTAGCCAACTAAACATGTCTTTATCTCTGTATGTTCGAGACATACCTTTGATTTCAGTGTGATGTCTCAGAAATGTAAGTACTCTGCAATATCAAAGCCAAAGAATTTAGCATTTTGCAGGACACACATTATAAAATAGAGGTAACATGTATTATAAATTTGGCAGATGGCTTTCAGATGTAGACATACCTGCTCCATGAACATGCAAATACAAAAGAGAAAACTACATTTTTTAAATAAATCAGTAAGTCCAAACGTAATGATAATAATTTTTATGATTTCCTTCAACAGAGAAAACTTTTCTCTACACAGTATGAATTACTGAGCTCTTGCAGAAAATAATTGTAAAAGACTGAGAGAAGAATCAATAGAGGAACTCTTCCATAGCATGACAAAATGCAGAAATAGTGCCTTGCGAAGGGGCTACAAAGTTGAAGTGTCAGGTATAAGCTTACTTATGTAATCGCTAAGTAGGATCATTATGAAGTATTAATGTGTTAGTCAATAAAGTAAGTCTAGATAAGGTCAAACACCTTAGGTGTTATCTCTTCAGCTATAATTGCTGTTAATATGTAAGTTTGTGAACAGCATGAAACATCCTGCATTCTAGCAAAGACTTAGGTGCATAACAGGCTGTAAAATAAATCAAAGCAATAAGCAGGACATAACTCTGACATTCCTGTTCATAGGGCTGCTTCTGGAACTAAAGCCTATTCCCGGGGCTGATGCTCCTTTTGCCCAAGTTAAATGTTGCAAAGACAGTGGACACAATTTGCCTGTTGGCAGCTTAGGATCCTCTATCCATTATGTGTTGCCAGTACTACTTTCCTGAGGCCACAACTTAGCAATGCTGATCCAAAGAGGAAAACCTGGCTAAGTCACCCTGGCTAGCATCAGCAACTGAACAGGCTTGCAGTGCTGTTATTTCCCAGTTCATCCAGCCAGCCATGTCATGTCCAGTGGTTTCTTATTCCCTTTTTGGTTAGCCTAACCTCAGGCCATGGCATAGCCTTAACATAGTTTACAATGCTTTTAATTGCAAATGAAAGCACAACACTTCATGCAACTCTCTACCAGTCAGTTGCAAGTACTACAGATGTCAACCGCAAAAAGATAGACTAATACTCAGAGAATACATTTACTCTTGCATCAAGTGCAAGTTTTTCTAATATTGAATGGGTTTAGACTTTTATCAATTAGGATATTTTCAAGAAAAAAGAGAAGCCTTACATAGGGACTAGACAGAGGCAAGGAATAATGAGAGTTACTGGTTCAAAATGTTATACAGTACTTCTTTGCTTATTGAAACACCTAATGGATCTAGAATATGGCAAAAGTCTTCCACTCACTTATATCAATTTTAATATATTAGGATTTTGATGCATGCAATGAGTCAGCAAAACACTGAAAGTTAATTTTCACTGTGAGGTTATTTACAACTGTACACTCAAAGTTATACAAATTATTATGTACCAGTCATTCAAGGGGATTTGCCTTAGAAAATCCATATATTGATTTGAAGCTTCACTGACTTCAAGAATAGGCCTGATACAGACTTGATCTTGGAAGTGGCAGCACTGGTATATACCAAGGCACAATAGTCTGTGAACACAGAATTCACTGAACTTCCTAAGAAACGAGGTAGGCTTGTCTGTCCTTTCTATTTATATACCATCTACTAGATTTCAAAGTTAGCAGCCCTGCAGTATAGAGAAACATCATTATCAGCTGCAGTGTCTTGGCAATCCTGAATATAACTTAGTCATTTTAAATGGCTGTTTGGAAAAAAAAACAAAACAAACAGGTTTGAAGCATGGAAAATTTTCTGAAACTAGTTCATTCATATATTTAACATTATTTCTTTTATAAAATGTAATTTTGTAATGTCTGAAGACATTAAAATAAAGTTTCGAGTTTTATTCTATATGACTTAATTAGTCAAGAAGTTTACACTAAGTTTATCAGCTGGAAGGTTTCAACATCTATTTTAAAACAAAATGAATGTGTCTTGATTGCATTGTATTTCCTAAATATTTCATTAATGCTGAGTTGGGAACATTAGTGTTCAGCAGAAATCAGGATCTAAATTCTTGTTTTCTGTATAAGAAGAAAAAATGGAGAAGAATAACTAACCTAAATAATTGGGATTATTATTTAAGTTAATGATCTCATTTGGACAAGAAAGAAAGAGAAGCCTGACTTTCAGAAGGATGAATCAACCTCTTTCAGTACCACTGGTAAGAAAACCTCTCTGACATCTCTACAGATCCTGATGAGAATAGATGTAACCATGTTTGAACGGCTGAACAATTTTCTCCAGTGTCATTCTATGTATCCTAACAATTTTTTTCTCCTTAAGGCTCACTTTTTTCTATAGTCTCTTCACTATGTACAAGTGACTTCTAATAGATGCAGTAGATCTTTTCCAAAGCAAAAGAAATTTTCTACTATAATTTGAGACTGTGCCTCTCAAGATTGCAACTGACATGCTAAAAAGATCATATAATTCTAGTCTAGCACAACCATGCAGAACTTATAATACTGGCAGAAACACACAGGTTTCACCTTTCATAGATAATTTTAAATTGCCAGGGAAGACTTTTGGGCACTGCAGCTTTATCAGTGCCTCTGAAGCTTCATAAATGTCTAGTAAGGTTCTTGACATGAGCTTGGCCTGAGCCAAAATATTCTTCTAAAAAAATATTTAGATTTGAAGTATGGATTTTTACAGGCCAGAAAGCATTCCTCATAGGTAGTTTTATGCAGCCTCTTTTGAATGGTAAAACAGTTTAATGCTATGTAATAGTAAGCTATGGACTACATTCTGCCAGTTTGCTTTAGTGCCAGAGATCAGTCACAAGCCTTTTAATCTTGTTCCACACAGAGATCCCATTTGATTGTCTAAAGCTATTTACCTTCTTTCTCTACTGCTGTGACTCTTTTTTTCCCAAATTTGTTTCAAATAAATCTGTTCTTCTGTGTACCACTAAGACACCTTATGAATTCCAAAGAAGTTGCCCTAGAATGAAGAAGAAAATTCATGTAAAAAAGAAGTCTGCGAAGAGATATTAAACAAGAAGGTATGACCTTGGCTCAAGAATTCCCTGTGCTACTGATTGCTCAAGTTTTGGAGGATTTACTAACGAAATATTGTTATACCATTACACCCTCCTTCTATTTTTTTGGAATCGTGTGTAATGGCTACAGGGACTGCTCTGTACCCATACAGCTGTTCTTTTGTTCTTATAAGAAAAAACAGAAAAATACCCATGGGAGAGATATTTCTTTTTCATAAATAGCCTAGGAGTTTTTATTATATGCTGGCATCATGAAGGATAGCAACATTTGTAGTCTAGTGTATGAAAATCTATCTTGATGATTAGCATGATTATTGTGTTGGTTTTTTTCCCCTGCAGTAATTCTCTGTCATTAATGAAAGAGGAAAGCAGGAAAGGTTCGTATCCTGTTGTACAATAGACTAATTTGCAAAAATCTGTTAAGAAGGAGTTACATCACTTCCAAATGTGATGACATTAAATGGTGATATTTTTCTTTTGACAACAGGTTTTCAGAGAACACCAAATATTTTACCAATACACAGGCTCACATATAAAAATGGGCATGCACAAACCAGTATCTTAAATATAATAAATACGACTAAATATATTTTCCTAATGTTATATGTGATTTTCTAGATAAAATATTAAGAAGCAAAGTAACAAAACCACATCTATTCTAGATTACACAAACTAGCTGTGAACTAGTGCATAACAGCTCATCCTTTTTTCCCCCCACTATTAAATTCCAGATATTATTCCTATGACAGTGATTGAAATAAATAAGATATTTTTTCATCATGTTTAACTGTAGTCCTCACTGTTTAGTTTTTCCATTATACCAGTTTCCACACCATTCTTTGTTGCAAGGTAAATGTATATTTAAAACTGCGAATTCAACTCAAATACTTTGGCTTTTTAAAATAATCTAAAAATACTTCAATTTTGTTTTATTTTAATACATTCTAATAAACTTGCACTCATACTATCAGATCTACTCATGAAGTTGCATTTTTTTCACTGGTTCAGTAAACTTCATTTGATGTTTATTTTCTTTATGCAGGAACACAGTGTCAGCCAGGATATACTTTGCAGCAAGAAATAAATGTTAATTTTCTACACAGGATGTAAAATGCTACACTCTCTCTTCAATCTATCAGAGCTTAGATGTTGTCCTATAGAGTGCAGAAAGTATTTCTCACAACATGCTGAAATGTGTAGAGTTCAAAATTACGTTTTCATCTAAACAAAGCAAATTGTGAATGTGTGATTTTAAATTTTGGTTGACAGTGGTTTTTTTCATTAACTGTAATTTTGGACACTGTCCATGCAAACACTTTATGTCAGATTTCATTTGGAAGATGATGTATATAGTGAGAATTTGCAGACTTTTTTACCATGTTAATATCATCCTTGTTACAGTTTTTCACATTTCTGTCTAAACTGTTTAAAACCAATTTTTCTCAGCGTATAGCCAGGACACAGAAATATTTATACAAATAAATTTCCCTATAATCATGGATCAGTTATGTGTATTTTCAAATACTGATAAAGAACTAGGTATGTTTCTGAGCAAGCTAAGTTTGTGGCATTTTTCTGACTTACAAAGTACATTACAAAATATATACCATCCTTTCCAGGGTTGGCGTATTCTTCTTGAAGATAAATCAAGGAAGCTAGAGCAGAGTCATTAATTGCTAACAAGAAAGGCTTGTTCTTGTTAAGAATCTATTTGCAGAGCTTGAATATTGCCAATATTCATCCACAACCTGGGTTTAGCAAAAAGCTTCTCCCATTTTACTCACTACTTTTCAATGCCTTTCTTATCTCAGATCCCTCACTTTTTGCTACAGACACAAATTTCAATTCACAAGGGAGTTTTTCCAGGAAATAGAGCCCACTGAATTAGAATTTTTCATCTTATAGAGCAATTTGTCTTTTCTACTGTCTTTTTCTGTCCTACTGGTAGTACTGAAATGTACTTCCGTAAAAGTTCATATTACAGCTGTATATTTTCATCCTGTTAATGGTATCCCAAAGCAGCAGTCTCCAGATCGGGGTGCCTGCAACCAAGGGAGTGTGCAATCCACTGGGGTTTGGGAAGAAAATATTTCTATCATTAATAAATAAAATTAATAATTAAAAAGAATATTTATTTCATCTTTACTTCATCTTTTTTAATGTCTAGGAGGGGTTGCATGTTTATAATGTGCATAATATAATATTGCAATAGCAAATGTATGCAATCTATAAATAAATACAAGTACATTGGGAGTGTATGCTCAAAAAATTTTTACTGATAAGATTTTCCAATCAAAAAGTAGCTGGAGACCACAGCCCTAGAGGACCCCTGTTTAATTACAGACCTGCACAATATCTACAAGCCAGGTGAAGAGCAAGTCCTCTATCAGCCTTTGTATTCCAGCAGCAATAGTAACTGGAATGGGCTGATGACACCCTACTTGGGCTTGAGTTTGTCTCAGAGACAACCAAATATTTATCATATTGAAATTTTCAGCATCTTGATCTTGGATGTGTTGAGATTTTCCTCAGCAGTCAGTACTGGGACCATTGCTGCTTAACATCTTTGTCAGTGACATGGACAGTGGGATTGAGTACACCCTCAGCAAGATTGCTGATGACACCAAGCTGTGTGGCTGACATGCTAGAGGGACCTCATGCAGAGGGACCTTGACAAGTTTGAGAGGTGGCCCCTTGTGAATCTCATGGTGTTCAACAAGGCTAAGTACAAGGTCCCACACATGGGTCAGGACAATCCCAAGCACAACTATGGGCTAAGGCAGAGAATGGCTTGGGAGCAGCCCTGAGGAGAAGGGCTTAGGGGTGTTGGTGGATAAGAAGCTCAACATGAGCTACCAATGTGTACAGCATCTATGATGATGTGATTTCATGGTTCATTGCTCACCTAGTCTTATGAACCTGTATCAGGTCTTCTGTATTTTCTTACCTTACTTTTTTTTTCCTTCTTTTCCACCTTGTTCTTTGTGACTGTTTCTGTACTCACCCAGTTATTTTATTCTCTTTGCCTTCTTTTGGTCCTGAGCTTCTCCCTATCTCTTTTTTTATCATATCCTCTCATTTCCACATGCTTATTCTATGTGACTGCTTCACCACAGAGAAACTTTAATTTCACACCAATTAAGTAATTACAAACAGCTCTCAAAGACAGGAACAAGTGTAAACAAGAACGGGAGAAAATAGCAAAGGCAACTTTCCTATTATTGTAACTCATGCTCTCTTGTTTACAATCACTTACCTTGTCAGATCTAAGTTTAGACTATAATCTCCTCAAGGCAGAAACCATTTTTCACTTTCCTAGAAACTGTTATGCCATCCTATTGCACTATATAAATATTGGTGCACAGTTTTAAACAAAATTAATCATTTTGTATGCCACAATGTTCATCTGTCCAGCTAAAGAGCGCTTAAAGGCTTATAAATTTTATATGGCAGGTACTATGCACTTCCTAAAATGGTGTTTCTTTAGAATGCCATATATTGGGTAACTGAAATAATTAATCATACTAGAAAATTTAAGCTAATAGCAACATCAATCTTACACATTTTACACATGGAAATCTAGCTGGAATCACTGCCAGAAAGAGCAGAGAAGAAAAGCAGCAGGAAAAGAACCACTCTGTGTTAGGATCCGCTGAATCCAATGGCCAACTAATTTGGATTGATATTCACAAATTATCACACACTGATGTATGCATCCACACACTATGCACACACTTCAATCTCTCTGAACATCTGAGGCATTAGGAGGAACTAACATTGGTCAGAAAAAAATGGCTACAAGAAACACATATGCTGATTCCAATCAGATTAACAGGACCCCAGTATACCTATTTACAACTGTCTGGGAGAACCAGACTGAACGTAAGTGATGGCGTGTAAATATTCATTATTCAGATGTAAAATAATGGAAAGACTGTGGACTCCTAGAAGACAAAAAGACCATTCAAAACCAGCATAAAGCAATTCCAGGAGACCTGACTAGGGCAGGACACTTTGCCTTCTGTGTCATCTCAAGGAATACTGCTCAGACCACCTAGTTACAAATGCCTCAGAGTCTACATACTAGATGAACTGCTTGGACACATTGGTTTTAGTAGGTTTGAGTATGTGAGAGAGACATCATAAGTGTGAATGAATGATATAGCCTTTGTTTTATAATTAAATCACCTTTTCCTCTAAAGTCTCAGGCTGATCTTCACTATATTTCTGTTGCTATAGCACTGCAATGTTTCCTATAGTCTGATTGACATGTCGTCTTGCTTAACCTATTGGCTGCTGTGAATCCCTATTACTAGGCACACTAGAAATGATCTCAAGAACTTAAATTCTTAATGAATTTCATTAGGCACTTGACATGTAAATGCTTTGTGTGATAACGTGTCATGCTACTGCACCTAAATCTGCTTGTGGTTCTGCCTGTGTTTCAGCCACAATTCATTCATTAGGAAAGATCCATTCTGGGAACCCTGTCTGATTTTCAAAATAGAATTTGTTGGCACATTTAATAGGCAATCATAACTGCCATGTTTGACTGCTAAAGGGCTCAAAAACCTACTAAATCTCACAACAGATTCTAAATTTACAGAATTATACTCGTAGTACAAGTTTGAAAATTCCCCATCCAGGCAGTTCCTGTGTTTTCCTTTGTTCACAGAAGATGTGTTATTTCTATTGTATTATTACATGACAAATTTAATAGCAAACAAGCACAGATTCTCACAATTTTAGAAAACCTGAATTACCATGAAGTTAAGATGAGTTTTGTCTTTGGAAAACATCAGGATTTAGTCAAGCTGTTGAAGCTGAATTTAATGAAATACAATTACTTACTGAGCAGCCAGAGTGTGTGGGTGAAGTGAGACTGTGTGGGGGGGAAGGTTTGAGTATGCGCATATATTGCTATTTGTAACCACTCTTCATACACCAGGTGGTACATTCTGCTTCCCTACCCACCCCCACCCCCCAAAACAAAAAATTCTCTTCGCCACAAATAAACTGTATTTTCCTTTTCCTTTTCTTGTTTGTTTTGATATGGGGGGTTGGGGTATAAAGAACAGCTGTAATAACAATAGCTAAAAATATTGTAAGGAACTAGACAAGAAGTGCAGTGTAGAGGTGGCTGCTAAACTTACATGGATGAAGCACTGAAGGGGACGAAGGGTCATTTGTTCTTTAGTACCAGACAGATGTTGAGACATGAATGGCAGAGCATGCCAAAGGGGGAATTTAAATATACAAAATACCTTGTAATACGGACTAAAAGTTTGCATTTCCTTCTCCGTGTCCTATAGGAATGTTTTCTTTATCATTTGGATGATACTGTGTCTCTTGGACCCCCCTCACTGTCTCTACACACGACTTCTCAGGAAACAGTGTACTTTCTGCAGAGATGTGAAGTAAGGATGAAGGTCTGGTGTTCCCAGCACTCTTCCTGGAAGTGAAAACCTTGGTTTAGACATAGCCATGCTAATAAAAGCTCGAGTCTTGCTTCCGCTACTGCCCCATCTACTGCCCTAGTACTAGAAAAGATAGATACTCAAGTCTAGGTGGGAAGGTGAGAGAGAGATTTTTGGTGCTTATTTTTACTTTTTTTTTCTACTGCATGTATTTGTTACCTCCCTGCTTAACACACTTTGTTCTGCAAATCCAACTCCACAGTGTATACAGTTATGAAAATGCTATTTGCTCTGATCTTTTTCCCAAAATAAGCTTGCCTATCTCTCCTGAAAAATGATTATTTTCTCTGTCTCCACTTTCAAGACATCTTTTTATGAGAGAAATAGGCAATTCATCCTTACCAGCACATTTTCACGACTACAGATCCAGTAGCAGGTCCTATACATGAAGACTCAGTTTTTCAGCAGTCACAAAGATGAATTTTTCCCATGTTTATATTTTAAGAGACTTTAAGAAATGTTTATGTGTGTCAGCTGCCTTTGAGCCAAAGCCAAACAATATCCACATTTCCAACTGTGAGTCATAGTAACTGTCTTCAGTTTAAGGTTAATTGATTTTATTGAACATTTTATTTCCCCTGTAAAAGGAAGCTGAGAGTTCTTTTTTCGGTATATGCTTTTATATAGTGATATTCAGCATGTGCCCATATATACTCCTCCTTTTACAATACGATTTGTAAGGTTCTTACTTCACTCAGATCAATGACAAGAAGCTACTGAGTTTAAGTCTGGAATTTCATCTACAGTTACAGAAAATAAAGCTCCTTCCAGCCTGCAGTTCCAGAAGAAGAACAAGCCCTATTTGCAACAAACATGGCTAAAGTACTGTAATTTATTTGTGAGACAGAATTAAAGACATTTTTGCCATCTGGAGGAAACATTCTGTTACCAAGGGTTTGTTTTGAAAATTCAAAAAGTGGCATCCTGGATCTGTAAGCACAACAAGATTTCTTTTTCAGACACAACAGCCTTACTTGAGCATTTGACAAAACAAATGTATCAAGATGCTCTATTCATTGCTTAAATATCTTGGTAGGTAGGTCTGTGTACCAAAATTGGGACTAACTCTGTTTTCTTCTTCGAAGTCCTATTTTTCTCATCACAAAACCACTGGAGGAAGGATGTGGTCATTTTTTGTTTGTAATCTTTTTCTCTGACTTTCTCCTTAATTGTAGAACTCTTTTCCAAATTTTACCAGCTGCTGCTCTAATGGAAGATAAACAAACCAACTTGAGAAGATATTCAGGAAGGTGAAATCAGAAAACATGCATGGGATCTGAAGAAAAATAAAGTTCCCTATTAGAAAATACTGTTTCAGAAAAAGGCATGGTACATTGATTTTTCTTATGTATCAGAGATCTCCGACAACCGTTACAATATAATCAGTAAGTGTATAAAGTATAACTTGATGAAGTCCTGAGTTAAAATTGAATGAAATAACACTGGCAGGTTAATATATAGAAAGTGATAGTCTAAGCCAAGTAAGTCAACAAGCAACTCTAATTTATAGCTGAAAAAGTGAAAGGACTAACATCAAGGACTCAGTGTAGGATAAGCAAACTGCTTCACACAGAGCTCCCAGTCTGACATTTAAAGCCTCACCTTCTGTGAGGGGAGGAGCACATCCTCAGACTCTGTTCTCTGTCTTGCCTCAGATGGATGCTTTTACTTCAAGCTCCCAGGTGCACTACAATACACTACCAATGGTGATACGGATTTTCACGTTATCCTTCTCTCTTTTTTGTGTAGTGTGCTAGCTTGGGCTCGGATAGAGTTAATTTCTTTCCTAGTAGCTAGTACAAGGCTGTGTATTGGACTTGTGCCAAAACCAGTGTTGACAGTACAGGGGTACTGTAGTTACTGCTGAGCAGTGCTTACATAGAGCCAAAGACTTTTCTGCTCAAGAAGTTGGGAGGGGACACAGCCAGGTCAACTCAGCCCAACTGGCCAAAGGTATATTCCATAGCATATGACATCTTTCTCAGCATATAAAGGGCTGGGGAAGAGGAAGGAGGGGGTTCAGTGTGATGGTGTTTGTGTTCCCAAGTCACCATTATGCATAATGGAGCCCTGCTGAACACCTGCCTGCCCATGGAAAA
Source organism: Gallinula chloropus (assembly GCF_964237585.1). Classification (NCBI taxonomy): domain Eukaryota; kingdom Metazoa; phylum Chordata; class Aves; order Gruiformes; family Rallidae; genus Gallinula; species Gallinula chloropus. The sequence goes on along the minus strand of NC_140086.1, from coordinate 28,736,467 downwards.
TGGGGAATGAATTCCTTGGTTTGTTTTCTTTGTATGCACATCTTTTGCTTTACTTGTTAAACTGCTTTTATCTCAGCTCTTGAGTTTTTTTCACTTTCACTCTTCCCCTTCACTCCTCCATCCTATTGTGGGGAAGTGAGCAAGCTCAGCTGGTATTCAGCTGCATCTAGGGCTAAACCATGACATTTTGGGTATTAGATAATGTGTTTGATAGACTGATAAGGAGTATATTCAATAAAATTCAGTATTTTTTAATCCATTAATTATTTGTAACTTCTCCCCTCTGTGTTTGGGCAGATTCTTTATGTTACAGTGGGCTTTTGTGGAGCTTGTACTATAGCTTCAGTATACAAAAGTGAAGTGAGGTTGATGTTTCCTGTCAAGTCAGTGGAGATCTTTTAGATCTACTTGCTGATCTTTTCTAGTTTATTTTCCAAGGGGAAGTTTTTCTGGCTCACTTTTTAAAGAAAAATAGGAATTGAAAAACTTCCAGAAAAAAAGTGACTGTACTGATCATACGTAAGTAAAGCACACTAGGTTAATTCAGTACTCTGAAATATGTAATGTGACTTTTCAGGGCACAACTATCTTAATTTTATATCTACTTTTCGTACTAGATCCAAAGTGATAGTCTTGTAGGTCATTCTACCTTTAGGTGAAAGACAGGTATGTATCACAGAATTACAATGAATCATAGAATGATAGGAATTGGAAAGGACCTCTGGAATCATCTAGTGTAACCCCTCTGCTAAAGCAGGATCACCTACAGCATGTTAGGATCACATCCAGGTGGGTTTTGAAACTTCACAACCTCTTTGGCAGTGTCTTCCAGCGCTCTGTCACCCTCAAAGTAAAGAAGTTTTTCTTCATATTCAAATGGAACTTCCTGTGTTCCAGTTTGTGACCATAGAAAACAGTTTGGCCCTATCCTCTTGATATTGATTTACCTCTTAGATATTTATAAGTGTTGATGAGATCCCTTTACAGTCTTCTCCAGCCTAAACAGACCCTGCTCTTTTAGCCTTTCCTCATATGAGAGATGCTACAGTCCCCTCATCATCCTTGACCAGCAGGACAACCCCTATCCTGTACTGGTGCCTGGCATTATACTTCCCTAGGTGCAGGACCCTATACATGCCCTTGCAGAATTTCATTGGGTTCCTCCATGCCCAACTCTCTAGCTTGACCAGATCTCGCTGAATGGCAGGGCAGCCTTCTGGTGTGTCAAGCACTCCTCACAGTTTTGTCTTGCCAGTACGGTCTAAACACAGGTCTCCAACTGGATGCCGCACCACTAACACAACCTCTGAATTCTGCACTTCAGCCAGTTGTCAATCCACCAATGCATGTTGACAAAATGTGCCCTCTGACTATGGGAGCTGACACAGAACTAAGGATTAGAACTGAAGTTCTGCTACTAGAAAATGTTTTTTCTTACCTAGCCACAAGAAAGGCTTTGCCTGAATAGTTAGAAATCTGTGAAAGTAACTTAAGGGCTACTGAAGTGAAACTGAGAGGAAAAAGCTGTGAAGAGTGTAGATGTAAGGGAAATAAAGATAGTCAGAAACACTTATGACTGACTTCACACTTGAATATCTTATGATACAAAATTCTTTTAACTTCCACTTTTAATCATGTTCTTGATGCTCTGGAACACACCCGATTCACCAGTATTCTTTTTACACAAGGTGTGCACCAGAGCTGGGCACACATCCCACCTCAGCTACAGTCATACTCACTAGTAGTGGCATCAGATGCTTCTACTGGTCAGTGCTCTGCTGTCTGTATGCAATCATTGTAAGCCAGTGTTAGTCAGGACACTCACATTCAGCTGTGTCTCCACTACAATCTCTGTCAGACTCATTTTTTCCCGGGTTTCGTACTGGGAGCCCAGCTTACATCCTTTGTTCTGGGATGTATTACCTTACAGTTAGTAAGGTAAGAAGATACGGATTGTGCCCAGTTTACAAGATGATCTAGGTTTCTACATTAGTGACCTGTATTCTTCATTATATTTACCACTACCTCGATCTCTGTCAACAGCAAATTTTATCAGTAATGATTTTATGTCTCCCATTTCACTGGTAAAATTTAAATACTGTAAAACCAGGAATAGATCCCCAGAGGGCTCTAGTAAAAACAGAAGAGTAGATGGTTCTCCATTCTGAATGACATTCTGAGACATGCAGATTTAAATCCATTTTAAATAGGTCATGTTTTTATATCATTCTGTTTTCTGATTTAAAATCCAGTAAAGTGCAAGACCAGAGCTTCACCTTTATCAATAAAATTTCTGATTTTTCTTCTTTCATCTTTATAATTTGATAAAACCTTTAATCACAAGCATCTGGTGATGTTATTATTTAAATGACCCTTCTTTAATAGTAGTGCCTTAATGACTAATTGGTGCTACTGCATGATGCGAACCTGATTAGCTGAAAGCTAAGTGCTAGTCATTAAGGCTTCCTATTCATCTGTCTGTGTGGGAATTTAGATGCCTTACCTGAGCATTTGCATTGAAATATATTTATTAATTTGCATATGAAACTAGTAAGTACTATAACTCAGAGAAATCACAAGGAACTAGCTCCTCACAAGGGCTTAAATATCTAGATGCCATCTCAGACACTTGCATTTAAAATATAAACTCCCATAATGTACTTTATGTGCTGACAGCCAACTCTGGAGGTTCCTAAATTCCTTAGATTTCTAAGGTTTTACCAGTAAGATACCCTGGGTACTGAACATGTAATGCTGACCCCATTCAAATCCTCAAATAATAGAATTGTTCCTTACATATGTCAGGAATATTCACAAATTATATGTTTCCATGTTTATTTCATCTCACATAATTGTTTTATTAGCATTTCCAGAACTTAATGGTTCTGACTTCCCATATTGCCAGGTGTCTTTTTAGCTGACAGCTCACTACTTAGAGCAGCAATTTGAAGAGGGAGTCCAAAACTCATCTTCACAGCCCTTGTTCTATTCAGGTCACACAGTCACTAACTAAGCTTTGCTTTTATCCCTCAGCTAGACTCAAGGCTCCAGGAGATGTCTCTGACCACAGAGGTCCCACAGGCAGAGACATCATTTGCAGATAGGTGTCTTTGTGCCTGCTTTCCACAAAGTTTCTGGTTCTCTTTCCTGAAATGCTTGTAATAATGGTTGTCTTGGACCTTACTTTCCATTTATTTTCTCTCAGCTCTTCTAGGCAGACACCACTGTGTTGAATGTATGGACATGCTTCACTCACTCAGTCCTTAAATGTTCAACTTTTCATCTTAACTATAAAGGTAGAGGTATGTAAGGATTTTAAAAAACAGTACTGTATAAACGAAAAAGAAAACATATATGCAGGTGCGTGCGTCACCTGAAAAATTCTGCTTAGAACAGAGATGCTGACACAGTCTCAGCACTGGCCTGTCCCTCACTATAACACGTGGGCAGCCTCAGTGTGTGCAAGTATGCCTTTTCTTTTTAATATGGGACTAAATGTCTTACAAATGAAGCTACATAGGCAGAGAAAGTATAAATAACTTCCTAACAATCCATAATACGTGGAAGCCCTACACTTTAGACTTTAGATTGCTGTAAAGAGAGATGCCAGCTTTCCACCCAGAGATATGATCTGGTAAAGGTAGTTTTTCTGCTTCTAAAGATGGGAAATATGTATATCTATATACATAGAAAGAGAGATATGATTACTGCTCAGGGGCTTGAATTTATTTGACATTTCATGGCCTTGCTATGAATTTCCTTCCTTTCTGGATCTGTCCCTCCCTGTTTAACTGCCAGAGGAATGCAGCTGATATGTAAGAAGTTTCCTTAGTGTATCATAAATGTTCTGATTTAGCACTTGCTGTTTCACCTGGTGGGATCAGTCTACCCTTTCTACATGCATATTGTAACCCTTCTCCCAATTAGCCCCTATCCACTGGATGTTTAACTGTGCCAGCTACGAGACAGGGCTTGTTGATGGCTTCTCTTGAGTAATACAGACCTGCACTATGTCTGAACTGCTTTCTTTTACATCTATCTGATCAGTAGGTTACTTGTTCTGATTTTAAAATAAAACTGTCATTACAGGGAGTAGCAAGCAGTGCATTCTGTCTCTCTTTGGCATTCTGATTGAAACAGACCTTGGCTCTTATTCTCAGAATAGTTTGAAAGACAAGGTCATATAATACAACTTTCTCATTTAAAGATTAGGCAGTAATAGTTCAATTCAGAGTATCTCACAGTGCTCTGCTCAATACATTACAGAGATGAGGACCGTGCCTGAAAAAGAAATCAAGCCAAAAGAACATTTTACATACATTAACTTCCTGGGGAAAAAAAAAAAAAAAGTTGGTTCTGGGCACCTTCCTTTTTTCAGTCCTTTAGAGCACTCTACAAAATATTTTACAAATTTTGATGCTTGTCATGAATGGCCAGCAGCTCCTGTAGTCTTAAAAGGCGTAATCATTGACAATCAAACACACAATCACTCACATGCCTCAGCCAATAGACACAATGCATAAACACAATAGATGAAAACATTTTTGTTTAATCTTAAATCCAACACCTGATTTTTTATTATTTTTTATGTAAATTGTTTCCTCCTCTTCCCAAAATATCTGGTTTCTACAGTAATGTAAGCGCATGGACATATAATAATATGTGAGCTTATTTTTTTCTCAGCCTTGGAATAAAGGGAAAAATGTGTGTTATTTTCCAGTCCCACTCACTCTATAATCTGCTCAAGAACTTCAAGTAAAATGCAGGTTCAATAAGCACATCTTCCCTCTTCTTTCTGTTTAGTAACATGGATATGGAGACATTATCATATTAACTGATATTAATATCCATCTGGAATAAGTGAGTGGGTCAGAAAATGTCTGTAGACGATCAGGCTTCCTGTAAATTCAGTGGAAAGACAAAGGAACACTGATTCCACCACAAAACAAGCACCTAAAATAAATTGCATACTTCTTTCCTATAGGAAGGCTGTACATATAGAGGACACCTTGATCTCACTTCTTGATCTCTCTCTGTCAAAATAGTAACTCTGGAAAGAATCTAGGTAGCTAATTTAAATTTGACACCAGAATCCAGCTCCAAAGAATGATCCAAGCAAACAAATATAAAAATTGTTACTAATCACTTTAATAAAAAGAAGTCCTGACATAAGCATCACTGACTGAGGTAAGTATTAAAAATTGAAAGGCACAACTTTTTTCCTTTTGCTTTGCCTCCTCTTAACACTATGACCATAGCATCTACTTCCAGTCAGAAATGCTATAAATAGTTCCTAATGATGCCTTGAAAAGCTGGAATGAAAACTCAATAGCTTGGTGACTATTAAGCAGGTATTTTTTATTGCAGCGCTGGGCACACAGGGGATCACTCCTCCAAATTTGTGCGCCATTTAAAGCCAATTTCTCATATTTATACAGATTAAGTATACATATTAAGTACAATTTCTAAGAAAAGGCAGGGTTATGCAGATTATTTCCAGGAAGTCATTTACATTAACTCTCCCAGATAAAGCATGGTCAGTGACACTCTGGGGGTGTTCTGGTGGTCTTCAGGGATGAAGGCTGGACGTCTTCCTCTCTCTCAGTACATGCTCTTCACAGTTTTCTCCACAGTTTCTAAAATTGTTGAAACAATTTCTGAGCTCAAAACTACATTCCTGCACCAACTAGTTAGGAACCCCTTTTTGCTGAAAACAAGATATACAAGATATACTGTCTTTTATTTGGTCGTTGGTCTCATTATTTATGACTCCCCTATCTACACTTCTTTATCTTCAAGGCTGTTTCACTATTACGGCTAAATTTTGTAGCTGCTCTCATGAAACCGCTCACACGGTTGCAGCCATATTCTACTAAAATCCAAAACAAATCTATTCTTAAAACATGAAAAATTTTATATTAATGTTATATTAATTCTCTCTTAAGCTACATCTACTTCAATTTAATCAGCATTATTACATTTCACTGAATCACTAGCCCAAGAAAGAGACTGAAGGTCTAGATTATGGCATGTAGGAAGCCTCTACTTCTTCCTGTCTAGTCATTTGAGTAGGTACGCTCTAATATCACTTGCTAAAGTAGGTTCTACAATCAAGGCAAGACTTAATTGACAGAAACATTATTATGGGCTGATTAAGGATTTTTAATTAGCAGCTGGATAGAGCTTTAAAATACTTCTGTGATATCTAAATGTGGGAGCTAATGAGGTGGAAGGACTCACTCCATGCAAGTTACTTAAGTTGGAAAGATATTCCTAGATCCATTTACTGTCAGGGAGAGAAAGGCCTCCTAGAATGGAATTCAGCTTCACTAATTCACCCTTCTGTGGTATTCTTTGTCTACCTGTTTCGGCTTGGGATCTTCCAGTTACTTGCCCATTATCAGAAAAGAAGGGGAAGGAATTCAGGATCTATAATGGATATCAGACTTTCAGTCCTTTGAACACTTTCCCTTTCATGTGCTATTCTTTGCTAGTTTTCTTGGTTTTGTGCATTTAATATGTCCTTTGCTTTTCACACATTAGCAGACAGATACATGGCCATTAAATAAAGCATCTGTTATGTGGCTTCCATTATCTGCAAGATGACTGTTTTAGATGAAAGACTGAGAGAGTTGGGCTTGTTCAGCCTGCAGAAGAGAAGGCTCCAGGGACACCTTATTGCAGCCTTCTAGTACCTAAAAAAGGCCTATAAGACTTATAGAGAGACACTATTTATGAGGTCATGTACTGATAGGACAAGGGGTAATGGCTTTAAAGTAAAAGGGGGTAGATTTGGACTAGATACAGAGAAGAATTTTTATACAGTGGGAGTGGTGAAACTATGGCAGAGGTCACCCAGATAGGTGGCAGATGTCCCATCCCTGGAAACATTCAACATCAGGTTGAACAGGGCTCTGAGTAACCAGATCTAGTTGAAGATGTCCCTGCTCATTGCAGTGAGAGGTTGGAGTAGATGACCTTATAAAAGCTCCTTCCAACCCATACCACTCTATGATAGATGCAAACTAAAATACTCTTCTTGGTACTGCCTGGTTATTCCTTGTTCTTTTCTCCTTTAGGGCCAGTGGAAGGTATCACTATCCCTAGCTTTCCTCCAAACCTCGCATTCTTCAGTTATAATAATTCTCAATTATTTATGTGTAATCTAATTTATGAATTAGATCAGTGTGAATACTTAGCATATTGGTCAAGGAATTGATTGAACCCTTGGTATTTGCATAATATTTAAATATAATTTCTATTTCCCTCTAATTTAGGTCTTTACACTGTCACTGCCATTTAACTATGCATTGTAATGTATTCATTCTCACAAGAGTTTCTGCCGTATGTTCAAATACTGCTAAAAGTTAACTTTAAAAAAGCAGGAGTTTTGAAGTGACTGATGTTTCAGAAACACAAAATAAACTTGAACTGAACAGGTACCCCAGATGCATTGCCTGGAATTCTGGTAAATCAGACTTTTTATGTTGCGTAGGAGTCTGGTGATGCCTACCACAGTGATTCACCTCCCTTTCTTTTATAATCTGTTTGGTTTGCCTGGCTTTCTTCAGTGAGAAGAAAACAAACACTACTGATGCATATTACATATCCACTCCTTCCAGAACCAGAGGAGCTTTAGATTTAACTGGCAGCTAGGAACCCCTTAAAATGAGTTGTCCTGTTCTTCTCAGACTCAAAGCAGTTTGACATGGCTGTTGGATTTCCTGAAGTTTGTTTAACAAACAAACCAAAGAAAAATTAAATCTGCAGGAAGATGACAGCAAGCTGTTTAAAGCTGATGGCAGATGTTCTTAGATCCCCATCACAGCAAAATTTAGTTTGAGCTAAGAGAAAAAAAGAAACTTTTAAATGAGGCACAGCTATGAAAGTTTTATTTTTAAGTAAAAATAAAACATGGAGCTTGGAGTTGTATTCTAGATCTGCACTTTCCTAAAGTGGGTCTGCAGAAGGTGAATGGAGACCGGCATTACCGATAGTTAAGTACGGTTAATTTTTCAACTGATATTACAAAGCAAAGTTATTTAAGAAAACAAGAACTGTTCCAGTAAATTGTATTAGTATTTGGGGGGGGGGGGGGTGGGGGGGGGGCGCGGGGGGTGGGGGGGGTGTTATTCTTATTTAAAATTCATGATAATAAAGTTCTTCACAAAAATCAGTAATGCTAAGCTTACATTTCAACCAACTACTCTTGTCTTCCCATCTCTGTTAAGGAATTCTTGTTCATTCCACAGAACAAGTTTAAAAATTAAAATGCAGCAGTTACTAGAAGAGTCGAAAAATATGGGAGAGAAGAGGTGATTCATGAGTTTTTTTAGATCAACTAAAACTGCTAACAACTCACTATCCCTCAGACCTCAGACCTTGTTATGTCAGGGCGCAAAGCTAATCACTAGCATTCAAACCAATTGGACATTTTGTACAGAAAATAGAGCCTGTTTAGACTTAACCTCAGATGCAATGTCAACATTTTAAACATTTTTACTAATGTTGTACCCTTGTGTAAAAAAACCCAGCAAGACATATGCACAACTCCGTAGCTTTGGAGCTCCCACACATCCCGAAACTCACTTTCAATGTCATTTATCTTTGCATCTGAAGTGAAACAATTGTCACTGACAGGCTTTTATAGACATCTTATGAATAGAGGCCACTTAAAAGAAGTGGAAGGCTGTTTTCTTTGATAGACTTCTCAGCTGGCAGTATCTGAAGTATCATCCCTTTACGAAATGAAATCTTCACTGATTTTTTTTCTTTATTGGAAGCAGAGTTCAACAGTTGTATGACTGTTTTTCTAAACTAAAAATTTCAGCAACTTAGCTGTAGTATTTTTCATGTTCAATTAGATCTTCCATCATTGAGATTACATAGCAAGAAAAAATATTTTATATTACTATGACTGAATATATTAAAAGAATGTAGGGAAAGAACTGATACCATAGAAGCCCCATATTAAAAAAAAAAAAAAAAAAAAAAAAAAAACCAAAACCAAAATAACCCCAAAACAACCAAAACCAACAAATCAACAAATTAAGAGCTTTATTGTAATATCTCTCCACACCAGTTGCAATATGTCTACATTTGCCTGCAATACCTCAAGTCATTTTACCAGATTCAGAATTGCACAAAGCCATCTGCAGGATTATAATAAAGTCACATTTAGCTCGAGTGTCTAGAAATGGGGAATCCAGAAGAAGGCAAAAGGACTCAAAACCAGGCATAAGGATATGTGAAAATTTCAAATTACAGCCATTTACATGGAATTGGACTCACAGAACCTTTAAGTTGCCTTAAAATGAAAAATTACATAAAAATATAGTTTTAATGTTTTTAGCTTTACTTCTGTCATGGAAGCTTCATCTTAGAAAAGAGGTTCTAAAGTACAGACTGAGAATTATCCCTTTTCTATGACAAAATGCTGCTTTTCAGAGCAAGAACAGTAGTGCATTCACATGCACAACTGACATTTCATGTAATGACTGACAACTTCTAAAAAATTGAACATAAGGACTAAGTTTACTGATAATGGATTCATTAGGATCTCTATCTTGCTGCCAACAGGCACGGGAAAAAGTTCTTTGGCTGCATGTGCTGGTTACTCCTAGTATTGATGGAAGAACTGAAATGTCTTTCAGTAGCATCCCAGTGAAAGGAGATCTTTGTTCTGTGTTCTAGTGAGACTGAAAACATACATTTTGAAACTCAAAGGTGTATACTTTAGGAAGACTTAGATGATGTTTGTTAACTGAGGAGGCTCCAACAGGGGAAGTAAGAGTAAATGTGTCACTGTTAAATTTATGATGAGTTCCAGCGGTCTAGACACTTTTAGGTTCCAAGAAAATTCAAAGTAATGCAGAATATGAAGCAAAATTATTTCTTTCATGTACTCCACAAAAACAGATTCAATGACTGAATAATTCTGTTTGAATAAAATGTTTAAATTTGAAGTTTAAACTTTTCTTACTAGGAACACAAAATATTTCCATGGTACAGCTTTACAGAGATCAAAAACAACAAAAAAAAGGAAAGAATTCAGTTATTCTAGGAGGCCCTAGGTATACATGTATATTGAATATTATTGCTTGAATATTATTATGAATATTAATATAAAATAGAATTTTCTCCCAAATTTCTTTCCTCTTTTTTGTTTAATTTAAAAATCTAAATGGTATGAATGATTGAGGGGGGAAAAAATAGGTTCAGATTTGGTTTCATACCAGTTGTAAGCCATGTAAGCTCTTGGGGTGCTCACAAGGATACTCTCCTTGCCTAAAAGTCTGATGACACGTCAGGAACATGGGTATAACCATGTGTATGAATGGGACTCCCTAAATAGCCTGAGAGATCATTTCCCTGTACTTTGAACACAGTAGCAAGGATGATGACAGACAGGTTAAACAATAACCAGGGAACCCTAAAGGAACTTCTGAAGCACAGGAAAAGTCAGCTCAAAAAGAAGTACAAGAAATACAACTATTGTAGTGGTGCGAAGACTTTGGAGAGGGAACGTCAGCAGCAAATCTGGCATAACCCTGACAGGTATAACCTGGGTGCTAGATATAGCACTGGGGCTCTGCATGAACCTGGAAGTATGGCACACCACAGTAGCCAAAAAAAACCTGCAGTATTTTGAAAACTGGAGCCCATCGGTACGCTCATCTTGTCTGTCTCACACAGACAGCCTCATGCTGCAGCTCTTCATAGTTTTCACTCCCAGTATTATGGAGGTTGCCCTGCACAGAAAACAAGATTGATTTTTTTGCATCAATACTTCCAAACATAGTTGTTGTAAGAAAAAGTAAATGAAGGCAGCTGTCCACTCTGTCTCTAGTTAAGAAATTATTTGTTCATTTAATGTAGTATGTAGCATATCTCTGAGATGCAGATGAGAGAGAGCTGACAAATAAAAGAGTTCTTTTGTTGGCTATTGTTCTACTTTGAGTATCTTCCAAGCCAGATAAATTGCTAAACTCTTTGATGCTGTCTTTTAGCAATGTTTACACTACATTTAACAATTTAAAATTAGTGGCTTGTATGCATAGCGAGGAAAAAGAAAACATTCAGAAAGAATTAGAGTTGCTAACATAATTAACTTGAAAAAACAACTTGATAATAGCTTCTGCTTGATACACATTCTCAGAAGAGACTTTTCCTTTCCTCAATTTTATGAATCATGTTTTAATTCATAAAAAAAAGGTCTTCTAAAAGATTCCAGGTGATAATCAGAAGATAATCATTCCTTTCAGTAGATAATCAGAAGATAATCATTCCTTTCAGTATGTCATATACCATGACTGTTTATTGCTGATCAATATCTTTCTACTACCGTCACAAACTTCAAGTATGTGGGCCCAAATTCAGGAGCCCATCTGCTTCTAGGAAAGTATTTAAGCACACATACACATAAGCCTAATTTCCCTCTGTAACAGGATTTAATTGTCCTCCTTATATGCCTCACACAGTTGGGCCTATAAGAGCTCTGTATAAATGTATATGTTTGAAATGTATCTCTCTTCATAAGTGTACATGAACAGTTCTAATTACCCATTGAAAATAAACTGCTACTTATTGCATAGTTATCCCATTAGATATTTTAAGTGATTCAGACATTTACAAAATTTAGATATAATCAGTGTTCCTGGAAGCTTTTCTGGAATCATTACAGGGACTTTGGTTCACCAACAAAGCTTTAAAATGCAGGAAGTTTTGCAAAGATTGTTTTTTCTACAATTTCTTTGTTAAGTTCTCATGAAGATGTGCATACTTGGGAAAAAGATTCTAATTAAAGTGAACAATTATACTACACGCGCAGTGCATGGATGTAGTGGAACATGTGGAAGTAAGGTTGCATAGTTTGTGAGGTATCTTGCTAGTTGGTACTTAAAAAATATAAGAAAAAAGACAGGAGAAGTAATATATTAAGGACCAGAGCTTTAAGTACCTGATTGAGACAGGCCATAGGCAGAACCACTCAAAGCCTCGAGGAGGTTCAACCCAGATGTTTTGTAACTTCTAAGAAGTGTATGTGTGTGCATGTGTGTGTATTGTCCTGAGTCACATGAGAAAGAAGAAACTTATTATGGGATACATGAAGGGTCTTGTGAGATGGTGAAGTTTATAATGGGATGTTTATGAGAAGGATAAAAGTAGTGTATAAGCAAGTTGCTGCGCTGGCATGCCTGACTGGCTAAGCCCTGCTACCTGCTCATCACAGTCTGTTGAGTCTTCTTATTAAGCCCTTCTCCTAAGTGTTTTCCTATGTGAGTGTGCTCTGTGGGTCTGTGCCTCGTGTTTGAGACCTGCTGGTAAGCGTGAAGCTGGACTAGCCAGCAAGTAGGAAGAGTGATCTAAGCAGCTGCTTTGGAAGACTGAGCTGGCTATGAGCTGGCTTTCAGGGACTGGACCATAAAAACTTCCTTCAGGCTTTGGCTCTTGTAGGCTGGGAATGTTAAATCCCTTGGGTCCTGACATTCACTAGATTTGGCAGTACATTAGCTCGTAGTCCTAGGTGACCCTTCTGAATCACACCTTTCACACAAAGGATGGGCACTTGTGGTGGGTTGACCCTGACTGGAGGCCAGATGGCCAACAAAGCTGCTCTATCACTCTCCATTCTCAGCTGGACACAGGAGAGGAAATATATTGAAAGGCTTAGGAGTCAAGATAAGAACATTCAGCAATTAATATCATGGGCAAAACAGACTCAACATGGAATAAAATTAATGCAACAGTCAGATAATAAGAAATAAAACCAAATATTAGAACATTTCTCTGCATCCCTTCCTTCTTCCCGGGATCAACTTTATTCCCAAATTCTCTATCTACCTCCCCCGAGCAGCACAGGGGGACAAGGAATGGGTCTTGGGGTCATTTCATGCCACATTGTCTCTGCCACTCCTTCCTGCTCAGAGGAAGGACTCTTCCCTTGCTCCAGAGCAGGGTCCCTCTCAGAGAATCACAGAATCACAGAATAACAAGGTTGGAAGAGACCTTTGAAAATCATCAAGTCCAACCATTCCCATCCTATGCTAAACCATATCCCCTAAGTACCTCATCTACCCTTTTTTTGTACACATCCAGGGAAGGTGACTTAACCACCTCCCTGGGCAGCCTGTTCCAGGCCCTGACAACTCTTTCAGTAAAATATTTTTTACTAATATCCAATCTAAACCTGCCCTGGCACAGCTTCATGTCATTTCCCCTTGTCCCATCTTTTGTCACCTGGCTGAAGAGACCATCACTCACCTCTCTACAACCTCCCTTCAGGTAGTTGTAGGTGGTGATAAGGTCTCCCCTCAGCCTCCTCTTCTCCAGGCTAAACATCCCCAGCTCCCTCAGCCGTTCCTCATATGATTTGCCCTCCAGCCCCTTCACCAGCCTGGTTGCCCTTCTATGCGCTTGCTCAAGGACCTCAATATCCTTGTTATGGTAAGGAGCCCAGAACTGCACACAGTACTCAAGGTGTGGCCTCACCAATGCCGAGTACAGGGGTACAATCACCTCCCTACACCTACTGGCCACACTGGTTTTGATACATGGGACTACATAGGACTACATAGTCCTCCATGAACTATATAGGCTACAGGTCTTTGGAAACTGCCCCAGCAAGGTTTCCATGGGATGCAGACCCTCAGGAACAGACTGCTCCAGTATAGCCCTCCATGTGGTCAAAACTCCTTTCAGCAAACCTACTCTGGAATGGGGTCCTCTCCCTGTGGGCTGCAGGTCCTGACAGGAGCTTGCTCCAGCATGGGCTTCCCCCAAGTCACAGCATCTTTCATGTGTCTCCACCTGCTCCAGCATGGGGTCCTCCACAGGCTGCAGGGGAATCTCTCCTGTGGTGCTTGGAGCACCTCCTCCCCCTCCTTCACTGACCTTGGAATCTGCAGAGTTTCTTACATCTTCTCACTCCTCTCCCTGGTGGTAAAAATTGTCCAGTTGTGGTTTTGGGGTTGTTAGTTGAGTTTTTTTCTCTTCTTAAATATGTGATTCCACCATTGCTGACAGGTTCAGCTTTGGTCAGCAACAGGTCTGCCCTTAGCCAGATGGTATTGGCTGTGCTGGATGTGGGGGAAGCTTCTAGCAACTTCTTGCAGAAACCACCCCTACAGCTCCCCCTCCTCCACCAGAATTTTGCTATGCTAATCCAAAACAGCACTATGCTTGTAATCAGCCTTACTCTGACTCCTCCACCCAAGAGCCCCCAAACCCACCAGAGTTCTCACATGCCTCCAGAAACCCAAATAGAAACACAAAACTCGTGTGGAGGGTACCAAGATCAATCAATATGACACCAAAGGAGAGAGGACAGACACCAGAATTCAGAATCATGGTGCCAATACCCTATTTTTTACAGTAATGGAAAGTTAATCTCCGAAAGAAGCCTAGAGTTAGAGCAGACCCAAAAAAGCTGTGAATTTTGGAGAAACATTGGAACAGGTTGCCCAGAGAGGTGTCAGAGATATTCAAGGTCAGGCTTGATGAAGCTCCAATGAACCTGACCTAGTTAAAGGTGTCCCTGCTTACTGCAGGGGGGTTGGACTAGATGGCCTTTAAAGGTCCTTCTATGATTCTATGAATTTGATCTGCAAGCAGACACAATTCTTCCTTGATCTCCAACCTGACAGCTGGGTGAATCTGAAGCACATTAAACAGACATCCAACAGACTCACTGAGACAGCTAAAAGCACAAATGCTTTTTTTTCCCATGTCCTGCACCAAACATGGCAATCCTCTGAATCTCTTAAAGTAGTTGAAATGCAGTTCTGATACAGAATTGTCTGAGTACAAGGGGAATAAAACTTTTTTTGTCCACAAAAGTGCCCAGAGGAGAATCTAAAGCATGGAATCAATATAATACTGTACAAATACAGTTGAATATGCTTTCATGTTATGTATCAAAAATTCATGGCCCAAGTGTTATTGATAAAGAACTCATTTATAGTACTGAAAGAGGAAAAAATGGTGATGGAAGGAAAATTATGTTAGTGTTATTTCTTTTGTCAGATGTTTTTTCCTCATTCTGTTTTGATTTTTATTCTGTTGCTGTTGTCTTTTGTATCTATGTAAGTAATATGTAGACTGCTGACAAAATCATTTTTCCTTGGCCTCGTTCAAAACACTGGCAATTGTATGAAGCTTCAGAACACTCTCCAGTTTCCACTGAAGGGAAGATTTATATTTCATTGAAAAAGTTAATTTCTTTTAGGATTAAAAATGTCATTCACATTCCAGATCCATTCTGACATTTTCTTGTCCATTTGTTCATGAAAAAATTGTGAAAGACCTAAACTATGGAGACAACTACTGTAGAAACCCCAGTGCAAAATTATGAGGTAGAATTTATCTGTCTACCTTTCTTGCTCCCAAAGGCCAGCAAAATACTACATGCTGGTCATAGCTAAACACCATTAGTAAATACATTAAGGGGTATTGCATCTATTAAAAGCAAGAGAATCTTGCTGTTAAATTTATATCTAAAGTGATGATCTCCGTGGAAGGCATCTGAGAAAATCTTCCTTAATCAGCTACTTTCTACATCACATATCTTGAATTATTTTCTTACACCTTAGGGGAAATAAATCTTTCTGTTTCTTTAGAAACTGTGTCATAGAAAGTATGGCAAATCTCTCATTCATTGCTAACTGTACATCACATAGATAGGTTTTATTTCACCTTCCTGTTTGCAAATATATATATATACTCACATAGTCAATTTTTTACAAAGTGAAAGATTTACAAATAATCTGGGCACATAGAATTGTACTGATTAATTTAATGTATTAGGGAGGAAAAAGACATATGAAACTATTCTAAGGATCAATGTTTAGTTAAGTGTGTCAAGCCAGACTGTTCATGAGTCACGCTGAGTACTAATACACAGAAGTCATATTCAGTAGAAATCTTGATCTAAAGATCTGCATTAGGGAGACTGTCATAATACTCCATAATCTGGAACCCCTATCTCAGATAAGGCCTTCATCTGTGTAAAGATTTAATTACTAATGCTGAGCATACTGTTATTATAGCTCTCCAAGACATATTTTCAACCCCAGTTGGTTCATTATCATTGTGTCTGGTTTCAGTGAAGAGGTAGAAAAGAAGTGCATGCGCTTAATGCCATTTAAATATCTTTGTGAGGCATATCTACTAATGTATGAGTTCATACGAAATACAGGGTTCAATAAATAAGATACTACACATTTACATTTGCTGTTTGTTGCCCAAAGCAGTGTGAAGTTTGGTAGTTTATGCCTCACTGAGTCAAGTCAATTTTAACAAATGCTGCTTATTTAAAAACTCAATATGTAAACACATTAATGACAGAATGAGATCTAGTCTAGTATCTTGAGCCACTTTCCCTGAGATGCTTCTTTAAATTTGCATTATTCTTATTCTTTTCCACAGATCTGCATCACAGTGTGTCAGGTCCTGTCCAGAGGACTCCCTGTGCCTGTGGTGGTGGTTTGTATTAAATAACTCTGAAGAGATTTTGCTTCTTTGCATTTGTCAATTAATCTCTGAGTACATATCAACTTTTAGTGTCGATCATAATTTGTAACAAGTAGATGAGCACCTTACCTGTGTTTCATGTGAAGTATCTACTTTGGCTAGCTTTAAACTTGCCACCAGTTAGTTTAAGTGATTCACTTGTGGAACAAGACAGTGAAAAATAACTTTCTATACACTTATTCATATAACTCAGGTTTTTAGACTGATTTTGTGTTTTGCCTCAGATATCTTTTTGAAGAGTCTTCCTATATGTGGATAATTTCTTATAAAATAGAAACATCCTTTATAGCTTTGCTCATAATTGTAGCTGTTATCCAAACACAGTTACATTATGCAATTTTACTTTGCTACTACATGAATTCTGACTTGCAAGTGGAAAAAAGAAGGCAGAATTTCAAATATAATTCAAGTTGCAGGTATGTAATGGATTTATACAGCAGTGTAATTTTATTATTATTATTTTGTTTTGTTCTCTATTCCATTCCTAACAACTTCTAACATCTCATTTGATTTTCTTTGCTGCTAATGTGTATTGAACTGATGTTTTCTCTCACATATTCCTAATAGCTTTTCTCAAACTCTAATACTTTGTTCAGAAAGCATCATTATATATATTATTTTTAAGGTGCTTCACTTGTACATAATTTCATTTATATGCATTTCATTTTCAAGCCTCTCAGTATTGTGCAGCTTTTCTTTTTACAATCATCAACACTTATTCCTTGTCTTTATTACTGTTAGTATCATCAGCAAGCTTTGCCATTTATCTCATTCAAGATCATTTATGAATATAGTGAATAACAATCTCTGGCAGCAACTCCTATGAGTTTTATTTATGATGTCTCTCTATTGTGGAAAGTAGGTAATAATTTTTCCTTTTTTTTTTTTTTTTCCTTTCTTGTACTTTAATAATGTGCACATCCATCTGAGGACCTTACCTCCTATCACAGATAAATTTCTTTAAGACTGCTTGGAGAAGTACCTTGCTAAATGCCTTTTGGAAATATGGAAAAGTGTATCAACTTGATTAGCATTATTTACATGTTTCAAGAAATCTAATAAATGATTCTGCTACTAAAGTAATGCCCTCATGTATTTATCCATATGTTTACAAGTCCCTCTCCTACAGTCAGTTTTCTAACTAGAGATGTCAGTTTATTTGGCTACACAAAGCTCTCAAAAAAAATCACTGCCACGTTAAACACCTTGCAGTCATGAGGCAGTTTTAGGAAGGCACAGTACAGCACAATTCATAAATCAGTTATTTCTTTTTTCAGTTCCTTCAGAACACTTAAGCTAATTTCAGCAGAAATGTGATACTTACCATCCTATCAAATATTCTTTAACATCTTATACTGACATTTCAGCTCAACATTATGCTTTGATAATTACATCCAGAAAGATAATTCTACCTCTACATATTCTTCCACTCTTAACAGAGATACAGAATTTTGCTTCTTCATGGAAGTTCATCCCAGGAAAGTATTGCCATGTATAACATCAACTAAAGTAAAATAAACTTCAAGAATGTATGGGGGATATTTCACCTTGCCTAGCAGCCAGTCACCCACACAGCAGCTCACTCAGTCCCCCTCCACAACAAGAAAAAGGTGGCAAATAGGATGGAAAACTTCGTGGGTTGAGATAGAGAAAGAAATAATTTACCAATCACTGTGAAGAGACAGACACAGGTTGTGGGAAGTCTTTTTTTTTTTTTTTTTTCAAGTAAAATAGGTTTGGATAGTGAGAAACAAAGACAAAACACCACCTCACCTCTCACCCTTCACTTTTTTCCAGGCTCAACTTCACTCTTTCATCTCTGACTCTTCTGCATCTCTCCTCTCCAGTAGGTGGAGGGGGTTGGGAAATGGGAGTTTTGGACAGTCTGTGACAGCTCCTCTCTGCAGTTCCTTCTTTCTTACATTTTTTCCCCACTTCAATGTGGTGCCTCTCCACAGGTTGCAGTCCTTCAGGATGAATCTGCTCCAGCATATGGTCCTCCATGGACTGCAGTGCATATGTCTGCTCCCATGTGGTATTTTCTACAGGCTGCGGGGCAATCTCTGCTCTGGCACCTGGAACACCTCCAGCACCTCCTTCCTTTCTTTCTTCTCTGGCCCTGGTGCTCACAGAAATGTTTCTCACTTTGTTTCTTCACTGCCTGTGCAGTGTTTCCACTCTTACTTTAATACCTTTTCCCAGAGGCACCACCCACTTGCCTGAGGGACTTAGATGTGCCCTGTGGTGGACCCCATCTGGAACTGGCTGTGTCCATCATGGAGCAGCCCCAACCTCTTCTCAGAGAAGGCACCCCCTGCCAGCACTTGGGCACAGGCAGCAGAAACAACGGCTGAATCCTTGTAAGCCACAAAGCAGCCTCTGGGAAGGTGATCAGGCAACTTGTCCCACTAGAAAAAAATCCTGCTGTGATTAATTGTTGTGGTTTTGCATGGCAAGGTTCTGGTGGAGGAGGGGGTGCTGCAGGAGTAGCAGATAGAAGCTTCCCCTAGGCCCAACAGAGTAAACACCAGTTGGGCTCAAGGCTGGACCCACTGTTGACCAAGTATGAGCACATCAGTGATGGTCATAGCACCTCTGTGATTCACATTTAGGAGAAAAAAATGCTAGCAGCCGCTTTATGATGCCAGAGAAGGGAGCAAGAAGATATTGGAAACTTGGCAGACACCATGGTCAGTGAAGAAGGGAGTGGGGAGGTACTCCAGGTGCTGGAGAGACAGATTCCCCTGCAGTCCGTGAAGAAGACCATGGTGGACCGGGTGTCCCCCCCACAGCCTATGGAAGATGATGGGGACCACAGACCCCATCTGAAGCCCATGGAGAGGCTTCATGTTGGAGCAAGTGGAGACATACAGAAGATGCTATGACCCACATTGGAGCAAGCCCCTGGTAGGACCTGCAGCCTGTGGAGAAAGAAAGAGACACCCATGACGATGCAGGTTTGCTGGGGTGGAGACGCTTGTGACTCTGTGAAGGACCAGGCTGGAGCAGTTTTACTTCTCATTATCTGACTCAGGTTTCACTCTGTGTGTGTGTATAATGTAATAGATTGGATGCTTTTATTTTTTAATTCCATGTTGAGTCTGTTTGTCCTATGATACATGATAGCCTCTCAATATATATTTTCTCCCCTGTCCAGCTGTAAAGGGCAGTGATGGAACAAATTTGGTGGACAACCAAAGTCAAACCTCCACACAAATGCAAACTTAGAATGTGAAGAACATGAATCCTCACTGATCCATCTTAAGACAAGCACTGCAAAGAATTTTTGCTTTCATATCTAAACTAGTGCCTAAATTCCTTCTGCATTGACTGGAGAAGCAGTATAGAATCCTATCTGTTGCCACATTTCCTAAATGAATGCTGAAAAAAAGACAATACTGAGAAATACTGAGGAAACAGAGTATTTAAACTACTACTTCTCTGGCTGTGTTAAGTACATAAACAATGAAAGGTTTACTGATATTTAATATCTAAATTTTCCCTTTTAGACAGAGAGGAAAGAAGACTGACCTGATCTAATTCCAACAAAAAGCCAGATTCCCTTGAGCTCTGGGGGCTTTAGAGTCCAGAAGTCTCTACACCCCAGGGAAAATGCTTGAATGAGTCACCCATCTCCAAAAGCTAAATTTACCCAATTCATCAATCGATACTGTCCAGAGTTCCAGATGTGCCTAGTTCTTTCCCTGGATAGTGGCTGAGACTGGAGGCAGAGCTGCACAGTCTTCCTCCTTCAATGCTTCTTAACAGTGAGTTTACCTGTCACCTTTGTTAACGGGTTGACTATTATGAATCATACTTTTGGCACTCAGGGTATGGAAGGCTTAGACATGCAGCTCTGTAGTGACAGTTACATTTATTTCAATACAGAGTATTGCAACAGCTGGCCAGCAGAGATTATGCGAATGACAAGGTCAAACAAGTAACCTGACTGTACTGGGAAGTTGAGTCTTATTCCAGTTAGGCTAGTGTTGCCACCACCTAGCTATCTTTCTCACTCCAGCCACCAGACTACAAATGCAGCTGCAAAACCACACTATGGCCTGTGCAGATGGAAAAAAAATCGGTCTTAGAAAAACTCCTGAGGTTGCTGGGCTGCAGACTGGGACTGACTGCTGCAATAATCCATGTATGCACTATGAATGGAAAGCGTCATCGGGGAATAAGAATACCAGTGCTAAAATAATTACTTTTATGTATAAAGAAGAAAGCTCTGCAGAAACTGCACAGCTTCTGAGATAAACAGACACATATGATTGTGCCAGTGTGATTTGGAGAGAGGTGGGAGAGGTGAAGTGAAATTTTTTGTCCCTCAAGAAACAGCTTCGGTGGCCCGCATCAGCAGAGGTATGTGTACTGCACAGCGCCATGTAGCTTCCCATCAAAGAAATAATTTAATCTTCAGAACTTTTAATTCCTTGTCTCTCTGAACCACTTAAGTTCAATTCTTTTAATTAACATTTAAATGAGATTACAATTCCCCATTTGTGTTTTCAAAGGTCATTAGGACTTTACAGCATTAGGCAATGTCCCTTTCATGTACAGGGATTTGAGAAATCGTCTCATATGCAAGCACTTTATACTTTCTCAGTACTGTTGATCTGGATTTATTTTGCTGCTTCCTTTTTAACTATTCATTGTACCTGGGCTTGGTAAGTAACAGCCAAAAAAAGTGCATGGTCCAGATTTCCCCACAAGCTAAGTAAATAGAAGCTCCTTTGTCAAAATTAATTTCCATGTGATTTATAAAGCAAAGCTTGGGACTACTCTTTCTAAACACTCAGAGTCTTTACTGCTTTTCTCATTTCCAACAGAACATTATCTTTTCCCCATTTCAATATTTTTATTGCACTAGTAATATGCTCTGTGTCCTTATTTGTCTGTTCCTCATCTTGAGACCCGAGTACACACAGTATAGTAACATTTCTCAGCAAGATACAAGCTTGTGCTATGTGGCATTCAGCAGCATATAAGCAAAGTGTTGTACAAAGAACTGTGCATGCAGAAGTTGTAGGTGACATTTACCATTACAATAAGAGGGCATGCAGCCCTGCTGCTCTTGCAAGGCCGCTTTTGCACTCGCCTATGTCCTGTCCCGCTAACTGATGTCTATATGGGATAGCTCAATGAATGTGTCTTCTCTGTGCTGTTTATAATGTGCAAAGGCTCTGCCACACACATGAGTTTCTACAGTGATTCAGCAGAGGCACCCTCCTTACAGGTGATAAGAGACTTAGCTACAACTCAAGTTTAGCTCACTCAAAAACAAGAAATTGGGATGTGTTGTACCTGGGAACAGTGTATCTGCCTGACACTTGAAAACAGGAGGCTCAGGTTTTATTGTTGACTGGGCCAGTGACCAGTGGTAGCACTCAAGACAGACAGGTGTCCAAGAGCATATCAGATATTTAAACTCGGGGAAGCATGTGATGAGCTGCCTTTCCATTTTCCTCTCTTTATTTCTCTTCTTTTTTTTTCTCTCCTGACAGTCCTCACATACTTAATTTTTAAAAAATTTTGTGATATCTTTGACTCTTGCTGTTCCCAGCTTCTTTTTCTGTTGTCTGCTTCTCTGTTCTCTCAGTTGAGGGGTGAAAGGGATACAACTCATTTAACTTGCATATCTTATCAAAAGAAAGAATCTTAACTCCCAAATTTAGCTGTATGTTCAATGGAGAGAGAGGAATCAACTTCTGAAGACCACTCAAGCTAGAGTAAAAATCTATAACAGTCAGGTAAAGCCCTAATGTGGTTACTCTAGACACAGGTTTGGAGCTACAAGTTGGCAATTATGCCCTATGCTAGACTTTTAAGGGGAACTTAAGTTCCTGTATCTCAAATTGATTTTCTGATAGACTAGGCTGACCTTGGAGAAGGTCTAACTTTCCTTTACCTCTGAGTTTGCCACAGTTCTGAGTATAAACTGTGCCTGACGGGTTGTCAGTTGTACCCAAATAAGACTTAAATCTCTAACTGAACTGAACTTCTCATGAACTGTGAGGTTCTACTTCTTTTGGAACTGATATTTTCAGAACATGCCTTATGCCTAAAAGTGTTATACCTGCTGTGATCATACCAAAGGGATGATGCTATGTTAATCCAGTATGCCAGAGCGAGGCATGGGAGGAATAACTACCTCCCAAAAGAAAAATAAGAGTTTATCTCTAAAAGACCTAGCTAGTGCACTCCAAAAGAAAATTGTCAGTACACTCACTGAATGGACTGCAAAGAAAACTGGAGGAGATTTGGGAAGTGATTTGACACTGTGACAGTAATCAGATACTCTGTATCTTCCTTGTAAAACTAGTGCTTCACCAATATTTCCTTACAAAAGAACAACATGAATAGGAAACCTCTTTGGGACCTTCTCAACCTGAATCCGTTACTTTAATCAAAACATGCAGTGGGAATCTGGCTAGTGTGACAGAGTAATAACTTCCCAGGTTAGAAACAAAGGGAGTGCAGCTACACTTGTCCTTTGCTGTGGAGGGAACATTTGACTGATGTTGAAAATCAAAGCAAAAACTATCTATGACAACACAAAAACACTGCACAATGAATCTCTTATCTAGTGATTAGACAGCAAGTGAGCAAGTCATGGATAACAAGGATGCCTTCACATGTCACTTCAGGGGAACATTTAAAATAGAAGAATGCTGGAAAAGCAAAGAAAGATAATCAATATGGTGATTGATGACAGTAATTTCACACAAACATCTGGGAAATTAAGCGTGCTCTTTAGGAGTTATTTCTTGCAGTGAGTTGTGAAGGGATAAATGAGTTGGAAGCCAAACTTCACTTCAATATATTGAACAGCATGGTAGCAACAATACTTATTTCAGCTTGGAAACTTTCCAGATATTAAATACTAATATAAAAACTTCTTTGAAAAATATTGGTTCATCAAATACTTTTCTATTTGTTTCCCTGGATGATGTTTTACATTTACAGCTTACCCATTCTGGCTCTTCTGAATTATAATTCAAATATTTAAGATTTAAAAAAAAAATGTGGGAAAGAAGCAATTAGGTTAAAATGTCTATATGTTGCATTTAATGTGAGAAACACTGAAGTAAGAGAATATATTATTATTAAGACTTGGAAAAGCTCCTTGAGAATATATTTTTATTAAGACTTGGAAAAGCTCCTTTGAATTCTGAATATTTGTGCAGAGGATCATAATACACCTCCCTTTGTGTTGAAAGAGACTCAGATGAACATTGATTAGGCATTGATCAGACTATAACTTTTTGTACTGAGGAAAAACAGTTCAAATGTGCACTAAACGTTGCATATCTTATAGCAAAAATCTCCTTACTAAACCAGACTTATTTTCACCATCAGCAGCAGTGCATTGCTAATAGATTGGGCATAAGACACTTGGACTTTGTACTGTTCATTTAAGTGTACGCTTCATGACCCATAGTAAGCAGACAGTTTTCCCAGTTGGCTTAGTAGGTGATCTATTAAATGCTCATTTCTTTTATCCTTAGCTTTTTTTTAGTGGAAAATTAGTGTGTCCCATGTTACTGTATGCTGTGTAGAAAGCCATATATAATATACTCCATTAATTATTGATTGATTATTGATGTCCAGATGTTTAGCTGGTTTTGTTTGTAATAGTTCAGACAGGTAGAATGAAAAGGGTTGCAAGCAGTGTTTAGGAATATTTGTCACTCATAATCAGTTCTGTCTAATTGGTAAACTATGTACTGATGGTGTTTCTTCTTTCAAAAGATTTTTGGAGAATAATTCCTGGAAGCTAAATCTTGAATCTGGGCCCAAACATTAAAACAAAAATTGAATTATCTGCAAATAATTATGTGAAGATAGGTCTGAAAGAGTTTGAGTCATGACACCAAATTGTTAAATGTGTTAAATGTGATTGCTAGATGTTTACTAGTAAATTTTCTGTCTGTACCAGCATCTTCACCTATAAAAGTGTGAAGATTAAGAAAATATTAAGATCTATTAAGAAGATAAGGATCAACTTGGAAGTTGTTTTAACTCATACTTTTCAGGCGAAAAAAATCTCCTTGAACTTAAGGTGGTAAGATTTTTAAGACAGTCCTCAAGCCTGTCGATTGAGAACTGGTGTTTTTCATGTGAGACACTTGCAGACAAAGTCCCAGGGAGAGCCCTTTTCCTCTCTCCTGTGTGAGAACTGAAGTCAGTGACTACTTCACTATCCGCTTTATTCAGTTCTGTTCCTTTCTTCCTTTAATCAGCCAAATAGTATAATTTCTTCTTTTTTTAACCTTTTTTTGTTTTAATGATCATCTACTTATGGGTTTTAGTAAGTGTAAAACACATGCAGCTCTGACTTAGAATGGAAAAGAGCAAAGTTTGGGGTAGCTTAGATATGTGATGAGTTTTATTTCAGGTCTTGGAACAGCTTACAAGCTCTGCCTTCTTTCTTGCTAGGACTCAGAAATAATAATTATCATTTTATCTCCAAGTAGACTGAGTGAGCTTGTATCTGGTTTCCTACACCCCCATACATGTAGGGGTGTAGAAAACCTTTAATCCTCTGTATCTTGAGAAGAATTACATGTTTGCTCACACAGAAGGAACATAGATCTTTGCAAACCTTTGCAAAGCATAGCCAAAGTTTACAAAACTCTCCTTTGCATCAGTCCTGTGGTCTTCTACTGTGATTTGATTTCAAGAAAACCATTTATTTTTTGTTTTTTATTCTTCAGCTACTTTCCTATCTGAATTAGACTCACCTTTTGTTTACACTATATTTTTCACATTTTTCCTTACACAACAAAAAGGAGTAAATTCAGCCAGCTGCTTATCATTTTTTGTAGTGTCTGTGACAGCAATCTCTAACAAGGAGCCCTTCAGGCATTACAGATGTAGATCCACTGCCAGAGTCCACCACTTTCCCTACAAATTAAGTTTTTCCTACTTTATTTTTATTAGGAAAATTAACTAATATTACTTTCACCATGCTCATACCCAGGTGTATCCATATTATTTCTATACATTGTCATTAGCTGTTAGGCATTCATATTCTGAGGGTAAAGTTGGCTGTAATGTCTTACAGTATCTAAAGAGCAGCAGTTGTCAATATTACAGTAATATATAACAATTAAACCACAATGCCTTTATGAAACTTTTTTTCTGTTCTCTTATTTATTGACAGAATTTTTTTTTAATTACAACACAATGAAATGATGGTAAGTACATAAGATGCAATTGTATAAAAAGCCATTTAACCCTTCCCTTGGTTAAGACACTTACAGCAGACAAGAACTGCCCCACCCCAATTACCCCCCTTCTCAAATGAAAACAAAAAATAAATATAAATTAATAAATATAAAAGAAATCACTGCACAGCCCTTAACTCTTTGATTGCCATGGCAAAAACCATAATGATGTTTCCAGCATGTGACTTTCTGTGGTTAAAGGTTGCCACAGCAGTCAAAGGGTTACAGCATTGTAAACAGAAGTACTTTGTTGAAAATGTTCAGTCATGTTAATGGTCTACAGCAATGAGATTATCATGACCCCTTGACCTTTAATGACACAACATTATAAGGAGTTAAAGAGATAATAGCTTGGTGAGCTGTTACATAGATTAATTAACTCATTTTGTTTAACAATGCACTATGAGGTCTTGATTTACTAACAAAATACAACTTGTGTATAATAAAACACTGTTCAATGCATTGATCAATAAAATCAATGAAAAAATCAGTCTAAGCACCACAAAATTTTGCCTGATTATATCTGACAGTCAATACACTTTAGCACCATTTAGTCAGCCTCGCATTTGCACACAAACAAGCTTTGTGTTTGTCAGTAGAAGCTACCTGAAGGAATAACATATGTCAGTTATAAAAAGGTTACTGTATAGAAAGCTGTGTGAGCAAATAAAATAAAATAAAATAACAAGAATAAAATGAAATTTAGTTGCAGAAAGCAAATAAATGCTCCAGTTGTTATGTTACTAACACATCTTCATGAGCCAAACATGGGCATGAAATGTGTATGAGGCTATGCTGAAAAAAAGGAATAAAAATGAAAAATTTGCATCACACAAAGAAATCATCACATCCACATTCTGACTTGTTTGTCAGGCCTTGCAAATTACATGAACAATTATTGGGTGGTTCAAGAAGTAGAGTTTGGAAAGAGGTGATGTTTAACAATTCTTGTGTTTTATGGGCATGTAAAGCATAAGACCACTTTCAGAGATACCCTAACAACTGCACCAAGATCCTTGTTTCTGCATGAAAGGTTGGTTTCCTCTTTCTCAGAGATGGATAGTAAACAAGCAAAACACAGTGTGGGAAGAATCACAATTGCAGTAGCTTCTAGCTAACCAGAACAATTTCTGATGGAATTACAGAGAATTACCTGGAGAATGGAGTGGCAAAAAGATGGAAAATCAACTCAGCTGCTAAAATAACACACATCAAATAAAACTAAGGAAGAAATCAGGTTCTGGTAGATACAAGAGTACAGCACTTGAAAGGAAGCAAAATGCACATTATTCAGAAAGTAAGAGAAACAAGAATGTATATGAAGCATGGAAAACAATGTACCCTTCCTGTACATATCCATATCAAACTCTGATACACTGACAAAATCAGCTGTACATGCTTTAACTGCTAACAATACTAACCACAGGACTGGCAAAGAGTGGACATCACCTCTCTCATATGATCATATAGGAATACTTATCACATACAATAAACCTACAAAAGTCAAACACCTGCGCCTTTCTCTGCAAGCCGTGACTGAACTGTGCAATTAATCTGATTCTCAGACTAGAGTAGCAGATGTCAGAGAGAGCTCCTCATAAATATGTTATTTATGATGATTAAAACTTAGAATAAGAAAACTATGCATAACAGCAAAGCCATGCAACAGTGTTAGCATATTATGCTACAGCACTAAGGTAATGTAGTTTATGTGTATGTATGAACTGAATGTGGTAAAGGATTGCAGCTATTTAATTGTTGTCTGAATATCTATGACAGATTATAGGGAAGAGAATGAAAAGAAAAAGAAAATGTTAAAGATGAGAACTGGAACCACTGGGAATGACACAGATTTTTGAAATACAGCTTTCTGTATTGGTGACCTCTCACAGACAACATAAAGCATGCATGCAAATGGTATGCAGTGGATGGCATAAAAAAATCATAGGCTTCTGCTGTTACATCATCGTACACATGATCAGGTGAGTAGAAAAGAGATGCAAACACAAAGTCCATGATGGTCAGTGCTGGCTGTACCGTGTCTTTTTCATAAAAGACTGATAGGATGGCAGTGTCAATGTATGATAATAATCTGAAGTGAGAAACTCAAGGCTCTGTGTTGGATGACAGGGAAATGAACAAGACTTAGTGAAAGATACACATCAAGTTCCTCAAATATTCACTGGAGTTTTTAAGGAAGTAATAGCTTTTCACTGTAGACACAAAAAGCTGCATTTCCTAGTGACTGACTGTAAAATGTTGTGTGTGATTAAATGAGATGGACAACAAAATTGTGTTTTCTTCTTTTCTCTGTATAGCCAACAAGTAATTTCTCACTTGTCTGCCAAAGGCATATCACATTAAATATTGCCTTAATTAGTCAGAAAACATGTCAGGGCACAGTGAAAAAAGGGAGTGGAGGGAAACCAGAAATTTCATTGCATTTATCAATTTTCAAAAAGTAACACATCCAAAGGTCATAAATGTATTTCTATTATATGAAACACTTCAGGACTGAGATACCACGGAGATGAGAAGATACATGCCTGCAATATAGACTGATAGATGTAAAGGCTTCTTTGTCCTACAGTATTTCATCCACTTCTTCAAATAAAATATAGCTTTTTGCATATATTTTCTGAAAACAAATGTAAGACGATTTTATTGTGACAAGCTTTTTTGTATCAGGCTGATGTTAGTTTGACTAAATCTGTCTCAAAAGATTTTTGATTGTGGCAGATAAATAATGTGCTCTCTCTATGTATTTGTAGTCAGGTTTCAAGGAACTATAAGAAAGCTGGGGAAGAACTGCTCACGAGGGCATTTAGCAATACAATGAGGGATAATGGTTTTAAACTAGAAAAGGGTAGGTTTAGGTTGAATATTAGAAAAATATTCTTCAATATTAGGGTGGTAGATCACTGGAACAAGCTTCCCAGACAGGTAGTGAAGCCCCCATCCCTGGAGATATTCAAGGTCAGGTTTGATGCGGCTCTGAGCAGCCTGATCTAGTGAAGATGTCCCTGCTTACTGCAGGGACCATTAAAGGTCCCTTCTAATCTATCATATTCTATGATTCTATGATTCTATACCAAGCCTTTTGACTGACTGCTCTGTTATGGATTAACACCAAATACAGAGTTCAGTGGATTTTTACAACCTAACAGGTATCCTTGTTGAAGACCAATAGTATTTTCAATGCTATCAACAACTTTCTAATAACATCTCTTTTATTGTGGATTATGTAGCAGTTACATGCTATTTTAGTGGTGTCGGTGGTCCCTGGCTCTTTTCTGTTCTGTTAGACTGGTTTTGTATTTGCAATTATAAATCAAAAACGTTCTCATTCATCATCTTATATATATTTCTTAAATGAAAAATGGAAATGTGCTAATGCTGATTTTTCTGTGTTGGCCTGCAGCCTTTTGCCAAAAAAAAACCCCTAGTTGGCTTTCCTATGGATCCTAGAAGATGTGGAAAAAAAAGTTAATGACTAATTTAAGCTTCCTTTGAGAAAGATTTCCATAGACTGTTCCTTTAAATCTATTTTTGCCATAACTGCGATTCAAGGACTACCACTTTCAAAGGAATGCACATTGACAGCAAATCATGATCTGTGCATCTTGGGCATCAATAAGAGACACACTTATCTGTCCAATAAAATGTTTTTCAACCAGACACAGTAAGACAGCTTTGTACATGAATTTAAAAGAGGTGCCTGCATGGTTTTAGAAACATGGTAAAGGTGGATGTTAGGCATATACTTAGTTGAGAATGTTTTACCAAATCCATTAGAGAGACTGAGAACTACTAATTGATTATTTACATCATCGCACATTCCTTCATTTCTTGACTCCTATTCAAGATTAAATTTTCTTAGAAATAACAACCTTTTCTGTGAGCTGTGTGAGTATTCACAATGGCTATCCTGAAAGATTTTTTAAAAATACTTTTCATCTAGCTCTTGATGCATGTCCAGAGTTCATAGTACTTTATCATATGAGGTATGATACACAACAAGTCACAGCTATGCCTCAAAGATGTGAACTGTGGTTTTCACAATCATTTAAGACAGCACTTTACATTGCTGATCATGGCTTCTGAATACATGCTATCACATGTGCCATTTCCTAACTTTCATGACTACTTGTATCCAAGCAGACAAACTGCCTGGACCTGACTTCAACATGCTGGTCCTGCAAGATACGAAGATGATCAGTATGTAAGCACCGACAATTTTGTGGCAATAACCAAGTATAGCAGACACAGTATGTGCATCTCTGCTTAGATTCATTGTATGCCTAAATATTGGGCTGTGCATTTCAGCCAGAATGTACTAGTTGTACAATAGTACTTTTTGATCTATATACACCATGTAATTGTGAACACTGACAAAGGGTATTATAAAACATAAAGAAAAATTTACTTTCTTTTCTTTGAAGTTTTAAGATTATAATAAGGGAACACAAATTTGTTCACAACTTATAAATGAGTTAGCACTGATTGCCTGCTGACCCTGAGCACTCTTGTCTTCCACAAGCCAGATGATTTTATGTACAGCATGCATATGTATGTGGACTGTGTGTTAAACAATGTCAACACATCAGGAGGGAGATCTGGATTAGAAACATAATTTTCTGACTTAAAACTTCTCTCTGCACCCATTTGGACAAACACTGATTAGCAGTTACTCTGTTCTGCTGCTGGTGGGTAAGTAACGTAATACTTCACTCTTCAAACTCCTTTTTCATATTGTTAAGGTCTAACCAGGTACTTTAGGAAGGGATTTTATCCTAGCCTTCTGTTGCTAACTGCACTTCCCAGAAAGCCAGTTCCCAGAATGATGGATGAGTAACTGTGTGATCCAGGACATGTGTATGGCACAAAATGAAAGTGATTATTCCACATGTTAGTGACGGATGGCAGGATGTAGACCATGTTCAGTGTATTACTGCAACAGCAAAAAAACAAAAGGAGTGAAAGGCTATGAATTAAGATATGCCAATAGTTTGCCAAGGAGATTAAGGTTGAAGTTATTAAAAGGATGTGATGCAATTTTGTAGGGTAAAAATTACTATTAACTTAATAGAAAGCTTAGGTTTATGTGGTGGCTATTATAATTATCATCTGTCGACAGTGTCATTCTACAGAAGCAGAAGAAACTAAGCTATGTGATTAGAAAGCTTCATGCCATCACAAATGGCTGGCATGCCTAATGGTCAGTGTTTATGTAGTTTTATTGTGACTCCAAATATCTCTATTTTGCATGCACACCCAAGCACAGAAAATTGTCTTTAGCATGCTAGTTTACATAAGCATTTCTTCATTTATGTCTTCTTTGCCTCTAAAATTTATTTCATCTGTATTGTGGGCAGACCGGAGCAGTACTTAAGGCCATCTCCACATGGCAAGCAAACTTTATGCACACGTATCACAGAATGTCACATCTCAAAGACATAATGGGTAACTGAGCAAATGTTAATAAACTAACTGTAACAAGAGCTGTCTGTGCGTCTTTGAAATCCATTTTGATTTTAGGAGCAAATGCTTGCTGTGGTCACATACTGATGATCCTTAAAACTATGGTCTCCTGATTATCACTGGGCTTTCCTGGTTAGATGCATATATCATATAATGTTGCATCATGTAGACACTATGCTGCCTAACATAAGAGGCTCCCTTAGATCAAGCACCCAATGGAGCCAGTCTGCAACAAGTGACAGTATGCTTTTGATACTTACCATTTTCAGCATCTGTGGCACCAATGACAATGTCTTTATCAGCCTCTGATATCTCAGATGGCAAGTCACAAGAACGGGTTACACAGATTTGACTCATACATTGCATTTTTTCATGAGAAAAGTGGCAGAAAATTCATTGATTTACATGCATAAATCAAAGATTAATGTTATGAGTATATGATTCATTTACACCTGATTTTGTAACTGACATATGTTTAAATGGTCTTATGTGAACCACTCTGTCTGCAATCCGTGTAGTGTGAGCTAAGGAAATACGCCTAATGTTACAGTGCTGGTGTATCAGTCACAGCTATACCATTGTATTCAATAAGAGGCTATCTGTTCCTCAGATCCCACACAATATTTTTTGATTTACACCCCAGCTGAACACCCAAGTGGCCAGTGACATTTGTTCCCTCTGGTGATTATAATCATTTTCCTTATGGCTCATAGGCTGCAGTCACCTATTTATGCTTCTGGAAAGAGAGCTGTCCAAAGACAGTCTTGACAAAAGGCAACAGGGAGCTATTGTTCTGTAATGGCTGCTTCACATCTCCTACTGCCAGTGTACAGCTTTCTCCACCTCTTCAACTGGTGATAAAACTTAGGCCATGTTGTGAGAAGATATGGAAGCCAGGATAGAGAGAGCTCCTGCAGTCATACCCTTGCTTCTCAGCCCAGTTACTTTGTGCTATCTCCAGTTTAGGCTGCTAATGGTGTGGTGGGTTGCACTTCTACTTCCTTAAAAATGCAGTGCCTGGAACATTCACTGCTCAGGTTTCCATGTGTCTTTTTCAAGGTTTGCCCTAGCGATGGTTCAAGTGCAAATGACTAGAGAAAGGAATGTAATGCTTTCATTGGTCATAGGCAGACCTACTTTCTATTCTACACACTTTTTTCTAACCAACAAGCTAGAATTTGATTCTATATAATTTGGTACCAAAAGCTACATTTAATTGACAATAAGATTGTGAAGTATGACTCCAAAATAAGTTGAAAATTCAAAAATTAAGCCTTAAACTCTGTTCTTAACCCACAGTACTAATGGCACAGGAGTCTTGACCAAACAACTGGGGATGTGAAGTACACTTCTAAGAAAAAAGTGTAAGTCTGTCCCTTATGTTTGAGCTTCTGTTATTTTCATTCACAAAATTAGCTTTAAAAAAAATCTTTTTCTTTAATTATCCCCTCCCTTTGCCCCACCTTGAAAGAAGAAATAGAACAAAAGTTCATAGGAAGATACAAAATATGTATTACATTTATTCATGAGACTTGAAAGGGCTCCTTTGGAGCCATTTGAGTCTCTCCATCCCAGCCCATCTAGTAAATATACAGTTACATAGTTTTTTAAATGTTGTTTTTGATAAAAATTAATTTGTGTCAATAACCTCTTCATAGGTTTATACATTAAAAGGCCAGAGGAAACATTGCCATCATCTACTCCGGCCTCCTGCATCATACAGATTCATAGTGCTCTGAAGATACACAACCCTGTATAGTCAGTTTGTTAGACTAACTGATTAACACAATGCATATTCAGTTTCATATTGTTCCACAGTACAGATCATGACAATAGCAATATGGAAACGTTTATTAAAAACTTCATGAAAAAAGTTACGGCACATAAGCAGGAACCCAGATTGCAGAACTGAAAATATTTTTGATTTGTTTTTTCTTAATTCTCATATTTATAGGGCCTGGTAGAAAAACAACTTTTCAAAAGTAACATTGTCCTAGAACTTTTACTTGTTTGAGTTCAAAACTAAGTCAGGCTACATCACTAATTTACTCTGAACTTCTATGCTTTCAAACTAGCAGTATGTATTTGGGAATTACAGTGAACACAATTGCTCCTACATCTTTTAATTAAATCAAACCTTTATGACTGTGATAACCTACTGAAAATAGGAGTATATAATAGAAATGCTGACACAATCTTGTTCTGCATGACAAAAACATGCCAATATAATATTATTTTTTCCTTCTCTCTGTATATAATATATATGCACTTTCAAGTAAAAGGAAATAGATTAAACAATCAATTTAGCATGTATTCATGTATCTATGATGTACCATATACCAAGCACTAGACTTATCACATTTACCTTCCTGCATAATTAAAGTTAAATTCTCCAAATACAAACATTTTTTTACCTTATCAAAGAACAACAGTCAACATGCTCAGCACTTCATTACTGTCAGGGAAACAGTTGCACAAAAAAGTTAAAGCTGCCATGAAAGATATTTCAAAATTGAAATTAAATTTTCAAGTTAATAAAAAAACAGATGAGATGCTGTTCTGCCTTAAAGGTAATATAAAGTAAGTTCTCCTACTGCAGAGAAAAATCAAATGCAGAATAAGTAGTGCTGTTAGTATTTTCCACCAACTATTCATGGGACAAAACTGGAACAGCAACATGAATCCTTTTGTTCTCTCTGTAGTAGAACATAAGTTATAGTAATAGTTTGTTAACAATAAAAAGGTCTCCATTGATTAAAATATGCATGTATGTGTGTGTGTGTGTGCATTTTATAAGCGTGTAGACACACACACACAAGCACACATATTTTAATATATATGTCAAACAGGCATATGAATTCCAAATTCACCAAATGAGCTGATGTGCAGTAAATATCCTATGTTACTTAATTAATCTATATTTTCAGCAACAACTGAACTGGATTTACTAAATAATGCTATGGGATGATACTGGTGCACTTCTAACCTACAGTATGCAGTACCTCTACAAAACATCTCCAAAATGCCATCTGCATTGCATATTTGTTGTAAAACTATATCTTTTTCTAATCTTCATTTCTGTTAGCCGTACATATGTATATCTGTTTATGCTCTAAGAAATAAGTTTGCAATGCTTTATAGCATGCCACATATGTTCATAAAGTCCTCAAATCAATATAAAATCAAGTAATTGAACAAAAAAGCATACTATTTTTCATGCTATGCTCAATATAAATATAAATTCAAGGCAGTCAAGCTATCCATTACCAAAATAATAATAATAACCATAATATATATGTATATATACCTACACTCTCCAAAAAAATGATCCAGTTAGGGGGATTAGGAAATCGGTAAGAAATTGGTTGAATGTCATATAAAAGTCTCGTTTTATGTAAAAGCCGATACTGGCCATTTCAAGTATTTTAATACTTTCCTATAACCTTTTCATTAATAATTAGCTATTCGTAGAAATTATAATTTTATACTGAAAATTGTATTTAAGTTAAATAAAAATTAACTTCTACTGTTGTTCATTTTTAGAGTGTGCATGTATACATAGCAAAATACCCTTCTACAGTTCTATCATAAATAGTTTAGTTTATGTCAGTTCTTTTTCTAAGAAAACACTTCTTTTTTTTTCTCAAATTTTGGATAATGTTCATCAGGCCTTTAAAGAAATAAAACTCGCCTTAGTTCAATTGCAACACTAGATTCCCTTCAGTTTGTGCCAGTTTGCAAGTTAAAGGTCAAAGATCAAAGACATAGGACAGTACACTTTAAGGAAATTCAGACAGTGAAGCTGTTCACAGAAGACAATGTTTAACTTGGTAATGACAGTCAACAGGTCAATAATCAAGTTCAAGGCAAGCTGTTCATTGTTGCAAAAGCTACTCCCCTCAAATCCTGGCTTTCATAAAAAACCAGGTGTCTGACTTTTGGGGTGCATCATTCTGACCATCTTTAATAAGTTCACAGCCCAGTGACTGTAAAGCCTATCACTGCAAGAAGCAGCTCCTAAAAATCAATAAAGAGGTCTGTCAGTTGCTGACTTTTCTCTAGGAAAAAAATATTGATACAAACCTGCTCTGCAGGTCACATGAAAATGACAATACTGCTGTTAGCACAAATCACACAGAATGACAAAATGCTTTGGTGGTCCCTTGGCTCTGTCAGTGATATCACGTTCGGCTGAAGGCCAGAAATTTGACTAACCCTTTGAGAACTATGGTGAACATGCAAAGGGGTAACACACCGGAGGATACTCATGCAATATCAGAGTCATCGTTTTACCTTTCCTTTGAAACTGTAACTCTATCTCTGCAGAGGCAAATTGAATTATCATGCAACATAGTTAAAAGAGAAATTCAAGATGCTTAAGATAAAAGACTAAGCTATAAAACTGTTGCCAGCTCAGAAAAATTCTTGTTAAATGGTAGAAGTTATTAAAATAGGTTTGGTTCCTTTAACCAGAGTAGCTGGTAAATATATTTTGTTTTCTGTTTATGTTACAAATGCTTTTCTATCAATAATGTAAATAATTAAAAACACTCACAGTCACAGCAAGTCTGTTTTGAAAAAAAAAAAAATTTCTTTTAAAACCTGTATTACCCAAACACAATCCTATAATTTAATGACACCTAGATTAACATCCACCAGACTCTGAAGACAGATGCAATAGTTCTCAAAGGGTTACACCACCAATGTAATACCAGCGTCAAGTTTTTCTATAGCATGACTGTTGCTTTAGTTCATTGAAATCCACTTCAGAGACATACTGCTTTTTTACCATGCTTTGGAATGAGTGCTCCTGACAGACCTAGGAAAGGCCTGGGGCAGTTGGCTTGGTACAGCCTGGGAAAGATTATGCAGGAAAACCAACCAAAAATCAACAAACCAATAAAAAGGTTCTGCTTGAATATAGTAGTGAATATAAATGAGTTTAAAACATTGAGGACGTAGCCCAGAGCAGCTGTAAAAAACACAAATGAATGTATTATTAAGGCTGTTACTATATTGCAGATATTTTGGCCCCTTGTTTGTTGGAAAATGGCTGTCCAAACAGTCTGAAGTCCTGCGTGTCATCCAAGTCTCCCACCTGACAAAACTGGAAGTAGGAGTATAGGACTTTATCCGTAGCAGACAGAAAGCAATCCTCTTTGGAGACAAAGCTGTTTTGGGTCTTCTCACTTTCCTGAAAGTTCCATTGTGGGTTGTTGTGTTTTTCTAAAAAAATTTACTTTCAGCAAAAAATTTTTCAAAGGGGGAACAGGCCTTAAGGGAAAAATGTAGAAACATTGGAGATTTTTTTTTTTTTCCTCTTTGTTAGTTAATCTTGATAGTTCATTGGGCATTGAGCGCGCAGAGGAAAGGCCTAGAATCGAATGACAAAGAAAGACAAAGGACTGAAGAAACAGCAGATACTGTGTATCATGGAAGCTTCCCAGATGAGCGAATCACCACTCATGCTCAGGACAGGCAACCCCCTGGGTTTCAAAGATCAGCTTTGTTTCAGACTGACAGATGCCCGCTCCTAGCTAGGAAACTGCATAACAGCTCTTGTGTTGAATCTCAAGTTACCACAAACTCCTGGGAGAGAAAGAAAAAAACCAAAACTCTACATCACACCCACTCTTGCATAGAGCGTTTGCAGTACAGTATGTGGCGGGGTGTTCCTTTCCTTTTGAACTGGAACACAGTGTAAACCAAGACAAGGAGGCACAAGGCCAGGATGCAGGGAATGACAATGGCTATGGCTTTCACAGTGCTGGCTGTGTTGTCCAGTTTGATGACAATGTCAACGTCATCTTGAGGGCTGTGTCGGTCTTTATCTCTATCTGTTGGTCCATCACAACCCATAAAATCCTTGAGAATGGATCTGGGATAGCCAGGTTCCACCCGGAGCATCTGGTTATTGAATTTCCAGTACTCTTTTCCTTTGTAGAAATATGTGAAGCCTGAGGAAGAAAATTGCAATTATTCATGGTCATATAGGATTGAACTGGGTAATCAACACACCACAAACAAAAGTACTGATATCAAATTATTTTGTAATCACAATATTTAAAGGACAATGAATTTCAGTTAGAAGCCTTTCAAATCTTCTTTACATATTTTCTTTCTTTACCGTCTCTAGAAAATCTAATATTGGGGTGGCTTTTGTAATTGAAACAACTGGGATTTTATTTTCTTCCATAAATACATAAAATAAAGGAATTCCAGGGAATAAGATCTTTGACAGACCAGGGTTCAGCTGGCTTGTTCATTTGCTGAAAACCCAACCGGAGTAGGGCATCCTCAGGGCTGGAAATTTAAAGCATTAAAACCTCTTTATGATGCAAAGTCTACTGAAACAAATTGCAATGCTACACTACCCAGAAATGAAAACTGACCCTCTTCAATGGAACATAGCCTACTTCTAGAAAAAGAAAACTAGAGGTAACAACAGCATCTTTGCCAATAAAAAACAGGTGTAATGAGATTAATGTTTTCTGTAAAGAGTTGGTATTTGAACATTCAGAGGCAATCCAATCTTATGACTAAAAATTCTTAAATGGAAAAACGAAATAAAAAAAACCCCAAACCCAAACTTGATTACCTGACAATGATCTATATTGCTTTATTATCCAAGCTGAAAAATGGCATTGTTCTGGCAAGAAGCAAACCTTCAGGAACTTCCTCCTACCGTTAATAAACTGAATGCAAATGCCTGGGTTTTTCCTTATCTTTACTTCATAGATCTCAGCTTATTTCCTGCAGTAGTAAATGCCACTACCAATATTAAGATAGATTGAGAATTATTTCTTGTTTTAAAAGGGCTTCCTGAAAAGAACAGTAACTGGCTATCTGTAGATAATATTATTAATTGCCTAATCAAAGAGCAGTTACTTTCTTTAAAGTCTTAAAATAAATAGATAGATATCCAGCTCAAACTATACTAAAAAAACCCAAACATCATCTACTGCCACCTTTCAGAATATTTAGAATATTTGAACATTATTCTACACTAGCCATTTATGCAATTTTAATGGACTTCCCAGCCACTAAATTAATATTATTTCCCTTTCCTTAATGCCTTGCAGTTTTGTTATCCAAGAATGCGTGAGTGTGTCTAAAGAAAGGCATAATACTTGTTTAAAAGAAAAAAGAAAAGAAAACTACAAAGCTACATCAAAACAGTAGCTAGGGGGCTTTTTCAAAATGTCTTCTATTCTGATTGGAAGAAAACAAAAAAGACTAATTTAATTCTTAAAATACAATAAAGTTTTAAAATTTTAGCATATGTAAAGTTGCTTAAAGCCATCTGTAGTTTAAATTAAAAATATTATCAAATGTAAAATTTCAGTATTTTGAGCTACAGGTTACATTTGCATTTCATATAACAACGTGTGTGAGAATACATACTGGCCTTGGAAAAATATTTAAAGTGTGGAAATTTGATGTATTATCTCTATAAATATTCTAATACCTATATAGAAACCATATACAAATATAAAAACTCTAAATCATGTGTATATATAGATATAGATATAAAACAAATGCATGTATATAACAGGGGAACATAGAAGACAGAATATTGACATTAATTAATATTGTTATTATGCACTGAAATAACAAATTAAAACTTTTAAAGCAGCAAAGCAGTGCTAATAGATCCAGTATAAATAAGTCAGCCAGAGCATATTTTCCACTGGAAAACCCTGAAAGTATTTTAAACTTTGTTGTTATTTTGCTAAGGCAGGAACCGGATAACAGTAACAGCTGAAGGATAGCAGTTCCCAGAGGGAAGGGTAGTAATAATAGTGAGAAATTTTACTGCTTCTCATGGCAGGACAAGTAACATCACACAACTGTTCAAAGCGATTTCAACTAATCTGCTTGATACATTGAGCTTACTTTGGGAGCTGCTCCATAGAATTTTTTAGGGGGTAGTTGCTAGAGAGTGGTGAGCACAATGCCTGACACAAACAGTATGGAAGGACTTAGCAGTCACTAATGTTTCAAATAGAAACTCAAATTAGGAGTCATAGTAAGGATAAGGACCCCCCCCCCCCCCCCCCCCAACAAAACACAACCCCCAGTAGGCTCACAATTAGACTATGTTTTTGCTTTCTTCTCTCAAAAAATTCTTTCACCATCTACTTTAGCAAAATATTTGTTGGGAGGTGAGAATTTTTATGCTGCTCTAAAGGCAGAAAGATTTCTCCAATCTGGAGAATCTTGAGTCATCTCAAATTTCATGTAGCAACAGAAAGGAAATTTCTTCTTCACCTCCTCCTAAGTGTTTCCACCACAGCATTAGAAAACAAATTACATTATGGGAAGCAGTAGAGAGAATTCAAAGGTGTTGAACTAGTGTAGTAAATGAGTAGATGCTGATTAGAGTTGGTTTTTTTTTTCTCATATTTCCCAAGCTTCTTACTGCAAAAGTACCCATATATTTTGAGGACTGTGAAGGAAACCCCTTTATTATCAGCCTTACTGCAGACAAGAGAAAGAAAAAAGTATTCTTTAAAAATGGAATAACTGGAAGATATGTTCACAGATGTCCCCTTAAAATCTATACACTAAAACTTTCTTGTCAACTCTGATTCTGCCCAAAGAAAGGAAAAGAATTTCAAGCAAAATGTAATCAACTTCTTTCCAACTAAGCTGTGGTACTTACATCTGCTTTTGTTTCTTTCTCTCATACAAACAACAGCGGAGTTGTGAACTATTTCTTAAGATGTCTATTTTCTTGATTTCGGGAAAAATGTCTTGGTGGTCTTCTTGGTAATTTCATGGCGTCATTTTCAGCCTTTCTTTCTGCCCTGGGGCCTTTTTAGGCTTTCTGAGAAGCCCAGGAATGCCCTTTTTCCCTTCACCTCCTCCATGATCTCAAGTCATGTTTTACCACCCTCCTCATAAAAGAGTCAGACAATCAAAGCCATGGGGGTAAAAAAAAAGAAGCGTCTTTCATGTAACCAAGTGTCTTTCCTGCCTTAGAATGATTGCTCTGCCTCTGCAGTACTTTCAAACCCACTGGTCTGAGTGTTACAGTAAGATAATTTTTGTTTTAATGACAGACACATGTACCTGAGCTCAGTACAGAAAATTTACGATGGGGAATGAAATTAAGGTAAGAAAATGACAGAATTAAATAATCCAAGCCCATATATACATACATACATACATGCTAAATTCATTTTGGATACACAGCTTTTAAAATATGCTTAAAAAGTAATGAGGGGAAAAGAAAGCAGAGATTGTATTCATTATGTTTGTCTGTGCATACATGTTTATGCCCATTTCCACGTATATGTATATTTACAGTTAGTTATGCAGAATATCATCTTGACTGACCTACTTTCCAGTTGAAAACGAAACAAAACAAAGGCAACACAAAAAAATTCTGTCTAGTCAAAAGGCTAGATTACAGAAGAGTTTCTGCTTCTGAATAAAACAGAGACAAAGCAAGGATGCAATTAAACATATTTCTGGAAAAAAAAAACCAAACCAAAACAACCAACCAAAACAAAACATAAAAACACAACAAAACCAAATACCCCTAAAAACCAAAATCCCCTGAACATTTCCACGGTACATTATTTAATCAAATTAGAGGTGGAAATATGAGACTGCAATGGTTTGTATAAGGAAAGAAATCTTTTTATCTGCTCAGTAAAAGTAAATTAAAATAGT
This sequence comes from Gallinula chloropus, assembly GCF_964237585.1. Taxonomy (NCBI): domain Eukaryota; kingdom Metazoa; phylum Chordata; class Aves; order Gruiformes; family Rallidae; genus Gallinula; species Gallinula chloropus. Next base: position 28,695,542 of record NC_140086.1, on the reverse strand, counting down.
ATGGCAGAATATACATGTGTTGTATGTGAGGCAAGCAGAATAAACTCAGAACCTACTAATAAATAAATCATAAATTCCATACAGTAACTCTCCAATAATGATAAGTGACAAGAAATGTGGTTTTTTATTCCCATCAAAGGGACCGTGCAACTGAAGTCTCCATGATCACCCTGCCATCAGCCCCAGGGTAGCACCGAATCCTCACAAGATGAAGGAGATTTTGCCTAGTCTAACTCATTTGGAGGTATGGCCAGCTGAGATTCTAGTGTCCTGTATGTGATGATGTATCTTGGTAGAGGTAATAGCACTTCATACTAACATCTCTGTGATCTGCATTTCCACATTACGGGCTTAGGACATCCTTGATTTGCATAGATTTTCTGGGATATTTCTGCTTAGATAAAGATTTTGCTTCCCTTTGCTAATTGTTCAGAATGAAAGTAATATCTTAAGCTGTTTAAACAGACAATGCCTTGACAATTCAGATACGTGTATTTTGTTTAGGAAGCTCGTTTTAATAGGTACTATAATTCACCAGAGAGCAATAATTAAGTGAATTAAGACACACGGAAAAAAAAAAAAGAATGAAAATTAAGGTGTAAATTTGACCTATTTTTCTTAGTTCTGTTAAATACTACATACAGACAAACATCTATTTTGAAAACAGCGAATTGTATAGTAGAAAACATTCTGGTCATAAATTAAGAATTCCTTTGCTACTTAACCTCAATCACATCTCCACTACTCGTACATAAATGGTGTTAGTAAATCATTAAAGCAGGAATGTGTTCACATACCATTTTCTTTATGGACAAAGGCTCCCTGAGGAGATTCTGGGATACCTTTCCAAATTGTGATTGGTTTGGGATAGCCAGGGTCCATGGATCTCATTTCTTCACTGTACCTCCAGTACCTGGATTGTTTTTAAAGGATAAAAACATAAAGAGGAAGGCAAGAAGGCAAAAAGGAAGGAAGGAAGGAAGGAAGGAAGGAAGGAAGGAAGGAAGGAAGGAAGGAAGGAAGGAAGGAAGGAAGGAAGGAAGGAAGGAAGGAAGGAAGGAAGGAAGGAAGGAAGGAAGGAAGGAAGGAAGGAAGGAAGGAAGGAAGGAAGGAAGGAAGGAAGGAAGGAAGGAAGGAAGGAAGGAAGGAAGGAAGGAAGGAAGGAAGGAAGGAAGGAAGGAAGGAAGGAAGGAAGGAAGGAAGGAAGGAAGGAAGGAAGGAAGGAAGGAAGGAAGGAAGGAAGGAAGGAAGGAAGGAAGGAAGGAAGGAAGGAAGGAAGGAAGGAAGGAAGGAAGGAAGGAAGGAAGGAAGGAAGGAAGGAAAAAGCATTTATAAAATAGCAGATTAGTACATATTTTTTCCTTCTAACATTTGCTACATTCATTAGCTACAAATCGGAATACTTGATTTTTTAATTTTTCTGTGGGTTTGGTTTTTTTTTAACTTCCAGATTACAAACTAGTCTATTTGCTGACTGGACAACTATTTCATGTAAGCAGAAAGAAGATAAAAGATTTTTTTCTCTGTGACATCTCAATCAGCACCATCTCACTTATAATCTCATCATTTTTGATACCTAGGATATCTGCCCAGTGACAGAGAGAGATGCAACATATGCAAAAAGATGCATTAACGTCTTAGGTAACATTTTTATCACAAAGATGACAGTAGATTCAGATTAAAATAATCCCAGAAGTATTAATTTATCTCATTATATGTATGCATTACAGTAGCTTTTCATTTCATTATCATTAAGTAGATAAAGAGTAACATTCAGCCTGGTTTTGTGCCTTTTTGCCAGCCAGGCCTTTTCCTATTTTAAAAGTTTCAGCCTGCAAATTCTAGGTGACCTGAACATGTAAGAGAGATTGACACCTGTGAATTTTTTTTCTTTTCTTTTTTACAGATAATATTGATAATTTATTTGTCCTTATGCACCTGGCTAGATTGTTACGCACATCTATGATTCTATGATTCTAAGATTCTTACTACAAACTTATTCTAAGAAATACCATACTATATCTCTAGTATTTCTGCTTATCCTGATATAATGTTTAAGTGGGTCATTTCATATTTTGATTGGCTCCGCCAATCTAGTGCACTGTAATTTAGAACAATTTTCTTGGATTATTTTTGTTTTAAATCAATTTTATTTACATTAAAAAAAATACATTAAAAGGCAGCCATTCACCATTTCAGGACATCAAGAGCCTGAGAATATATCACTTTAATTGATAATCTGGTCACTGCTAAAAAATGACCCTTTTTCTATTTTGAATTCTATTTCAGTTTTTACAAATCCATGTTATGATCATTCCTGATATACTGAAGAGTCCTTAAGTGGATGATATTTTGTCCCCGTGAAGGTCCTTAGACGCTCTAATCAATTCACATATTATTTTTTTTTTTTAAATAATGGTGTAAACTCCTCAGTGTTTCTCCCTGTGGGACATTTCTCTGGCTTTAAACTTTCAATGAAATTAAAAAGTGACAGATTTCAAGTGGGTTAAGACTTGGCAAGTTACATTAAAAAACATTTGTTTTTTTCTGTCTCATGCATAAATTATGTGTACAGCCTTATTTTTAATGTAGTCACATATGCACCAGTAACCAGCCAACAAAGCAATGCTTTTTATTTTGAAATGTAACATCTTCCGGGTTTTACATGAAGAAATAACACAGTAGTAAACAAAGCTCTGATATCAATACTACTGCAACCAGTTCTTGCTCACCGTTGCCTGTGCATTTCTTACCCTTACTTTGTATTTTCTCTTCTCATATATGCCTGTTGTCTCTTTGTTTCTTTATGTTCATTCTTTGCTGAACTTAATATTCTATTTTCTGATCTCCATTTTATCTGCATTTCTCCTTGGTCAAATATCTTACCTTTTTCTTCACTCCTCATTCCCAGAATCCTATTTCCTTCCTGCATCCTTCCACTTATTTTCCTTTTATTCTTCTTTCAACCTTTTCACTTTTTTTAGTTCCTTCTTTTACTAACCTCTGTTTTTTTAACACCAGATTGCATAACGAAAATAGACAGTCCTATAGGATTTTCAAAAATTAATTGTTATTAAAAGGCAAATCGTTGAGAACACACCCTGTACACACTCAAGATTTCCAAAACTGTTGTTATTTCAGCATTGATGAGCAATCCTATGAGGGAAGAACTGATCATGATACTATCTTGGCAATCTGTGCTAAAATAATGTCTACAGAGTAAGGAAGAGCCTAGTCTTGATTCTCTTCAGAGATTTGAGCTTTACAAACTATATAAATTGTGTTACTGTATTTCAAACACGGATAAAGTAACAGAGAAAATAAATGAAAGTGTACCTCATGGCTTCTGTAAGAGCAGATTGGGGAAATATTTTCTATTTCCTATATCTAATCCTGTTTACTTAACATTTTTCTGACAATGTGGATGACTAAACTTTATGGAGAAAAAATTTATTAATTTAAACTTTAAAGTAAAGAAAGACCAGACAGTGGCATACACAAGGCCATGTATCCATTAGTGCAGTATACCTCTTACCATTTTGTCCTACACTACTTTATTTTGGTAGGTGAAGAATGAGAGAGGGTAAAATGTTTTCTGTAGTCATCTTTTTCACCTTCTAGCTTTCATATAATTGTTTGGAAGAAATGTATTTAGTGTATAAATAGATCATTTCAGATAATAATTATCCATACCTGAACTGTTCTACACATATGAATATTACAACACTATTTACTATTTGGACTTTTAAATCTACTTACGGGTTTGGGTTTGGGTTTTTAACTTTATAAAAAATATTTGATGCTTTGTTTTCTATTGCTTTGACTTTTTATATACACAACTGTTCAGGGACATCTAACTCTATATAGATTCTGCCCTGGAGATCCTTAACTATAGATTGCTGTCAAAACAAAGTAAAGTCTACATGTTCATGAGTTACATAAGGAGGAACATTGTTTGTTATTTTGTTCCTGGCATTAACTTTTTGCTTCCTTTTCATTTGTCCCTGAGAAGCTACATTTATGTTACACCTTCCTCAGGAAAAGATCCACCCCTATAGTAGGCTTAAACATACTACTAAAAAGAGCAGGAGAATTGAACATTCAATGAAGAAGTTTACATTAAGAAAAAATTGTGATATAAACAATACTCATTTGAGAAGCTTAGGGGTATATGGGTTTATTTCCACTGGTGGTCAATATCCTGTAATAGCTCAATCATTTCTGCAAGGCTTATGTTGCTTAATCTTCTATTAGACTGTGTTGCATTTATATCCAGCTGAGTTTCACTGTGTTTGTTAGCTCAAAGTAGCAACATCTCTGACAACAGCTCTTTTTGTCTTCTGTTCTTACCACTAGTGTTTTAGGAAAAGTCTTGACTATAAGGAACTACCTACGCATGGAAATATAAAAGGATGCTGTGGAATAAAGCCTAAAGGAAGTACAGGTCACGTAAGATTCCTACCATACACACTTCCCCAGGAATTCGGAGATGAAAAATTATTACTTGTAAATGATCTTTTTTTTTTTTTTAAACTACTTAAAAACTACTTTAAAACTGTGGGAAGCAAATGATACCTAGTTTTCAAACACCACTAAAATTTCACTTAGTTACCTACTTTCCTGAAAGTTGAAGGAATTTTGGTTGGTTTGGATTCTTTTTTTTTTTTAATTTAAATAATAAAATCAGTTGGGGCAGTCTGTACCACAATATTACAGTACTGCTAAAAATGATCAACTGTACTAGTGTGCTAAACATATACTATGATGTACATTAAATTGGTTTCTTTAATGATCCATGAATACTAAGTACTACACAGAGACAAAAGCAGTCATCATACTTCTAATAAAATAATGGAACCATTATAATTATTGATGAAGACTAATTTGCCTCTGAGCACTCAGAATTTGCACAATGATTCATTAATCAAGAAACATAGTAACATCCTGAAAATCTGTAAAATCTATCATTCTGATAACTTGCAGGGTTTAAGTTCTCTTGATTTGTCTGTAAAGCAGACAAATATTTTTTACCTTATTTTTACAGACTGAGAAGACAGAAACACTAAGTGATTAGTGCAAGTCTCTTTCAGGACTAGAAAAATAACTCAGATTTTAGAATTTTTTAATGTTCTTCATTAATGATAAAAATACACCATTTTGAAGGGAACTGTAATATTTTTAAATAAAAATTCCTAGAGAACTGCTCAATTTTTTCTCTAGCTTTCTGTTTAGCTGCCATTTCCCTTTCTTTGTTTTTAAATAGTAGCAGAGAAACCATTTCACTGGCCTTAAAATGTGTTGGATCATGCTTTGCCTCTCTATGTGAATAAAAAGAAGCAGGTAAGACTGCACATACATTGGCAGGCCAGTATGAGAAGCTGGAAAGTCCTTGACTGCTTAGAAACAGCTAAAATATCAGTGTGTTATCAACGTTATTCTCATCCTAAGTCCAAACCACAACATTATACTGGCTGCTAGTGAGAAAATTATCTCAGCTGAAAAACAGGATGCTACATTAGTTTGAATATTTAAATTTAAATCTGCCACAACTGTGACTTGCCTGTTGATTTCTAAACCAGAACTTTTCCATTGGATATACATGTATGATTTCAGTATATCCAGACAAATACCATTTAGGTGATAAGAAATGTGAAAACAGTATTGGCCTCTATGCAGGAGGATTTAATTTCATCAACAGAAAACAAACTAAGTGGCTTGACTTCTTGTTTTGTGAAATAGAGGAAAAAGGTAATAGGCTCAGCCATAATCCATCAAACTGATTCCATGCAGAATGCCTGTACCAACCTATCTCCTTTGAAGAAGTAGGTTTTCCCAACATCTTCCCACCAAATTGCTGAATCGATGCCATGGGAAGGAATTCCACTTCCAAGTGTTATCAAATCGTGAGGATAACCTGGCTGGAGCGTGGTGTCCTTGAAAACCCAGAACTTGTTACCTGTACAAAAGCATATATATACACACACATATATGCATGTTAATCTTCAGTACTCTCAGTATTAACATTGATACACTTCTTAGAAGTAAGAAAGACTCCCAACGAGCAATAGAAGTTCTGCCAAACACAATAAAATGAAAAATGTTCTATCAATGTTCTATAATGAAAAATTAAATGTGCCTTACAGATACCTTGCATTTATAATGCCCCTTTCATTCAATAAGCCCACAGAATAATTTGGTACCAAGTATATGGGGATCAAACCCAGAATGAAAAAGAAGTTCTCTCAAGAGGCTCTGTGGTTGATAATGTAATTTACAGCAATACTTCACAACAGATTTATGAGGAAAGAAGAACGAGTTTTAAGTGAAAATATGGTAAGGAAACATAAAAAAATAAAACAAATGGAAGTTCCTAACCTCACAGAGACAACGTACTTTCATTACTCTTTCCACAAGAAGTTAAATTAGTTATAATGGAAATAACTATATAATTTGTTTATTTTTGTAATTACATTTTCTTTAGCATGACCTAAAGAACAAAAACTGAGGTTCTGAAGTACCACAGAAGAAAAACCTTGTGTTTCTATAATTAATGGGGGGCGGGGGGGGGGGGGGTGTTCCCTTTAATACTAGTGGCAGTAAGATTTAACCCGTGGTTGTGGATGATGAATCATTTAAAACTACCCAAATTATTTCTTACATGGTGATAATTCAAGGTAGCTGTGTGACTCAAGCTTGTGTTAGCACAATGTCCACAAATACTTCAGGTTACCTAAACTGGCTTAAATACAATTCATAGCCTAGTGCCTCCTGGACAACAATGCTCAGTGGCTGAACCTCTACTATTGCAGTACTAGCTGAATATATTGTTTACATAGGGGTATGCATGTCTACAGAAGAAGCAGCTGCAACAGTGTTTTACGGTATAGCCCCCCTGTAACTGTTGTTGGAGAGGATGCTATCTGTGCTCTCTCTAAGAACTTCTCTGACCATCCCACAACTCCACTTTCCCACTTTCGGTTTGCTCTAGCTTCCTAGCCAAGCTCTTCTTCCTCGCTGAGTATTTCCACAATTATCTCACTGGGGTAATCATCTCATAGTAAGCCTTTAGCTTAATACTTCCCCAATAATTGTGTTGCCCTCTAGACTCTTTACTAGGGCTTTTCCAACATTCTGTGCCTCCTGTCCTAGTCTTGCAATTCTTTTTTCCTTTTCACATTTTTTTGCTTTCTTGTAATTCTTCAAAATGCACTTCTCACCTGTGTCTTTTCAGTACAGATTTCTCTTTCAAAGAAAGACAGATTTGGCTGAAAAAAAGGAATAAATACCCTCATATGCCCTCTAGAAATAGGGAAAAGGGATCATAATTTTCATTTTATCACTTATCTGAAGAGGTCACTTTGAGGCCTGTCTTCTCTTTGTATTATGCCATTTAGGCCACTCTTTCTAAGCTAGACGACTATGCAGGAAGCATGTGCTTATTTTCTCTCCAATGCACTATCTTCATCCATGTTTCCAAAAAGTGGCGATAATTTTAGTAGTAATATAACTGAAGGAGAATATACTCTCTGATGCCATGTAGACCCTTCTGAGTTACATCACAGAAAGGTCTAGAGAAGATGCATAAATGTATATGGATTAGCCTATGAGATATTACACTTTCATCTATCCATTGTTATTTCTGATGATGAAGATATTTAAAATATAAGGGAAAAGTTTGAAAATATATTTTGCTCAAACACATAGAGAAAGAGATCTTGAGAGATAAAAACATGGCTGTTCATATTAGCCTTTGTACTTACGTGTAAAGCTAGGCAGGCTGTTGCCTGAATTTAGGAGGTTAACCACTGTGCTGTATAAATGTTTTATAAGGAAACGTAATATTACCCCAAAGATCTAGGATCAAGTGTATGCCAGAGTCACCAAGATGGAAAATCTGGAGAGCGGTTTTGCAGTTGGTTTTATATTTTATCTGTCCCTCAGTGATATTAAATGTTTGTTTAAAGGGAAGGGATTTTTAATCTCCCTGTTTGTACTGTAGTGATTTAAAGCATGCTTTCATTTTATCACAGTTTTAATTAGGAGAGGGGATACAGTTTCAGTCCCTCCCATGCTGGGTTTCCAGAGTAAATTTTTTATCAGCTTCTTTACAGCTGCTTGTCACCCACTTCCAAGCACAGACACTACAGTTGGCTCAACCAGTCCATCTTCTCTCCCCTGCCAGTAGAAGAAAGGGTTCAAAGAATGAGTGTGTTCAGAGCAATTTGAAGTACTAAAAATAAAAGAGACATGGGGGTCTATGAAGAACAGTTGTAGAAACCTGAGGCCTGTGTTTACCTGGGATTAAGGTCTGTGCTAACCTGATATTTCTCTTTACTGAGTTTCCTTAAAAAATTAATTTACAGGGTTAAATTATGACGGGTGAGCATCTTCAGTCATTCACTGTCCCTCCTCCCATGTGGTTTAGCCTTTTGCCAATGCACATGACCAGACACAGAAGGCTTCAGATGGTAATGGCAGTTTCAAATGCAAGGATAAGAGAAGTCATGTGTTTTGGACCTTACTGGTTGGTACTTATGGTGTGAACAACAGATGGCATCCAGTGAATGACACTGAGCCAGCTCATTTCTGTTTCAGAAGATCATTAAAAATGACAGCTGTTGCACATCACTGAGAGACATATGCTGTGATGTATGTAATGCCATTACCTTTCTGTGTGCCTCACAAGGAATAAAAGTAACAATTGTTTGGAACAGATCATTATTAGATGTACACAATGAGTTAAATCTGGCTACTAGAAAGATTGGGGTGGAGCACACACCATTGTAAGTGACAGCACCACTAAGACAGGTATTTGTTGCATATTCAGATATACTGGAGTAGAGGAATGTGCAGATGTGGAAATGCAAGACTTAAGTAGGAAACTAAATTCTTCACATAATCTCTTAGAAGCAAATTCTGGGTAAATAGAGAAAAGGTAAATTAAACTGCATTTAATGGAGGCAGTAGGGCACTGAGAGTTCTAACATATGTGAGCAAGATTTCTATTGATTCTAACTAGAGGGAATTGTATTTAACATTTGCTTCAGAAGACATGTTTAGTCTGCTACAACTCTGTTGATTGTTAATAGGAAGGACTGTATATAAGAAATCCAAATGTTCCATCTGGCTGACAGTTTTCAGTTTTTGGGGTTTTTTGTTGTTTGTTTTTCTTTGTTTCAGGTTTTTTAAGTGGTTTGTTGATGGCTTTGGTTTTTTGTTGTAGGGTTTGGTTTGGTTTTTTTTTCTGCTTAGCTTCTGTCCCTCAGCTGGAGGAAAGTGGGTGGCTGTTGATCAGAGGATTTCCAAAAAGTCAGAACAAATGAGAAGCTTTCAGACTCAGAACCAAATATTAGGAGGAATTAAAACTGCAAATCAGTGTAAAAGATGCCTGACTGTGATGACAATTAGCTCCTTTTGTTTCTAACTTATATTTATGTATGTTAAAATGCATTAAAAATGAATGGATGTTTTCATTTAGCTCATATTCCACTTCCACTAGTAAACAGTCAATAAACTTGATTAATTGTGATTATAATGGAAATAAAGAATATATGAGAAAACTAGAATAGCTATAGTTTGATCCTTCTTATAGATAAGTAATGCTTGTTCAGAGTCCTAACCTATGCCCTTGGCAGAAATCACTGAATTTATTCTACAAAGTTGGTTTTTAAGGTCTGGTTGGTACGTTTGTTATTCTCACAGAGAATAAAGAACCACATGCTTCATGAAGTCTGGCCAACCTTCAGGATGTTTCAACTCTCTGTTTTTATTCCCTAATGTAAGATCTAATATAATAACAAGCAGAATGGTAAGGTCACAAGCTGAGAATAAAGCAAGTGATAAAAAAGTGAAAATGTCTTACTTTTTGCCATAATGCTTTGTTAAATATCATCACTGTAGGGAAACAATTGAGAAGGATGAACTGTGACTGCAATTATTTGAAGTCTCTCAGCATCTATCTTTGACATTCTAAAAAAATCCTGGAAATAAAGAGTATCTATCTGTATTGCTACATTTCACTTAAAATATTGAATATTTAACTCCAGATAGTCTTCAGACTATTTAACTATCTACCAACTACTGCAGACAGCTGTGCAGTTTTTAGCATCTGTGGTTCTTCCTTTGCAGAATTGTAATGCTGAACAGTTGTGCCCCTGGGTTGTCAGCCACCAAGTTTTTTGTTCATGTTATATGCAATTATGTTATGTGTGTACTGACCTTTGTGGGATATAGCATAAAATCTCTCTAAGTGCTGAGGTGATGAGACAAATTTTCAAAGCTTTTAGGAATTCTATTCAATTGAAACCAGTTAAAATTTCATTATCTTCTTATGAAGAGTTTTTTCTCTAGTCACCCTTGCTTTTAATTTTGGTCTTTCAAGGCAGGATCAAATGTCATCCTACTAGTACCTACAAATCACTATTAATGCTTCTTTTTTTCCTTTATTTCCCACATTAGGTTTCTGCCATTTCTCTACTCCATGATCTGACACTATAATAAATCTATTTTTCAAAATAAAATTGTCAAGCACTGGGATAAGTGCAGTTGAAAGTTATGGTGGCACCGGTAGTATGAGATTTACAGCAACCTTTCTATTGCTACATTTGCCTTACCATAACATTCAACAGTGCAGATGGCTTGACAATTTCATTTTTAGTACCATATAAATTCCCACAGGTACACAGAATAAATTTTACTATTCACATTTCCTCATTAAAAAAAAAAAAAAGTTTTAAAAAATCCTGGTGCCATCTTATTAGTATTCAGCATGGACACCAACAATGAATAATAACAAGACTGTAAACATCTGCTTTTTATAAGCAGCCATCTACCAGATTGCTATGTACTTTATGAGCATTATGAGGCACAAGGAGGCAGGCCAAGTATCTTAAGCCATCCAAAATGAGCAAGCATCACTTTGTACTACAAGCACACTTCTGAATTTTTATAATGATTTTACAATTTTTACAATTGTTTTTCTTTGTATAGATAAATATTAAAGCAAAAGAAAATTTTAAAAGGTAATTTTTTAAAAAAAATCAAATCCAATGAAGTTTCAAATCCAAAAATGATATTTGATCCAACAGTCTTGAACTTGATTCAAACTTCTGCTCTGCCCTGGTGAGGCCACACTTGGGGGTCCTGTGTCCAGTGTTGGGTTCCTCAGATAAATAAAGGCAGGGAACTACTGGAGAGAGTTCAGTAGAGTGCTACGAGGATGATGAGGGAACTGGAGCATCTCTCATCTGAGAGAGCTGGATCTGGTTAGCCTAGAGAAAAGAAGATGGGGGGAATATGATCTTTGCTTCTAAATATCTAAAGGGTGGATCTAGATGAAGGGGAAAGATTCTTCTCAGTGATGCTCACTGACAGGACAGGGGGCAATGGGCACAAACTGGAAGACAGAAATTTCTGTCTGAACACGAGAAAAAGTCTTAACTCTGAGGCTAACAGAACACTGGAAAAGACTGCCCAGAAAGGTTGGGGAGTCTCCTTTGAAGATATTTAACACCAGCCTGGATACAATCCTGTGTGACCTGCTCTAGATGATTCTGTTTTAGCAGAGAGGTTGGACTAGATGATCTCCAGAGGTCCCTTCCAACCCCCTCTGTTCTGTGAATCTCTGATTCTATGACCTCACAGGCTCCTCAAGTATTCTCAGGAGAGTGACATGAGAAAGGCTGAGAATATACAGATAGGTTTTGTTAGCACAAGTTAATAAAAACTATATTTATCATAGCAAAAACAACCTGCAAAGACATTTCAAAGGTTCATAAATAAATGTCTCACCCTGAGCTGGCATCTTATAACATTTGCATATGGCTCAAATTTTAAAAAATAGCTCCTGTTTCTTAAAAAGGGTTGGTTTTAAATATTTTTTTACCTTTATTTATTAATACTACTGTACAAAAGATGTCTAATTTAACTAATCTAACTGTATATACACAAGGAGGAAAAATCTAATGCTAATAAAAATCTAAATCTGTTTTATGATTTAAATCAACTGTTTCAAATGTGGTTTACTGTTGTGAAAGACAATGATTGAAACAAATCAAATAGAGTATAGATTATTGGAAATAAATGAGATTTGTGGATTTCTAAAGAGAATGTCTCAATCAGGATGGTTCATGAAGTTTGTTCTGAATGCATTTTGAAAAATGTCACTGACCTAACAAAATAATGTTTATCCTGAACATACTACAGCATAGGCACATAAGCAGAAGAAAGGTGGCAATTACTCACTAACAGTAACAAGTGAGTAAATCGGCTTACTCCTTTTTTCACCTTCCTCAGAGTGTAGAGATACCGCTCCACAAGTATGAAAAAACAGTGTAGTCACAGAAGGCTCTGTTTCACACTAGTAAAAAAGTCTCTAAAGTGAGTGAGAGAAATGGAGATAGAAGATGTGCCTGGAACCTTCCTTTGGATATCTGTAGAAGAAGTGTCTGTTGTGAAGGGATAGTATTTACACACTGGCCTGTTTCTTCAGCACACACTAGAGATTCAAGGCTTTATACTTTACAGGATATTGGATATTACTGATAACTTGAAAAGAAGTTTTGGAGACCTTATTTAAAAATCTGCAAGTAAATTCCATCTTCATTCAAACATCACACTTTTTGCTGAGAAGAACTGGTCAGCCTTAAAAGGAAGTGATATGGAATAGTTTTTTTGAGGGGAGAACACAGAGATATTAGTCCAGTCCAAACTCTGTGATGGCATGTCACCTTTTCTACTTTTTTACCTGAATAATGGATATAAATGTTGCATTGGATATGTGAATTGTGAACACATCTCTGCCAGACTTGATAACTGAAGCTCCTTCTAGTATTTACTTGGCTTAACCAGTTTTAGATTGGTAAAGCATACCACCAGGATAACAAGCCCTTTAGCAACAATCAATACTTCTAGTACGTTTAGGACGAAGACTTTAACTCTTTTTCCCAGGAAGAAATTTTGTGAGGGAACAGGGCCACTGAGATCCTTGGTTAAGAGGAACTTTCAAAAACACACATACAAAAGACTCAGCTGAACCTATTGATTGTGTGGCAGTGGAAAAACATAAATTACATTGATAGACAAACACCATCAGGCTCATATTGGAAATCATGAAGAGAAGATTCAAAAAAATTGCAAATGGAAATGTGAGAACTTTGACCTTGGCAAATAAAGGGACAATACAAATGTCACTGGAAAAATAATGGAAGGAACTTTGAAAAGAAAGGTGCAAGACAGAAAAACAGAAAATTCAAGTATCAAGTTATCATGTAGAAGGCATAGAACTAGCTGGTCTGAAATCAGAAAGCATAAACTGGTGATGATTAGGAAAGTAAAACCCCACAATATTCTAAGAGCAGAATCCTTCTGCTTTTGCTTCTTTACTTAATCCTGATGATTTAATTTCTCAGGTAGAAAACAGAAAAGTTCCTCTTCTCTCTGTGTTTGTTTATTTGTAACCTAGAGACTACTGAATCAACCCATTCCTCTAAGACCTGACAGTAAACACTGAGTGAAGAGTTAAATAATAATAAAACATACTTTGAGGTCACTGGGGAGGAAAAGAAAGCAAGTATAAGACTAAGCTTTATCATTTCTGTCTAAAGCTCTGCTAATCAGACTAATTTTTGTAGCTTCCCATGTTCCCTGGACCCAAAAATAAAGTAGAAGGATGGAGATTGGGAGGTACCTTGATCATGATTCTCAATCTTATCAACTTCCCAGAGTTTATTACATGAAGCTTATTTTATGACAATGGAAATTAAAAGCATATGCTGTATCAAAGTCATGTAAATACAAAATGAACTACATAGAATGAAATTTGCCTTATGATTCAAACAAAAAATACAATTTCCACATTAGTAAAACTGTTATGCAGTGTTTCTACATGTCATTAAATATTTTCTGTTTAGCATTCCCAAGATAATAACGTTTTCATAGTGAATGAAATATTATTTCTATATCCCTGTTAATGATTCCACTTGTAAAAATGAATTAATTTTGGATACAACTTAAAAAACTAATTTTCTACCTTTTTACATGAGCTAACAAGCAAATCACTCACAATTAATGGCAGAATAATTTTTCAAATATCTATTCAGTTTCTTTTTTCTTCTCCCAAATTATTATCTTATAAAATATACTTTACATGGCTTTCACTCTTTTGTTGCTAAATCAGTATTTATTTAACATATAGGATAATTTTCTCATTAAATCTAAATTAGATGCATGTTCAAGAAGGCTAATTTTGAAGAACAGCTGATGCCTGGAGTAAAAATTTGAACGATTAACAACAGTTCGACCTATACAACATATTTTCTGGAGTTTATGTTTCTTCAAAAATACATCTATGAAACAGTTCTCAGATGAGGCAAGTACAGTGTTGTACAGTGTGATATCTCTAGCATATATGCCACTTAAATATATAGAAATTTAATTTCCAAAAGGAAAGAAGAGGCAAGAGAATTATTAAAAAAAACCAAAACAACAACATACTACCCATGGTCATTCTTCTTTCCTAATCCACATTTTTCAAAAAGATTTTCATAGTACATCACTGTACTGCTATGTCTCTGATTTGCACTTCCAATTTTTTACTGAATGTATATAGTTTGATATTGTGAATGGTAATCATAAATTAAAGCTATAGGTACCAAAATGAGAAAACATAACTCATATACTTTTCATTTAGCTACCAATTTATAACATGATTTACAAATCATTAGTAAAAAGAAGCAAAGTCTCTTTCAAGAAATCATCACCAAAAGTACTACTCCAAATTTTACTTTTCTTATTTTCTTACCTTTAAAGAAGACAAAATTCCCCTCACTGTTTTCATAAACAGCATCAATGCTGGGAGGCAGTCCCCTCCAGAAGTAGGTAATCTGCATGGGGTATCCATCCATCACCCTGTTGTTTCTGACTCGCCAAAACCACTGATCCTGGAAACCAAATATACATCACTTACTATGCTTTGAGGCACTTATATGTGTTGAGTTATTGTCTTGAAAATATTAAACAGCCTATTCTAGCACTTTTAAAGCCTGACCTTTCGCTGTTTGTATAACCATATTTGTGTTTGCATTCATGTCACATCCACAAATGTGTCAGAACTAGTTGTTCCCTGATGTGGGAATAAGCTACCCGTGTGAACTGTGTGTTTGGTGTAGATAGCCTTTGGCAGAACATACAGCATGCTGTATGAGATGATGCAACTTTCTCAACATCATTCTTATAAGGGGCCCAACTTCAAATTTGTGGGCTGACTACAAGGGTTTTTAGACCGAACCACATGTGTATGTGTAAGTCTTATATAATGGGACTACAGACAGGCTTTGAAGATGAACTAATTCTGCAAGCCATTATTCCGCAGCCACTGCTAACTGTGAAAGGTTACAGCTGTGAAGGAGAGAGCTGTAACGTTACTGCATCAGTCTGATGGAACTACATCTTTATGTGTAATATTAAATAGAACTGTTAATACTGCAGCCAGTTATAGGTGCTAAATCGAGTGTCCTGGTAATTGTCTCTTAGCTTGTTGCCATTTAAAATATGCTATTGCTTCAAGTAAGAATGATAAGGAAGTTTCATTATTAAGGAATATTGAAATTGAGAAATTTGTGACATGCTAGGTAGATGTTTATAGGATGTCATTATTGTACTTCAATTTTACAGCAACACTTTCAGTTCATCCAATGAGAGACTGGATGTGCTTCATCGAGAGATGGAGGAGGTGCTAAGCTAGTATTTAACTTTTGACACATATCTGCACATTTTCAAAGCATTAATATTAAATAAAGCAAACCAAAACCCCTTAAATTATAAAGAAAGTTCTATTCCCTCAGGTATTTGACACAGTTTTACATGGCATTTCAGCCTTCTTTTTGTATAGGTCAACTTGGCAAGCAAGAGATCTGTGTTCTTATGAACTGTCACAGCTTAGAAGATTAATACTTTGCAGGCATAGGCTTACGATGAACTGTATTCAGCGTCTTTCCAAACCTGAGACCTTTTTAATTGTTTATCTTTCTAATGACTCAACAATTCATCCACAAAATCACAAATACAGAAAAGCTCAATACACAAAAATGCATCATCATCATGTGCATAAATGAGTCTAAGATTGAAAGACTTGTTTTGAGTCCCAGATTTCTGAGAACTCTAGTATTAAAAAAGTTAAAGTAGCTTACACAGCCTGAAAAATACTAAGTTAAAATATTGTAATTGTGTAGCTATATTCACTGATAGTATAGCACTATTCTCATCTGATTTGATTCATATTTTCCTCTTTAATTGTGGGGTTTTTTTGTTATTTTTACCTGTAAATTGTATTATAACATTTAAGGAAGGTCAACAAATAAATATTTTAGGATTAATTGACTGAATTCCAGTAAGAGAACTGGCAAAACTGGGGGTATATAACTTAGATATACAAATATTTTAGAAAGGCCTAGCTGAAGCATATGTTCAGAATGCTGAAACAGATACTGTCAACCTCTGTTATTTTTTTATTATAGCATGGAGGTAAGACAAGAGGCATCATAATCTAGGAATGACTTAGGGTAAAATGATGTAGCCATTAGTCTCAATAGGACAAACAGCTTTTTTGTCCTTCTCAAATTTCAGTAAAACCCTCAAAATATAGGCAATATCTCTGAGATCAGTTATTAAAGTTTAAAACAAAACAAAACCCAAACAATTAGCAAGCTGCAGTCTTTGTGAAATCTAGTACTGTCTTCACTACAATGGAATATTTAAATGTTGTCTTTCTTCACTCAAGATAGAGATAACCCTTTCTATTTATCTGAATTGGGTTGCAAAAGCACATTTCCAGAGGTCTCTTCCAACTCCTACGAATCTGTGAATCCGTGAATCCTAGAAAACAATGTTTCGTTGCAGGAAGAACATATTCAGCTCTCATAAAATGTCCACCAACTCACAAGGGCATTGATCAAGCTGTGAGTACAAAATAAGCAAGAACAAAGGCTGACTACTTAGGACATGAGTACACACATAATCACTTTGTTGAAGAAGGGTTATAAATTAAGTGCTCAGCCTTTCAGGATTTTTCCAATGGAAGACACATACTCTGGAAAATGTTAATATCAGTGCTATAGATAAAACTTTTAACATTCTAGGGTAGCTAATGAATTTCAACTTTTGGCTAGTACACCAAGGGAGATCTTGCAGATCACATTAATGTCTTAAAAGACAAGAATTTCTGTAGTTCTTATCACAGGAATGATCTTTTGATCAGATTTAAACTACATTGTCAAATATTCTATCAATTCAATTGACTAATGGATTTATTTATTTTTTTAAACACACAAAATATAAAAAACCCTGCAAAATCAGCAAGTTGACAAAGATCCCCTTCTTGAAAATTGGTTATGTTTCAGCCTTAGTAATTTGTGGATTACATTTGCATTAGCTCATTTTGATAACAAGACCAATAAAACTATATTCTACAGATTTAGTACTGAATTGTAGACAAATTGTGTAGTCCCTATGTAATAGTAATGATTTACACCATAATAATGACACTGATTTGATTTATTTTATGCTCAAATTTCTCAGAAAACAAATAAATTGCCCTGTTAAACCACAATTAAAATTTTTGCAATAATAGAATTATGGAAAAGCTGGAATACTTGACGCATGCATCCCAGTCCCAGGATGTTGATTTTATGTGTGTGTGTGTGTGTATATATGTATGTATAGATATATGGTAATATCAATACTATGTATCCATAAGTTTTCAAGATATATCAAGAAATTATTTGAAGTATCTGACAAGAAATTAGGTCAGCAGAATATTACTGTGTATACATATCCATCCTGGACTAGAACAGACCTTTTCGCCTGAGATTAATAACAGAACATCCCCATTTTATCCTACAGTCTTAGACATACTTCAAATAGAAATATTATCCTAAATGGTACCCTGAAAAATAATCATAGAATCACAGAATCACAGAATCATAGGGGTTGGAAGGGACCTTGAGTGATCACTGGGTCCAACCCCCCTGCCAAAGTAGCTCCCTAGCTCATATTGCACAGATAGGCATCCAGACGGGACCTTAATCATCTTTGTAGCCCTTCTCTGGACTCTCTCCAGGAGATCCCTGTCTTTTTTATACCAGGGAGCCCAGAACTGGTGGGGCCTGACCAGGGCAGAGTAGAGGGGGAAAATGAACCTTCAAGGAATTTTTTTCACATATGTACCTTGTTACTTACCAGATTCGACAAGGAAATGGGACTGCAATTTCAGTACTAAAACTACTAGACTAATGTCCAGTGAGTTACATAACTAGAATTGACCAGATTTATATGCCTACAATGTAAAAGTCTGTTTAGAAATGAATCACTGAACCTAGCATAATAAAGGTCATTCAAGGTCATTCATACAAACATTCTAAGGTAAGCTTCATTTGTTGTTTACTTCTGTACACTGATTTTGAACAGAATATGGAAACCAGTCTCCCGTTTACATGTCTGCAATGTACAAAGTGGGCATCTAAATGCAAGTGAGATAAGTAGAGTCTTCTTTTGTCTCCTGGGTTTAACCCATCATAATGCAAGGATGACCACACAGGGTCAGAACAGGGTTCAACACAGTCTATATCCTATCTCCATTGGAGTCTCTAGCAAATTAACAGATAAGACACTTCAGCCTGGAATTGGTCAGGCAGTTGGACTAGATGATCTACTCAATTTGATCCGACTCAACCCAAATTGACTTGGCTTGACTCTTCCTTATCCTACCCTACCCTACCCCATCCTATCCCATCCCATCCCATCCCATCCCATCCCATCCCATCCCATCCCATCCCATCCCATCCCATCCCATCCCATCCCATTCCCAATCGAAACAAAGGGAACTTGCAATGCCATTTCTCTGATACACTCTCCCAGTCACCCGTCAATTGTGATAAATTTGTGACTAATAACACTTGGTGGAATTTTATTCCTTTGGACTCCTTCCTAAATACATGCAAACTTAGAGCATCCATAGCTATCTGCAGAGATGTGCATGACAATTTGATAACATACAGTGTAAAAAGCCAAAAGCAATCGGCAACATTCATGGCTGCTGACTAGTGTTTAGCCTTTATTTACCTTATTTATTTTTCTTTAACACCAAGAATAGTAGCACTTTTACTGCAAGATCTAATCCAAGATCTATGTTACTTCATATTAAAAGCACATTGTAGACTAAATCTTTCTGCTTGTTTTCAGGAAACCTTTCTATACAGTAACACATCTGGCCAATATTAAGGATAAAGGAGCTGTGGCTTGAAATAAGATTTTCCTGTGCCATTGCCTTTAATGCCTTAATATTCCATTCTGAAGCAAAATTGTGAACGTGACATACTATTCTCTCAATTCTGCTAATGAAATCCTGTAGATTCCTTATTTCCCGCTCTATTTTCAGTACCATTGCGATAATCATGAATAATGGGATATCACTCATCAGAAGATGTATGAGAGCAGAACTGATAGTCTGGATTATTTATAGGATTGGGCAAGGTAAATGTTGGTAGAGTTTGATAGAATACTTTGTTTATGAAAATTTAATTTTCCTGGCTAATTTTCCTATGAACATATTGGACTCAAGAGTTTTATACTGCCAGAGTTCGAACTCAGGAGCTCAAGAAAATTTAGTATGCGACTGTAAAGCATGCCAAGGGTCTCTCTGAGGTATTAGATGGGATAGGCTCTGCTAAAAGAATAAACAGGTAATTTCAGCACATATAACTGAATGAATGTAATTTATCTTAAAGCTGTAATTACCAGCAACTTTATCATCTGCATTTTGAAAAACAAGAACAGTTAACAAAATGTGGTTTTGATATAGTCCAGATATTACTGAAGTTTGAAAGAGGCACAGTCCCACAGAAAGTGTATTAACTTTAAGGAAGCTCTTTCACAACTGTGTTAATTGAAACAGTTACTCTAACAAAACACATGTCAGTGTATTTGGTTATACTAATAAATACAAGTTTGTCCCTTTTGAGAAATACTGTGTATTGAAAAACCCACTATATGGGTTAAATATACTTTTAATTATTTTATTTCCCCAAAACACATTAACTTCTGCATACAGGTTGAACACACTACTTGTTACATGCATTCCAATTCCAACCATGACAAACAGATACACTGAATGCATAGTTTTTAGTGTCTGTCTTTGCTGGCTGGCAAATGCTTTATTATAAGCATCCGTAAATACCAAATATCTCCAAATATATGCATCACTCCTGTGCAGCTGGGATCTTGCATAATAACGGATCATTAAATATTATTATTATAGACATAGCAAGTAAATTAAGCTTGGACAATTATTCCCAGTTTAAAATGCAGAACTGAAACAAAAACAAAATCAGAACTGAAGTGAAAATTGGGCAATATATCTGAGCCAGAAAATGGGCATTGAGTAAGAAGAGACTGTAAGCTGTTTCAGAAACAGTTACGGATAAAGGGTAGTGTAAGATGAGGAAGCAGCAGCAGTCACTCACACTGAGTGCTATGAAATTTGTTTTATTTAGAAGATGAGATACTTCTGAGAAGAAGACAATAAAGCACATGTAACAGTGACTAGATGAAGGGACTAATACATAGTACATCATGTATGATCAAAGAAAATATTTGCCTCATAAAAGCAATTCTTTATTAACAGCTTGGAGTATCTTAAATGAAAGTGTGTTAGAGCCAAAAAATCTGGCTCATAATGCATAATTTTTATAATTTGTTGTTAGATAAAGCCTCCTCCTAATCTTACAACAAACTGATTTTAGCTTTTTAATGCACATTGTGTTAAATTGTTCTTCATATTTGATTCTATGAACTCTTTCAGCAAAGTTTCTAAATTTTCTTTTTATTTATTCTATGCTGGGAAGAATTGCTGTCCAAATTAAAGTTTAGATTTCTAATCCTATGAATTATTAATTTCAATTTTGGTATTTGTTCTCCCCTTTTCATTTCCTTAAGGGACGCAACTGATGGCTACAAGAACTAAAAACAATCTCAGATATTTCAATTAATCCATAATACAGAAACTAGTGGAGTTTTTAGTGGAAAATTAATGGAGCTTTCTTCTCTCAGGACCTCATTTTCTTCTGCATCTCTGGACAAACAACCATTACTAACAATAAATTTGCTACAAAGTATCTAGAGTTCTACCCTTTGTTTTACATCTAATTAACTCTATCTGCAATTCTGTAATGACATGGGACGCTGACTCAGCAGTACAAATGATACCCACTAAAAGCAGAAAAACTGCCCAATGGGCTAGACATTCTAAAAAGAAATCTACAAAGACCTAGAAAGAAGAAAAAAATGGAAAATTTTCAAATGGTAGCTTTTGTAACAACTTGAAGATTGGAGATGAAGATTAAGCTGCCTTTAATCAAAATAAGTTTTGTGCTGGTTTTACAAGGAATCTGAAAACTCTCTCTAAGTCCCTAAGGCAGGAAAAGATTTAAGGCAGATGGAGGTAGACGGACATAGCACAATTGTAAATGATAATATTTTGACTATGTCTTGTAGTTTTGCGTGGATGGGTTCTGGTGGAGAAACAGAGAACTGCAGAGGTGGCTTCTGCAAGAAGCAGCCAGAAGCTCTCTGCTGGCCTGACAGAGCAAACATCCGCCAGCTCAAGGCTGGAGTTGTTGACCAAGGCCTAGCCCATCAGCGATGGTCACAGTGCCTCTGGTAATCATGTTTAGGAGGAAAAAAAACACAAGCAGGTGCTTTTTGCCACCAGAGAAGGAAGTGAGAAGATGTAAGAAACTCTGCAGACACCAAGGTCAGTGAAGCTGGGGGACAAAGTGCTCCAGGTGCCAGAGAGAAAGGTGCCCCTGCAGCCCATGGAGAAACCCATGGTGGAACGGGTGTCTCCCTGCAGACCATGGAAAAGGCCGAGACCTCATCTGCAGCCCGTGGAGAGGCCTCATCCTGGAGCAGGTGAAGACATACAGAAGATGCTGTGACCTGCGTGGGAGAAAGCCTCTGCCAGCACTTGCAGCCCATGTAGATAGAGACACAGAGATGAGCAAGAGAGAGATCCACACTGGAGCAGGTTTGTTTAGGGCGGGGGGAGAAGCTTGTGACCCTGTGGAGGACCAGGCTGGAGCAGTCTGGGCTTGAGAAGCTGAGACAATCTACGATTCCATAACTGGACTCCAAAGAAGTGACCCACGCTGGGGCATCTGTGGGAAAGGACTCAGGTTGGAGAAGTCCATGAAGGACTGTTTCACACTGGTGGGACCTCGTACTGGACCAGGGGAGGAGTGTGAGGAATGCCCTCTTCCCACCCACCCACCCCCCCGCATCGTCTAAGAAGGAAAACAACTCGAGAAAGTGACCAAAACTCCCATTCCCCCAATTCCCTCCCTGTGCCACACTATTTGCCAAAAAGGCAAATAAACATAATACGTCTACCCTAAAAGAACGTTAATCAAATTCTGAATTTCAATTAATACTGTAGCTTAATATTGACAAAACATATCAAGGCTTCACACTGGGTCATGTCTTGTCCTATAAGCTACCTTTGATCATGTGCAAAAGCAAGTTTTTGTCAATGGAAGATTAAACATACCCAGCAGCTACGAAAAGCAGGACTGCAGACCAAAGCATTCAGACATATGAGTATCCTTCTAATTTTTTTCCCAAGTACTGTGAAAAAAAGCCAGTGGTAAATAATAAACAGCTGTCTAACAACCTCTTTTTTTTTCTCTTACAAAGAAGAGTTCCAGTTAAGTACAGGGAAATTTACCAGAAGACAGAACCTGCAGAGACTGTATTTCAAGACTGTGATCCAAAGGAGAATTAAATTCCCCTACTGCATACCTTTATGGAAGCATTAAGTAACTTCCTGAATTTAGGAGATGCAAAGAATAGTTACTGTATGTAAATTGAAATAAATTAGTAATTTTCTTTTTAAAAATCTTGGTCTAATCTCAAAAGACACTTTTCCACATCTACCTCATCAGTTCATGTGAAATTCACTGGAAGATCTGAATGACAGTAATGCTGGGCCTGCAGCATGTGGGATTAAAACTGTTGTTCCTATTCATTTGGGGAATTTCACAATTCCTGTAGTAACATCCATTTTCAACATTCCAAATTTGGAATATATAGCCCTTAACTCAAAGGACATCACTGCATAGAAAAGGGAGAAAAAGAAAATACTTTTGAGTACCTCACTGTGAAATAATTTTAATGGAGTAGAAAAAAGAAGTCCAGGAGAATAAAATTCGGAAAGAAATATTTGCATAGTTCAGGTATGAAAGTGCTGAAATTAATTTTATTTTGGGGGCTTTTTTGGTTGTTTTGTTGTTTGTTTCTTTGGTTGGTTTTATTGTTGGGGGTTTTTTTTCTCAATACAATTTGCAAGGAAATTTTTAAGTTAGCCCTACTTCAGTTACTGCTTAGTTCCACAGCAGAAAACAATTGGTTCTAGTGAGACTTGAATGAGACATTAAATGGATGATACCATTCTAGTTCATTTTAGAAAACAATTAACTAAATGGGTTATTCTATACACACAAAATACTTCAGCTCAGCTTATTAAACTAATTCACATTAAGAAAAAACAAAGCTCTTTTAAAACTACAAAGGACTGTTATCCATTCATTAACAGACGATTGTGTAATGCATTGAAGATGACTTAGTTGAACTTCTAGAAACATTTTGTCTTTTCTATTGTGTTTAAGACAACAGCATGGTTGTAACAGGGTAAAAATGTGGCCTGAGCACCACAGTGAGAAGTCAGAGCTTTTAACACTGCTCAGCAAAGCCTCAGCACCCGCTATATTGAGATCCCAAACCTCCAGATCTCCTCCCAGGATTCAAAACAGAAGGATGCAAAATCATCATCAAATGCTATTGCTTGTTCTTTTGCTTCCTTAGATTTTCATATGAGGAATCTACTTCCTTCATACAATTTATTAACGACTGTTAATTACTATTTATTACTGGTATCTAAACAGAAATTGAAGCACTCCCCCAGACAAATTAAAGACATTTTTTATCACAATCTAATTATTCTTAACAACATGTTAATGCTAACCAATACCATAAGCAAAAGAACTACCTGCAGTGAGTTATGGTAAAATATCTGATAAACTTACCCATTTGTTGTTTTGGGGAAGTGTTGCACTGAGCCTGCTGTAAAGTGTTTGGGCTTAGCTAAGCCCCTGACATGAAAAGTTCACTGATGTACATACATTTTCAAAAGAAAAAATATCTAGTGATTTTATTTAAGAAATCTTTGCTGAAGGGTAGAGTATATTTCTTCTATCATCTGTTATTATCTGTTTCTCCCTGTAAGTGACAAAGTAAAGTACTGCCAAGTAATTTATTCAAGGTCAAAAATGTCTCTGTTTATGTTAAAATTTAGCCTTTCGGCTTCATGTTTTGAGTCCTATCTACTGATCTGTATGGCCTCTTTTCTCATTTGAGATATGTGCAAAACTGTTTTTTGTGGCTCATGCTGAAATTTATAGCTATGCTTAAAAAAAAATGAATTGAAAAGTACTACAGTAATCCATAAATTAGGCTTCAAAACTATGGTACTGCATATGGAGAAACAGCAACTGCCCCTTGGTAGCGCATTTAAGAAAGGGTAAAATAATTTCCTCCCTGGTCCAAGTTTTTTTACTTAAAAGAGTCTCATGTTCAGTACCAGATTGGAGGAAATTCTGCTTTTCTTTGCAGTACACAAAGTGTAATACTTAACGCCTGAAAACAAGCTATACAAGAATTTTTCAATTCTTCAACAAGCTTTTAAAAATACCCATGAATATTAAGACTAGATACTTTCATGCTACATTTTTTCACATTTGAAAGACAGCACTCTTTGTTCACTATTTCAAAGTGATTTTGTCTAAAATCACCAACATTGAAGGAATATAATACTACTAATACTTTGAGAGAATAAACTTGAAGTTTATTTTGGGTATTTTGCTTAATATCTTGTACACTATAGGGTAAAGATGAAAAAATGCACATAGGTCTGTGAACTTATATTGCCTCTCCTTAATTAAAATGTAAGAAAATATGAAGCAAAGGACCTCATTTCTGTGCAGAAGTGTTTTCAGATTATCTATTTCATTGACCCACCTTTTGTTATATCTGAGCTGAGGATGGGCAATAAGAAAGTGGCTTTGGTTGGCACCTGGCCTCCAGCCAGGGTCAACTCACCGCAGAACGTTATTAGTATTTGTGTTGTATGGAAGTAATTTATTGAATTTAAATATTATTAGATTAATATTTAATTTTAAAATATTTTATCCTAATTTTGTTACAGCTCTGTTGTCATTCTTTAATTATGTATGTGTATATAACTGTATATTAATATATTTTATAAATGTGAGCTTTTTATTAAAAAAAGTATAGTTATCCACCTATTCTCTCTATTTTTCCTGTATGGATAGTAGAAATAGCATTTATCCATTTTTCTTTGTATACTTTAACCTTTCAAATCTATTCTGAAGCAATCAAAACCTGTAAATATCTATAGAGTATCTTCAGTTCAAGAAAAAACGGCTATGGAGAAAACATTTAAAATTTGCTAGAGTGTGGTCACCACTAGTGCTTGGGTGACACTAGATCTTATATCACAAATGAAATTCATCAATCTCAGAAAATATGGCTTGATCTGTGTTTTATGTGGAAGATCATCATGTAATATATTATTAAAACATACTTCCAAGAGCTCTTCCACATCAGAACTTGTCTAGTGTATCTAGTCTGAAAAGAACGCATCACAGTGCAGATGGAGATGTTATTGTGCAATGCTACTGCTTTTCTAATGTGTTCCCGAGTCATGTCATCAATGCTCTACCTTTGCCAACTGATCATTCAACTAGAAAAGGAAAAAGTAACTATGTCCCTTTGGGTGGGCTTCTGTATTCTTGAGTTCAGCATTTCAATTCATTTTGATTTTGACCAAGTAACTAAAGTAACAGACTGTACAATAAGTTACCACATGACAATGATTCAACACGATCAAACAAACAGGCGTCATAAAAAAGGCACAATGAAGACCTCTAAAGACATAAATCTAGGCTTGCAGCCAGGAGTATCTGGAATGCTCCCATTACCTCTAATGTTCTGTAGGCAACTGCACACACGCATGAAGTACTGCACAAAACCCTTTATCTGCAGGATGAACATTAAGCCTTTAAAGAGCAATTGACCATTTATTTCCTCAGTAGTGTTTGTACTTTAAGCCTACAAAGCTGTGAGCAAATTTTCTTGAACCCAATTCTGTTGCCTGTAAACACTGAGAGCTTGCACAAAAGTCAGTGTGTTCCATGAGTTCATGGAACAATGGTACTTCTGCACCACAGAACAAGAAAATTTGGCATTTTTAAATTATAAAATAGTTACTAATTTTCTTTATTAAATCTTAAAAAAAATTCTCGTGGCATTAAGAAATGTATATATTTTATATTTAGACTGCTTATATTCTAACCATGACTTGAACTGAAAAAGTATGATACGTTTTCATTAGTAGACATGCCTATCTGTGTAATGTCATCAAACAAGGGATTCTGGATAGATCCTTCTTTGAAACCAAGCAGGTATATAGTAGGGACTAAACAATGAAAAGGAGTAAAAGGGTTTAATAAATAGTTGCATAGCTATATGAGATGAAGATGTCTGCTTTGCAGTAGATATCAGATTACAAATAATAATGTAAATAGAATTGGAATGCATATTGCCTTTCTGAGAAGCCTACGTTTATACAGTTCTTGGAAATATACAAGAATAAATAGAATGTTTAAATTAGTTAAATCTCTTTTTCCATTTACCAACAGCTACTACTGGATACTTAAACTGACACATACCCTTCCTAATGACACTCTGTGTCAAACTAAGTAACCAATACTTTTCTATGGAAGTTTGTAAGGAATGGACATACAAGTATGTATAATGGTCCAAGACAGACTTTGTTCAAGTAAACAGACCAAGCATTCTAATAGAATCAGAATAATTGTGTTTTCTCTATCTGTTTCTATTTATCACTTCATTACATGTAATACGATGCTTCACTCTCTGCTTGAGGGGTGAACAGACTGTTAAAAATGACTACAAACATGTCTGAGTCATCAGGCTTCCTGTAATGACTTGGATGCTCTCTGAAAATCATAAAACCCAGAGGAGAGCAAACTCATCTCCCTTTCTTAATTTTTACCCCCCAAACCATAGGAATTGAATCAACATGGAATGGAGGCTATGGACCTAGAAAACCAAAAGTTATGACTGACAACCCAAGAGAAGGTATGACCTGCTTCATCAAAATTTCTGGTTTTAGGCAGGAAAATACTAATAGAAGTCAAATGGAGAAATTATGATTAAGCTGAAGTGATAAACAGTTGTTTCTAGTGTCTTTAACCTAGCTAAATACCACTGGTAAGCTGTTTTGTTGTTGTTGTTGTTGTTGTTGTTCCTGTATAATCTTTAGTGGCCATGAAATTAAACTAATACAATACTCCAAAAGCCAAAATGTCCAAACCTCTTCACCCAAACTCTAGCTATTGTAATTGTGCAGTTGAGGAGACAAGTATACTGAGATAAATTCCAACAAACAAACTAGCTGATTAAACATTTAGGTAATGGGCTAACAAGAGACTGTAAATCTTCTTATAGAAGTCTATACAAGCCATTTGTAAAGAGCAAGATGTGCAGACTAGGGCACAACCAGGGCATAACCAAATTCAGAAAATACTTGAGTTGAGTATATGTTGTTGGTAACTCAAAAAGTAAACTACTGTGAGTGTTATAAAGGTCCAGCCAAACATCACTCAAAAATATCAGCAAAGGCTCCATTATGAAAAGATTGAGGAGAAATGCTGGTGAACTGTTAGGGAAAAAGGGAAAGACTTGAACTGTACCATTACAAGTATAACCTTTGACCTGTTCTCCTCAGTGAAGATATCCTCACCAGAGAGATTTGTCAAATCATCAGTTAAAATGGTCCATGTCTCATTTTTATTTAGGCTGGATAAGTTGTATAATCAAATTTGATTTTACATAGGAAAACAATGTTGATTTCATATGCCTGGTACAACAAGGAAATCCACTGTTCCCTGTGTTATTTCAGCTAAAATAGATAGTCTCCCTGTCATGTCAAAGATACTTAACTCTGAGTTAAATCTTGAATTTGTTTTAGTCAATGGAATTTTTTCCCATTACTTTTAACTCGATCAAGTTGTCACTCAGTAGGCAACACTTAAATATTCACATTATATGTTATAAAAAATAAAATATAGGATTTAAATAAATATATTTTACAACTTTTGTATACTTTTCAATAGATTTTCAATAGTGTGAATAGTTTTTCCCTGATTTATTGAAAAAATAAGTATGGATGTTGTTCTAAGTTATTAAAGACCTCAACTGTTTAGTAGTGCAGGGTTTTGCATAAGAAATTACTAATTCAGAGAAACAAATGAGATTAGTTTCTTTTCATTTAAATACCTGAAAAATTTCTGCACTGGGGACCCCCAAACCCTTGGGGAAAAAAAATAAAGAAAAAACCCAAATTAATTACCACCCCACCCCCCCCAAATACTTCTACAATATAAAGCTTTAGTTATAAATCAAGGTTAAACAAATATTTCCAAAACTGATAACTACTGCTGGTTGAAAATGTTTACATTACAGGCTATTCCAATTGTTTCCCAAAATGTTTACCTAAATCAGTTGAAAGGCGACAATTTTGTGCAACAAAAAATTTAATTAAGCCTTGTGCTTGAAGTGTTTCTGCAATCAGTCCCTTTGGCCCCATTAGGATGTAGCCCCAATTAAAATGTATTGTTAATAATACAAGATAACACTTGCTGGTGGTACAAACTTTAAGATATGCCTCCATGTAATTTTAGATTATTCCTTGCTGTGAATTTTTGCAATTATTTTCTGTCAATAATGCTTTTTTCTATTTCTTGCCAATGAAATATTTTTAATCAGTTCACTCAAACACCGAGTGTCTGAAAGCAAGCAATTTCTACAAAATTAAATAGCTTTTGTACCCTAGTATCCAGCTAAAGCTTTCTATTAGTAATTTTTGATGTAGTATAATAAAAAGAGAAAAAATAATAGGGTCACAAAATTCTAACTCTAGCTCATACTGTAACTATGAGGGAATAGAAAATTGGGATGTGATCTTTCAACTTTAATTCACATTGCTAGTCCTTAGTCAAGTGATTATGCACCTGAGAGCTTATGTGCATATGCTTTCCGCACTGAGATTCTCTGTCCAGGTTGAAGTTATTCATAAGTACATGTGCCAGATCAAAGTCTTTCACATGCATTTGCTTGTGTTTTCAATGTCTTCCACTTACTTAATAGTGCTATGCAGGGCTATAATTGTTCTGTATTCTTGCATTTGATAGTATGTAAAACTTACAATTGAAAGCTCAGTTAAGTTAATTGTCAACTAGATTTCAGAACAACCTCTTGACAAATGGGGAGAAAAAAAGTAATGAACAGATACATTCAATTACTAAGAAAAATAGCAAATCTAAATACACATGTAACACTGTAAAAGCTTGCTGTCATTTGTTCTAGGATCCAGCAGATTATTTTTTGGGGGATCGAGAAAAATTCATAATTTTATTTTTTATTCAGTATTGTTACAAATATTTTCCTAATAATATATAAAATTTTGACCCATTTTGCTTACAGAGAGTAACAGAAATCTCTGGATTCCACCAATTCCACTCTTAAAAAAAAAATAACCCAGCAAAAAACACCCGTAAACAATGACAATTTTTTGGTATTTTGACCTATTTATTAGGTTAAATAATACTAAATCAGAAATAAGAATGTGTTAGGATTTATATTTAATTGTTCAAACCTTTACAAATCACAGTCCTAACACTGCATTTGTATATTTTTGTTAAACCTAGTCTATCCACCCCACTGTGAAAACTCCTGAAGAGTCTGAAGGACCTCTTTCTAATTTGACAGGACTCTGGGGTAGGGAGTGCACCTTGTGGCTTTTAATGGCTCATCATGAGCTGGTGAGAGTATCACAGGGAGAGGAATGGGTCAGTCTTTTAATAAAGTGTTAGCACAGAGCCTGATGCTAGAAAAGAAGGTGATTTCCCCTGAAAGCTAAGATAGGGGAAGTAGACATCAGGGGATCTGTCTCTTACAGCTTCAAGGGGTGGGGTGGGGGCATTTCCTCACCTGCAGTACTTTGTGAGTAGCAGCAACATCCCCTAATCTCTGCCAGATCTCTTCTGAGCAGAATACAGAAGTCACAAAACAGTCCATATATCACTAGCTATTGCCTGTGAGGCTCACATCCCAAAAGAGACGATTTACAATGAAAAAGTTTTTCTTATGTTTAAATTGAATTTTAAAAAGGCATTCTGCCCTGTCTTTGTCCCTGGGAAAAGAAAAATCAGAAGAATAGTAATCTGTAAGGTCATGTCTTAACACAACTGTTAAATCTCCCTCTTCTCCCAGGACTGTTTTGCAATGCACATCATCCAATCTCACAGCACGAAGGCAGTCAAGGAACAGGTACCATCGTGTCATGGAAAAAAAAAAAACCTATGAGGAGAAATAATAATTTGTGTTTTGTATGTGAGGGTTTATTTGGTTCAAGACAGTGTGAGCAATTACATGATAAGATGGTAACACCACTTGCAGTAGATGAAACGCTTGTGTGGTACACTCTCGAGGGGTCCATAGTCAAACACACCAGTGTCGAACAGATAGCTGCCCTTCAGAAAAATCTGAACCACATCTATAGGAGAACTGTCTGGCCCCAGAGGACAGACTGTATCTAATTAAAAGCAAAGCACATATGATGGACATGAGAGGAGCTTAGAACCATCTGCTCTGCTACTGATCAAATCCTTTTACACCACATTGTTTGCCAACGAAAACATAGCCTTTGGGGAAAAAAAAGTACTCTTTCTTCTGACAAATCTAAAGCTCTGCTGAAGATACTGAGTCACACATCCTGCTAAGGTTACACTTTTTAATGGGCTAGTAGGTGAATAATGGAAATTTTATTAGGCAGATAGTACAGGTTGTTAATCAGTTCAAGTTGATTACAAGTTTCAATAACACATATATCCATTGCACTCATCTTCTTCTAAATAATCCCCTAATAATATAGTTACAAGAATTTAGAAACTTCTATACATAATATTTATATGTGTTTTCAATGGACATAAAACCATGTAATAAAGTCCAAGACAATTTTTTTAATGGTGAGAGGGTTGAAGGATTTTTAACTGAACTATCCTGGTACAATTATTACTCAGGCAATTACATTCTTATCTAAATTCCTCTGCAGCTGGATGGAACATACTACCTACTTTCCATACAGTGCTGAACAGACTGTGCTTTCCATTTTAAACCTCAGAAATGTGTCCGCTAAAACCCTTCTGTAGCTTAGAAGCACACCAAAAGGTTTAACTAATATCCAGAAAATATTTTTACTTCTGTCACTGAAAATATCTATTTGTCAAAAATATACCACCTATGACTTGTTAGTATTCCAGGATGTCCCAGATTTTTTTCCTTCTTGACATGCTACAATTTGTTTTTGTTCCACAAAACATTCATCCTGTACGTTTCTGATGTCTTGGACTACTATGGTACACTGAAGTTCACACTGAGTTTCTGTGCTTTTCTCTTTCCTTTTCAACATCTACCCTGAACTAATGCAGTCCTTCTCCCTGAATGAGTTAAAAAAATGGCAAATTCCACCGTATTGTACTTCATAACAATAATTTTAAAAGTAGGGGAAAAGGACTTAACACTCTGCAGGTTTAGCTACTTCTGAGCTCCTGTTCCCAGTATTTTACAGCTCAGATGTTAAGTGGTTTTCCTTTTCAGATCCCAAAGCATCTAATTCCACAGCATCCTCTGCTGAACTTTCCCAGACTGCAACTGACAACCCTCACATCCACAGCATCACATGACAAAAAGCAGCTACACAGACAGACTAGGAGAGCTTTGAAAAAATGTCTGCTTTCAAATACAGTGGAGTCAAGTCTCATGCTGAACCAGTTTCTTTCTCTCTACTTTTTATTAGTAGTCTTTTCCCTGCATCTCACAGGTTTTTTATTAGACCTACCAGTTATGATTAAATAGCCAGTGCTATTATGCTTTAAAAATTCCTCATGTGTTTACCAAATACTGAGAAAGAGTTTGGGGTTTTTTCCTTTTGTGTATAACAGCACACTCTACATAAATACACAGTTCTGGAAGGGATATTAAATGGCAACTATACAGTTATGTATGAAAGCGATTGCAGTCTAAACTAATGCCAAGGGGTAATGACAGCCTAATTGGCTTGGCTTGTTTGGCACGTCATAAATGTTTTTACAGTGGTTCTTAGCAGATGAAGAGTCAGAAAACAAATTTCTGCAAGTTGTGGAGAAATTACTATAAAATAGTAAAACACAGCCTGTTAAAGCTTTCCTAAAATTGGTTCCATATTCTACCATCTGTAATGTTAACATTTCAGAAGACATCCTCTGAGCTGTAAATGCTATTTGTCTGATGGACAAGCTTCTTTCTTGTATACTTACATTACATTTCAACAAACACCTTTGTATATGACAGTGATTAAAAATTCTGTTCTTCAATCAGTTAACTTTTCCATCACGAATACTGAAACATTATAGATTATATTTGTTCATTCATTCAAGCATTCATTTTTTTCTTAAGGTTTTAGCTTTAAAAAAAGAAAGGACCACTGCAAACTCTTGTCAAATGTTCTTCTGTGAGGCAAAAACCTATGTCACATAAACAAAGAGCAGTGACCTTTTAATTTGCTAATTATGCAGGACAAACTCCACACAATTAGTGCTTAGTTTTCTAGATGTAACCCATTCAAAAAACTAAGAATTTTGTTTTAATCTGTGAAAGCAAACAGGAGATAAAGGAACAAGGGTAGTAACAGCAGTAGTACAGACTGTTGAAGCAGAGCTAGAGGTAATTTTGTTGCCAAGAAACAATCAGCATGCAGAGTCAAACACAAACTACACACACCTCAAAATAACAGAATAAGCAAACATTGCTTGATGATCTGCATCCTTTGAGAGACAATGCATTCTGTGCAAATATTGCCTCCTTAAACTTTTTTTTTTTTTTTTAACTGATTCAGGTGTTAATGTAAGTACCTTTATAATCATAAAATAACTGAATAGAAATATAGCTAGTGATAGGTTGGAAGGGACCTTTAAAGATCAGCTAGTCCACCCCCCCTGCAGTAAGCAGGGACATCTTCACTAATTGTATTCAGCATAAATACAGAAGCTAACTGGAATCTCAAGACAAAAAACTTGGCACTCATGAGTTTTCACATTGAAATCGGTCTATCCTGATGGTTGCTTACACCAGTTCAAGCATGTATGAAATAATAGCAGTAATTTAAAAACTGCATTAAATTAAGACAAACTTCATACACTTTAAAATACCAGTTGGTGACCACTAAAATCAATAGCTACAGTGCATTGATTTCAATTATTATTTATCTTCTATAGCATACTATGTTCCCAAGTCTTACAACTAGCAGGGGAATTTAAGGGGCATCTTCATTTAAAGAATTTGGGAAGAAGTCCTTTAGGGACAATACATTTGTATGTTGGTAATCCATGTATACTTGATTAAAAACAATTATTTTTTCCTTCAAATCAAATAATTTCAATGAAAACAATTGATCTGCAAAATTCTAGTAATATTTGGTGATCTTTGGGGAATGGTTCACAAGTTGATTGCTTTACTTCTGTGTTTACTGTTCATGTTAGATCAAGAACAGTTCCTCCTTATTTCATTTCTATAACCCTACAATTTTTATCAAGTGTTGCTAGGATTTTTACTTTGTCAAACGTGATGGCAGAACAATAAAAAGGGTTGGATACGTGTAAATTCCATTTTCCCTTTAGCTTTACTGTTATTCAGGTTTAATCTTGGTATATCCATTTGAGAATGACAGTCTTATAACTACAGACAATGGTCATCAATTTGACTGAACATAGAATTTGTTTCTAATATTCTGATACTCATAAGTATACCTACTAGCTCAACAGGCAAGCAAAAACAATCTTCATGAAATTACTATTGGTTGTCATTTACTAGGAAAATCCACAGTGTATCTTGAACTGTTATCTCTCATTCTTCAATTTTATGTTTAAATTAAAATTTAATTATTCAAAAGGCCTCACATTCTTCAACTCTGTGGCTAAATTCCCAAGCAATTTCAAGGATTATTTAAACAAATTTAGCTCCTGAGATTGGGACTTGCCTACGAGATAAAAAAGTGGGTAGAAATACAATCATTACAGACCTGTGGATAAAGACAAAGAAAAGGATATAATTTGATTTGCCTCCAACTTTATTAATTTAATTCATCTGGTAGCTATCCAGCAATAATTCTTCCAATGAAGGTCATACTTCTTTAATTGTTTCCACCTGGTACAGTATTACCATCAATCCCCTCTTCTTCACCTCTCTGATGGCTCTCAGCCCATCATTCATCTATTCCCAGTCTATACTTGTACTAGGATTAAGGGTCAAGTACAGTAAGATCTGGGGCTTTTGTTGTGTCAGACCACAGAACCTCCAGCTTTGCTTCCTCCAGTGCTGGATGCTTTCCCTGTATTCAGTCCTTATTCCTTTTTATACCTTCTGAGAATTAATTCTTGTCCTGCTCCTGCTACAGTCTGACATATTGAGCTTTTCCTTATAATCTCTGAGAATCAGCAAAATAATTTGAAAATTACTAACAACCCTCCGATTTTTCTAATTCTTTCTCCCCATTCCTGCTCCTTCCCATAAAACATCCATACTCCTTCCCATAAAACAATCTCCTCCCCCACAGGACAAATCTCAAACAGTAATGAATCCCATTTAGCAGACAAAAATCTTCATTAGCAAATTAATATTCAAACCAGAAAGTTAAGGCCTTATTAACTCAAGCACACAAATATATTCAGACTACAAAGTCAAGGTCTGTATACTTAAGTAAACTCTATTGCTTAACACACTAACCCAAATCATGCCTTTCCATGCTCCCAGGTACCCCAAGAAGAAAAGGGGAACTGTGGAACCCTTAAAAAAATGAATATGGACAAAGGTCATCTCTTTCTTTCCTTCCTAACTCATTGCTTTTGTTATTGCAGCAACTTCATTCTGGAGAGTCAGACTCTAAACATGAGATCTGTGAACATTTTGTTACTGTTCATTTTTCACTGGCAAAGTTTTAATATGTTTTCTTATTAGGATATAGGTCATGAATGCTGTTTTAATTTCTGTGCATAAGCACAGTTTGCACACTAATATATGCAGTGTACAGTAAACACATAGTGCTAAGGCAGTAAGCAATAAACACTTTTGGAGAAAACTTAATTTGTATTTTCAATCAGGACAGGTAAGAGTGATTAGCAATGGCAGTGAATCTATTCATCCAGGAACAGAGACTTGGCTAGGCAGGAAATTTTGTATTAGTGGGATAGCATTTCACTATTTATCGATTTATGTCTAAAATAAATGAGAATATGTTCTATTGCTCTCGGGGTGGATGACATAAGATTGAAGCAGGTATTTTAATATCCTGTTTAATGTCAAGTTAGAAAATTAGATTCTTCCTTAACCTTTGAGTTTCAGTCATAAAAACACCAATGGTTCAAGACCTCCCAGTGTTTGAAGGTATACCATCTACTCAAACAGAAAGAGGTGACAGCCCCAGGGCTGGCAAACTCCTTAGCAGTTCAGGGGAAATCTACTTCCTGTCCACTGGGTTGTGAAGGTAGCTCAATAACTTTGAATGAATTAATGTAAAGCTATTTGTACATATTTTTTTCAGGTACGTGAAAGAGAGTGAAAGCCTGAGTAGCATTGCTATTAAGATTTATCTGGAGTGATAGATTCCATAAAAAGAAAACATAAAGGAGAAATGGCTCCTATCAGAAAGGTCAACAAAAACAATTGAATTGTGAGCCTCACGTTTTGGGACATATTCATTGCACTTCCCTTGTAGTTACAGTATTGATGAAAGGAAAAGTGTTACTCATGTGAAAGGTCCTTCTTTTCCTACAATGCTGAAATTAAGATGAATCATATATTTACAAAACAAAGATTCCATATAGTTCAAAATAATAGATTATCCTGGATTTTGTTTCTGGAACATTTGCACAGTGCTACTTGTCAGCAAATTTGTTTAAGATTCAAGAGACTGAATAATAATGACTCTGTCATTATTCTTCAACATTCAATGCCTTCTGGAAACCATACTGCAAATCATCCTCCTAAGGTAGTTTTGATGTCCATGAGTCTTAGGAAAGTCCTTCTATTAAATAATGTCTTTCAATCAGTTTGTTTATTTCGATTTGCTGCATATACCACATTTATCAGCTCAGAGCAAGAAGATGAATGGAAATAAACAATGACACATTCGCAATAAGATTTTTGTGGCAAAGACCTTTACTTAGATATTGTGGTTTCAATGCAATTAGAACACAATGACAAACTTCCTTTGTAAATGACAGATCAAATTGGAAAGTTAAAATCATAGGTCCATGGGGAAAAGATGAAAAAAAATGTTGAAGACACAATATCTACTCTATGTCTGGTTGCGGCTGTATTCCCAACAAAATCATTCCTATTATTCATGTGCTGATTTACAATTTTTATCTTCCCATAACATGCAGCATTTATTTAGCTTTACATTTTGAAGGCATTACTGTTTCTGCTGACATGAGTATTTTCCCAAAATAGAACATTACAGCCATCCTCTGCTAGATGTTTAAGCCATGTGTATGTTTATTTTTTTAAATTTCTTTCTTGAACTTTCTAACTGTGAGCAGGCTGGGACAGTGGACTCGTGATGAATGAGAGTTTGCTTTAAAAAAAAAAAGTGTAAGTGTAGACATTTTATGTAACAGTGAAAAATTCTTAGCCTCCTACCTTGAAAACAAACATTTCCCGGCGAAGAATCGCCAGTGTGTTGAAGTTCCCATCACAGATGTTAGGCTTGGCTCC
The DNA here is from genome assembly GCF_964237585.1 of Gallinula chloropus. Lineage (NCBI taxonomy): Eukaryota > Metazoa > Chordata > Aves > Gruiformes > Rallidae > Gallinula > Gallinula chloropus. The sequence goes on along the minus strand of NC_140086.1, from coordinate 28,658,522 downwards.
GGGATAGGAAGGTTTGTCACCAGTGGGTGGCCGGGGAGGTTTAGGTTGCCTGTCATTCTTCCGTGGGTCTGCTGGAGGGATTGACCGATGTGGGGGCACTGTTGGCAGAGGTCTTGTTGGTGGTGGGATCCTGTCAGGTGGACCTTCAAAAACAGTAGCAGTCTGTAATTTACATACCCAACAGCAGCATACTCAACAAAACCCTGCTATAAACTGTGCAAATCCTACAGTAGAAGAACGGAAAAAATGTACCTTTCCCATGTTGTTAAAGCATATAATGAATGACTACCATAACATGAAGGCATGCATGAAGAAAATAAATATTTTTCACTATACAGAATTTTCCTTCCTTACTGGAACAACATTCCAACAAAACCTGCACGGGATGCATAGTCCACAATCATGTCATATGAGAAGTAATTCAAAGCACATATTTTACCAACCAAGTAACAACCATTAAAACAGATTCATTAACTATTATGCAAGATAACGGGAAACCTGTTCCTAATAAAATCATCAACAGCTAGAGGGTTTTCAACCCATATTTGTAACTTTCACCTATCAATTCCCATATGCATATATGTGGCATACCTGGTATTTCCTCCTGCCTCAAATGACCCTTACTAGTTATAGGAGCTCTTGAAACTGGATTTCAAATCCTAGACATCCAACAACATAATTCATGGGTTTTCTTTAATTTTCTGAAATTAATTACTTGTATTTTTTATATTTCAGTGAGTCTTACAAAGCTAGATACCTGCGTATTAAAATAATGGTCCTGAGGACAAATGGATTAAAAAATCTCCAAAACAACAACAAAAACAAAACAACCCCCAAACAAATGCTAAATTGAAAAACTAAACCTCTGTACAGTGGTTTTAAAACATTTTTTTCTTTCAAGACAATTTTCCATCATAACATATATGTTTGATGACAGATGAAATAACTAACTATCCTACTCATAATTTCTCTATCTGAAAGCCAAAAGGTCATCCTAGACAGATACTGTGCATAGCAAAAAGGCATATTGGATGACTTGCAATGAACTGAAATACTGAAATTGCCTTTCCTTTTTTACACATATTGCTACCTTTACTTATAATTTTCATGTACAAAAAGATAAAAAGATTCAGTTGGATCCATAAGATTTCTGAAAACAAGATGAACAAATTAGTTTTGCTCATTCTATTTAGTCCTCTGTCCATGTCATTTGAATAACAATCAATTTTAACTTTAAAAAATTAATTAAAAAAAATTGCATGACCAGCTTCAGAAAGACTTTCGAATAGTAAGACAACTCTAAAACTTTACACTGGCATTTGAATTTCAAAGTATACTTTTTAAACAAGACAGTCCATGTAAGGAAATACACAAAGTAATAGTCCATTTGTTTCATTCGCAATTTTAAGGCTTGTGACATTTATAATCTACAGTTAATAATGGTGTTTCAAGGAATTCTGCAGACTAAAGTAATTATTTTAATAGGTGTGACATTTTTATTGAAGAATATGATTCCTGACTTTAAAGGGAGCAGAGGAATCAGTTTGCAGTAGCTCCTGTTGGAAAGTTTTTAACCCCAAACCAAAGTTTTCATATGCCATTTGGTGGTGATGTCAGATATTACTTCCCAAGGGTAACACATTTCTCCTACTACTTAGCCCACAGCTGTTAGAGCTTAGCAGCTAGTTTGCAGCAAAGTATTGTCTAGCCCTTAAGTCTAGACTGTCAACTTATGAGGTCATGAGAAACAACCTTCCTTCCAGCTAATCACACAGGTAAAAAACCAATCAAACAAAACTTGGTCAGCCAATCATTTTCAAATTGCTATTTATGCTTTATGAAAACATGTTTCAGTGCTTGTTAATATAATATTTTAATAACCTTGTTAATATAAAACACAATGAAGGTTGAAGTTCTATTTTAGCAGTACAGTAACTCTACATGATCATAGTTGTCCTTTCTAGCTGTAAAGATAATCAATATAAATCTGACATTTATAACTTGATATATATAATTGAAAATAATTCTGAATGCAAAATTGAATTCAACACAGAATTAACTGGGAAATTTTAAACAAGACAATTCCATATGATATGTACCATGTACATAGCATTAACATACAGATACCAGAGGTTTTTCACTGTAGGAGAGAAAAGTCAAATATTGGCCTACTCACGTGAAAGCCTTTGGCATAACAGCTGGCAAAGTCTACACTAACAATTTTGGAGAGGGGTTATGGACAGGAGTATCTCAAATGCATTCTTAAAGCTAAAAAAACTATGTTGCTTCATTAGAACATGACATACCGTAGATCTTCTGGATGCCCTGTAAATCATCATTAGGTAGTTTAAAGTTGTCAGTTTCCATATACTGGTAAAATGGAGCCATGATTGCAGTGGGATCATTAGAGTGCTCCAAGCCCAGAGCATGTCCCAGTTCATGCACTGCAACTAGAAATAGATCATTTCCTATGAAGAGAAGAAAGGGAAAAAAGACCTTTGAAACTATATGCATAGTAACAGAAATAACACAAGTGGAAGAGTCTGCACTTGAAAAATATTTTCAATGTATTTGAATTTTACAAGGTAATGCTTAATAATGAATCATAAGTTTAATGTAGCAGCAAAGGCAGCTTTCCCTTTTTTTAAACAAGGAAATAATTTTTGTTACATATAATATATGATCCTCTTACAGACACCATAAACATTTTTTTTAGGTAATGTATGTAGTTATTGTAGAGTTCAAATGTCATACCCCATGTCTAGGCTTGCGTGCAATTTTTTACTTGAAGTTGATGCTGCAGTATACCTGACTAAAAATACTTGCATCAGGACATAGTTCCAAGAGGAAAATACCCTTGCTGTGTGTGGTAAACTTCACAGACTGAGGACTACCTATTTAGGACAAACCCCACAGGGAACTTAGTCATCCAAGTGCTTAGAAACAGACCCCTACTGATTATTTGTAGATGTTGTCCATTTCTGAATCATCATAACTGAAATCCTAACGGGGATAATACGGATGTTGCTCTATCGTTCTCACAATAGGATGCTTTTATTCATTTCATTGTGTAAGTCTCTTACAAGTGCAGTTGCTTGCTTAAGTATCGGATTTTTTTTATTTTGTAGGCCTAAAATATAAAATAACACACAATATACATTGATTTAACTTTTTAATAATTCCCTTCTAAAAATATTCTTTTATTATTTATTACAAGGTATTGGGCACAAATAAAAGTTTTGACAGTAGAATTATGGCACTCTGTGAAGAAAAAAACCCTAAGAAAATACTAAAATTTAATAAAAATTTCAGAGTTGGACCTCTATGGTATTAATTTTGTTTATTTTTATTCATCTAGGACTTAATTCATCTTTCTCAGTCTTTTTTTACAGATTCTTTCTGTAGTCTATGTGTATGAGACTCTGGAAAAATGTTTTACATAAGAAGAAAGACTCTGTTCACTTGGAGAGAGCCATATCCAGGATACTGACCATTTTCAATACCTAGGAATGGGAAGAATCATCTTCCAGAAGCATGATCTGTTCCCACTGACAAGAGAAGTATTCTAGTTCAGCTTATGCTGAACATCTAACTTTTACATGGCTGAGCCCTAATGAAACAGGTGCCATCTACAGTAGGTAGTTTCTGGTTGAAAGAGCAGTATAAATAATGAAAGGCTGACATTGTGGCCTAATAGACAGTTATACATTGGAACAAGACAATGCTCAGTGTTAACTGTAACTCTATGGAATTAGGTAGTTATTTTCCACAGCTGGCACTTGATCTGGACATCTAAGTACTATTATAATAATAGTAAAAAGTTGAATTTAGAAACAAAAAATACATACATACATATTTACATAGTTACAGAGCTTTGAGGGCATAGTTGACAGCATTTAAATTTTTCAAGTGTTTCCTCTTGTTGGCACAATGAAATAAACTCTCCCAAGTTTATATGAAAGGGAGAACAATTGCCAGTGGGTGTCTTCATGATGTATGGATCAGTGATCCATACATCATGAATGAAACATCAATGATGCTTGTAAAACAAATCTTGAATTGAAAGTGTAGAAACAGTAACAACTACAACTATGAAATTAGTTGACAGAGCCTTTTAATGTCTTTCTGATTCTTAATCCTGAAATATGACTACTAAATGCTCTTGTTCTTATATTTAGCATATCTTTGCAGAAAAGTCATGTCCTCCAGAAACTGAGATATAATGTGCTCTTGGAAAGGAGAAGAGTTTATCCTATCATTTATAATTATGTGGTTTCCTGATTAAATATTTTCATGACAATATTTTTTCTTGGGTGCAATTTTTTTTTATAGCAAAGCAGATTCTCAATATGCTGTTTTAAAAGGTTTGATAAGCTTGACTGTCCCAGTGATGAAAACTTTTGATATCTGCATCTGCCCTTCTATTTCCAGTCAAAACTGATCTTGACATTATCTCATACGAATAATCCAAAGCTTCTATAGCTAACCTCAGCATTGAAAGTAATGCACAGGAGCCACTATATAAAGTTTTCATTCTGCATTCATAATGTAATAATGAATATAATTTAAAAAATTAGGCTTAAAATGGAAAGATACAAAGGAGAAAATTGTTACTGTACTATATTGTACTGTGATGTCTTACATTTTTGAACTCTTTTCTGTGTTTTATGAAAATTAAGAGGTCTAACCAAGGTTTATTTGAATGAAATATTTCTTTTTCTGTCTTTAACTCATATCTGTAAGATGCAACATTCTTTTGCTTTTCAAATCTTGTGAAAGGCAAATTTGCCTCCTAGACTTGTGCTCTGCAAATCGTAATCAAGAACATTAACCAGTCTAGGTCCTATATTAATAACTGTAATAATAAGTTGGCCACAGTATTTACTGAACCATTTTCAAATAGTTCTAAATTAATAGTATCTGATTCTACTACTATTATTTGCCTGGTTGATATCAGTCCACCAAAGAGTGTTTTACATGTGGTATTCAACTTCCACTATTTGAAGTAGAATAGCACAGAAAATTTTAGTTGGAAGGGACCTACAATGATCATCTAGACCACTGCATGACCACTTCAGGGCTGACCAAGTTAAAACGTGTCATTAAGGACATTATCTAAATGCTTCTCAAGCACTGACAGGCCTGGGACAACAACCTCTTCTCTACGAAGCCTGTTTCAGGGTTTGACCACCCAATCTGTAGAAATTATTTCTAATGTCAAGTCTGAACCTACCCTGATGCAGCTTTGAACCAATCCCATGTGTCCTATCACTGGATGTAAGGGAGAAGTGATCAGCACTTCCCTCTTCTGGTAATGAAGTCTCCCCTTAGCTTCCTTTTCTCCAAACCAGACAAGCCCAAAGTCCTTAGCTGCTCCTCATACAAGATTCCTTCCAGCCCTTTCACCAGATGGTGACATTCAAAAACCTTCATATCCTTTTCAAACTGTGGGGCCGAGAACTGCACACAGCACTCAAGGTGAGGCCACACCAAGGCCGAACACAGCAGGATAATCACCTCTTTTGACCAGCTGGTGATGCTGTGTGTGATGAAGCCCAGGATGTGATCTGCCCTCTTGGCTACCACTCTGCTAACTCATATTGGGCCTGCTGGCCACCAGCACCCGCAGATCCCTTTTGTGCAGGGCTTCTTTCCAATAGCGAGAGGTTTTCACTTCTGTCTGGCATTACTCCATTCTAGGATCGAATCTGGCATTTTGGCTTGCTAACTTTCATCACATTAATCATTGCCCAATGACAATGGCAGGACGTCTAGCAAGCGAACTTCTTACAATTTCTAAAATTTCAAGGAACCATATTAATAAATAGTCTTAGAAGCCTCTACTGCTGCTCTGTATTTGTGCCACTTATGCAATGCACAAGGAATCCATACATCTTTTAGTTAACAGTCTTCATTGTGTCCTTATAAAGATCTCAAGGAATATCCATATTTTGTTCCATGTTGACCTTGACAAGTGTGAATTTCATAGTAAAGGGGAAGTGAATAAAGCACACTGTTATCTACTGGCATATCTTCCTTCTGGGATCACAGATAATGAGAATATGGTAGACGTCTTCGAAAGTAGTACTTCTAAATGACAGTGGAACTATGTCAGAGAACAGGTATTATGCATGGAGTGGCTGTTTCCTAGTATGTTTTTCATCCTTTGCTTTTCAGTTAGGGGTGATTGGGATGGTGGGGGGAGGGATCACTATTTGACTATCCCACTGGACTTAAGTCTGAAAAGGAAAAAAGCAAAAGCACTATAAAAAGTTAATTCCCACCTCATGCAATACAACTTGTAGCCATAAGGGGAGCTATTAAACATGGTAAAGACAGAGTAGCATTTGGATCAAATGGATAAGGTGGGGGGGAGGAGAGAGAAGGTCACAGGAAAGAGCTGGGAGAATAATATTCTTGCCTGGGGTGACAGTGATTTAACAGGGAACATATTTTCTACTTATAGTCAAATAGCCCCATTATTCATAACAATTTCCATCAAGAGTCATGATTGTCTCCAGGGCATCTTGAATTTAAACTGACCCAAATAACTTGTGCAGTTGAAACTCAAGTTTAAAACAGTTCAAGATGTGTTGTGTGAGAACAATGCAGGTAGGACTTACTACTGTCTTAGTTTCCGTCCTTCTTGTACATAATTAAATTTCTCCAATTTGGCAACAATTAGTCCCTTTTCTGCTTTTGGGAGCAGACTTGCCTTGAGCATCTTAATGTTCCTGTAACTAGCTACCAAGAGTGCAGAAGGATGACCCTGAGTGCTCACTGTTTCTCTCCAGGCTGCACAGAAGTGTACATGTAACTGAAATGTTCATAGTAGGTCACTTCAGTTCCTTGGTCACTGGTCAGATGAAGCAGTGTAAAGGCAAATGAATATTCATACCAGCTCAGGCTACTTTTATTATTGTACTGACACTGGATAATTTTAAAAATATTTCCAGTCCCCAGTATATTTCAGTATACATTATTCAAGTAGAAACATAGTTTTGTTCACTTGGCAAAATGAAGCACCATTTCAAAACTTTAACAAGCCTGAGTAACAGTTAAACAGTTAAACTACGTGTGACTATGATGACTTTTTAACTGAATGTTGCCACTGAAGGATAGGTGATGGTCAATATTCACTGTGATATTCTCAGTTACATCCTGTTATATTTTTTATAGGTTAGAAAAGAAAAATTGCAAACTACATTTTACAAGTCCAAAACTTGTGCAGATCTGTTCTTGTGATCCCCATTAGCATGTAGATTTGGAATCCACAGATATAAGCTCAAAAAGATTGTTAATGTTTTTCTCATTTTGTCTCAGATTTGATTTCACAAGCAAAAAAAAAAATGATACTGTGTGTAAAGAACTAAGACAAAATGATTATTTCTTACTGACACTTTTCTCCAAGGCTGCAAACTATTTTAGGCACTAAATGTGCCTGACTTTACAATCACTGCCCAAACTCCAGAATATAAATATGTATTAATGTATCAAATATTCAACAGCCAGCACTGTGTATGGTGTACATGGTGTATTGGGAAGACTTTCCTGTAGCTAATATATACACTATTTTTCATGTCTACAGATAAACAAAGCTAATTTGTTTGTCCACAACAAGCTATTAGGAAAACCTAGTCCTGTAGATATTAATTCCTGTTTCAAATGGGATATGAGCTTAATTTATAAAAGCAATACCCTAATGGCTAAGCCACCTTCAGCTTCATCACTTGGCCATCTTTTTGATGCAGCATTATATGACCTCCTCAGGGCATGTAAATTTTTCTTCTTAGCATGTGACAGTAACTTCTACAGCACACTGTGAGCTCAAGAGTTGTCCATCATTTAAATGACACGTGACTTCAATTTTGCAAACTTTCCCATCCACAGTAAAATAAAAAAATCTAGGAACCAAATTCAAAACGACAAATAAAATGTAAAACTACAACGTTGTATACCCGGATGTAAACTGCTTCTTACAAAGATTACTCTTCTTCATTTTTCATGCAATGCAAATAAATTATTTCATATTAAATCCATATGAATTTGAAATGTAAATCTGTACAAGATTTAGATTACAGCCCTATTATCAACAAAACTACCTGAAAAATCAAGTTTATGATTCATGAGAAAGTGTTACGTGCATGCTACCCATGAGCTTGTGTCTAATATATTTACAGTTTATATATACATTGGCTTACCAAACTAATTCTGATAATAACAACTGTCTGAAATGCTCCAAACTTTAGAGTTAGATTCTTGTTCTACATAGAATAGCACTGATATTTGATAGCTTGGTGATTATTTTGGAAATAAAGTTTTGCTAAAAGTTGGAGCTGAGATCACACAGTAGGTTTGAAAAAGAAGAACAGACCTAAATATTTTTGATTTTGACGAAATAAGTATCATACATAGAATATAGATTTTTGATGTGAACCTGTGTAACTATTTTGTAAACACTGTAATTTAAACAATAATTTTTCAATAACATAGCTTCACATTTAGTCTTTTTTGACTGTGACAAAAAGAATGACAGAAAAATAAGTTTTATTCTATTTTTACATATACTAACATATACAATAAATTCTCTGCAAGTTGACTTCCTGATATATACATAGGCAGTCTGTTATATACAAAGTATGTACTAGTATACTCTGAGTATAATTTAGCATACTTACACCCACAAGTGTATAGTTTTGAGAAAGCATTCTATTTTTAAGAGACCAACAGATTAGTGTTAAATTTAAACTTGTTTGCCTGAAATTTGACATGGGGATATTCCTACAGGGCAAGACTGTCTTCAGGTGACTCAGTGACTGTTGTTGAGATTAGTTAAAGATATGTGAGTTTAGAGGTGTGTATGTCCTTCCTGGAAATATTCTAATGGTTCTGCATAGTGTGGGCATAATTTAGAGGAAGTCAGGAGCCTGACAACATATGTGAAAGGAGCTCACATTCTTTTATAGTACAGATCAGCCTGTACTTCAGAAGACAAGGACATGCAAAAGGTAAGATTTTCTGCCTTAATACTTACATTTATTACCAAACGTATTATATAACTTTCTAGTAAATCACTTGAAATGTGTGGAATTAAGTACGTAACATATTTTTAATTTTCCTTCTAAAAAAGGATGGATGAAAGGATATTTCCACTTTGTTTCTCACAGTCTTAATCACTAGTACTGTAAAATTTTACAAACTATTTTAACTAGTGAATCAATAAAAACTCCTCCAGAGTGAGAAGTGAAGGAGCTGGATGCGATCCTAGGGGAGGTAAAGATGACATGAGAGTGTGCTGGTTCCCAAAAAGGTGTAAATATGACAGCATGTGCTGCTTCTGTAAATATACCCCTTGCGGCTTTATTTCATGCTTTGAAGAAAACCTGCTGCAACAATGAACCTAACAAACTAAGAAAAACTACACCTAAGATATATCAGTAGATCCTTGGATTAACTTCTCTTTAGCTTCTATGATTAACTTCTTCATTGCTCAGATCCACTACTGAATTTGTATACTCTTCTTAAATGGCATTGTCAATCTATTAGTAAAAAAACTTATATTGGCCAACAGGCTGAAAATTTTTAATTTTGGTATTTCCATGGTCATCTTTAGATAATAATATTTGAAATAAATAAAATTCAAATTTTGAAATATTTTTGCATTTTGCCAGAAAAGATGTTGATAAATTAATTTCACAAATCTCACACCAGTAAAGATATTTGAAAATATACTGATCATCTTCATAACATTACAAATAATTAGCATTTGCACTATTATTCCAGTAGTCCTAACGCAATTGCAAATGCTGCAAATACTGTTGCAGCCTTACCTACTTATATTCTTTTTTATTGTCTCCTCATTGCTGTTTTTAGTTGTTGCTGTGGGAACAACAGGCTGGAGAAGTATTTAATCTCCTTTCTGAAGGCTGTGAGAATGAACACATGCTGGGATTGAAAATTTGGATATGTGCATGAAAAGTATGTATCACACAATTCTCTGCTATCCTCCATGGTTCTGTCCTTGAGGGTCATTCATGTGAAGGGAATGGACATCTTTCTACCACTAAGTGCCAGGCTGGGTGAGAACAAAAGAAAAGGACCAGAATTGTGCATGAGTCCATAGTGAAATCAAATCCTTGCTTTTGACAAACAAATGTAGGTTTTGTATTTAAGTCACCCAACTAAAATACCAGCATGTTGACGCTGTGGATGCTTTTGTCTTGAAGGGATTTTTTTTTTCCTTAATTTCCTCTAATGTTCTGTGTTTCCTAGCATAAAGAAAAATGTGAGTAATTACTAGGAGAAAGGTCAAATATTCACAATAGATGTAACTTGCCATGGGGCAGAGACCTGGAAGGATCCTACAGAACAGTGAAAAGCTCACAACAGAATTACATGGAATTTAATTTATGTGTAAATCTTGTGTTGTCTCTCTGCAGAGATAATTTTTTTACTCTGTATCAGTTAAACTACTGAGAGTAATTATATTATAGTCCAATTCAACTCACATTAAAGCCACATTAATATTCTTGCCTTATCATTGTACCTATTTAACACATATATATGATTTTAAGAGCTTTTAAAGCTAAAGTGGCATATTTTGATATATATATTTAGGAATTTTATATGAACAGTTCTTCCTTCACTGTTATTTTGCTTGTTAAATTCCTATTAAGAAAAAACCTGTCAAGATAAAATTGTCTTTTTGGATTTTTTCTTGGACTGGTGATAAAAGAAGTAGGAATTTTGAATCCTAATTGGCAAAGCGATTAGGGGAAGAAAAAAAAATCATTAAAAGTTCTCTGATCTGAAAAGCAGATATGTTTTCTAAGAAGTCTGCAGACTTCAAAGGGAGACCTGATCCAACTGTGTATCATATTCTAAATTGAGGTCACTTCAAACTGAGGATCATATATATGGAAAAAGTGACAGAAAGACAAATCTGCTACTCTAATTTTATTTTGATAATACTTATTCACATGAAATGCTCTGATCTCCTGGATAAACCTGCTATTATTAGTGGGTATATCCATACATGTCTTTGTTTCATACTAGCTAGAGGAACCATTGTAAGCTTCTCTAGCACTTGTAGAATACTGTCAGTTTGGAACTAGTGACTCCTGGCACTTGTTGGCATGGAGAAGCCTCAGCACCCACAGTTGAGGGGTGGCCTCCAGCATGACAGGCTGCAGAAGGCAGAGCAAAGGGTCCTGGAGACACCAAGGTGCAGGCAGGCAAATGCTCCTTCTGGTGCCCTGGCCAATGCAAGAGGCTGCTTAGAGACCAAGATGAAGGGTTAGCTGGCCCTGCCAAAGTGCAGGAGACCTTGCATTTATCAGTGTTAGCCTGGGCAGCAGTCTGTCCTGACACACTTTCCCTTTGGTGAGTTAGGACCAGAGGGACAGCAGCTGACACAGGCCAACTTCAAATGTTAAGTGAATTGCCCTATTTAGACCAATAGGAGAGCATCTGTCCTGCCACAGTGAGAGGGGTTTGGCATAGCCTACACCAGTACTTACCTTTTCTGAGTATAACAGAAATGAATTCCTAAAGCTGGCATCTCTGCTGCTGAGAGAGACTTCTTTGGACATCAGTCAATGTTGTTACATGGAAGTACTTATCATTTCAATTCTCTAATCTGAAATTGCATATGATTCGATATCACTAGTAAACGTCATCTAGCTACAGAAAACTGTAACACAAATGTCTACACCTGTGCCTTTCACAGCCACTGATGAGAAACAGGTATTTCAGGACATGATTCATCTAGATTATTTTAGACACCTATTTCAGGATGAAACAAATTTTGCCCAGAATGGCAATATATCTCTCCTCTAACTCTAAAGGGACTCTATGAGATTAATTCAGATAGAAACATCAATGTTTGGTGAGATTCATTCCATCCCCTCAAACCTTCTGGCTTCTGACTTAGGTCTTTTCATTTAAGTCAGTGGCAAAACATTAATTATAAAAGTACAGGATATGGACTTAAGTGATACATGTACAAAACCAGGAAGCATTCATCATTGACTTGTACTAGAGATTTAAGCCTGTCCACTACAAGAAAGCAGATTTCAAAGAAAAATACTGTCCTTTTAATCTAGCTGGTTCTATTTGATCTTTCTGTTTTCATCTTTTATCCCAAACTGATGTTTTTAGCTGTAAATGTTTCCAGGTATTAGTGTTAGCTGCTCAGCACTTTTTGAAACCCAAGCCACTTAGGAAAAAGTCTAAATATAGATTAAAAACATTTTGGCCTCAACAACATATGGTTTGAGCATTTTGAAGTGAAGAATTGTCATGATAAAGCACAAATTACTCTCTAGGCTTGAGAACACAGATACTGTAGAAAATCTTTCATTAGTTACTCTATTTGTAAATAATTCAGATACATCATTACCTTGTATTTTAGCATTATATTACATTCTTCTACTTTTGCAAAAAACATCCATTAAATTTCTGCTTAATAGACAAATAATTATGTAACTACTGTAAAATTCTTGTCTCCTTCTCTCAGGAAGCCATGACAACATCCACAGTAATTGGCAACATGATTTTTTAGATTCTGTGTGCCCCTGAAAAGGCAGGGGAAAGGAGAGGCCAGCACAGTAATAATATTCTACAGAGTATCTTTTGGAAAAGCCAGATTTCCTAAAGTTGCTCCTTGGTGAAAAAGATGCCATGAAGTTGTCCTACCAGCAAACAGAGAATTGAAGATCTCTGGATCACATGAGAGTTAGGAGTGCTAAACACCACACCTGCTTTTGCTTAAAGGGACACTTCTTTTTCCTAAATAATTTATACTACTAGATCAGATTGAAAAGAAAAAAAGAAATAAAAATCAATCCATGTATTCATTAGGTGATTTTTTTTTAGCTGTAAGGTGCCTTATTGTAAGGTCATGGAGAACACTTACAGAAAGATGCATATGGGATAAGAAAAAAAAAATCCCCAACCTAGAATATATTAAATTATTTCATTTTTTTTCTCTTTTCTCTATAATGTTTTGTCATGTTCAAGCAGTATATGAAGCTCGCAGATTCAGGACCCAAACTTAAAATCTGTTAAGCTTTCTAAGTGGAGGAAAGGTTAAAGTAGGAGGTAGATATATTTATTTATCTGTTGTGTGTGAGATGTTATTTTTTTTTTCCCCTTGTCATTCCCCCACAGTAACCATGTGTGAAGGGCTGTGGGGATCATAAAAATAATTGTAAGGAACTGGCCCACAATTAAAGTATGCACTCATTCAGAATATATCTGTCTGCCTAAATAAAAAAGCCTCCTAATGCTCTTTCCTAGCATACTGCAGGGAAAAGAAAACCAAAACCAAAACCCCCAATATTTTTTCAACAGTTTTAACAAATAATTTTCAACTAAATTTCCTCATATTAACTCAGTACTCAAAATATACTAATATGAGCGTTTGATCAAAAAATGTACTTTGTTAAGACAAGCTTATCTTCATTGTTGTATAAATAGTTAAGACAAAGACATCCTGTGAACATAGGTGCAACAGTTGCCAAAATTCTCTGCAAGGATCCATTCTGCCTTTCAGCTAGATGTTGTCTTGGCAGTAAAGATCATGTGACAGACATTATGAACTTCCCTCATTTATTTCCATGCAAAGTCAGCCAGCTTCATTTTAACACTTTCCATTAGCAGTTTAAGGTAGGCTGGCTGATAGCTAACTGAGACAGATGGCAAATGCAGTCAGGTTGTTCTATCAGCCCTGGTATGTGGGAAATAACCTTCAGTTGCAGTTGGAATGGATAACTGACTCTGGAACTTCCCTAACTACTCCACACAGGCTTGTAAAGATCTGTGTTTACCTACACCATGATGGAAGCAATATGAAACTTAGTGGCTCAGGTTATACGTTTTTTTCTGGTTTACTGCCTGCATCATGACCAGCGCTGTTTGGCAATTAAGCTACTGTGTAAATACCACCTTGATTCTGTAGATACAAAAAGAACAACGTAAGATATGCATAACAGTCTACATTTCCATTGCTTTAATTAAGGATATAACAAAGTCCATCTGTTCAACATATTCCTGAACCTTTCAATCTGTATAACAGTGCACTTGGCAATTTTAGGCCAAGAAGGAAGCTGAGAGCATGATATCACACACTGATAGGATTTGGACTAGATGATCTTTTGAGGTCTCTTTCCATCCCCTAACATTCTGTCATTCTGTGATAGCACCTGAGATGTGAAAGCAGCTAGATAAACACACATCTAGAACACAGGGCTCAGAGAGCTGGGCTTGTTCAGCTTGGAGAAGAGAAGCCTCTGGGGAAACCTGATAACGGCCTTCCAGTACCTGAAGGGGCCTACAGGAAAGCTGGGGAATGACTGTTTGTAAGGGTATGTAGCAATAGGATGAGGAGCAATGGTTTTAAACTGGAGCAGGGTAGGTTTTGATTAGACATTAGGAAGAAGTTCTGGAACAGGTTTCCCTGTGGAGGTCCCATTCCTGAGGGAATTCAAGGTCAGGCTTGATGAAACTCAGAGCAACCTGATCTAGTTAAATGTGTCCCTCCTTACTGGAGTGGGGATGGTCCAGGTGACCTTTAAAGGCCCCTTCCAACCTAACACATTCTGTTATTCTATCATTCATCCACAAATTTGCTTTCACTGACTGCCCATATCTAACTGATTTCCCTTTTAACAACATGTGAATTCAGTGCTTTTCTCAGACCTGAAAGGGGGCTCCATTAAAGCAAAAAAGCTACCCCAAAATAAGAAAAAAATAGGTCATCACCTTTTCAATACTTAATATTTTCCTTCACCTGGCATTCAGGCCGTAAATGGGGTCTAGCACAATGATCCTGTCTACTATCTGTATAGCCTATGTCTAATGACTGAGTCCTTACAAGCCATCCAGGGTAATTCATAGTTTATTTTTTAATCATTTTCCATCTCTTCAATAACTGAAAGGGATCTTTTTGTTCTCAAATGCAGCTTTGCATCCTATGATAATACTTTAAAGGACACATTTTATGCAGCAGTCACTGAATGTTTCAGATTTACTATTTTATGTAAGATTTGCATATGAAACAGGTGGGGATATGTACACCAAGCAAATATAATCCTTGGAAGGTCTGAGATTACACTGCTAAATTCTATCCGCACAACATGCATATAGTAATGTGGAAAGACTGGTTTGCTTTTTAAATACCAGAAGCCTTGGGATTTAGCAATAGCAAGTATTATGAGTTAGTTGACTCCTGAATTAAATTGGATTTCAGGGGGAATGGTGAAATGGAAAGAATCAGTTGTTACTCCATTTGTCTGCAGCTTGCAAAATTCTTTCAAGTATTATTCTGGCACCTTTATGATAGGGAAACGTTATAAATGTGACAGGGTTGGGGTTTTTTTCTCCCCATTTTTTATATTGTTGCTAATTGTCTCATTTTGCACTCAAATAGATTCAGTTTCTAATAGAAGTTGTGCTTCCTTAACCTTACAATTACATATAAAGAAAGCTGTATCTCTACAGGATAGGTGGTCTCTTTATCCTAGAAACAAGATATGACAGTGGTCTGTAAAATGATGAATGGCACAGTTAAAATTATTAGGAAATTATTTCCTCACAATATCATTACCACTCTACCTAAAGTGAATTTATCAATGGCAGGTTCAAAACTCAGAAAGAGCTGTTTTTTCACATCTGCTTAAACTACAGAACACATTGCCACAGGATGTTGCGGATACCAAGTGCTTACATGAGTTCAAAAAGAGATTACACCAATTCATGAAAGGAAATCCCTCAAAGGCTATTAAGCACAAAAATATGGCCCGTGGCTCAGAAATTCAATGAGCCACAGATTACTGGAAGCTAAGAGGGAATATGCTGGAGTTTCATTGCCATATGTTTGCCCTGCTCTTCTTCTCTTCCCTACGCTACTGTTAATAGCCATAACCACAGATAGGGTATTTTCTAGGATGACCTTTGATCTAAACCCAAGTCAGCAATTCTGTCTTTAAAACTATATGCACAAATGTAATACAATATAAATTCAATTAATATTTTACATATTTATCCTACTACAGAACTGGAAAACAAGAATTTGATAACTGTGAGATCACACTGCTTGGCTACAGATCAAATTTTATATTGATAAGAGCTTATTTTTATATATATATATATATATATAATGAATAAGTCGGAGCACCATTCTTTATGAAATTAGTGTCACAGTAATATTGTAGTACAGAGCTTCCGTTAATCTGAAATGCTCAGCTTGCTTTATACCTACAGATAGCATACAACATGAGCACTGTTTGAGACACAGAGCTCCCTTAGGAGACTTAGTTTTCACAACTCCATGGGTTCATATTTCCAGCAGCATATATCTTCAGCACTGTGTCAACCACACTGGCAGGGAAAAGAAATTTACTACAAGTTGATCTATGCAGTTCAGAGATCAGGATCTTCATAAATTTTTCTTAGCTGCCAACACAGTGCCCACAGCAGAATCTATGCACTAACTAGAGTCCAAGAACATTACACTAGATACTGTATTTGCATGAGGTCCAAGAAGCTTTTACTTTGCAATCTACAAACAGCATGATATAAAGTGACAGGTTAGGGTTTTCTCTTGCAAAGCTTGAAAAAAAAGCCTGCAAAACTTGATTAAATTTTTGAATGCTGAAGAATTAACTAAACCCCCCCAAACTGAAATCTTGAGGTTTTGGTTCTATTTTCCTGAAAAGTCATCTCTGTGTATAAACAACTTACAAATAATTCACATGAATGCAAACATTCTGTGGTAATATTCTCCTTACATTTTAGTGCCACTGTGCACTAAAAACATCTCTTCTGTAATGGAGCTTCACTTGCTATTATTGATGATAAATTCCTTGACGGAAGAACTGGTTTCTGCAGAACTTCAGTATGATACAATAGCTTTGTTGGTAAATTTGCTACAGAGGTTAAAAAAAAATTAAAAACCGCCCATTTTATTTTTATTTCTATTTTTCCTGCAGATATGGATACAAAGATAAGAGTATCAAACTACCATTACTGATCTCCTGTGTTTATCTAAGGAGAGCTTGACCTTAGTTTTTGCTATGTATTTTCTGCCACTGGAAGACACAGTTCTATGGTCAGATTTTAGCCAGTAATTGGTACATTAAGCATCACATCTAATCTGCTTGAAATCTAAGCTCCCGAGAAATCCTTGTTTTCCCCAAGAGCTACTTCTAAATCTTGCTCTGTTTTTAAAAGCTGTACTTGTGTAAGTAGGTCAATCTTAAATTAATTTAGTTAAAAGTAGTACAGTCTCTATTCAAACTGGTTTAACACTCCCCTGAATTCAGTGATTTCCTAGAAAAAAATAACTGCTTTAAACAAGGTTTAAACTAACTTAAGTGCATGTAGCCAGACAAATGTGAAATGAATGTATATAAACCAATTTTTGAAATACAGGCAAGATTTTATGCCTTAAGATAGAGATGTTTACCTTCCAAGAGATAGCAAAAATGTTTTCATTAACTCACAGGTAAAGAAAGGAGATATATGTAAATTGAGAAACCAGAAAATACATGATCATATATATCAATAATAGATTTTTCTCTCTATTGCAACATGTATAGATCATCATTCATGATGGCCCCTTCTCTGAATGCCTTTCTTTCTACTATCTCTGCGATAATTTTTAGAATTCCACCGAGAATTTTCCTGTATTTAATAGGAAATGTATTTATAATAAATCATGCAATAAGTTCAGGGAAAAAAAGATTGTTAGAAAATACATAAGGCATAGTGAGGAAGAAGAACAGAGGTATCTCAGTCATTATTCCCAACTGATAGGAATAGTTTGCGTTTCATTCAACATGTCAATGTTGTAACTCATGACTATTACCTGCAAAATTAATTGCAGCCGTCCCTCCCTCCCTTCCCCCCTCCCTCCTTCCCTTCCCCCCTCCCTCCCTCCTTTTCTCTTTCTTTCCTCCCTTTCTCTTTCTTTTTTTCTTTCTTTCTTGCTTGCTTGCTTTCTTGCTTTCTCTCTCTCTCTCTTTCTTTCTTTCTTTCTCTAGTCGCTAGTTAAGTATCCTGTCTCTGATATGAATATTAAAATGCTACACAAACTTGGTCCATGAAATGGCCCTTGGAATGGACAACAGAACCAGCCAAGATACACAGATTTCTAAAGATGAGGCAGCTTACTCTAAAGTCACTCAGAAGAGTCCTCATCAGTCCCTCTCTTGGATCTTACCTCAGAAATTGTGAAGGGTCTGAGATTCAAGTAGTTTTTGAAACTCTCTTCTTTTAAATTACTGAGAAAACTGCAAACTAAACTGAGAATAGTTCTTGTCCTATCCAACGCTTTTCAGGGCATTCCTCAAAAAAAAAAACCAACCCAAAACAAAAACAAACAAACCAAACCAAAAAGACCTATCCCAGCCAAACAAACAAAAACCCAAACAAGTAAGTAACACTTCCCTTCCAAAATACAACAGCTAATGATCTTAATATGAAGGACATATATCTGCTCCATCACTTCAGAAGCAGTACCCGCTGTGTAGACTGCATTTAGCAGCTCTTAGCGCAAATGTTATCTCCTCTCTTTCTCAGTGTTCTGCTACGGGATCATAGGAAACCTTCAGTCGCATGAATGAGGCAGTGAAATAATATCTAATTAGTTCTGTATATAATATGGTTTTGTTTTCCTCCTGATTTGTATTTTCTGAACTACAGATAGGAAAACTGAACTACTGAACTTTTTTTATGGGTTTATTACATGCTATTAGCAAGGCCGAGTTGCAAGGAAAATCCTATTCCTATTTGTGTTGCTGTAGAAATACACCTTCCATTTTTATCCAGTAGCAAATATCTATGCTCAGAAGACATTACTAAGAGCTTTCAAAAGACTGTTGCTCAAAAGTTAAAACAAAACATGGAGAGTATAAGGAGAAACAAATAACTGCCAGTCTCACATTAGGGAAAGCATCTTATGTATAAGACCTTGTGAATATGTATGGCACATCATGCTACAGTAACTTGGAGGATAGAGGAGATGAAGAACACTGCTTTTTACACTAAAATCTGATGCTTCAACCTCTAATTAAATTGCAGAACATCAAAAAAAAAAGAAAAAAATCAATGCTGTCAATGGACAGATGAAGATAATAAGTGGGGGAGCCTTGTTAAGGCTAAGAACACAGCTTTCAGTTTTGGTACAGGAAGACAGGGTACAGGATAGGCTTTTTCTGCTAGATACTAGAAAATTTACTACAGAGACAGTCCCTATCCCCCCACTTCCTGACAGTGACCGTAAATTTCATCACAGTGACTTGAAATATTGAAATTGAAAAAAATCACTTTGAAAAAGATTTTTGTTGAGGATTTTGAGAATACAGTATCTCCAAAATATCACCACTCTTAGCATTGTCGTTTTCTGGATTTAGATACATTATTCATTGTCCATAAATTTTTCATTCAAAAAAATGAGTTGGTATATATCACCTAAATGGACTGGAGTCAGGGGAACAATGAAATCTCTCCTTCGCCTCAATACTGATATATTAAGATTTCCTCCTTTTCCTTTTTTC
Source organism: Gallinula chloropus (assembly GCF_964237585.1). NCBI lineage: Eukaryota > Metazoa > Chordata > Aves > Gruiformes > Rallidae > Gallinula > Gallinula chloropus. The sequence goes on along the minus strand of NC_140086.1, from coordinate 28,638,963 downwards.
TTTCTCCTTCATTTTCTTTGTCTCTCCAGCACTAAAGTTCAGAAGAAAATAAAAATTTTAAGATTTTTTAATAAATGCTGTTTTTTCAGATAGCTACTTATGTGACTTGATTTTCATGTCCTATTTATTCTTTTCATTTTCATCTTTAAGTGTATATATTGTAAAATATTTTCTTGTGATACCCCTATCCTTTCTGATTTGCTATTCTCAAATATTGTTTCACCTTCAACATTTCTTTCCTCCATCCTCTTCTCCCATAGTTGTCAAGTGTTACCAGAATAATCCGAGATTGCCTTGGAGAACAAAATACTTCATAAAATGCATGAAAAACATTCTTGTCCCAAATAATTTACAAACCTATGGCTCTGATCTCATGCTGAATCCTGAATAGGCAGACAATAAAGGAAAATGGGTTATGTTATAGGTGAAAAGGCCTCCTCCCAGGATGACAGGTTGAAAAGTAGATATCCTAAAAGAACAAGTGGAACATGAAAGCTGACTGGAGGAAGGCTACCATCTGATACATACAAACACTTTGTCCAAAGTACTGGAAGAATACCAATTCCCTAACTTTCAAAAAAACCCAAACAGCTTTTATCATCCTGTATATACTTTCTTTTCTAGCACAAGAAATTCTGGCCTTGTTTCCATTGTTCCCCTGTGATGGCAAGTTTCTCATCCTTATTTCTGGGCAATGGCTCTGCTATCACCTGCAGTACTACAGAATGAAATTCAGAGAAAAGTCCTCTACATCTCAGCTGGAGTTAAGGTACCAGCTGTACTCTGCTTACAGGGTATTATGAAAGCAAAGAAATACATCATTTTAAAGAGGCTGCAAGTGTTAAATTGTACAACAGGAATTTCTTCCTGAGAGATGGGCCCATTACTCTTTACTCCTACAAGAGCTTATTCATTCTTCAGAATGAGGGAGGAGTCATAGCACAGACATCTTCCCCAGAACAAGACTGACAAGATAGGTCTGCAATCCACAAAAACATGCCACTGAAGTGAGAACAAAGGAAAGCAGCGCTGCACTGAGGAGATCATGTATTTCTATTGGAATTGTCCTTTCTGTCTAGAACATCATTAAAACCAAGCAAACCCCAAGAAAATCAGGCAAATATAGAGAAAAAAATAACCAAAACACCTAAAACCCAAGCCTAAATTATGGAGACACTGCATTAACTAGTCAGGATAAACTACTCTAGGAATCAACTATACTCAGAATATTGAATTTTATAAGACTCCTTATTTGGAATCGAAATTATTTTTTAAAGGACAATGGTTTATTAAAGTATTGAAGTTGACTCAAGAAGTAGACAGTATTCAAAATCTTTTCATTAGAAAAAACAGCATAAGGTGGAGAATGAGGCTAGCACTTTTAAAGAGGATCTTTGTATTTTTGCTGCTAAATAACCAAGTTGGGCTATATTGTCAAATCACTCTGGAATAACAGAATAGTGATTAGAGAAAAATCAGCCTTCTGGGACAAGGGTTAATTTAAAAATAAAAATGAAAAAAAAAAATCGCAAAATCATTTTCCTTTTCTATTGTATTTCTAGTAACACTCCATGAAGATAGCTATTGGAGTAGTGGAGCAATGAACCTTAAAAAATTGATACTCACCTGGGAAAAATGACTCATAGCTAAGATCATAAATATATTTTTCAACCTTCTACTTTTCAGTGCTCTGAGACTGAGCTCAAGATGATAGGGAGCCTAAAAGAGCTGCAAATCTTTTCTTCCTGTCAATCCCAAATGACATGCTTTTCTTCTTTTTTCACTTGGAAATTTCTTTCCACTCACAAAAATAAATTTGGATGTTCCTTCAAGATTCCTAGACATAAGTTAATGCAGTAAGACCATCATCAGAACTTAGCCTAGCTGATAACTGAAGTTACTAATCAGCCAAAGAGGCAATCTGTGGATACAGATGAACTGCACGCTCATTGCTATTCACAGAGTTACAATGACATAAGGTTTTTCTCTGGACAACAGCTATGACCTAAGATATATGGTTCACACCATCACAACAAAGAAATTAGGAATTGCCAAAATTCTTCATAAACTTGATTTAGTAAGGTATTTATTTTAATTATGATGTATTTTGAACAAATCTGGCAGTCATAAAATAAGCTGGGTTTTCTATCTTGACCATTCCATTCTAATGGACATATGTCTTCCTCTAAAATGTATATGAGCACAGCAAAGTCTGAATGTTTGCAGAATTTGCAGAATAAATTTCCAATGATATCTGTTAAGCCTTCATGATATAGATAGCAAAATCTTTTCATTATAAAAGTTCAGTATTCTAAGACACACAGAAATATGGTTTTAGTCATAGCATTCTACTTTCATTTGATTTTTTTACTTCAAAATATCTTAAAATTCATAATGCTAGAAATAGCTTTTGAAAGTTGTTCTACAAAACTCAACCAGAAAAGGGCATGTAAAGACAATTGCCCTTTTGCACTATGAAAATTATTTAAGTTAAAGAAGGAGATAGCCAGAAGTTTGCACGTTTTCAGGCAGACTAAAAGTACCCATATGTGAAACCTCTCCAAAAGAGTTATCACACATTTTAAATTGACACCTTGACTTCAACGTACACACACCTGTCGATTTTCCTGAGTGCTGGAAATCCTAGCTCCAAAACCACAGAACATTATGTGTAGTGTTGGTACCCCACTGAGGCCCATAAAAGCACCTTAATTTAACCTGACAGTGATGTGACTGACTACATACCTATCTGAACTACACAAACAGAAGATGAACACTGTTGTTTCTTTGAGCTAAATCTGTGAAGAGGGCAAATATGAGTGGTGCAACACCACAACACAGATTTTGCTTCAGCAAGCTTCTAGGGTTTAGTCCACAAGAAATAAGCTTCTTGAACCCATTCTGCTACTATGGGCTTTCACAGTGCATTACACTGCTCATGCTTCACTGACCCTGGCACAGCAGAAGTATTGCACCAATAGAACAGTCACAATAGTGTATTTATACTCCTGGAATATTAGCTGAAAGCTTTGTTGCAAACTCCAGGCTACAAACACTGCTACAGAAAAAGCTCTGAATTTTACTTGGATGATCTCAGGTGAGAAAGGGGAAAGAAAGGAATTGGATAAAGCCTCTCAATGTTCACAAATTCAGTGTAACATTGAAATACACCAGTTCTGCACTTCTTATTTGTCATCTTTATTGCCTTTTGTATGCCAGAAACATCCTCTTTGTGTATCTGTGCACCCTCTTTCATGCATCATTGTTTGCTGAAGAGACTCTCTTAAACTCTATTAGGGAGATTTGCTTGGAACCAAAACCTGTCAAAGTATCAAACCATCAAACACAGAGTATGTCTGCACAAAACCTCTTATTTGATACTATTTAGCAGCGATGCAAAGGCTATCTTTAAATTAGGTTTCTTAGATAATGGCTGTAATTGTCACATGAACCTGGAGCTCAGCAAGGGACAGAATATAGTTCTGCAAAGAGTATATTTAAAAAAATAACTTTAATCTTCATTTGGTAAAGTTTAGGTATGTTGACTGTACTATGAAGTCACTTGTTTGGCTACAGGGAATGTACAGCTCAAGTATACTGGAATTATTGTGGAGTTAACAATTTCAAAAGATATTCAAAAGTTACTGGGAAATACTACCTCTGTCCTTGGAATGGCATCTTTAGGAGTTGACTTTAAATGCTGCCACTGTATCACCAAAAGACAAACTGAAGAAAACCAGGTTTAATTTACATTGATATCTACTGTATTGCTGGGTAGTATGAATTATTCTTAATCTCTATCATTGCAAAAGGACATTCCACATTTTTCCTAAACCTAAACAAGGTTTATATGGCAAACAATTTCAAATAAAAGCAGTTTATATAAACATTCAACAGTATAATGTCTGAATTATCACAAAGGTTCATAACAAGAATTCAATGTTTCTCAGGAGATGCATATTTTCATATTGTAACTTACATTTAAATAGCAATTTTTCTGCCTCATATTCTAAGACACCAATCAACTGAAGGCTGATTTCTGAAGTAATGTGAACTTAGGAAAGAAAACTATTTGGTTTTAGGGACAGGGAAGCATGAAAATACTTCTGTTAGCTGAAAATTCATATATTCATTTTGTTTAAACTGAAATATTTTCTTACCATCATGATTGGGATTTCCCAAAGTCCATGGCTCATCTGAGTCAAAATGAGTGTCTCCCCCAATTCCTGGCCCAGGGAAGTATGCATGAGCCAAAAATCCTCCCTCCCCATCAAAGGGAGAACTGTCTCCATGAAAACCTGATGCAAAAATGATTGTAATATCCACGTCTCTCTTGCCATTTTCTAATTCAATATAAGGAACTTCTTCAAATGTTAGAGGAGTTACATTCTGCCACACATCGAAGGCACGGCGAATGGCTTTACGAGTTTCAGCATCACCTACTTTTGGAGTGACGTTCTTTATGCTGAAAGAAACAGAGAAACATTAGGTTAAATTTGACAGAGTGGAGAGTGACACTGCTTACCTTTCTCCTTAATCATTAAAAGCACTGTGCTTTTAATAAAATGTGCTAGTTTGGCATTATGTCCTTTAAGCAGAGTATTTTTAAACAAGCTGCTGTGAAATTACTGTGTCAATCTGTGTAGCCCTTCATACTAGAACTCATTATATGTTAGCTAGGTTACTCTCAGCAGTAGAAAAATCTTATTTTTAGAAGATTAAAAATATTTTAAAATGAAAAATTCTTAACAGTGGGATAACCAGATTAATCAACCACTGACTGTTTACCTCCTGGACCACAATTAGAATCCATTGCAGCTAAAGAACAGCATGTCATTTCTGATCAAAAGAAAAATGTTTCCAGTGAAATGAAATTTTAACTTCTTAGTGAGTCCATTAACAATAGCAGAGCTCCATACTGTGAACACCAACCAGTATTCACAAAGCCTTTAAAACAGTTCTTTTTGCATTTGATACTGGATAGATAATTCCCTATCAGAAATAAACCCTTTTATTTCAACACAAGCTAAGATGTCCTTTTATGATTTGATTACTTCTATATATCTTGCATAATACTGTAGAGTTCATTAGAAAAATAATTTTCCAGGACAGTTATGTGCTAATTAAGAAATATATATTTAAACAGAATATTCAGTCTCTACTACTTCTTCAAATGACATGCATAAGAGGCAAAAAATCATCAAAATTACAGTTCCATTCAGAGTTACAATTACTAGTAAGTTATAGTGGAAACATTCTTAAAAGAACTTCTTTATTAATTTTTATTATTGAATTTAAGAAAATCATGGCAATAATTAATTTCAAACCTATTCAGTTTCCTGCATCATTTTTACTCTATTCACATGACCAGCAAAAACTGTTAAGTTTGTGTCTGTTTGAAACTGATCCACTAAGATGCTTTTTTTTTTATTTGACGTGCTGAATGTCCAACACAAAGTTAAAAATTACATAGTTCTAGAATGTATGTAAGATTTATGTAAGTTTACACAGCGTGGTGTCTTAATGGATGAAAAAATATGTTTTGGTGAGTAAAACTGGAATGATCTAATTGTTTCGTGCATTAAATGTGCCTGATTATACGGTACGATACGTTTATATAAACGTAAATAAATCTGTCAAGTATAATTTTATAGATTTGACCTCACAGATACAATACTTTTGTTCCTAGTGTTATGTAGAAACAATAAATTGCTTATGTTGACTTCCACTCAAAAATGTTCTTGTATCGAATCCAATGATGCCAGTCTAACCAAAGCATTGTTGTTTTATAGCTAGTATTTGTGTTCCAAAGAGTTATCAAGACAGATTAGAAAATAGTATGCTGTAGAGAATCCACTGTTCCCATTGATCATTTGTTAAAAAGATGATTTAGCCAATCATTACATACTTGTGCCTATTATGACACCAAGCTGAGTGGTGTGGTTGATGCAATAGAAGAAAGGAAGCCATCCAGAGGAGCTTTGACAGGCTGGAAAGGTAGGCCTGGGAGAACTTAATGATATTCAACACTGCGAAATGTAAGATGTTGCACTTGCGCTGGAAGAATCCCAGACATAGATACAGACTGGGAGAAAAGCTCCTTGAGAGTAGCCCTGCTGAGAAGGACCTGGGTGTTATGGTGGATGAGAAACTTAACATGAGCCAGCAGTGTGCTCCTGGGCTCCATCAGAAGAGGAGTGGCCAGCAGGGTCAGGTTGGTGATTGTCCCTCTCTACTCTGCCCTCGTGAGGCCCCAGCTGGAGTGCTGTGTACAGATTTGGGGCCCCCAATACAATAAAGATGTGCAACTGTTGGAGAGGGTTCAGAGGAGGGCCACGAAGATGATTAGAGGGCTGGAGCACCTCCCCCACAAAGAGATGCTGAAGGAGATGGGCTTGTTCAGCCTAGAGAAGAGAAGGCTGCGGGGGGACCTCATTGCAGCCTTCCAGTACCTGAAGGGAGCATACAAACAGGAGTGGAATCACATTTTTAAAAGGGTAGATAATGGCAGGACAAGGGGGAATGGATTGAAGCTAAAGGAGGGAAAGTTTAGATAAGATATTAGGGGGGATTTTTTTACAGATAGAGTGGTGAGGTTCTGGAACAGGCTGCCCAGAGAGGTGGTGGATGCCCTATCCCTGAAGGTGTTCAAGGCCAGGCTGGATGGGGCCCTGGGCAGCCTTGTGTAGATCCAGGCCTGGAGGTTGGTGGCTGTGCCTGTGGCAGGAGGGTTGGAACTGTGTGATCCTTGGGGTTCCTTCCAACCCAGACCACTCTATGATTCCACGATTCTATGATTCCTATTTGTCTGTCTGGTAACACTGGTTCTTGTACTATCTTTCTCTTTCAAATATATAAGCTTTAAGAACGTTTCCCCTTCGCCTCGTCCCCCCAAAAAAAGGCAAAAAAGAGAACATATTTCTACACAGCAAAATCATTGCCTTTTGTTGACTCTTTGAAATTACGAGTTTGAACTCTTTAAATCTCTTATTAGAAGACTTTTTCTGCAATCTATTGAATATTTTCTGTGATTTTCATTGACCTCATTCCAATTTTACAATGCTGTTTTAAAACCAACTTTGTCAGAACTACAAAGTATTACTGTAGTGATCTCGCTGTCAGACAGAAAAAGTCCTCTGAACTTCAGGCATGGCCTTACCGGATATGATGTAAATGTCATGTGATTCAAATGCTTTAAGTGATGTCTTCTTTCATAGCTATTTACTCATCAGTAATTTTATGGTAAGTACTGTGTTGATTTCCAGGTGCACTGGACCAACTGCCAGTCCTTGCAGAACCCCTCTTCTGAAAGATCCCTCCTTTTAGTTAGCAAAGTTCATAAATTATTCATCCTGTGCCACATGACACTCTGGTTGTAAAATATGGTACTAAATCAAAACACCTCACAAAGCCACACTTACAGGGCCACTACCAAAAACTTGACAAAAGTTAACCAGTTGTTATGTTAATACCACTTACAAAACTGAATTTTTTTCTCTTATTCAGTCCTGCAGTGTGCTCTCTAAGCCACATACATTGTCTGAAGCCCAGCTCACTGAAGGATTAAGAGCCTCTGTTACTCATTACATATAATGAACACAGCAAATGAATCAACAGGCTATTGTAGAAAATAGAATACATGTAGCAAAACTACTATTTTGATGTAGGAAAAGTTCATCAGAAGGATACAATTTATTTTTTCATTATTTTGTATTTAGGAATTTTAGTATTGGGACAAAGTTACACTTTGAGGTTATGTCAAGAGAGCAAAATTATGTTATTATGCTGTTTTATGTGATATGAGGAAATTAATAAAAATAGATTGGGATTGTGTATTGGTGGTAAATGGATTCATTACTTGGTCTAAAAGGGTTTGACTCATGCTTTAAACCTAATCACTTTACATTTTCTTGCTGTTTCAGTGCATGGAATTGTTTTAGTTATTGACTACAAATTGAGCCATTGTACTAGCTTTACACACATTAACTAGGGGTGGTGATGCCTTTTCCAGGGGATTCAGCTATTCGTTCTTAAATAGCATCCTACATTTCAAGATTCATTGTCAAGAAGAAAGATTTTTCAAAGCATACATTCTGTATTTAAACAAGACAGATTTCTGGCTTCCAAAGCAACCTACTGGGAGGATGAGATTACACTGAAAAATGTAGTTTCTATGAGAAGTTAAATAAATCAGTAGCTATTCCAATATAAGAGTACTTCCAGAAAATTATTGTCTCTTTTAATGTGTTTAAAACAAACCACGTTTAATCCTAAAAGGGCAAATTCCAATACTATATTTAACATGAAGTTGTCTAACTGGGAACTCTGCTTAGAATAATTCACTAATGTAGATACATAAAATCCAAGTTATTTTACATTTCTTTCATGGTGCTGATCATATAATCTCCAAAGGGAGATTACAGTAAGAAGAGCAATCCACACAGACAATGTATCAGCTAGCAGAAATTCTACAACTCATCTCCTAAAGGTCTTTGGTTTAGATATATCATTGCAATAGATAATAAAAGTCTTATATTAACTCTTTTTCTATTAAAATTGCCTCTACATTTTAAAGCCAGCAGTCACCTGAAATACTAGCGACTTTCACTGGTAACAAAAATAAAAGAACTCGATCTCTTACAGTCAACGTGCCCAGATAATGGACTTCATATAATAAGTGCAGGATATACCAATTGCAAACCACTTCTATTGCAAGGCAGCATCATATTAAGACAAAGACCATAAAAATAAGAAAACAGTATTTCCAATGTGTTGCCTTCCGAGCCTCAAAGTCCATTTCACAGAAAAGATGCTCAATAGAGAGAAGGATCAAGTGCCAACCTTGACCAAATTAGCCTTATAAAGAACATACTCACAATTCCTTCTAAAGTGAAAGTATTTTAATAAGTCAAAGACCATGTGTAAAATGAACCATTTACTTCAATGCAATTTATTACAAACTAGTAAACTAAGTGATCATAGAATCACAGAATCTTAAAATAGTTTGAGTTGGAAGAGACTTTTAGAGGTCATCTAGTGCAACCCTGCAACAGCAGGGACATCTTCAACTAGATCAAGTTGCTCAGAGCCCCATCCAACCTGATCTTAATGTTTTGTATAAATTTTGAAAGCTGTTATTCTTAGACAATCACAGTCATGTACCCATTCAGCTCAGTATTTTGTGGTTCTTACTGGTATTTAATGCAAACATGGTTTTCAACCTCATAGTTGGTTTTGGCATTATAGCTTTTAAATCCATGCTGTGCACAGGAAAAATAAGATTTCACCAATGATATGCATTTTTCACACTCCTTTACTGCTTCTACAGATGCCTGCAGTCTTTTTTTGAAGACTCTTATTCTGAAATTCTGAGTCCTATTGATTTTAGAAAAGCTTTGGGTTTTCCTTCCCTCTTCTTCCCCAAAATAGTCTCAAAAAATTATCCATGTTTCAGTGACACATTTTTGGCTTCAACAGCTTCAGGAGCCTTGCAAGGCTGTCAGGATTTACCTCACTTGACTGTGTAAAATCAGTGATCTGAACTTTAAATACAGTAGATTAAGTAGCATATATTTGCAATTAAATTTCACTATTTCATTTTTTCCTTCCTGAGCTGTCATTAGAAAAGCTTATTATATTTTTCTCGTAAATTGCTACAATTCTGTATATAAAATCAACCTTTCTGACCCAAGAGGCAGTTCAGCAAAGGCTAGACAAAGCTCAAAATGCATAAAGCTTATTATTACTGCTTACCTTAGCAGTAATGGCCTCCACAAGAGTTGTAATAACTCAGTGACAAGACTTCTTCATGGCCTGTAGATTTTGATACTTCTATTCTCCACTGTATATAATAAATACTGTTTTAAAATTGGTTCTATGCTCATCTGTGCATTAAATCCAGAGTACAAGGTTAACAATATCTTACTATCCTGTTGTGCTGATCAGACTGGATACTAATGAGTGGTTCAGGTAATAATAATGATGCAAGATGATATCATTTTTTTTTAATCATAAATATATTATTTGTATCAAATCAGGGAAAGTATTTCTAAAATGCCATTTCTTTCAAACATCCATGATTTTCTTGGACTAAAGTCACAATTTGGAAACCCCATTCTAAAGAAAGGACAGACACAGACGATAAGAGAGTAGGACATTCAGCTGCGTCAGTAAGAAGATGCATTCAGTAATCTGTTTGAAGTCAGCCAATTATAAATCTCCATTTGATATGAAACAGCTAAAATAAAATAATTGAAACATATCTTAAATTTGAATAACTTGTTGAAGCAACCTTGTTGCCAGTTCTGTCAAAGAAACTTAAAGCTTTTTTTCTTTTCTTTTTTCTTTCTCAGTGTTACTTTTACTGAAATAATTAGATTACCTCTAGTCAAACATATATTTCATTTTGTGCCACCATTTCTCTAGTGATAGTGTCTAATAAGTCACTTCATTAATCTCTCACCTGTGTGGGTTTTCTTAGCTTCAACTTCATTCCAGTCTCACTTTGCTAACTCTTTGTAGCTATAACCTAAGAAAGTTTCTCATATAAAATGTGATCTCAGTTCATAGAGCTCCTGGTCCAGCTGATAAACCTAGGTGAGAACTATTGCTTTTGATTTTCTTCTTCTGTGACTACATTAAAAGTCAGCCAACTGTTGCCATGGAGGAAACAATAATAGCCTCGCCCCTTGGGTTTCACAGATAATATTCTCCCCCTAATTCATTAAAAGGAGATGAAAAGTGACAAAGATGAGATTTCCAAGATACAAAACAAAGATTAACAAAATACTTGACAGATAAATGCTTTCATAAGAAAGATTTTCTAAGTTATCCCATGTCAAAATTTACTCCTCTTTTGAGGTTGTGAGGCAAGGTTTGGTGTGGGAGGGGTTGCAGGGGTGGCTTCTGGGAGAAGCTGCTAGTAGCTTCCTCTGCGTATAACAGAGCCAATGCCAACCAGCTGCAGGAAGGACCTATTGCTGGACAAGGCTGAGCCAATCAGTGATGGTGGTAGTGCCTCTGTAATATTATTTAAGAAGGAAAAAAAACCAAACCAACCCAAGGGGCAGCTTTTTGCCACCAGAGAAAGAGGAGATGAGAGAAAAAGAGAAACTTTGCAGCCACCAAGGTCAAAGAAGAAGGGGAGAGGAGGACCTTCAGGTGCTGGAGGAGAGATTCACCTGGTGGAGAAGACCACAGTGAAGCAGGTTGTTCCCCTGAAGCCTGTGGAGGATGATGGGGATTAGAGATTCCACCTGCAGCCTGTGAAGGGCCACACATTGGAGCAGGTGGAAAAAACATGAAGGAGGCTGTGACCTCTTGGGGAAGACCACGCTGGTGAAAGCTCCTGGAAGGACCTGCAGCCCATGGAGAGAGGGATCCACACCAGAGAAGGTTTTCTGGGGAGAACTTGTGTCCACATGGGGGACCCACACTGGTTGTGAAGTTCTGGACTCCATAAAAGAGACCCAAGCTGGAGCAGTTTGTGAAGAACTGTAGCCTGCGTGAATGACTCATGTTGGAGAATTTCATAGAGAACTGTCTCCTGTAAGAGGGATCCCATGCTGGAGCAGGGGAAGAATGTGAAGAGCCTTTCCACTGAGCAGGAAGGAGTGTCAGAGACAATGTGTAATGAATTGACCCCAACTGCTGTTCCCCATCTCTTCAAGGAGGAGGTAAAGAACTTGGGAATAAAATTGAGTCTAGGAAGAAAGGAGGCGGGGGGGGGGTGGGGGGTGGGGGGTAGATGTTCTAAGATTTTGTTTTATTTCTCATTATTCTACTCTGTTTTTTGTATGAAGGAGACTCACTAAAATACATATAGTAAAGAGCATTTTATTACTGTGGAAATGCATAACCAATTGTTAAGTAGGAATCTATCTCACAAATATAGTTACCTAGACTCCTCATTGCATAAATTTTAGAATCATGACTATAATTTAATCTCCATTTCTTAGGTGTGTTTTACATGTCCTCCCCCCCTTTTATTTGGAGGTGAGAAATAACAACGAGGCAAATACACATAAATCAACGCTCATTGTATTTTATTCCAAATTCCTAAGCGTTACTGGCACTAGCAGATATTGAGTAGATAGACACTGGAAAGTTTCTTGTGTATCATCAGGTTGACTTGAATTGCATTTTTTATGATATTTCTAATTGAAAGCTGGTAGGAGATGCAGTTATCATGAGGAAAAAGTTGTTTAACAGAGCCTTAATTAGCATCTAATTTTGCATCCATGCTTACTACAGAAAGGTAATACTTAGTGTCAGGAATCCCATTGCTCCTGAATGGTTGAAACCCTATGGTAGGTAGTCTAAAAACTTAGGAGACCTTTACTGTAGAAAATGAGTAGTCTTTCTCATAAATTTCTTTTTTTCTCTTGATTTGCAGCTGTAAATCATCAGAGTTCCAGCAAAGCATGTAAGTAGAAATCCTGAGAACTCATGGGTGGGCCATTTTGAAAACATTGGTTTTCAGAGAACCCTGAAAACTTCTTCACTGTGCCATTCAGAATGGTTTCCACACATCCGGATGTAGCCCTTCTCAATATATATCTGTACACAGAGGATCTAAGAACTTAACAAATTGTTACTGACTTAAAACAGCAAGGTAGAGACATAGAACATATAATTAGGCATTTCCATTGCCTTGTTGGCATTATCCTTACATATGTAGGGGAAAAAAATAATTAAAAAAAATAATTAAGTTGCAGCCCAAAATTCTAAATGCTTTTAGCATGTTTCAAAGCATATTAGTCAGGTACAGCTGAATTAAAGCATAGAATATTACTGGCATATTGAAGAAAAGTTTTCAGCTGTTTCAGTTTTTCATGAATGTGTTAGTTCTCAGCATTTCTGAAAAATCTAGTAACCATTATTTCCCCTTATCTCTGCTTTTCATTTTTAATCCAAAGACAATATTCTTCTGCCTTCATCCTGAAATAGCATAGCCACGGATTTCAAAAACAATGCAGTGCGAATGTCAGCACAAGGCAAAGCTTCTATTATCATTTCAGTATGGACACAGAGCTCATTCATGAGCAAACTGAAATCAAGGAAATTAAGCACATACTGACTTTGTGACCAGTATGATTAATAAGATAGGCAATTCCTTAATTTAGGAAGTGTTTTCTAAATAGTTCTCTGTAGTAGTACACTCAAAACATTATTTTATTAAAAAAAAATCTTGTTGCTACTTTGAATTGATGGGTTTTATAATTTTTTTCTTAATTTAATAATCTCTTACACTTCAGTGTAGCTTTTAAACATTAAAAAAATTCTTTCCATATTGCACACAACATGGATTTTCAGCCACAGAAATAACATAGTCTACTCTTAAGTCTGAATCTCCAATCTAGCAATAATTATTTTAATGTTCAAATCTTTCACCTTCCATTGGGTTTTGGATAGCTGAAATCCAGGATATATACAACTTTTTCAGAAAGGAAAAAGCCATTAATTTAGGGCTTGAACCAATTCCACTAAAGTAAGGAAAATTTGTAATTTTATTGTATTTTATTATACATTGGGGAATTAATATTTTATTGTATTTTTAACTTGTTATAAGCTTTAAGTAATGGTTGTAATTCAAGGCAAAGCTTAGTTTTTTAGACAGCATGCTCCAATTTTATTTGCAGAAGTGTTTTGCAATTGACCAAAGACTGACTGCTGGAGTTAAAACTGTGAATAGCATGCCCAGAATTGTGATGAGGACTTTACATTCAATAATTCTCTGTCTAAAAAGGATGTTAATGTTCTATTTTTACAAAGCTGATTGCTTTATTGATTTACATTCTTGCTCCTTCTTTAAAATACTGAATGGCTTACTTCCCTAGCAAAAGAGGTGATTCTTTTTTGAGACTTGTGTCTACATAAACACAACCTTAACACAAACAAAGAAACAAACAAAAAAAAAAAAAACCCAAACACCAAACCTCCCCTTAATAGGGTTTGTAGATTTCTTCTGTGACTCTACATAACATTCAGACATTGTCTGAGATCTGGTACAGTCTGAAACACTAAGATGCAATACCATATCATTAAGAACTTTGTGGTTTTTTCTGTAATAGAGCTATAACTTTCATATACTCTAGATGTTCTCCTTCACCTTTTCACTCTTCTAGCAAGTAAAAAGGATCAAATAATCACTCTCTCTTTCCTTGTAAAAATCATCCAAGTATATAATATAAATACTGAAAATATTGAGGAGGTATGCCACTGTGAACTATTCCAGGCAGAAAAGGTAAAGTAAGTAATGTTGATGTGGAACTTCATTAGAAAGAGAAATTCTAACAAACACCTATTCAGCAGTTCAATAATTGGAAAGCTGCATTCACTGAAGGAGAGAAGGTATAATTAATGCAGCACAATGTGCATTCCATGCTGATGTTCCCAATATTGGAAATATGCTTTTTGACACTGTCTGCACACATATTATTTTCCAGAGTAATTATCACCTAAGTCCAATGTAATATGTGGCCAAAGAAGACATAACAAAAATTTTAATAGTAGGTCACTTATTTAAAGCTCCATATTAAAATTTTGGGGAAGTGCTTCAGAAGGAAAAATTATAAATTGAAAATATGGAAATGCTGAAAAAAATGAATCGTTTTGATCCTCTTACACATGATTACAGGGACAATCTAAGAGGAAATATATTCCTCTTCCAACATTAACAAATTTAAATTTAACAGTTGCCAGGAACAGTTCTTGAGGAAAAAAATGTGTGACAGACAGAAAAAGCCAGAGTAAAAGTAGAAAGTTTAAAATGAATTTATATGTGATCTCAATTCTATTTTTCCATTAATAATGTTTTGCCTGAAGTGATAACTACTTAATTTAAATAGAGCATCTGAAGATACACGGTAAGACCAAGTAGCCACACACAGTAAGTAGAAAATGTAGCTTTTGCTCTTTCAAAGGGCTTTCCTCAGCAATGGAATTGCATGTATTTGACTGGGATGCATAAGAAGAACTCCACATCTGAGGATTTCACAGTGTCCAACAAGAGTTTGTATGTCTACAGTATTCTATTAAATATTTTCTTTAAATAAGCAACAAAGAAGTAAAATTTAAAAACCTTGCCTTCCTCTATTCCAACCAAAATCCTTGTCAAAACACCAAGTATCTTAGGAAAACTCATTAAGTGCTGTTAAAGGTCCATGCTCTGCTCATCTGTTGGTCTCTCTTTAACATAATAGGTATGTCCAAAAAAATCCGGGTTTGGTTTTTTTTTTTTTCCTATTAACCTTCCTGTTCAGAAAACCTGGTGGGTGCAGTCCTTTAGTAACTATGATGGATGACATCGTCTGTATTGCTTATTTTGTGTTTCTGTTCTGCTGGGGGAGAACTTGATTTTGGGGTGGTTTTGGTTTTGATTTTGTTTTTTCCAGAAAAGTGGAAGAGGCAGCGGACACTGAAATAAGGAAGAAAGTGCTCTTTCTTTGGAGGAATTACTAAGCTTACTTAGCTGACACACTTCAGACCATCAGGTTTGACTGGCCAGGACAACACAGAATATAGCTGGAAATCTGCTAGAGATTAGATCAAAACCACAGCAACAAAACACAGTTGACTAGTATTAAGCCTGTAATTAGGGAATTACTGGGAAGAACAAAGCAGATGAGAAGCGTGTGAAGAATGTAGGGGTTTTTTTGTTGTCCTTATTTGCTTTCACTACTTTTTTTAATTCAGAAAGATTAATATTGTATTTTTTTTGGTAAAAAAAAAAATCATGGTTTTAATTTAAATATCTTTTGGACTGCAATTAACTACAAAAATCTCAGACATTCACTTCAAAGTTCTGGTTGACTGGCCAGCTTGTCAAAGGGAGAGAGTGAACATTTTACAAGAGGGAAGGCAGGAGGTAAAGAACTGCTATAAATTCTTCAAAGTGAGAAAGATTAGTAGATAGTTGCCACATAGTTTAATGCTGGGTACCCTCATTTTTTATTATGATTAATGCCTTGGGTGACAGTACAGAAGATACACATGTGGTAGGATTAAGAGTGTTATAAAAAATCCTGTAATGAAATAGAGAATCAGACTCTATAAATCAGAGATGGAAAACCACACATATATGTAGGTGACTGTAAGTGTCTTGTCATATGTATGCACACACATTACACACAGAATCACACGATCATAGGGGTTGGAAGGGACCTCGAGAGATCATCTGGTCCAACCCCCCTGCCAAAGCATCTCCCTAGCTCATATTGCACAGATAGGCATCCAGATGGGTCTTGAATATTTCCAGAGAAGGAGACTCCACCACCTCCCTGGGCAGCCTGTCACAGTGCTCTGTCACCCTCACTGTGAAAAAGTTCTTCCGCATGTTGGTGCGGAACTTCCTGTGCTCCAACCTGAAGCCATTGCCCCTTGTCCTGTCTCCACAGATCACTGAAAATGGGCCGGCCATTTCCTCCTGCATCCCATACTTAAGATACATTGCAGATAACTGTAAAGGGCGACAGGTGGGCATTCTTTTCTGTCCAACTATGTATTATACATTAGAAAAAGGACTTTATCCAATGCAACATACTAATTCCAAGGCAACCAGTTCTCTATTGCTTAAAGTTGTATCAGTGTGTATGTCTCAAAATAGATATAAACCAATCAATACAGAATTACTAATAACACAGTCTCTTTGCTGTGGAATGAAGAACATACTATATGACCATTAAAACTTATTAACTTAATATTTAATACTTATGTGGGTGCATGAGTAATGGCATCAGTGAACGAATTTGAAAGCAATGTTATGCCTCAAACTTACCCTTGTTCGGCACTACAGGAATTCCAATGAAGTTGTGTAAATTTTCAAACAGACTGTATTGGAATCCTTGATTTGGTGACAAATTATTAATTTTATATTATATACATGACACTTCATTTGGTTTACAGTGATCTGTCAAGTACACAGTTTGTATCTAACTTCCTCTCAAAAATTAGTTTTGCCAGAGTAGGCAACACATTGTGTAAACCACGTGCCAGACTCCAGAGTTATACAGAAATGCAGCCCTTCACATACCCCTACACACATCTCCTATAGGCAGGAAATGATAATCAAATTAGTATGTACTTGGAGCAGGCCTGTAGGCACCTACATTTTGCAGAGACTGACTCCTTTCAATAAACTAGTTTACATACTCAGTGATCTGAGTGTCATTACAGCGCTCCCAGTTTCAGAGCAATGCTCCCTGAGAAGTTGCCAAGAGGGTTGAAAGATACAGGTAAGGACATATCAGGTGTTACTGTTTACTAAATGCATGCAATTTTAATGCAAGAAAAAAACCGATTCTTGTAGCACATACTTATCAGGGAGGCATTCAAATTTTTATATCACATATTAATAATGAACTTCTCAAAGTACTACAAATTATTTCAGAAATGTATATTTAATTTAAATTAAAATTCAGCAGCAATGTCATTTGGATATCTCTGTGAATATCTGTGGTACCTGTAAGTGATATGTTTGTGTTGCCATTTCTGTCCTGTTAACGCATAGCGTTTCCGACGAATGTTAAATTTGGAGCTACCTCTTGTTTGGTCAGGCACACCGCATCGAGGCTTCTTCATCCAGCTGCAAGAAACAGCACCAAACAGTTAAAGCCCCATGAAAGAGAAATCATAACCACCGCACCCAACTAATAAAAACATCATATATTTTTGAAATTACGGTATTATCAATTTTGTTTCGACATGTAACAATAACAAACAAAAGGAACAGTTATCTTGCTACCAGATGTGTAGTGGTGGAGCTGCACTGCATCCCATGACACTGAGAAACCAATTTCTTTGATGTTATTTTGCCTCATTTTCTTTTGCTACAACCTCTGAGAAGTGGACAAATCTTTCTTACTAATTTATTCTGATTCATTCAAGATAATTATGATCTGTTTGGTTGTTGAAGCTGAATTTAAAGTATATAGACAAAGTGTTTCTCACTTGTAGTGTAAGGAGTTCTTTAGTTTGTGCAAAAGTGACTAAAACTCAGCTGATGTTATTTTACAAGCTGAATAGCTGCAGAAAAAATTACCATCAGGAAGATAGTAAGATTAAAGACATTCACTGCATAAGGAAAAGACAAACCTTCACTTTTACTTTTCCAGTCCATTTGACTTTATTTCTATCATGCCAAATAATTATAGAGGTAAAAGCTATAGTTTTCTGATGCTATTTACCACAAAAGTAGTCATACCTTATATTAAGGCGTGCATGAATGAATTCCTGACCATTAAATTGGCATTTAAGCATTGTTTCATAAAGAAATATATACACAGCAGCTCTATGTATGACTGGATGACAGAAAACTCATCTGAAATGTCATTTCAGAATAAAAATTCATTTTAAAACATACATATGTAACAAAAACTCAAGAAAACCGACCCCAGCCAACCATTGTTCATCTTTTTCAGTAGATCTTCCTAGTTCAATATATGCAAAATTAATAAAATCATGTTTTGCCCATAAATGGAATATCTGCAGTACAAAGGAGTGGTGTATGTGTGTGCATAAAAAACTACATACTCTAATGAAATAATTGATTTTTCAGTTCTGCACTGAAGGAATGAAACCATATTGCATACTGAATGAATTTTTAGAGATAGGCTGAGTCAGAATCAGCCTCATTCACTTTCAAAAATTTCTGTGAAGAGGTTTAAAAGTACTGCCAGACTTACGTGTTGTAGCTATGGATATGCAGAAAAATATTGCATAAATGCCTAAGTAGGAATTAAGTTCACCAGCCTAGGGGAAGATACAAAATTTTAGTGAAAGTAGCAAGATGGTACTACACCCCACTTGCACTGATAAAGACTACAGAAGTGCCTACAAAAACTTTGATGGGTGACACATGCATCAAGTAGTACAAATGGGAAAGCCAAAACTTATGAATTTGAAGTCCTGAACCAAAGACACTGAGTTCATAGTTACCCGTTTCAAATAAGAAAACAGAATGATTTGTCCTAATTTCTGATCAGAATAATTATAAATCATATATGGCATGTAAAACCATTGAGTATTATTTGAATTCGCATCGGATGGGAATAGTTGGACGTGATCTTCAAGGTCTTTTCCAACTTTGTGATTCTGTGATTCTGTATTTACGAGGAAGACAATTTTCTTTCCTAGTTTCTGCACAGAAAATACTGAAAAATCTATAAAACTTCACTCCACTAAATTTAAAAGTATTTGCTGAAATACCCTGCAACATTACTTCAGGTTCCTCTGCTTTTTTATAATAAGTGCTAATTCAACAAAGTTAGTTATTTCTGGGATCAAGTAGTATTGAAAAGTTCAGTTTGCTCAAATAAAAGAAAATGAAGGAAAGAAGCAGATCTTAGCTACAAAGGGCAGTTCTATTCTTAGTAAAATGATACCATATTTGCACTTCAGCAAATAAGATAAAATTTGGCTCAGAACTCAGAAAGCTCATTCTCAGTAACAATTTTTTTACACTTAAAATTTCAGTCTAGTATTAAATATGTATCAGTTGTAATTGTATTGTTTCAAGAGTGATGACTTCAAATCAAAAAAGTCTGAATTAGTTAGCATAACTGATGGAGATCTATTTTAATAACAGGATTTTCACACTAGAAAGCTAGGGACAGGTTAGGGACAGGTAAGTGTAAACATTCAAAGTTGTAAATTTAAATATTAATCTTCAAGGATATTATAGAAATACCCTCTCCAGTTATGTCAAAGGTTCAATACTCCTACAGATAAGAACGTTAGCATAAAATGTTTTATGATTCTATACAAAAAGTCAAGAGCAGTAAGTATCATGGACTCAAAATTCATCCTCCTACTAGAACTAGTGATGATTCATTTTTAGCAAACAAAACATGCCCTAAAATAACGTTATGAAATTCAAGCAGTCATAAATTGTTATTGATTGATTTTGAAGTGGCATGCACCAATCAAAAACATTATCCTTTTTGGTGTCCTTACAGGTTTGGATGGGCAGGAGATGCTCCTTACTGTCATGCTGTCTGGCTCATCAGTGTTCTTACTGTTCTTACATGAAGACTGGGACCGTGGTTCACACACAGTGTAAAACTCAATGTAAATCAAATGGGAACCTTTGCAGAAGTAGTTCACTAGCTTTCAGGAAATTATCTTCATGTAATCTTTAATGACAGATGCAATGAGCAGCTGAAGAGTGTGGCCACCACCAAATCTGTTACCTTGAAGTGAGCTGAGCTGACTTTAGCAGTCCGCATTTTCAACAGATTATTACATGGCTAGTATTGGAGCCCAGTCTTTATAAGAGAGAAATTAGGCTTTATTTAAAAATATTTTTTAAACAGTAATGGTTCTCACACTGACTGGGAGGAAGACTTGATCAGTAATAATCATTAATGTTCATGACATTTTGGAATATTTAGTATATAATACATTTTTTATCTGTTTCTGAATTTATAGAAATCTATTACACAGCAGTGCCTCAGTATTTTGTCAGTACTGAGTAAGTGGCTTAATTGTGACTAATGTACTACATCTGTAGACTATGTCACATCAAACTGCCCTCTTAGCTCCGTTAGTATGAATCTTGAGGAATTATATATATGCCAAGTATTAAAAGTGTTTAGACTCACAGAAAATCAGAGAAGATTAAAATAAAAATATGCAGCAGAACTGCAAAGGTCTTCCAGTGGGGAAAGAGCGGAAACTGAACTCAAAACTCAAGCCAATGTCCTAACCACAGCTTGTTCTTTGGGGTTTAAGAGGAAGAATCTCCTTCTGTTCCCTCAATTTTTTTAAGCCTCCAGGAAAAAGTTTTGATCTAACATGAATTAAAATATTAAAAACCCTAGCTTTGTTTAAACACCTGTCCCCATTTACCCCTAATCAAAACTGCTGTTTAGGCTGTATAATGGGGGGTTTTTTGTTGTTGTTGTTGAGTTTGGGTTTCTTTTGTTAGTTAGAGCAAAAAACAGAACATAAAATAGGGAGAAT
This sequence comes from Gallinula chloropus, assembly GCF_964237585.1. Taxonomy (NCBI): domain Eukaryota; kingdom Metazoa; phylum Chordata; class Aves; order Gruiformes; family Rallidae; genus Gallinula; species Gallinula chloropus. The sequence continues at coordinate 28,618,002 of NC_140086.1, read as the reverse complement.
ACAACTTGATTTGGTGGCCAGAAAACCTGTGGACATTTATTTAAGGAAACAAATGAATGGCAGCCTAAAATTTCTTGTGTCAAGAGATAGATATGTTTTCTAAGCATCTTTACACTTCTCTACTGCACTCCATTATTACAGGACTTTACTGACTCTCCTCTAACTTGTAGAAAGTGTTCAAAGAGCATTGTAAGATAAGGCATTTCAATCCTGTTACTGACAATGATTTGCCTGTAAAGCTTCTCAATAAACATTTGGTGAGGGAACAAGACCTTATGTACAAAAATATTGATAAAATATTTACTAATAAAATAAAACACTGAGTTGATTTCAACAGCTCAAAAATTACAATTCACTCCTACTATAAGACTGATAATTAATACACACAGAGAAGAGACTGCACAAATATGACTACATCTTAATTATGAACCTTGAAGTAAACTTGGTTAGAAGCTCATCTGAACATGAAAATTAGCATATATGCCATTTAATTATAAAGGATGGTATTAAAATAAAATTATTTCTTTGTGGCTACTGCATCAATTGAGTCAGCAAACTATACACAAAGAAACTATTTGTGTGCTAAGAAGTTTGTAATGTACTCCTTTAAACTGCAAAACAATTTTAGAAATAAGCATCTCTAGCAGTTTTAAGAAAAGATAACTAGGCTTTTTGTACTTGTTATGTTTGGTTTAGGGATGTGAAAGACCAGGATGCCAACACTGGGTCCATTTTCAGAAGTCTCCTTTTTAATGAATCATTGACTGGTTTGGGGAATATATAAATGTATCACAGAAAATGCTGTGGCACCCCATACAGAAGTCAGATAGTATTTTCATATTTGCCATTATCATGATACTTGCATTGGAATGTCCCTCATTTTTATGTCATTATAATGATGTCTCTTTATACCACTCACTCTTACTTGTCCCCAGCAATAGGCATGCATTATGCTTTTCAAGCCATTTGGGAAACAACTTAAAAAAATATAGAAAAAAAACAAAGTGAATGGTGAGTAGTAGGGGAAGATAAACACTGTTCCTATTTATGCGTATCAAAATACTCATTGAGAGATTATCTTCTCTTCAGGGCAACAAATTTCTCCCAGGAGACTTTTGAAGCTGCAGCTGCAGACATTATTTGTCTGTCAGTATCCCAAAAGTTCCTTCCTATTAAGTCCCTACAATAACTTGTTTTAATTGTTTGGTCTTCTGAAGATGAAGAGGCACATAGTAATCTCTTCTTCAGACATGCTAGAGAAGCAGGTAAATCCTCACACACAAGACGAGAACCTACTGTTTTTAGGAGGTTCTTCCTGTACTCTTTATTTTGTAATTCCATCATTGTTATGTGATTATAACATATTTGTCACTGAGAAACAAATGGTAAACTGTCACATATTTCTGGCCAAAGGGAGCATATATACTTTCTATGTAGATTAAAGGGATAATTATTTCAAACATTTATCAAATACTGCCATAAATGAACAATTTTTTTAAAAATCTCTGTCCTCTGTTACATAGTTGCATCACCCAAGAATTTTCAATTGTGTTAATTGATGGTAACTTGAAGCCATAGTTTAAGAAGGTTTTTTTGCAAATGTGACAAGTCTTTAAGAATCAGTTCTGTTCCCACTTGATTCAAGTTAATGCAACTCTAAACGTGTAAGCAAGCACAGGATTCATCCAGCATGAATTGTATGTACTCAAGAATTTAATAAATCTTTCTGTGTAGAAGAAAACCATGCATTGAAAGGTCCGGAAGACTCAATATGCACCAGACTGTAAAATTATTGTTTTGGACTGCTGCATGGATGTATTCTTTTGTCTCTTACATATCAGAAGTGAATACCACCTTGCTGACATGCTGGCCAACAAGCCAAATTTAGCAAACACAAAACCCACTTCCCTTTGGAATGAAAGGTTTGGTTTGGTTTCTTTGGGTTTTTTTTTAAACTCGCTGGCTGATGTTCTAAATTAAGAGATGGCCTCAGTTCTTCCTTAGGTTACCACTTTATATCTTCTCTGTACTGCTAACTGCGAAGAGATTATTTTCCTTTTAGTGAAATATATTGCCTCCCACAAAGCTGCCCCTAACGTGTCTTTAAAAGGGTACTAAGTGACTGGTATAGCAGCACTCTTCCCTCAAGGATCAATCACTGAAGCTGTATAAAGAACCTAGTCTCTTTGAGCTGCAGATGGGATCATAAACATACTCGTGAGCATGGCTCTCTCACGAGGCATTTACTGCTGTTGCACTGCATATATAGTGCACTGCGTGTTCTAAGGACCTTTAAAATGCTAAACTGAGGGATGTGTGATCAACTCACCTCCCCTTAGGGCAGCCCTAAAATCTGATCTGCTTTATTGGTTTTCAATGCAACAATGCATGTGCTGGTGGAATAAAATGATTTTTCCAATCCTGTCAGCATTCCGGGAAGTCTCTTCCCCAAACACTAAACGATAGAAAAATCATTCATGTCAGCTACTTTACCAAAAAAAAACCCAAACAATAAAACCAAGAAAACAAAAAAGCCCCCGAAAGATGACACATCAGTTTGCGGCTGGATAATGGGAAATGAAGATGGATTATATTTTTTCTTCTAAAAAGCATTTTAAAGAAGTACTATAAACATATTTCAGTAACGTAAATATTGGATATGAAGTGACAGTACTATTTGGTTATTGTTTGCTTTTCAAACAAAGTGACTTTTTCTAAAATCACAAGGCAATCTTTATTGTGAGTTCAACAAGCACTTAAAATCTTAATCTCAGAAGTGTCTTCTTAATTGTGTACTAATACTCTTTCTTCTTTTTTTTTCCCTATTTTTTTTTTCTTTCCTACTCATTTTTAAAATTTGACATAGTATAGAGCTGTTTAAAATTTTCTCTTAATCACTCTGTTTCACAAAGTTTCTCTGTTTGGTCTGTCAGTAAAACCAGACACTCAGGCACTGTCGTCCTTACACAACTTCAAAACTGCACATGGCATGCAAAACTAATCCAATTTTATTGCATGTTAAAATGGGCACACCTGGCTTTTTGTTACTGGAAACCATTAGATGAATGGGCCAGTGGAGTGTAACTTCTTTTTTTTTTTCAGTGAGGATAAGGAAATTTACACTAAAGATTTTCCAGTAAGACAACTCTTTCCACTGTGAAACATTTAATGAGTTCTTGCCATTTTTAATAGAATTCTCTACTTTCACATTGATAAGCTTTTGGCTCTTTATTGAGTAAACCCCCAAACATGTTCTTTACAATCATATGCCCAAAGGCAGACAGAAGTTAGGCAGGTGTCTACCTGCTACCATGAAATACAGACGGTGGGGGGGAGGGGAACCAAAAAACCCAAAAAAACCCCAACCAAAGCAAAAGAAACATTTTAAACTCCCCACCTAAAGTTGGATATCCCAGTCAACTGGATATCCCAGGATATTTGGATATCCCAGTCAACATGTTGCATGTTTTATCGTTTTTCCAGGTCTATTTTACCCTTCTTGAAACAGAAAAGTCACGAGCAGTTCAGTGCTGGTTACTTACTCAATTGTGTTCCTGTCCACTTTTCCTGTCATATTAATGCCATAGAACTGCTGCATGGCAGCTATAGCTGATTGCATGGTTTCTGCCGAGCGCAACACCGACATTCGGGGGTCAGTTGGTGGAAGGTAGCCATACTTTTGTAACCATACCTGCAATGACAAGTGCAGTGGCTATTAAATAGAAATTAGAGGTAAATAAAATGCTCCCTTATAATTAGTTTTGTACCATACATAATGAAGCTTCTAATTCACCAAGCAAAAGTCCTGTGAGTTTGGGTTTTGGTTTTTCTTGTGTTTTTGTTGATGATTTTTTTGTTTTGCTTGTGTTTTTGGTTGTTTTTTTTTCCCCAGAGAAGAAATTATTTGAGGCTTATATTTCATCTCCTTTTATTAAAGATTTTGCTGTTTTAAGACTTACAGTGTTTTCTACCCAGGAGCCAGTTCTCTTTATTATCCAAAACTGCCTGCTTCAATTATTTATTCAATGTATTTATTTATTTGAATTTACAATTTAAGCACCTATCCCTCACTCTAGGCATTTCAAGAAATTCTTAAAGCAGGAAAAAATAGAAAATTGACAATACATGCCACATATAATTGACTGTCCACAGGGTAGATAATGATATTCACCAACTACAATAATAAATCTGTAACAGCACTCACACAGTTACGCTATATTGTTATTGTCTTTACACTGTACTGTTATTGTCTCCCAAAGAATATGAAAGAGAAAGTGGGGAGATATTCAGCTTTCTGGGAAGAATATCAAAATCACAAACTAACAGGCAAAACAGGTGACCAGGAGATAGTGCAGTAGCAGAGTCTGTGCCTACCTGGGGGAAACTCCCTGGTAAGAGGATCTTCCTTTTTAGATTGGGATGGGTTCAATGCCAATTTTTTATGCTCTTAATTGTGTGGAAGCAAGAGGGAGAAAGTATGGTCCAAATAACTGAAAAGGTTATGGATTAAAGCCAATATCTTAAGGACACCTGAAATAACCCTCTGAAACATGCTATACTCTGGAGGCAATATTAAATAAACAAGTAGCTGCAGTTATCTTAATGTTTCGAAGCATTCTCAAAATCTAGCCTCTACAAAGCACAGTATAAGACTTTTGAAGCAATGAGAGCACTGATACATCTTTTAAAAGGTCTTAGCTTCAAGGACCTGAACTACTCACTAGAATGAAAGGTACGTATATTCCCTCTCTACAAACCACAGTTAAATTGTACTGCTGCAGCTTCACCCTCCCTGGTAACAAAGTACTTGCAAGTCTGTAAATTTGATCTTCTGTTATTCTTCTTTCTTTTTCTTTTTTTTAATGAATGAATAAATAAATAAATAAAAAAAGATTCAGACACCTCTTCCAAACGTATCACATCCCAGTTCATGGATTCTGAATCATTGCATTTATGAATGCTTTCCACCCACTCTCCCCTTACACAGTGTTATGGGCTCTGTCTGCCTCACACAACACTTCTGGGATTTTTATCTGTTTATACACACTGTTTATACACAGCTTAACACCGAACTGTGTGGTCTGCAAATTTCAGCCTGAAGTTTAGCTTGTAGAGTTCACCCAATTCAGTTCCATAGCAGGTTAACTGTGTTGGTGGCACACTCCCATTTTACTGACTCACTGAAGAACTTCAAGATGGATCAATTCATTGCTGTGGTTAACCTTACTGACACTGAACAGGCATTATAGGTGAACAGTGGCTCAAGGTAAATATAATAGAAAACTAGCACTAAAGAGAGGGGAAATTTTCAGGTGGTGAGTTCCGTTATTTCTAATTTAAAGAGGTTTACCTGCCCATATTGCATTTAGACAACGCGATGTTCATCGCGCAATTTTTCTGAGCTCCACGCAACAGGAAGATATAGTACAGAAAGGACTAAAACCCAGCCTAACCTCTTTCACTTTCACACTGTCTCTATACACAGAAGCCACTTGTAACCAGAACAAAATTATGTTTAATACATAGAAAGATGTTCTTATTTACAGTATAAATTAATTTCTAGAATTATTACCTACATCCAATTTTACGTACTCCTGACCATGCATTTTTCAGCTTCAAGGGTGGATACTAAGATTGTGCTGGATTTGGTCATCACACAAATCATTTTATTTACGTGTTGCTTTTCACAGGAAGTCTGTTTTTCCTTTTGTTATTGGAAAAGAGCTCTGAAAGGCCAGGGAGAGCTGGAAGTTTGGCAAGGGCAATGCAGTATGTGGAAACAAGACCATGAAGTAAGATACCTGTTAGAGAGGGTTGATTTCAATGTAGCATGTAGAGTCCCTTTGAATCAATATTTACAGTGACTTAATAAGGGAGTTACTGAGATCCACCTTTTCAAGTCATTGCAGAAAATGCAAGGAAAGCAATGTCAGAGACAGCAATACTAAACCAAACCATTAATCAGGGAAGAAAAGTAATTCTGAGCTGCGCGTCACAATTGTTCAAAATGATGCCACTTTCTTGTCACTTTCTCAGCATGGATTTGGTATGCAGACACAGAGCCGGGCTCTTCATTCAGTTCTCCTTCAGGTGCTAAGGGCAAACAAAATAGCTTAGCAGGCTTGTGAGGCCACCCATCACCACTGAGAACCATCCTCAGGGTGGCATAACTGGAGGAGACAGAGGTATGGAGTTACAGAGTAACCAAATTTATGGGAAGCTAAACCTTCAGATACCTAAAGTAGAAAAGCTATAAAGAGGGAGACAGAAAAATAGATTGGGGAGTAGCAATGGTAGAAGGAGAGCAGAGAAGACAAAATGGAATATAGCAGAGTGTCACTGCAGACGCAGGGGAAGGAAAAGAGAAGTGGCTCAGAAACAGCAGGAGAGGACAGTGTAGCCTTTCCCCTTCTGAAAAAAACAAAGACAGGATGCCGGGCAGATGCCCTGTCATCAAACAAAGGAAGGAGACCACCTGGGCCTTTCCTCAGCCTTCAAAATAACTAGAAGACACAGCCAACTTACCAGAAAGTCAGAAAACATTCTAAAATCAAGCTTCTTTTATTAAGAAGTCACACAAATTGACCTCCAAACTAGTAACTGGTGAATGCTTGAGAGCGAGTAACATTGAATAGCCAGCCATAAATGATACTAATCTTCTGTCCTTCTGTGAAAGGATCATGAAACAAGGTAAGAGACAATAAATCTGGTTCCTGTTGTATTCCTCATTTTCCTCTGTTTTCTATTAACAAATTTTGAAGGACCTTGGCTCAGACTACCAGATACAAAAATATGTCCCTCAGATTCTATTGTGCAAAGTCCAAGTGGTGGGAACTATAGAAAAGAAATTTAACTTCAAAGTTAAGTCCAAAATACATAGGCGGGTAAAACAAACAAACAAAAAGAAACAGAAGGAGACAGGCATGGGAGAAGAACAAAGGAAAACTATTTTCTCACAGCCTTGTGAGGCAACATATTAAAGAAATTATGACCAGAAGAATTTTGCCCTTCCTCCCTACTGAAATTAGATGTGTCGCTGTGATGAGATGTGTATACTTCAGTACTGACAATACAGTGTTGGCAAGCTATCTATCATCCTGAGGAGCTGATCTGTCTTTGAACGAGGAAATTGTGAAGTAGTTCCATATAACATGTAATGCTTGGGATGCCAACAGAGAACCCTTTTCACAGGCTCCAAAGTCAGTGATATGTTCTATTCCTTTAAACAGTTTACGAAGATAAAATACTTAAAGTGAAGCTTTTGGGCAGAAATTTCTTGTCCTGCAGCAAAATGACAGCCATGGTAACCTCTCATGGTAACCACAGAAAAACACAGCTGGAAGACAACGGGTTCCACAACTTCCCTCTCTATTACAGTGCTTTACTATCCTACTGCTGTGAAGTTTGGCTCAGAGTTGAATCTCCCTTATTATAATTTAAGCCTGTAACTTCTCATTTTACCTGCTACGGGTGAGAGGAACCGATTATTCCTTTCCCCTCTGCAGCAGCCTTTTATGTATTTGAACTCACTTATGTGAGTCACTCTTTCTAATCTTTTTTAAATAAACTAAAGAAAATCCTTTTGTTAAATCTTATTTCATTGTCCAGATTAACCTCCAGGAAAATAGAAGCTAAAAATCTGTCTTTACTAAGTATCTACTTACACTAGAATTGTATGTTGTTCCCATTGTTAGTCTATTAACAATCACTGGAGTTTAGATGAAGAGCGTGAGGAGTAATAGAGAAGAACATGGACAATCAAACAGCTCTTTTTGGTTTGGTTTTTTTCAGGTTGGGGTTTGTTTTTTGTTTTTTTTTCTGGGGGGATGGGGAGGACACAATGATAAAATTAACCTCAAAATTATGTTTTCTTCCTACTTGAACTTCAAAGCTTATGTCCCAATTTCTCTATACATTTTAAAATTAAAAACCCGTGTTTTGCACACGCTTTTTCCACCAGAAAAAATTCCTTCACCATACTCTCACTTTCTCTTTTCATAATTGAAAAGAAAAAAAAAAAAAAAAAACCAAACCAAAACAGAACCCATTGGGAATGAAACCTGCAGAGATCCTACAAATTTATTGGGGGGCCTGACACTTCTGGAGTCCATGGACCTTCCAGATTATTCACTAGATACTAGGATTGGTCATTATTTTTTTTTCTGTTATGAAAAGATCTTTGAATTTTAGTTTGTAAGTGCCACTAGTACTCTGCTACATGTGTCATCTGTAATTTTGTCACATAGCTGTGTGTTTGTCTCCTCTAAAGGATAAAGCATGTGCTAACTTAAAGTTAGCTTAAATACACCCATGCATGTCAATCATTCAGATGTTTACTAGTTTGGGAAGAAAAAGTGCTCTCAAAAACAGTATGCTGACACCAAACTATTACTAAGAACATAGAAAACCCATATACCATCATTAAAGATTAAGGGCATTATGAAGATAATCAGAGTTTCAGAGATTATACTGATTTCTAAGACAGGAGAACTTATCAACAAATTATTAATGTTCCTGAATGACAGCACATACTATAAGCTACAGTACAATTATGTTCTAAGAACCTGTAAGCTTATTAAATCAGTCTAATAAAGCACAGATCAAAACAATTTCATAAACACCTTTAGTAGTGCAGCTACATGTCATTACTATTCATGTATTCCCATTCCTTTTTTAGATTTTATGATGCAAACAAAATTCCTATTTGTACTGACTAAAAATGTGATATTTCTTAATTTCAAAATATTTTGACTTCTGTTTTTTAATACAATTCCAACAAAGAGGCTATAAGTGGTGTGATTTAAAGATCTCTCAGTAATTCAGGAGACATATTTTCAAATAGAATACATTTAAGAATCTGACTTACACTGATCACCACAGGATTCGGAAGCTCAGGAACTGATGTAATTTAAAAAAAAATAAAAAGAGATTGAAGGTGTTATATTATCTGGTTTTATGGACAAATAAGCTAACTTAGTATCCATATGACCAGGTCATTTCTCTATTTAGGCCAAATAATGATGGCTAATGGTGTATCTTAATTACACACCTAACTATTGCAGCAAAGACTGGCTTTCCAGCTGACAACTTGATAGCCAGATGCCCTTGTTTCAGCTGAAATAGAGTTAACTTTCTTTAGAGTAGCTGTTATAGTGCTGTGGTTTGGATTTAGTCTAAGACTAATATTGATAACACACCGACGTTTTGAGCTGTTGCTAGGCAGTTGCAGTGTCCACACCAAGTCAACCACTTTCAATCTTCTCATGCCCTGCTAGGTGCACAAGAAGCCAGGAGAGCACAGCCAGGACAGCTGACCCAGGCTGGCCAAAGGAATATTCCCCACCATATGCCATCATGATCTCTATACAACTGGGGAAATTAGCCAGGAGGTCGGATCTCTGCTTAAAAACAGACTGGGCATCAGGTCTTTTTTATTTTTTTCCTTCTGCATGTGGCAAGCAATTGGATGTGTACATCACTGCACATTCACAGTACATTATTCTGGAATGCTCTGAAGCTCACAAACAAATCCACTTCTTGGAAATTCTACAGCAGGATGGAAAAGACTTTAAATAGAAGGATTCAGTATGGATACATCAAAAAGAAAGTTAAAATACCAAATTGAAAAACTTAGTTTGCCAATGACCTAAACTAGAAAGTGATCAACTTATTTTCTGTTCAATTACTACAACAACCCCCAGAAAAAAACAACTTAGATACAGTATTAACATAAATGGCTGTAATCTTTATTGTGGATTACATAATTTGTAAAAAGGATTTATTAATTCAAAACAGTCTCTGGGATGTCTAGATTGCAGACTGCAGTATAATAAATACTTAGATGTAGTAATAGAAGTAGCAGAGTTGAGCTGACTGGGAGCCAAATAGGATGAATTAGACCTCATTGAGTTCAGCGTTGCTGCAACTAGATAGCAAGTTCAAAATTAACTGAGGCATCTCCACAGTTCCAGCATTTATATGCTGATAGTTTTTCTGATGTTCCAGCTACAAAATGGATGGAGACCTGAATATTTACATTATAGAAGTAACAGACAGTACTATACCAGATTTAAAAACAAACAAACATGATCTTGTTTGTTCTTCCTACATGAAGTCTGGAGAGGGATCTTGAATTTCCCCATACAAGTGTACTGTGACTGAGAAAATTTTAAAAGGCAGCTCCTGTTCCCAGTGAGAGGTGTTTCCACGGCAAGAACCAAGACTGCAGTCCCAGGCCAGATACTCTGCCTGGCTAATGACTTGACCCAAAGTCTGGGTACAAGGAGTTGCAAAAGTAAAAAAGCAAAATACACTCAAATCTGTTAGCTGATTTCCTCATTTATGTCAAGTTTAGTTTAAATATGCTAAATCCTTTGCTTTACTGCCACACTTGACTCTCACACTATGAACCTTGAGAACAGCAGGAATGGAAGGTGTAAAAGGGCAGCCACGAGCACCATGACAGAGCCATCTGCTGAGTGCAGGCAGGTGGGGACCCACCAGTAAGAACGATGTATGGTCTGCATGCAACACTGTGCTTGGGAGACTCTGAAATGCACTTGGAACAGGGATCTGACACTACCCAGCTCCAAAGGCAGGACTCACATTGTTCATTCACTACTACTGAATGTGTGCACCAAGAGTGGGCTAGTGTTATAACAACTATGACACAAATCCTTTCCCTGGAAAGAAATTCTTTGTACGTTGAGCATTCCCTGTAACAGCATGCACATTTATAACTGACTGCAGAATGTGGACTTTATTCATTAGTTGCTCAGGGAAAATTTCTTGAGTCAATAGAAATCTCTGGAGAAGTCTGGCATGAACCCAGACTAGTGGAAATGCTTCCACAAATAAAACTAACAGTTCTAGTAGATGTAAACACTCAATCATTGACTGTATGTTAGGGGACACTGTCCTTACATCTTACTAGAATTCCTATAGCTTGTAGGAAAATATGAAGTACTCTGCAGGGATAAGGATGATGTGTTGAATAATCTGGCTGGATAAATCATGACTGCTTCAGAAAAAAAAAAAAAAAAGGAAACTTCTAGGACCATGATGGTGATTAAGGGACTGGAGCATTTCTATGAGAAAAAAACTGAGAGAGCTAGGAATGTTTAGTCTGGGGAAGAGAAGGCTCAGAGGGGATCTTATCTGTGTGTACAAATATCTGAAAGGAGGGAGTAAGGAAGATGGAGCCAGGTTCTTTACAGCAGTGCTCAGTGACACAGTCTGAGGCATTGGGCACAAACTGAAATACAGAAGGTTCCCTCTCTCAGCATAAGGCAACTTGAGTCTTTACTACGATGAAACACTGCCAGAGCTTGCCCAGAAGAGTTGTGGACTCTCCATACTTGAAGATATTCAAAAGCCATGTGGGCATGGTTCTGGGCAGCCTGCTCTAGGTGTCCCTGTTTGAGCAGTGGGCAGTACCAGATGACCCCCAAAGGACCCTTCCAACTTCAAGCATTCTGTGAGATTCTGTGAGATTCCAGATTTAAGCTCAAAAAACTGTAATATCCTGAAGACTTGTAGAATCCTGCTCATACTGGCTCAAAACATGGAAAAGTCCCTGAATAATTAGAAATCCAGGTAAGTTACTACTGATTTTTATATTTTTTACCCCCAAAGGTCTCTGGCGATCATTACTCTAAAATTACTAATTCTCTTATGGTCAAATACTGCAATAGATACTTTTACTGTGTACGCTACTCTCAAGCTGACATGGGTGTGTATTTTAGGTCACACAATGTATACAGGAATATGTCCTGAGGCTGCATGATTTAAATTAACAATTCTAACAGGCTGTTCAGTTGACTTCAATGAAAAACTTTAGTTTGAAACAGACTGCTACCTGACTAAGAATGTACTCATAGAATCATAGAAAGTGTAAGGTTTGAAGGGACATTTGGAGGTCATATAGTCCAACCCCCCCTGCAGTAAGCAGGGACATCTTCACTAGATCAGAGCCCCATCAAGCCTGACCTTGAATATCTCCAGTGACAGGGCCTCCACTACGTCTCTGGGTAACCTGTTCCAGTGACGATTTTTTTTCCTAACATCCAACTTAAATCTACCCTTTTCTAGTTTAAAACAGTCACCATTATGCTTATAGTAATTGATTTTCATAGACAGACGCCCTTCTCATGGAGAAAGGGAGACTTCTTTGCTATTATGGCTCCCGTATTTGTAGCCAGTGTCATTTCAAGATCTCCAAGGCAGGGATAACAGTAGTTGCCTAGGAGGGAAAACATACTTATATTCCTAAACAGCCAGCATAATTCATGAACCCTCTTATCTTCAGCCTATAAGGCACTGACACTCCTCCTAATATGAGGACAAAAAAAGGGCTGGCAAAGAATCATGAAATATGAATAACACTAATCATTAGTATTTGTGCAGTGGAAGCCAGATAGTTTGCTATAAGGAGAATAAGAGTCCCATTGTGCTACACAGGAAAAACTAAGAATGAGAGTCAACTCCATCAGAAATACACACTAACTAGTTCAAATTGAAATTAAGAAGCTGCATAGGAAAGAGACATTGAATATCCCCTAAACTTGCTGCTTAGATCCTACAGCTTAGCACTTGCTTTGACTTTTTTTCTGTTTGAGATTCAACAAGAGTAAGGCCTATCTCTCCTTACAACCCATGTGCTAAACAATGGAAGCAATGCATTTTATCATGAATTCATAAGGACTGCCTCACTACTTTCATCACCATCCTACAAGCAGCCAAGTTTCAAAGTGCTTGGCACTAACCAGAAATGGCCACAGTCAATCGCATACTGCAAAAAAAGAGGCAGTCATATCAGTAAAATTTAACAGCAATATAGGATTTTTCCTCATAGACTGTAAAATCATTAGCAGGAGCAGAACTACATCAGAGAAACAGAAATTGTACACTACTATGGCTATATAAAAATACTTGGTTACTCAGTATGTCTTCTACAGCACAGTTATGAATTACATGTTGCCATAAAAAACCAAACAAAACAAAACCAAACAAAAACACACCACCAAACAGCCAAAAGAAGATACCAACACTATCATAAGCAAATATGCACTAATCAGCACTGACCTTTTTTATATGTCCCAGTAGGTTGTTTCAAGTTATCTTAATACAAGTATTAAAACTTTGTTCTAAGACATTTACGTAGGAAATACATAAATACATAATGTACCAACAGATGGTGGTGTGCTTCTTTTAAAAAGGCTTGTGGGAAGGTAGTCCATTGTAATAAAATCAAAAGGTCAAGCTGCAAAGTTCCTTTGGGGAAGTGATTATTCAAAACGTATCTGACACTTGGTATTTGAATCTGTTAGATAAAATAACTTTACTGCTATGTTTTATGCAGTATTAAGTTTACATCAGTGAAGCAGATGAACTGCAAGTTAAACACCTACAGGAAATCCAACTTAGCTAAACTATTTTTTCCTCTGTACAATTTATTTTTAATTGTCTTCTCATTTATAGATATAAGAAACACAACATTTTTAATCATTAATGCATCCATTTGATACCTATGTAAATATGACCTGTACAGGTATCTGCATCTTGAATATTTTCATATTATGGATTAAACTAAAATTGCATTAAAGCAAAAGAATAAAAATAAAACAATGCATTGAATATTTTTTGGTTGATTTAGGCTTCACAGGTGGTTTTTACTACATCTTTACAGATAAGAATGCATGTAAATTCATACTGTACTGCACATAAGAAGCGTTTGCAAGTCTGTGTCTGAAAAAACAAACAGTCAAAGCTGCCTTCAGTGGAAACAGGAGATATTTAATTGAATTAAATAGTTCCTTTATTTTGTTGAACGTTACTTTTACTTTTTTCCTTTCTATGCCTTTTCAGTAATTAATGATGTCACTTGAAATACAAGCTTTTACAGCACTGTATGTTTGTTTCTCATGATTAAAAGAGTTTTTAAATATACACTGATAAACTCAATTTTAAATTAAAAAATCTCTTTTATAATCAAGCTGGTATAAGATTGTGATATTTTCAGTACTGTAATACCTCTTTGAAAAATCTGATTCATATTTTCCTGAAGCAACCTGTAGACAGAAGATGAACATGGCTTTTACAAGTACATAAAATCTACAGATAGTATCAGTTTGTCACTTCCCAGGGACAGACAAGAAGAGGAAGGAATGAATATAAAAGGTAATACTGTGGTTTCCCAAATTACTTTATTGGGTCCACATAGCAGAATGAAAACAAACAAACAAAAATGAAAATAGTCTATAGCACAACATCATTTGAAAGAAAAATCTTGTAACTTTTGCAAGGAGGCCAGGGAGCTAATAGAGCAGAAAGGAAGTAAAAACGTCTGAGTTCCTTGGAGCAATCTATCCAGTTGGGAGGAAGGAGGGCAACATTTTCATTTAGACACTCTCTTCCTGTTTTGCAATGAAGACAATCCATTCAGCCACACAGCAACTCTGTCTGGTCAGAAGTAGTAAGGACAAAAAGAAAAAGGTAGCACAGAAACCAATTCATTCTCTTTTCCATCCTCTTTACTTCCTGATTTCCTCTCTGGTTTTGAAAATGCTAGTCCAGTAAAGGAGTTTCCATAAGCTACTGATTTGCAATTAAAGTTTCCTACTTTCATTTCCAACCCTCCTTCAGAAAATGCCCGTGGAAGTTGACTCTTCCACAGGGATGGCAAGGATTAATCAGTCTTGCACTTCTATTTTATTGTGCTTGCTTCTAATTATTCTCTTTAAGAATTTATGCGAATTACACCTGTCTCAGTTTCCTCTTGTAGATATGGTTCAAATGGAGCTGGGCAGTGCCCTACAACTGAGGAGGAAACAACAATATTGGTTACACATTTTTACCTTTTTTCCTTTTAACCATCTGCCACACTGATCACACACCTTTCATAACTCTCTTTTACCATGGATCACAATAGCTGAATCCGGTAGGGTTTTTTTCTATGCAGAGTTCAAATCTTACATAGGAAAAGGTAAGACAATGTCCTTGCAAATTAATCCACCAAATTAATCATAATTGACTCCTGCCATAGATGTTAAGGTGAAGAAAAAGCCAGAAAGTGTAGAGAAATCTGTTTTGCTTGCTAAAATAAAGACCACAGAAAATCTGAAGTAAAACATCCCCTTTATTTGAAAACACCTCTGTGTAGATGAGTGGCAGAATATGACCGACTCAGGCTAGCTACACTAACCTACTACTTTCATAAAAAAGTCCTCATGCCTTATTTGATAAGTCTGTTTTGCTTGCAGTACACTAACTCGCCAGTTGTCTGTAATCCTTCTGCAAGTAGCAGGAAGACTGCATATATTTCAGTACATCTGCAACTCTCCTTTTTCTGTCATTCTCTATTTTAGTTAAAGGGCAGGATTACAAAAATAGAAACGGGGGGGGAAGGGGAAGTGGTGGATTGATGCAAATGAGGGATGTGACAAGGTGATTCCTGCAGGCAGAAAGGGACATACAGTAATTGCTTCAAAGCAAACCACGGGATTATCTTTTATTAGCTCCCCTATGGGCTACGGTCATGTGTATTTCAATTTTAAAATGTAATAGAACAATTTTAGCTTTGCTTAATTAGGACCTGATTCTGTGAATTCCTGAGTACTCCACATAGCCATAGGTTCAGATGGATGCTCAGAGCACTCAGTACCTGGCAGTACTCAGTCAAGTGTCTCTATCGGCCAACAGCAAGATTAGGACTTATCTATACCTTTATCTATGCTTTCTGTAAGCATACCTTCACAAAAATTAATCTTTCTTCTTTCTTCCAACATAAGGTATATTCAGTTTGAGAAAAGATATAAAGTTACACACCCTGTTTTAATAATGAGAATTTCATGTTACTAAAAAGTCAGAATTCCCCGTGTCACCTTCTCATTTCGGAATACTGTATGAGATCAGCTTTTAAAGCAGTAATAGCTTTCTAACTCAACAATGTAATGGGTTAAAGGCATTTTAAATATGTAATTAGGACAGTGATATAAATAAGACTTTAATGAAAAGTTCCTAGAGAGTGAATGCTGTGAAGAATCATGTTGCTGAGAAAGCTACCAGTAGTGATGTAAATGGAGGCTCAGAGAGTGGCAGCAACTTTTCTTTCCCTTCATAGCAGAATGTCTAAGCAGAAGTGAGAGAGACAAAGTTTGTAACTACACAATCTTGAAGAAAGTTCTTTTATCTTACAACTGTTGAAGGACAGAACTTCAAAGTTACCAAGCACCTAACAGAAGTCAATTTGAAGACCGTAAGGCATTACCTTAACTGTAACGAACTTTTCATTAGTTGTTGTTACCCATAGTCACTGAAGAACATCATGTGTCCTTTCCATAAAGTTCATCATTAAAACTCTAAGAACCCAAAGTTGCCAGGTAGAACAAGGTTGTCTCCTCATTCAGATTTACGGATAAAATGCGAGATATGTCAGGATAGCTATTCTGTCAAAAAATGAGGTATGTCTAATGAAATAAGAGTTTTTAATAAATGGAATTTTTATATTCATCAAATTGAACTGATCTCTGCTTCCCCTTGCCTTTCCTTCCTCCCTTCTATAGCAGTAAAGCAGTCTTGCTTCAGCATTGGGTAAGTTTTGCAGATGACCTGAAAACAAAGTCCAGCTGAAGGATCTGAGAATGTCAAAAGCTCTTAACTGAATGTATGTACTTATGCCAGGATCGTTATCCCTATCGTATAAACTGGTAATCATGGTAAGTGATTGGAAACTAAATATGGGACTAAACATGGTAAATCACAGAATCACAGAATTGTAGGGGTTGGAAGGGACCTTGAAAGATCATCGAGTCCAACCCACGATGATCAATGGATTGTCTCAATGGTACTTCACATCCAGCCTTAGTAAAAACTTGCCATTGGCAAATTATGGAATAATCTCACTATCAGAGTAAATTAATTTTCACTCCATCAGATTTTTTTTTATAGGAAGCCATTTTCTTTTCAAACTTTGCTGTCCACTTCAGGTGATCTGCATTAATTTTTGAAAAGATAAATAGGAAAACACATTTTAGAGTTTCTCATTCTTAAGTCTGATCCTATTTATACTCCCCAAAGGAGAAAATATGAATACAGTCCCTTACAAAAAGATCTTCCCTTTCTCAAATTTCTCCTCACCTTTTTCTAGAATACTCTCTTTTCTTGATGAATCACTTCCTGAGATGAAACTGTTAAAACCTAACAAACACTATGTAAGAAAAAAGTAATGTTAGCTTAATGATATTAAAAGATTTCAGAATTTTTAGAATTGTGTTTTAAATGTCCTAACAATTTTCGTTTTGCGTCACACTGAACACCTGTTTTTGCTGAGCTGTCCAAAACATTGCCCAAGTCTCTTCCTCCAGTGACTACAATTAATTTAGAAATCCGCAATGTGTGTCAGAAATTCAAATTATCCCCTCTAGTATGCATTACCTTATCAGCACTGAATTTCACCTGCCACCCTCAATAAATTGACAACCATTCATTCCAATCCACACATTCAGAGAACTGTACTATAGCGCTCAGCAAAAAACCTCTCTCTCAAAATAAATCCAGAACCTCATCATAAACTGACTTTTCAACAAAATCTGTGGGAAAAAGTCTTGCAAGGGGAAGTAGCTAATGGACTAAGTTTCAAAGTTTTAAGAAATATTCTTTTCACTGACAAGCTGAAAACCAGGATGGATTTTCTTTTCCACAATGGATGTGCTTTATTTCAAAGCAGCATTAGCTCGGGGAAGTCCTATGACCTTTATTAAGAAAGCAGGATGATCAACAGTCTTCTATGAGAACAGGTCTCACATTATTTTCCTCCTAGAGGTAATGATCTTCCCAGAGATAATAATTCTTTACGAAGAAGAAGATGCAATACAAGTGCAGTCACCTTGGCAGTAGCTATTAGACTGGCGTTTTTGCATATTGTGATCTAGAAATCATTAGTCTTTTTCTGCGCCTGTTCACTTTATCTCAGCCCCACAAAACGCATGTGGTTGTGACAGCAAAAAGCTAATTCCTATTGTAAGTGAAAGCTGTATATGTAAGGGATGTGAATCATAAGAGTTTGGGAGGTCTGGCAGTTGATGCCTCCAGGGAACTGTGCAGAAGCCTTAATGAAAAAAACTCAGCGGGGACTGACAAATAACAGGACATAGGTCTGCAGAGGGATTAATACAGACCAGTCCAGGGTTGGAAGGAACTGGAAGATTCATGTAGCTTTAGTGAGCACTGAACTGCTTTGTAGGAAAAAGGATCAGAGAGAAATTGATCAAAAGTCTGCCACTGAGGTCTGGGATGACATATTGGCTCAATGTCTGTTTATATAAATGGCTTCATTTGTACACATAAGGTCTAGACAGGTGGAAAACACATATACATCCCTTCAAACATAACCAAAACCAGTATTCTGAAGTATGATTTTTTAAAAATCCCTCAAAAGTTTTGTTACAGAGAGGTTAATTCAGAACAGCACGGACAAGTACGCATAAAAATCTATCAAAGTTTAAATTGCCTTAAAAATTACTTTCTCTGAACACTTCACAATTTTAAAGTTTGTTGGGTTTTGTTGTTTTGGGGGAATTTTTTGGTTGGTTGTTTGGGTTTTTTGTTTGGGTAGGGTTGGGTTTTTTGGGTTTTTTGGGTTTTTTAATAGCAGATCAGATAGGGAAATAATGGGAATCTCTTTTATTGAAGAGGAACAAAAGAAGAATTAAGGCAAAGAAATGTCCCATGAAGTGCCTGAAAGAAGTTTGAGAAAAGAGGAGGAAACCCTCTTGGACACAACTTTGTTTCCTCCTGATTCATCAGAACAAACTCCTAGGCTGAGATTTTACCATTCCTGAAACTGACAGAACTGCTTTCACCAATATGTTTGACCAAATGATTCATAAACATAAAAATACCCCCTAAGGAAGGTTTCAGGACAGTTTAAATCTTCTGCAAAAGAGGAAACACATAAACAAAAGCACATACTGTGTTATAATTTATTTCCATATTCAGGTATTAGAGCCAATATGATAAGGTGAATTTAACTGTTAGCTAGCTCACAATTTATCATCTCTTTTTAAAATAAAAATCCCATACTTTAAGTACTAGAACTCTAAAGATCTGTACTTGTGACTCTTGTGTTACTAGCTTTACAGTTGTGTCTCCACACTATACTTTCAATCACACATTAATTTCTTAAAATAACTACAAATTTCTGATATTCCTAAACAAATTAATATATTTTTATTAGTATTACAAAATATACAGCAACATTTAGCATAGTGTGTGTTATTTCTATGAATAACTAAAATTATTATACATAAATATATAAAAATAAATCAACTAAATACATGTTTCATAAATGCTTTATTATTTGTTAATCTTTTATTTCATGAATCTCAATTACCTTCAGTTCTCTCTCAGTAAAAATTTGCCCTTGCCAGTGAAATACCAGCTAAAATTATCTTTGGAAGTTACTTTTAAATATCATACATAGAGACCTGTTAGTAAAAATGGATCACAGGGTTATAGGCATTCAGGTTGCTTTTCCAACACTTTTGCATACATTCCTTGAAAAACAACAAAACAATACGACAAAACTAATCTTAAATTTATGCTGGTGTATATAGAATTTTTGCCTCAAAACTTTAAAATATTTTCCAATTTTAGTGAATTCAACAAAATGTGAACAATTTCATGTCATTTTGTTTATTCATTTCTTCTATCAGGTATTTTCATGGTTGAAAAGATGTTATTTGAAATTTATGTATCTCATTGTTAAAACTACTAATCGTGGAATATAGTTCCCTATCTGGTCTTAGTGTAATATGTATATTGCAACTCTGTTTTATTTTTGGAGATAAACACATTTTCCTGGGATAGCATAAGCAGTATCCCAGATGCCTTGTGTTGCTTTGAATTCAGATTTTTGCTGTTCCAAAAGATCTTTAGATGCTGGAGCTCTGCATGAACACTTCTTTCACAGAAAGAACAATATGCAGTCTTTGGTCCCATTCTCCTGGTTTCTTGTCTAAGCACTGGAATACAAATCCACACTCTTCTACTCTCTTTGGTGGAGGACCTCCCACTGCTTCAGGTAGCATTCCTCCTAATCCAGCTGCATTTATACAGAGTGGAAAGGTTCAAGCTGCCCCTAGTCTAACACTGCAAGGGACGGTGACAGAGAACGGCCACGAATACGAGTAAAATGCTTTATTTACACAACTGTAACGGAAAATTCGATGACCTCTTAGCACCAGCTATCTGGCAGGACTTTTCAAAGACCACAGTGAACCAGATGCTCAAAGAGCTTATTTAGCTTTATGAAACCTGAAGACCGTAGATAACACAAACTTCTCTTGTCTATATTCCTGAGAGAAAGCTGAAGGCGCGTGTCCTGTGCTGATAAATACCCTGTTCTCCCTTCCCCGTGAAAAGAATGCAGATTGGAACATGGTTTTTTGAATTCTCTTCCCAGTCTGAGCCCTCCTAACACTCAATTTTGTCACGTTACATTTTCCTGTTTACCTGGGTCTGGCATTTTCACATGTGATTGCACATGACAGCATATACTAGAGTGAATGCGAATTTGAACTGCTTAACAAGCATAGATTTAAAAATATCAGGAAAAAGAACATGACAATAAAAACAAGATTGGAGCCTATATAGAAGTGCAGGCAACCAAGGGAGGCATTCACCCTTGTCATCCAAGCCAGAAAATATTTTATCTTCCGTGCCTTGTATCTAAAATTTTCAGTGCATCTAGGTTTTTGCAAAGTGGCAGGCTCATAAATGTCACAAAGAGAATAACATGAGTAATTACAATAAATCCTCAGAAGTCTTCAAGTTGTAGCTTAAGCTATTTAAATCCAGAGCAGCATCTCAAAGGTAGACAGAGGAATCTAATAGTGGACTTGAACACATACTCTGCGTGTTCAAATTATAATCTGGAAATTCTTCTTTTAAAACCAAAAGCCTGGAAAATTAAATCAAGGCCCCTTCAGGAAGATAGCTCAGGAAGTCAGGTGGAACTGTACACAGGGTACATACTGTGAGTACTTCTGAATTATATATTTCTAACTGTCCCAGATGGTTATATGATGAAGGTTTGTTGGTTTTTTTTTTTTCAAATAAGTCCTTATTTTCATTCTGTAAATTATTCACTACTACTCTGAAGAATTATAAAAATATGTAAAAAATATATAAAATGCATATCTTTAGAGATAGTTGCACATGAGTGAACATTACAGTGATTCTGAATATGAAATGCTTTTAAAAATAAATAAATCTCAATTTAGGAATAAAAAGAAAGAATGAAAACAATACAAAAGCCCACACATATAAATAGTACAATATATCGAAGGTACATAAAGCATAGTGAACCATTAAAAGCACAGCTAATTTCTCTTTTTTATGTTAATAAAGCAACAAAACCAAAAAGCATGGATTTTCCAACTGGAATTGCATATGGATTCTACAAATACTTGCCTGATCAAACTAAAATACCTTATATACATTCACTGGCTTTGCAAGCCAGATAGAAATGAGTTAAGTGTGTTTACATTTTACTTCCATGACTGTTACATTAACTGTCTCATAATTTCCAGAGACCATAAAGATTATCATTTGACTATGCTTACTGTCCTTTACAGGTACTTTTCCCCTGTTCTATTGTTTAAAATGCCTTTCATTTGATTAAGCATACTTGCATTTCAGTTTTAGGGCTTTATTATGATACATACTCTGTAGGGTTTTACTACCAAAAAAACCCCAAAAACTGGCAGCTATGTAGATGCTTTAAATTTAGGCAGGGAGTCTCCACAAGCACTGTTCTTACGAGGCATTTTTCACGGCCTATTATCAGTGACAAGGTCCATAGATCTCTATGACACCTTAAACACCATCATTTCACTTCAACTGATCCCAGTTCCAATGGCTTGGCTTTCTGTTCAGTAACTTCCATCTATACAACAGAATCTGTAAATACTTAGAAAAAGTCTGTAATTTAATGTATCAAAGTAATGCTGTTCATTATCTAAATGTGATATTATTAAAATCAGGGTTAAGTGGTCTCACCAGATGTTTACTCTTGTGAAATACTTAAGATCAGCACTGAATTAGACCTGGTGACAACTCCTAATTGTCACTGTGATTAAGAATTGAAAAATCCCACTTTTTTTAATCTTTTTTGAATTTACATAAACTATGGCCAATGTTTTATTTCACCTGATTTTGCCGGCAATAATATTATCAATTTTCTGATACATAATAATATGATAGATGATTTTTGAGAGCTACATTTTCAGGTAATGTCCAAATAATGCTCAAGTTTTTTATCAGCCTGTATTTCACTGACCCAAAATTCAAACACAATCTCAGTGACAAGGGATCTGATGAAGAACCTCTAAGCAATGCCATCTGTGATGAGAGTCTGACATGTTCAGCTTTAGAAAGGTCAATGCAGAAGGACAACCTTGCTTGCCACATCCATCACAACAGAATTCAGTAGCTTAGAAGAAAATACTTCTCTCGTCTGATCAATTACACATCATCAGCACAATTTCTCAAAATAGTGTGTGAACAAGCACTAACGTGTTTACAAATATTGTTTTTTCTTTGATGCTGTCATCTTCAAATCTGCATAATAATCTAACACTATTTCAAACCATGCTACATCATAGAAAGAACAAATTAGAAAAGTTGTCAGAAAAAATACTTCAGGAAATAGTGTTCTCTTTAAATCACAGCTTTTATAAGGCCTCCAAGTACTTGTAAAAAATGTCTATTTTTATGGAAAAAGAGATAGAACTTTAAATTGTCAAAATGTTGCTCAGTCAAACAACATCCAGGTCATGAAACTACTTAATTGCTTTATTCAGTTACGAGTTACTTTACGCCCTCTATACATCAACTTTTCAGTGCTTCTTGTCTGCAGGAACACTTTCAACTTCTGTACGCCTCTTCAAAATGTAAAAGCCAGAAAGAATTACTAGCACTGTGCTTTGCTCAGAGTTCAACTTTTTCCATGGACATTTCAGAAAAATAGCTACAGAAAGTAATCAGGCAACATTTGAGTCTTGAAGGAAGCTCAGTGTTACATTTTGGTGGTGACAGCTCTGTAGCTATATAGGTAACTACAAAATATGTAAGTAGAAACAGTACACAGATGTATGGATGCAGTGGATTAAGGAAAATAATGTAGAATAATGTAGAAAAACCAGTAGGAGTAACACCACAGAAAACTATAGAGTGATAGGCTGGACCATGCTGCCACCAACATCACCATCAAGCATTGCTTTATGTCTACAGTACACTAGCTCTAACTGAACAGACAGAAGTCTACAGAAGAATATAAATTTGGCCCCAATCTGTCGTTATACAGCAACAATTTACATATTATGATAACTGTTTCTTTGGCAGGATGGAACACTCAAATAACATTGAATTAAAGGATGCATTTATTTCTTCAAGTAGTTCATGGTATCTTTTTACTACCAACACAACTTACCATAAACAGGTTTTATTTTTATTTATTTTCCAGATGTACTACTTGTACTAAACCCTTCATCCATGTGTAGTTGTTTCTTCTTTTCATTTTGTTAGCGCTAAAATAACAATTCAGTAATAGTCACTTTTAGCATCCTGAACGAGATAGCTCCCTGGAACTATCTAGCGTAGCAGCTTACAAATAGAAGCACACACATGAAATAAGATTGGATTGTGAAGAAGATGGTCAGAACTATGATAGTGACTGCCATTCAAAATACATCTGCAGTGGTTAGATAAGTCAAACATGATGAAAATGATTTAAAGGTTATCATGACTCTTAGCTACTGCAGTGCCACCTAATGAGCATAATCTGCCAAAGCTACCTCAAATTCCACTAGTTGTTTTAATTTCATTTTAAAGAATTCTTCAAAATGTGTGTTCAAAACAAAATGGGTAGTGTGATGAGAACAGGATATGAACAGTATAATAATGCCACTCTACATGCATGTTGGTTTAATATGTCTATGTCCCAGTGGAATGGTAGGGAGAAGGGGATCATGTAAGGTTAAACTCTAAACACACTTTCCTTCATCACATGTCCCACAGGCTTCTTTAACCAAAATCAAGCACATGAAAGCAAGGCAATTACTGGTAAAATACATAGAAATGCCTCATAGCTTCCTGGCTACCCCCCTTCGGTTGGGATACTTTCTAGTATGTAATTTTTAAAACAAGGGTTCCACTGTATTAAGAGCAGCCACTCCAGAAGACTCAGTGCTGGGTCATACAAACACTTAGGATGTTTCCTGTCCCACCCCTTCCATATGGTGGTGGTGGTAGCTAGCATATCTCTGTGACAAATTCTGCACAGGTTCAGGAGGGAGCATTTACTTGCTGCCCAACAGTGGTCATTTATCTCCTCTATGAACAAGGGAGCAAGATGCCTTATTAGTTGGTTTTGGACTAGATCAATTTATACTTGCTGGAAGCCCATTGCCCATTGCCAGACATGGTACACCTTCACACTAGTCATGAAGAAGTCCAGCTAGGACATTTGCATTAGAGTCCTGCCCCCGTGTCTGTTGTGCAACAATAATTACTGCAAACAGTGCACACTCCTATTTAAACTCAGCGCTTTCCAGACAGTTGGGATGAACTGTGACTCACACATTTTTAGAGCATGAAATGTATTCAACCTTCCAATTCTAACAGCTTGCACAAAGCTCTCCCCAGCCCCAGCAAAACACCCCATGCATCAGGCAGGAAAGCCAGAAATAAAAAAAAAAAAGCAAATCTCAGTTAAGAGTGACATTCAATTCTACCAATTAGATTGATATATAATATCATAATAAATTTGACTTGAAGTTTTCTCTGCTGTTTCACATAGGTTACACCATTACTTTTACCTTTTAAGAATCTTCCTCAGGTACTGCTATGCAAGCTTACAGATCTCTGGAATAAACTGGCTTGTAGCAGGTCACTTTCATGGTCAAAATGTAATGTACAAAAGATTTAAGCAAAACAAGCCATGACACCTCATGTGGGAGACTGTTATTTCCCAGAACCCTCTGCTGTACATCATGAAATGCTGGCTGTAAATAGGTTCCATTATATGCCTATAGGAAATATTTTGCAGTATACCTATGATGTGTGTAAACCATTTTTATGTTTATTTCCTCACCTACACTGTGCTGGACATATAAGCCATCTATGGTTTAATGTGATTGCCTTACTGCCAATTGACCTTTTATATATTATATATAAATATAATTTTATAATTTTTATATATAATTCCCAAATCATTTTATCAAACTATTTTGTCCATTTGAGGAGAGGAAAAAAAGCCACCCAATCAAAACCAAACTCCAAAACAAAACATAAACCCTTAAGGTGTTTTTCTGGATGCAAAGAAAAGCAGCTATCATAGTTTCAAAAACCACAAGCAGCTAATGTATTGGCATCTGGAGGCTGATGACAGCTCTCTGGAGGCCATGGAACGTATATGTTACCTATGGCTTATCCTAAAGCAGCATGAAAGTCAGAAATACATTTTATAGTCTCAGACCAGAAAAGGACATGTGCACTACTGTTGCTAGTTACCATGTAACCTGGTACATTTACCCAAACACGACCAAAGATCATCCACACACAGCAATCACAACCTCAAGTCCTTAGCACCTTCCAGTCGTAACAGGCTTTGGACTTTCACTACGAAAGACCAAGAGCCTCCCAATTGATAAAGCTGCAGTATAACAGCTTTTTTTCCAAGAGTGCTACGATGACTTCTTTGGAAACATAGGGTTTGTATCTTGCAGAAAAGAAACATTGCTGTCAAGGAAAAAAAAAAAAAAACACCCATATAACTTGAGGGCATATTCTGATGAGAGCTTCATCTACTTGGTTTCTCACTCCTGCACCTGGTGGTGCCATTTATAGCTGTTTGCCATCATAAGCATACTGACCTAAAATGAAAATAGGAACCATTGCAGATTGACATGCATAAGCTTTCTCAAATAAAAACATGCAGGCAGACATCAGCAGAACTAAATTCATATGATCAACCTGAAGTATGCTCTAAAGCAGCTGTGTGGTGATTATACTGCAAATGGAGAAACTGCAGCTGGAAAATTCTTCAACAACTTCACATCTTTGCCCTTTGATTATAAAGAAGTAGGAATACAGAGAGAGTTAGTATCAACTGCACCTCATTTCGCCATAGCTTCTTTGTGAATTAAATAGATTGTACAGAGTTTAGAAGAATCAGACATTCCTTCATGAAGCAGGTATTCAAAGTCTTCCTTCTTAAAAAGCATGCATTTCACATTCTTTTATGTGATTCTATAGCATGCTTCCATTTATTTGCTTACTTGTCTCTGAAAAACCTGACTGATTCTCTTACTAAAGGCTTTTCTAGCTGTCATCCACCTGGATTCTCTGCCTTCATAGACTTATATTCAAAGCTCTGCCTTTGCCTTGTTCAACTTTTATACAGTTCTGGACTATTCCAAATTACACCCCATTGACCTCTCTACAAGCTCCAACAAAATTTTACCTTTTCTCTTCTTTCAGTACCTGCCTTGGAATTTCAAGGAAAGAAGTCTGAGTGCAAAACTTGCTCACTTGCTTTACTCAGGCTTTACCCCAGCTTACTTCCCTGCCTCTTCTACGCCAACAGCTTCCATAGCTGATTATAGCCTTTCTGGCAATGGTCCACATGAGTCTACACAGTGCATTACAAGAGATGCTGAGTTCATTCTGCCCTTCCTATGATATAGCCAAGATGTGCCTACTTTACAAAGAGCTAAGCCTTAATTAAAAAAGTCCACATGAGACATAAAATACATCAGATCAAACTCAGCATTATGTAGTCACAGCTCTTTTGGACTCACCTCAACTCACACTGCACTTTCTAAGAGCCTTCATTAGAGACCCTAAACACACCTGCAGATTATCTTTGAGACATTTTCTCTTTTTTTTTTCTTTCAGATTCTCCTTCTCAGAAACTCTATATACTCATATAAATGTATGCAAACTACTCCTGGGTGAAGTAATATAGACAAACACATGCTCCAGGTTAATCCTTCTTGTTCATCCTTGGTATTTCCTGTTGTTGGGGAAAAGGGGATGAGTGGGTTGTTGGTTTTAAATCCCCTTTCCACAAAATTTCTGCTGAAGGAGCAGAGCAGAAACACCTAAACCAGGTCTCCTTAGGACCACATGGATATAGGAGATCACTAGCTCCTACTGTTCCTCACTGAGGTACAGTTGCCTGGCTTCTGATGCTGCCTCATTTTTTAGGATTCCTATTTCCACACCTTGAATACAATTCCTATCATGTTATGGATTCCTGTGTCCAGTTCTGAACTCCCTAGTACACGAGGGGTATAGACCAATGGGAGCAAGTCCAGCAAAGGGTCTTGAAGATTATTAAGGGACTGGAGCACCTGTCATGTGAAAAAGGGCTGAAAGAGAAGGGACTGTTCAACCTTGAGAAAAGAAGGTTCAGATAGGATCTCATCAATGTGTACAAATAACTGATGAGTATGAGTAAGAAGACAAAAGCAGAATCTTGTCAAAGGTTCCCAGGGATAAGGCAAGAGGCAATGGGCACAAATTGACATAAAGGAATCATAGAATCACAGAATCGTAGGGGTTGGAAGGGACCTCGAGAGATCATCTGGTCCAACCCCCCTGCCAAAGCAGCTCCCTAGCTCATATTGCACAGATAGGTGTCCAGACGGGTCTTGAATATCTCCAGAGAAAGAGACTCCACCACCTCCCTGGGCAGCCTGTCCCAGGGCTCTGTCACCCTCACTGTGAAACAGTTCTTCCGCATGTTGGTGCAGAACTTCCTGTGCACCAACCTGCAGCCATTGCCCCTTGTCCCGTCTCCGCAATACATATACATATACATATACATAAAGAAAATCATTCTCCCTCTGAGGGTGGTCAAGCACTGCAACGGGTTGCTCATGAAGTCTTGGAGTCTCCATCCTTGGAGACATAAAAATTCCAGCTGAACATGGCCCTAAGCAATCTACTTTAGCTGTTCCTTCTTTGAGCAAGGGGGTTAGACTACATCATCTCCAAAGATGCCTTCCAGCCATCAACCACTCTGTGTTATCTATCAACGTTGTTCCATTGATCCATTTTCTTGCTTTTGACACTGTTCACAACTTCCTCTTCTTTCTCCTTCTTCCATTCCTGGGATGTGTTCCTCTCTTTCTTGGAAGGCTTGTTAATGACAACCAACTGCAGAGTCAGCTCAAATTAGAAAGCAGCACAACCATCTCCACATGGCTTTTGGACTTCTGAGACATTAATGCCACATGCAAAAAAGTCAGAGCAGAATTAATTTTGCTCACTGAATCCACAGCATGATCTACATCCAGACCAGATATTTGATCTCAGTCGATCTCATTTCTGTTCTCCCAGTTCCTGCTGACCTTTGTCACCTTTGTTTAAAATGCCAGTTTATCTTTTTGAACCAGGTAAGAGGTCATGCTAGCTCTGACAAAAAACAAACCACTTCTATGACTCCTATTTATTTATTACAGCAGGCACAACCTGGCTTTTAACCAGGAATATCAAAGTAAAGAAGGCCTTAAAGCCTGGGATTTTAAGGAACTTCCAAGATTTTAATTTAATTATTTTTTCAGTTACTTCACTCATTGTAAAATCAACATACCCTGTATATAGACTTCTTCTCCTTCCATCCCCACAGACCCTGGGTAAACAACCGACCTTATTATCCTCTCTTTAATTCCGATGGCTTTGGTTAAATTATTTCTTGTTTATCCTGGTACAATGGAGGGAAGAAGCTGGTCCTCCATATTGCAATACTTAAAGTACTGGAGAAAGAATCACCAAGGTTTCTACTTCTCTCTCTTTTTTTTTTTTCTTTAATATTGCATTTAATTGTTGCTTTAAGAGTGGTCCATAATAAACTTACAACCCAGTTATACATTAACTGTATATTTTTGGTGACAAAACACGCAAGCTGACATAAAGGAAAAAACAGAGAGCCCTGTTTGTCCAATTGAGATGGGCTAGATTCAATTAAAGGTAAGAAAAAAGGGAATTAGTAAATTATTTCATCAACTGCATTTCTGCTTTACTAAAGGTTGCAATATAATAAAGTTTTCTGTAATAAGATTTTACTTTATCACAAATAAAAAAAAATAATTGAAGCATCAACCTGCTTCATGAAAATATATAAAATACAAATTATATAAAAGTGTTTTTTCTGTTATATAAGCTGGTACTTCCAAAAGTTACATAGTGCTTAAAATACATAATTATACTGAATAGCAGGGACAAAGCCCTGAGGAGTTTTGAAGTGAGGAGATAAAAGCCAGCAGAGTAGATGCAGCTCTGCAGCAGGGAGACTGGCATTAGTGCTGCTTGGCTTTTACTACTAGAAGTAGACTGACTAGTCAAAACCTAGCTATGATAGCCACAGAAGTCAAAATGATTGAAGAGCTATCTGGAACAGAAAGCAGGGAGGGCCTGCTGGATATGTTAGCTCGGTGCTTGCAGGGCCTATGAATGCCACTGACAGTGACCTTCCACACAAACATTTCAGTGGTTAGTTGCATCTGGACAAGAAAGGAAAGCTCACATGGATTTTCCACTAGACAAGTACTTCTTATATCCCTCTCCTAGAAGCCAGTTTCTGGCAGGATTTTTCTGCCCTGGATCTTCTGAGAAAAGGAAAAGAAATGAAGAAAGAATAATTTGTTCTTCCTGAGGACTGAAGAAAAAGGTAAGTAATAAGTTGTCACCTTCTATATAAAAGACACAAATCTGCAAATAAGACCCATGAAAACACATATAAATCTAAGAAATGATCTGTGAGGGTGTTTCTAAACATAAGATAAGCGTAAGACCAATTTGGAAATACCCACCATTTACCTACTGAGCATCAGCCATGTAAAAAAACCAAAAAAAATTAAGTTGATATATCTGATCTGAAAGAGAAGTGAAATGCAAAACTAATCAATGAAGATAAAAAAAAATGAAAACTATACTTATCAAACCTTGGACCAGTAACAGAAACATGGCAATGGATGAAGAAATATAGTTGCTTTTGTTTAAATGGACAGAAGTTTTGGATGATGTTGCTTTCATTATCCACAAAAAAGTAAATACTTAAATGCTTTCAAGTAACTCCATAGCTTTAGTAAACTTCCATCGTAAAACAATATGATACCGTGGTCTACTCTTTATTTTTCAGAATAAATAAACTGTTTCAACAAAAGTAGAATGTATTAAAGAGAAAATGTGATTGTTTTGTCAGAAATATTTTTTAAAAACCCCAACAAACGCAAAGCAAACAACTCTTACATAATCACTTCAACAGTGATAAATAGAAGAATACTCCTATCACCCATCAGCTGTGCAAGAGCAAAATGAAAAAAAAAAAAAGATTACATCACTGCTGCTCCTGAAGTAATGTCTTTCCTTACCCCAGCCAAGGATTTTTTTATTTTTTTGGTTTGTTTTTAACTTTATAGAGGCAATAAAGATGGTGATATCTATGGATTTCAACATCAACGAAAATAAAACCTGTCCATCTATGCTTTCATATAAACCTCTCAGCTTTAAATGAAAGGATAAAATATTTTGGAAAATAAACTCTCCCAATTAAGAAATTAGGCATGTTTTCTTTTGAATCACACAATTTGAAACAATCTGCTTACGGTTACACAGGGGTAAAACACAAATAACTCTATCAAAGTTTATATAATTGATCTGGTACAAAAGTCATGCAAACAAATGGAATACCCAGTGCAATTCCATACTCCAGTATCCAAAGATACCTGTTAGCCTGCCTGAACTACATCTTCCATGAGGAAACCAATGTGATAGAGAGGATCTAATCTAGTAAAGGAGATAGAAAACAAATGTCAAAATACTGGAATTGCCTATGGGGCAAAATTTTTAATTCCTGATAGCTCTAACACGATGTGTTCCGATATGGTGGCTGCCGTTTTTGTCAAAAAAAACCCAAAATACACAAGATCAAAGCCCAGAGAGGTGATATTCTCAGTCCATAGCTTAGAGACTGCTGTTCTCCAGATGCACATCTGGAGTATACACAAGACAGAAAACTGTTCACGCAAAACCGTAGAGAGCATCTCTGAAGTAATACATAGCAGCAGTCTGGCAAGTGACTCACCCTGAGCTGATTCAGAAGTTCTGTTCCCTGCCTCTGTATGTGTAAACCTATTTGGAATAACAGATGCATTACGAAGGCATCATATTTGAGGTAACCTGTGTGGGAATTGCACCTAAGGTTAAAACACCGGTGTCCACTTATCTCTTACACAAACATCGTGGGCAGCTGAAGGAAAGCAGCAGACAGCTGTTTTGGCTGGAGACTGCAGAGTAAGCTGATGGTTTCTAGACAGAATTTTGGAGGCCACAGTGCCTGGAATGAGACCTTTTGCTTCAGTAACTGTGAAACTGATATTAAAGTTGACACCCCTAAATATACTAATGAACTAAAAGGAGTACATGCTAAATATATACAGCTCAACTTTCCACTCAGGTTAAATATCACCCCTCAGAGGGAACAGCTGAGGTATAAAGGGTATTGAGGAAGCTACCCCGGAGGGGAGAGAAGAAACTGAAGACTCTGAAGAGGTAGTTGATTGTTTGTGTTCCTTCTCCTGCACCCAAGACAGTGACCTGCTTACCTTCTTGGTAAGCAATTGTGATTTGACTCTTGTTGGTGAGAATGCTGGAGATAGTATTTTGCTGGCATTTTAATTGGTGTAAGTACATTTACCTATGACAATCCCGAGCTTTTTACATGTGTAACTTCAATAAACTTTCCATTAGTTTCAACTTTGTGAAACTGACTCAGTGAAAGTCCTTCAGAGGCTCTGACAGGCAAACATTGACTCTGCTGTGTGGTTATATATACATAATCCTTTAACCATAAAATGTTGACCAAGTCTGGGACTAAGACTGGACATACCTGCACACAGGCTTCTCTCTGAGTTTAGAAAGCAAGGGAGTCCTTTCTGAACCTAATGACTCAACAGGATGGCCCCCCTCAGCCACACATCAGACTCATACCCTTTGCATCACAAACTGCACAGTTCACAGATACAAAGACCAAATTAAAAAGTGACATTACACTAAACAGAAGTTTTTAAATAGTAGAGATGAGGGCAAAATCAGAATTTTGACATGGTATTTTGCAAGAAATCATAAAAAAGGAAGGCTGGTTCAGTGTACAGGAATAAAGAAGAATCCAAAAGCCTATCCCAAAAGAAGAATAAATTGCATCTAGACTATTCAGGTCAAAGTTATTTTTTTAAAGAGAATCAACACTGTTTCCTTTTAGCCAGAATTCTTGTTTATCATTCACAAAGGTGAAGGCGAACAGGTTGCTCAAGGACGTAGTGGAGGTCCCATCCCTGGAGATATTCAAGGTCAGGCTTGATGGGGCTCTAAGCGACCCGATCTAGTGAAGGTGTGTGTCCCTGCTTACTGTAGGGAGGTTGGACTAGATGACCTCTAAAGGTCCCTTCCAACCTTACACATTCTATGATTCTATGACTCTATGAAAGCCTTATCATGAATTCCACCATTTAAATTAAATAATTAAATATGTCTTCTCTGCTCAAAAGGGAATTTTCCTTACATCTTATAATTTTGCTAATATCCTCTAAGCATGCTACAATTTTAAGCTCTTTTCGAACGTGTGGAGACAAAGAATGGACACTACTTTATAGCCAAGTCTTCATCAGGTCCAAAGTTGAATTAACTTACATACACTGCATATGGCATTCTGGTTAATATAACTAGAATGACATCTGATGTGTATTTTTCAAAAACAATTTATTTATTTGAAAAAGTCTGTGGTTCACTATGGCAGCATTCGATACTGTTCTTCAGAATAAACACCTAGTTCTTTATTCTCATTTTGTATTTCTGAACTTCACTCTTCCCCCTAAGAATTTTACAGTCATTTATTACTGAATTTTAGCACAATGATACAAAGTATCTCAAATTTTCCAAGATAATGATCTTTCCTTCCTACTGTTCAAAACGCTTCCAAGCCCTCACATTTAATCCACAAATTATGAGAATTATCATTGTTAGCCCATTACCCAAGTGACTTATCAAAATGTTGAACAGAACCAGTCCCAGCACTGTCCACCCTCCTTGACAGTCAGGCATTGATAACTCAGCTTTGAAGTATCACTTCCAACTAGTTATGCACCTTGTCTTAATTTCATCTCTATCATATTGTCCTAATTTATTTCTGGATGCCTTTATGGGCCAGTGTCAGAAACCTTGCCTCAAGTCAAAATTATCTGTTCTCATATCTGATTAGCCCAGAAATCCCATCAAAGAAAATAATTAGAGTATTTTGATGTGATTGTTTTTGACAAAACCATACTTTATTATCTTTCTTTTTTTTATGTACACATTCAATGCCTAATAATTTCTTCCAGTAAATTTCCAGATGTTGAAATTACACTGATTCATCTATAACTCCACAGTAGTCTATTATTTTTTAAAGTTAGGTACTATGCTTGCTAATGGTTCAGGGATTGAGCTGGTTAGGTTTACCAAGTACTTAAGGGCAAATATAATTGGATACTGTCAACATGAATACATCACATTACACTAACATTCTTTAAATTTTTCCTTCCCAATTCTGTTTTCACCTCCTTGGTAATGTTGTTTCATTAAATACATGCCTATAGAAATGAATGGGATCATTTGTTTCATGGTTTTTCTTATTCTTTCCTGCTAAGCAATGGGACAGCGCTATCCTTAACCATTCTAGCATATCATTCTAAGACCTGCAGAACTTTTCCCCTAAAACTCTCATGTGCCTTATTTGTGTAGCCTGATGTATTTCTGAGTACAGTTTCTGTCTTTCCTCCCCATTGTGATAATTTGCACCTCTACTTTTAAAATATTTTCCCAAATATTTCTTCTCTAACTGCTAGCTCTCATTCACACATTTATCCTTTAGATTATCTTCCCAGGAGGCCCTTTCTACTGGGTCCATAAATTGCTAAAAGTGTGCTTTAAAGTACTTCCTCAGTGAGTAGGCTTTGGAAAGAACAGAGATGCATACATAAATTAATCATAGTAAGAAATATCCAAAGCAAAGAAATATCCTATAGCATTTGATTCCTACCATCACAAGTTTGTCTTGGAGACAAGATGCGCATTTACCAATATATACTTTACACTTCTTTTTCAAGATAACCATACCTATTCAAACACTGAATCTTGAAGAACTTTCTATATACCCCCCCCAGTAATTCTATCTATAATTTTATAAACATGCATATTGATAAAGACATACATCCACACATGACAATGTTTACACAGTAATACATGCTGAGAAATAAAGACATATTTTGTATCTTTGAAATGAATATGACTAAACTTATGAAATCTCTACATATTTTATACTGTATATGTATTAGAAAATTGCAGTAAAAATTTAATACGATCCATTTAAATTCTAAAACCACTGCTCATATAAAGCTGATTTATTATCTCAGATTAACAGTAACTCAAAGACTGGGTATCTGAGTCAGAAATGTAGCCCTCCATTGTCCTAAAATGAAATTAAGTGAAAAAAATAACTCAAATTAATAGTAAATTTCAATAACATAGCCTATTTTCATAGTATTTTCCTCATATTTCACAAAAGATGCTGCAAAACAAACTGAAATCCTGATTTTGTAATTATCAACTAATACAGTGACATTGTTTGTATTTTAATTATTTAGTTTACATTTAATTAAGAGATTGTGGCATTCACATGAGATTTTCTCAATATGTAATTTTTTTATACACAGTTCTCATAAGATATTTTTTTCAGACTTCTGCAGTATAGCTTAGTATTTAAGAGAATTGCATATGTATTCTTTTACTCTGCCACTAGCAAATGCCTGGCAATTTAACAATCTCTCTACAGTATAAACATTTATGAAAATGTCTATCATTGTGGCTTACACATGCTTAAAAATATTTAAAAATTCCCCAGAGAGTGGTAAGCTCAGATCCTAGTCCTGTTCTTGATACAGCAATTGGCTGTTATTATTCAAAGTTCTCACAGGGTTTTCTGTTTCTTTTAGTTGGACTTAAATACGGTGAGCAGAAGCTTTTCTCTAATGTCTTTTTAAAGGCTCCTCTAAAATGACCTTATGGCCAGCTCATTTGAGTTTATTCTTGCATTCTCCTCCACAAGATGGAGGAGATGGCTTCCAGGGTCTTCAAGGTTATATAAACCTAATGATTAAAACTACTGTAGTTGTAAATACTTTCCCACCACAAGATAGCTAGCATTATTAAAAAAAATCAGAGAGAGCAAAAAAAGCATTTGATGTATTTCGTGATTTCCAAAGATGCCTTAATCTGGTTCCATTTCAGAGATTGTGTAAACTGTCTTCCCCACACTGTGCTGAATAGAGCATAACAGAGAAACACTTTTTTCATAGTTTATGTCCCTTCAAGACTTTAATGCTAAATAAGATAATGTAAGTTTGTAATGAGTAGTGTACTCTGGTGTGGAGAATGACAGAAGTTGAAAAAGAGGAAAAGAAGCAGCAAAGATCTAAATATGGAGACTAAATGTCTTCACTAGAAGACAACTTAAATAAGCTATAGCACAGTAACCTCTGGAACTGCACATGCCTACCAAAGCCAAAATGTCAAATGCCAACTTTATAGTTCTTTAAAAGTAAGAACAACATTAAAATCAACAAAAGACCCACTAACTTCAAACAAAATACAGATTGACACTGTAACAATAACAGACACTGTAACACCATCACTTCACTGTCTGAATTTACCAAAAAAAAAAATAAATCAAAGCTGAAATCAAATTTTAGTGGTGAAGATAATGAAAAGTAGTTTTGAAAAGGGTAATGCAGTCTATGAAAAAGTGGCAGGAAAAGTTTAGAGGGAAATTCAAGAATCCAACAATTTTCAAGATTGGAAAAAAGAAAAAGAGGGGTCAGATGTTAGGTTGAATCCATCTTAGACTTTGTTACAAAGAAATTTATTCATCCTTGATGTTGAAATAATGTTAGCTCTGATCTGTTTCTGCAATAGTCTACACTGCCTGAGCCAACAAAGGAAGATGTTTTTACAATCTCTGCTAGAAAGGAACAAAGCTTTTTCTCTTATTAGCAGAAAATGTTATAGAAATTCAATAACATGTTCCCAAAGTTCACCCTACAAATTGAAGAAAATCTTTTTAACAGAATTATGTTAACATGCTAAAGAAACTTAGAAGGAGATCACTAAAACAATGGTTGAATGGGTTCCAGTTCACATGAACTTTGTCAAAAACTGTAAGAGGCATTTTATCTGATGAACAAGTCTGTGAGAAAAAAAAAATGACTGAATCAAATAAGAGTTCAACAAGCCAGGGACATCTGAAAAGGAATTCTTACTGTCATGAGTTGTAGCCATTCAGACACATTATACTTTCTAAAATCTGATCTAATTTACTGGAATCAGATCCTTCCTACCAAATTCTCCATCCAACGAATTTATTGGTAAACTATATGGCATTGTGCTATGCGTAATTTTCCATTAAAATCACATAATTCGCTATCCAGCAATGAGTTCCAAGAACCACAGCTACAATAACAGGCAAAAGCTTTGAACCATACTCAGAACTTCTGACCAAAGCAGAGTTCTGAAAAAAGTCCACTGAAATTTAGTCATGTAAAACAAAGCAAAATGAATTATCCACTACGGGAATTTAAGAAAAAAAACATTGTTTTGCAAGTGATTATGGGTTATGTCACAGGCCTTTATCTAGAGTAGGGATCCAAACTTACTAGACCAACCACTCTCAACCATGTATTTCATTTCTCACACACATACTTTCATTACTTTAACGTTTTAAGTAAAAATAAAAAATAAATAAATGTAAAAATCTGCCTTTCATCATTATAATAAAGTCCTGAATTTTTTTTGGAGTCAGTTCCAGGATACATGAAAGAATCTGTAGGCTGTAGAATGGAGAGTGCACAGGAAAGAAAACACATCATGTTCCTAGCAACCTGTAATTTATTCCCTGCAACCTTTTTTTTTACACTAGGAGACTCAGTGCTGACACAGGAACTGGGTGATCACAAATTCTGGGAGACTTCTTCCCCACTAGATCTTTTCTGAAAAATGCAGTTGAAATTGTCAGTGTTAAATTTTGTACTATCACGTACTAACACGACAAAACAGGGAGTTCATACTTCACACATGGAATTAACTAAAGATTAGATTTCCATGCTTTGTGAATGTGTTTAACTTTTTAATTTTATTCAGTACCTGCAATAGTTTGCGGGACCTAAATCCAAGAGATTTACATGCATGTATTAGGGGCATAGTAGAAGTTGGTTCACTGAACTTCACAGAATCACAGAAACCCAGAAAGGGTTGGAAGGGACCACTGGAGATCATCTAGTCCAAGCCCCCTGGTAGAGAAGGATCACTACTTCTTGCATTGACTGGGCTTGAGGTATGAGTTTAATGAAGGAGACATATGAGAACACTAACCCCAGCATTCAGTTATTTCTTTCCTTCTAGACTCTTTAGGCTTTATATTTATTTAATGCTCAGACTAATTTGCACCTTTCTATTTCTGACAATGCAAAGATGTTATATTTAGTAATTCTAAATAGCTTTTCTCATACTGTCAAATAAATGAGCAGAGAGGTGCCTTGAGATCATTAAGGAGAAAACATCTGCCCCTATTCCTGAATTTACCTCTTTTCCACAAAAAATGTTACATAGAATGAAAGGCGGCTTTGGCCTTTTTTTTTTGTGGGTGTGGTTTTGGGGTTTTTTTTTGGGGGGGGGAGGGGAGTTGGTGTTTGTTTTGGAAAAGTTAGCAATTTTGTGTAAGGCTGAACACTAACCCTGAGATGCAAATAAACAGGAGTCATCATCAAGCAATCTATCAATATCTCCTAGCAAACATCTAGAAGTTAATTAGACTAATTTCACACACTAATGCTTTGGACTGCACCTAAAAGAGCCTACAGCCACTTTATGAAAGAAAACTAATAACTGCTCTAAGGGTGAATCTGAAGAACAACGTACAGCTCCTGATTTACGGCTCTTGCTATTGTGAAATTATATTTCAATTCTTACTAAGTAGCTAGTGACACTTTTTTTACCATACTTGTAGATCCAGCTGTTTAAATCTTTATTTGTCCTGGTTTAACATCAAAGAGATGAGCTTTGGATCAGCTAAAGAGACAATCCATTCTCATTCCCTGAGTGGAAAATGCCCATTGTGGGCTTCTCCAACAAAGCCGGTTTAATTATAGATCCACCCAGTCACAACCTGACAGAACCACGTTAAAAAAAAAAAAAAAAAAAAAAAAAAAAAGAAGACAAAAACCCCACAACCTATCTCTAGATCCTAATCTGTATACTCACCTCAAAACTGACTTTTTTTGCCCTGACATATTATGACATCATCTTGTATCATTTGCTGTTACTATTGTACTAGTTCACTTTCACACTGAAAAATATGCTATCATCCAAACACAGCTGCTCTGCAGGGATTCCATGTTACTTTCATTGAAGTTAAGGAGCCTTTTGCTTGTGACTTCAAGACTGCTGTGATATTGTAGCCTTTTAAAGCATACTGTACCCTTCCACTCTGTATTTCACTCACAATGTACAGATCTGCTAACCATCTTCTTTTTATCTGTGCTGAATTCTATAGGGCACAACCACCTTTTTATTCAGAATTGAATAAATGCTAAATTCAATTCTGGATAGGCAATAGTCATTACAGAGATGCTAAATCCACCCCTATTTTTCACACCCAGGGTGCAAACAAGGCCACTTCAATGTTTACTTGACTACCACAATAACTGCTAAGCCAAGTCTCAGTCTTCCAGTTCATTGCTACTTCCCTATGCTCCATTTCCACAGCAACTCAGAGGCCACATAGGGTGAATTGACCAATGAACCGATAGAAGCAAATGAAGGGCAGCTGCTCATGCAAATGTTTGTACACCTCTGCCTCTGGACAGCTATTGAAATATAATCTTAAAATTTTTCTGGAACTGCTGAACTGGAAAGTCTGGTTTCCTGTTCCACAAAGAGTCCAGTGCGCTTACGAGAAAGGATGGTTTCTAAACCATTACATGACATGGTATTTTCAGTCCCCTTAAGTTTATCCTTTTAAAGAAGCCTGAGACATAAGTATCTACCATAAACCCTTTATTTATTTATTGATTGATTTATTTATTTGATAGTATAAGATAAAACCCACTCTTTCTAGAAAGCTGCCACCTCTGTAAACTATGTGTACATTCATCATCTTGCAGTCAGTTTTCTGAAAATCTTACAGTTAATTATTAAAATGGACTCAGATATATAGACATTTCCAACTGATTTATAATTAGGACAAAAAACCAATAAAACACCATAAATTTTATTTACATTCAGTTTACATATGAGTATTTCTTCCATTTTCAATGCAAGGCATTTCAAGAGGCAAACTCAAGTAAAGAATCCAGATCTTCTGACTCCAGCGCTCTGCTGTACCACCTAACTAACTAGATTGAAAGTGTAACTTAAGCAAGAGAGGGTTTTATCTTTTTAATTGAAAAATATGCTAGCAAATGTCTGTCTTGCAGCTCTCATGAATTAAGTCTGCTATAGCACCACCAGGTTTTTATTTCTGAATTTGTTTAATTACCACTGTGAGTAAATCTCCTTTGCATGTCGTTAGCATAAAACATTGATATGTATGACCTATAAAAATAAAATTAAAAAAAAAACTAATAAAAATCTATTCTTGACATATTTAAAAGTATTCCAGTATACACTGCTCATTACCTCAAATACTTGTAAGATTATAAATTGTCATTTCCTATTACAAAAGAAAAGATAACCTGCCCACATTAAACTATATAATACTGATTTGTGCTCGGGAGATTGAGTTAGAAATGATGTTAGTTTACAAATACAGTGTTAAAAGCAGTTTCATGTACACTACAGGCCCACAATTCCCACAACAATCTGTATTTCTACAATCACAGTTTCTTAGTGTTAACACTGCTTTTCTCTCCTCTTTTGTAGGTGTAAAACACCTACACTAGAAGTGAGAATTGATTTATTAGCACTCTTTTTAAGTAGATCTAATGCACAAAGGTGCATCTGGAGCATCTCTCTACTCTTGTGAAAGAGCAAAGTAACTCTGCAGCATATTCATCTTTTTCCAAGCTTAAACTAATTTGCATGAGCATTGAGTGATTTTAGGGATATTGCTCCTACCTGGGGCAGACTAGACCCAAGAAGCAGCTACTGAATACAGACATCATTTCTCTGAAGGAGACAGACCACTCCAATTTGCTTCAAATACTACTGAGGCATGGCAGAATGAGAAGCACTAGTTCACTCCTGTAGCACAGTTAGTTGCCTTACACATAACTGGGTAGGAACACTTGACAAGAGTAGGCATCTAATTTCAGGCACTGAGAAATCTCTTCTGTGACAGGGAAAAGGCAAAAGTAGGGCACAAAAAGAAAGAAGAAAATGACATGTCTAGCTGAAGTCCACATCCCCGCTTTTCCCATTAGTACATTGTTTCTTTCCATTACAGATACACTATTGTAAATCAGTGAAGGACATAATTCCACCAGAGACAAAACTTGACAAATATATTTTTTTCTCATTTGCTTTTTCTTAGATGTCTAACCTTTACTTTCAAACTCTACTTGATTCAAACTTAATTGGACCACATGCTGTATGGAAACTATATGTAAAACATAGATGCAGAGGCCAGCATTATATATTCTGCTGAAAAGAAACATGCTATTATCTATTCATCCAGTTTTCCATTGTGAAAACCTTAAATTATTCTTTAATCTCTACTCAAGCATCAAAGAAACACCATAATCCATTGCTACATAATGCATCCCCACAAATAAAATAAATTTGAAAATACTTATATTTTTTCTTTTGATGTGACAAAAAGTTTACATTTCCTGTGAGTTTAATGGATTGGCTAAGTACCATCTAATGTATAATCACTTTCATTTTAGATTTAGGGCCACTTCCTTCAGTCTGTTGTCTTCTGTTTCCTCAGCCATGCAAACAGTAAAATGAAAATCCTATAATCTTTAATCTTTAACTTACTGAAAATTCCACAATATAGTTTTTCTCTTCCAGTCTTTACCCAATAAGTACACATCTTCAATGGATTCATTCTTGATAAAAATGTCAAATCCAAGCCATGTATCATAGCTTGGTTCAGCTC
The DNA here is from genome assembly GCF_964237585.1 of Gallinula chloropus. Classification (NCBI taxonomy): domain Eukaryota; kingdom Metazoa; phylum Chordata; class Aves; order Gruiformes; family Rallidae; genus Gallinula; species Gallinula chloropus. The sequence goes on along the minus strand of NC_140086.1, from coordinate 28,576,748 downwards.
TGCTGTTCTCAGTGAAAACTAGTCTGTTGTGACAGAATTGCATACTTTACATGCTATAAAGTTCCCTCTGTTTAAGCAGTGGGTGATAACCATGGTTGGTTTGGTTCTCTCAAGTGCAAATTCTAATCTGACACTGGTCCAGGTAAACAGGCTCCTCAGATTTAGCTGCCTCATCTCTGGGATTAGCCCTTCAAGTCTTTTAAGTGACAAAGTTAATTGAATATATTTCTCCTAGAAAACACATGTCTATAACAGAGATGCTGGCTTGTCATTAATTTCTTAAAGAAAAAGTTGATAACGGAATGAATTTGGGTTCAACAAAGGGCTTTCTAAAAGACACAAAAGTGTTCTTCTCTTGAAAATAAAAAGAAAATTAGTGAAAAAAATGAGGGGAAAATGGGGGGGGGGCAAAGGAAATTTCTCAGGAAAAAAAACTTCTGAATGGAATTTTAATTGTCAAATTTCTAATGAACTTTATGCTTACAGTGAGGCTATGTTCATTCTTTCCCTTCATATTACATTTCTGGGCAAAAGTAGCCTTCTTTTCTAAAGAGTGTGTTCCTTTTAAAAGGTTCCTACTTCTGCTGTTTCAGTGGAAATCCTCTTTGCTCTAATGATTCTGTCATTTGCTACTGGATTTTTGGCCAGAGAGCTGTTCAGAGTAAATGGCCCTGCCTAGAGAACATCCACACAGGTCCCAAAGGGAATCAATGCCAACAGCACTGCTTTTTACTCTCATGTCTTGCCGCACTTGTAGAAAAATTAACTCTTCTAGGTTTAGCAACAACCATATTCAAAATAAGACTGAAACCTATTGTGACAGTCATATACACACACACAGAAAAAAAAACCACCCCAAAACAACAAGGACTTCAGACCTGGAAGAGCCTTAGCCTTCATCTGATCACAGCATGTAGCACAACAAAATATGCTTCTTAAGCCACTGAACGCAGTCAATTTTAAGGGGAGATTAACCTCCTAAGAGTATTCCCATGAAAGCAGCACCTCATGGCTCAGTGTTTACTATTTTTCAATGGGTTTTATCCGTTAATAAATAACAGCCTTATAAAGAACCTTCCAACCTCCCACACCCTTCCCAGATCTCACAATGGGATCCAGAAGGCTGGTTTCTCTCTCATGTTCTCCCCAGTAATCTTGATCTTCTACATGGAAAAGGGACAAATATAGCAAGGATCTCTATTCTGGACTACTGCCCTCATGTGGACATGAATAATTACCTTTATTAAAAATTATGATCCGTTTGATAACATTTACAAATCCTACACAAATATTAAAATACATCTAGAATATATGCCAAGTCCTGCAAATTCTGGGCAGATACAAACTCCAGGTTCACAAGCTGTTTGAAAAAAGAATGTCCTACATATTTTTTGAAGGCTAGCAACAGCAGATAGGCTGCACAAGAACTTGTGCTCCAAGGCTGTCAGAGAAGGTGACTAGGTATATTTGAGAATGCTCCTCTTTGTAATCACGGTGAAGCAGTAAGTTCTGTAGAGACTGCTAATTTTCAATTTCTACAAACTCACCTTGGCTAAAGGGTAGCTGTATTTCAATTGAGGATGATATGGCTCAATGTTAAAACACAGAAGCATATATTTAGGCATAAAATACCAACTTGTCAGCTGCTCTTGCTACAGATAGAAGATCATCAGTAAGGGCTTGGGATCACACTGCCATATGACCAGTAGTAGAGCATCCAGGACAGTGCTGCCAGGATGGATGCTGCCACCATCTGAGAGGGGATGGAAGACAGGAGACAAGCAGAAAGCATGAAGAGGTGGTGCAGGTTTAGCAGCTGAATCACACTCAGACTGTATGTCCCAATTAAAGTGAAGGGCTATAAGCATCTTCCCCTGCTGAGTAAATCCAGGCAATAAGAGGATACAAATGACTACAGCCCAATTGTTTTTGTGTTCGTTTTGGTTTTGGGGTGTTTTTTGGGTGTTGGTTGGTTGGTTGGTTGGTTGGTTGGTTGGTTGGTTGGTTGGTTGGTTAGTTGTTGTTTTTAATGTCTGCTTGTACTGGTGGTTCAATTACTTTTCCATATTTTTAAAGTATACAAGTACAATAGAACACCTTACCTCTTCACTATAAATCAATATCTCATTTGAAATATTTACAGGTAAAGTATCAACTGGGTTAACAAAGAATTTAGTTTTGGCAGCTAATCATTTTGACTGCACAAAAAGAACCCCTACCTTTCATAATATTTTATGTAGTCAGAGGTTAAATTCTTGATTACCTAATCAAACACCTGCATTTTGCAGCACTTGGCTGTGTAATTAAAGGTGCAGCACTGAGCTGTAGTGTTCAAGGTCAACAACTAAAAAATCAATCATTTAAGTAATAAGCCCTGGCTGACTTTCCTAAAACCATTCTTCAGCTACAAAGTGTTTTTAAATAGATCAAGAAGATGGCTAGGTTATGAAATACTTGTATTTCGCACTGTCAGACCTTTTCAGAAGTTTTAATTAGAATACAAGCTTCAGAAACCTCAGCATAGCATCCCTATTAAGACTCATATAGTCTCATAATCAGGTGCGGTGCTCAATTATAAGCATGCTACAAAATGATTTTGGCTCGGTATTCCTCCCAAGCTAAACACTTCCCCTCATACTCTAAATATTATCCTCATTAACTGTCTCCTAATAATACACAGCATTGTGTACTGTAGATATAGTTTATCATGTTTCATTAGGCTGTAATTCAACCAGATATTTAGCTACTAAGAATGTAATTGATGTTATCTAAGTCAATGGGTCTATTTAAAAGGCATAAAGCTGAGAATTTCTTGTGGAAATTCTGAAGGTTAGTACTAGCACATAGACTGCAGAAGCAGTTGTGCTCCAAGGCTGGTGTAGGTCACTGGGAAGATTTAAGATTTGCTTGCAGAAAGACCTTGTGGCACTTTAGGGGAAAGTTTTGTGCCTGTATCTCATTGAGGGTTGGATATAACAATTCTATCTTAAGCCAGGCTCAGGTAGTGGTCATTTTTCCTCAGTAACTGAGATAGAATGGAGCATTTGGTCCAAATTGCCTTTCTGAGATTTGCAATTCAGCACAAGACAGAAAATCAAAAGTCCCCAATGTTTGACTACCTCCTTTCTCCATTCAAACATCCAATATGACCTCAGGGGAATTAAACATGCCTCATTTTAACAGTTTAAAAATGGGAGAATAACATCAGCCATGTGCATTGATGATATGATTATTGAAAATATAAATATCTTCCCTTTTTCATAACTCTCAAGCACTCAGGTTCATGAAAAGTTGGCAGGAACAGCCATATATTGTCGTTCAGTACAAAAATGTTCACAATATTTTTATATTGTGGTCATGCCACAAAGGAATAATTAAACTAAATTGTGGGGTGTTTTCAGAGCATTTTGAGACTTCTGAATTCATTTTAGCCACTTTTAAAGGAACTAAAATTCTCTTCCAGATTCCAATATTTCACAAAGCAAATACTTCTGTCCTTTTTATTTGATATCTAAAATGTAAAAGATAAAGCATAAGAAATACAAGAATGACTGAAAAGCAGTTGCAATGGTTCACTGTTTCACAAAGTGCTGAGTGGAAAGTAAATGGTAGAAAGAAGGAAAGAAGAGTGGATGAAGTTTTCCGAATGAGGACACGTTAATCTGTTCTGCAGTTATGGTTGCTCTGAAGAGGAAAAAAAAATCGTATTACTTTTTTAAGAGTTAAGAAGAAATCTTATATATTTAGCATAAATACCAGCCCCTTCAAGAGAGAAAAAAAATATACATATGTTTCCAATACAGTGGCTTTTCCACATGCTACCCTATGGATAGTTTATATAGCTTACCCATGCATAATATCTTTAAAGGGAAATCCACTGAATCTGCACTCTCCTCACACTAAAGCTTCCTGATGGAACTATGTGCATGTCTCTCAAAAAAACTGTCTCACATGTTTTGTGAAGAATCTTAATATGAACTGCGAAACGAAAGGGTTAAGCATATGAACAAATGGCAACTTTTTATTATGGGAATCAACTCCCTGACATATCAACATGATCTACCTGGATATAGATCTGTTTAATGAATCCCATAAAATAAGTCCAAAGCCTTTTTAATTAATTAATGGAGAGAAGGTTGTTTTTGCATTAAATCAGAGGCAAAGAAGAGTCTTTATTCCTCATACGGCAGTATGTATGGCAGTTATGTTTCAAGTGACATTTCTGGTTCTGAATTTGTAAATAATATTAGAAGTGAGGGCCATATATCACTCTTCTTAATCTGCAGCATGGTTTTTAGGGTTTTATTCCTTCTCTGGAAATGGTGTTATAAACAACTGCTCATAATATTAAATTTGTCAGAAAATGATACCTAGTCTTTTACCATAGTGTAGTTCTAGTGTTCAGGCATACATCATACACAGTCATTTCAAAGACTAGAGTGGAGGTCATTCAGACAAAATCCATTACCCACCAAAAATTGGCTTACGTCCCTTTATTGTCTAACTTTGGTCAACTGCTGATTATTAACCATGCAAATTGTTCTCATTTACATGCTTACATATAGCTACAGTTGTCCATTGCTACATGAAATGGGCATTTCAACATATAAAGTGTATAAAGTATATGCATTTTGAATTCCACATTCTCAGTAACCTATACACTAAGAAAACAAGTACATAATTTCGTGTATCAGCAAAGAATTTGAAGAGAAAAAAAATATTTTCTACTTGGCTGTACTCTTTTTAGGTAGGACAATGATCAAATGAGAACTAGCTGAATGGCAGAGCTCAAGAAGTAGTGATAGGCAGCATATAGTGGCATGCCCCAAGGGTCAGTACTGGGTCCAGTCCTATTCAAAATATTCATCAATGACCTAGGCAAGGGCACAGAGTGAACCCTCAGAAAAATTGCTAGTGATACAAATCAAGTGGCTGATATACCAGAAGGCTGCACTGCCATTACGCGAGACCTGGGCAGGCTGGAGAGCTGGGCAGAGAGGAACATAATGAAATTCAGCAAGAGCAAGTGTAGGGTCCTGCACCTAGGGAAGAATAATGCCAGGCACCAGTACAGGTTAGGAGTTGATATCGCAGGAAACAGTGCTGCAGAGAAGGACCTTGGAGCCCTGGTGGACAACAAACTCTCCATGAGAAGGATGGGGCTGGAAACTTTTTAGTGATGACCAGTGACAAGACAAGGGGGAATGGGCATAAACTGGAACACAGAAAGTCCCATCTCAATATGAGGAAAAGCTTCTTCACTTTGAGGGTGGCAGAGCCCTGGTTATGGCTGCTCAGAGGCTGTGGAGTCTCCTTCTCTGAAGACATTCAAAACCAGCCTGGATACAATCCTGTGCAACACACTGCAGCTAATTCTGCTTTAGGAGAGGGGTTGGACTACATGATCTCCAAAGGTCCCTTCCAACCCCTACCATTCTCAGCCAAAAACCTGCCAAAACCAACCAAATAAACCCCCCTAGAAACCCATGTTCTCATCTTCCAGTGCACTGACTACAACAAATCATTAGAAAACATAACATACAGCAAGAGAATATAGAGATATACTTTCATTATTCACATGGAAAATATAGAACTTTCTTCTGACCTGAAGTGAAATTTGCACATCTAAATTTGTTTAACAAGAGCAACTGAAACTTACAGTGTCTTGACATACCCATATACCTTTTTCTGCATACTACCATCATTTGACTGATACTTACATAGCTCTAGGAATAGTGATTGCTCTTTAATTGTATCAGCATTAACAGTGGAAGAACTAAAAAGACCATGTAATCCACCGTAAGAGTGATTTTAAAAATCCTTATATCATAATATAATAAAAGAAGAATCACCCAGCTTAGATAAAGGGGATCTGAAGACTATAACCCAGCAGAAGATAACACTCAAAAAACTGAGCCTGATTTGATGTCTGACATACTATTACATAATAAATATATCATGACAGACTAAGACCCGGGGGACTTCTGGCTACACTGCAATCAAAGTAGTCTGATCAAATTACCTTTAAGGACATGAATAAAAAGCTGGGTTATTTTTCTTGTACTGCTAATATACTAATGAACGCTGCTCTGCTTATGCCCTGAAAAGCCCGACTTCTAGTGAGAGAAAAAAAAGTAAAAAATAACTAGTAAATAAGAATTACTTATCTCTCAAAGAAAAAAATTACCAGACAAATAATACCATCTGCATAACATCTTAGGAATGGATGATACATGAAACCAATTCGGCGTTTTTACAAATGCACAGTTCCAGTTACTCAAAGATACAGATCTTCAAAGGCATCTGGAAAAGGAAGTCTAAGTGACCTTGAGGACAGTCACTGAGTTCTGCTATTATTGCACTGAGAGAAAAAATAGTGTCTTTACCGAGATGTTATTCCCTGATCAAAATTCTTGTGTGCATGCCCCTATGTGGCAATATATATATTTTTTTTAAAGAATTTGGCTAAAGACACTAGCATATTAAAAACTGTAATAAAATCTTCCATGTAATTTATTTGTTTCAGTAGAAAACTGGAGCTGGTCCAGGGTATTTCACTTTGTAGGAGGGAAGCAGTCGCATTTCTGGAACTAGAGTCCACCTTTGAATTACATGTATTTGACTCAGCAATCACTTACAGACAGAAAAGTACAGTTTTTCCAACAATAAATCTTAGAGTAATAGCTTTAGCTAGCTGGTACTGTGGGACTAAACTTCCTCAGTAGCTCATCAGCCACAGTTTACCCCAGTCAAGTTAAATTAAGGTTAGATGTTCAGGTACAGCTGCCTTTAGTTGATGAGTTTTGAGATAAGCAGTGCAGGCTGTCTGTCATTGTTATGGGCCAAGCATGCATGCAGAACAGCATGTTTCTCTTCAATTTATACGGCTGAGCCTAACACAATGGTTTTTTCTCCATCCCTTCCCCATAAACTAATATCTTAGCAGAACTTGGCATATTCCAATTTTTCAAGTATATATTGTTATTCTAATTTATTATTCAAATAGCTATTGCCAGACCTACAGGTGGAGGACTTAATTTTCTTAATCATTTCTCTGCTATACTTTCACATCTGCTAAACCTGCTGTCCCTTCAGTCAAGCAGGGCATGTTCTGTAGATGCTTCATCCCATATTCTCATTTGAGATATTATCAAAACTTCATTGAGCTGGGACACGCTTTTGCAAATGGAGAACAGAATAAAGTAGCTAGTGAGACAATGTCCAGAGAGGGACAGGGACAATGAGAAATGGAAATACAATGGAAGGAGTAATAGAGAGGTGAAGTTGAGGAAGGAAAGAGAAGGTTTGGGGAAAGAGAACAGTTATGAAAGGATTTTGGGAGTAGAGTTTTTGGTAAAGTTCTGTGGACAAGGGTGAAAATTAAACAGACAATGGCAGAAAGTGGAGAAAAGAAAAAGGAAGAAGGAAAAGAAAAATAACCAAAACAACAGGAAGCCCCAGTGATCTTTTTAATATCTTGGAACACATTCACCTTAGTAATTTCTAGGTGTAATATAAAAATAATTATGTTATTAAAAAAAATAATAATAGAGGTTTGCAAAGTTCTGGATGAGACAAAATCACCTTTTCTTTAATCTCTTAAATCTGCCTTCATCCCTTTACAGGAAAGTATGTTGGTTGACTTCAGTATGTTAGCTGAGTTCAGTTGATGCAGTCTGTTTCACCAAAGGAAGACAGAGCCATGTGGATTCTCCCCCCAAAATATCTTTCCTTAGATGCAAAAATTTGTTCAATACACATGAAATACCATCCAAGACACTTCTCAAAACTCACCAGCCACATAGAACTATATGATACTAATGGGAAATTGAAACAATAGATTTTAAAAAGTAGTCAATGCAAACTCTGTGCATGTCCCTGTGTGCACGCCCCTGTGCAATTTGAGAATTACATCCAGCACCTTTTTGCTTCTCTGAAACTTCAGCATTTTTCTATGGAAAATAATAAAAATCAAGCAAAACATCAAAAACTGGTTTCTAATGACATGTTTCATTACATTGACACTTATTCCCCTTTCAATCACAGCCATGGGGAGCAGAACTGAAGTTATTTAATACCCTGTAAAGTATCAGAAGTAGGAAACTGAACAGCAGACAACTCCTTGCAATATCTTCCTGGTATATTATTCAAACTGGCAGAGGAGGAAAAAAAAAAAAAGAAAAGGAAAATATAGCAAACCCAAGAATATGGCAAAGGAGCCTATTTCTGGCTCCCTACTTATAAAAATCCTGACTAGTAATCATATTCTGAACAATCTAAAATAAACATGGATAGATAATTCTGTAAGACTCAAACAGTCAGAGAAGTGCTATCCAACAGTATTAAATAAAATTTTGCAGCTGCAGTCACTTATATTGAGCTAGTTCGAGCATTTCAAGATACAGACATAGAAATGACATGTGCAGTAACACTTTGAACATAAAAGCTCAATACACAAACAGAGCATGGAATGAAAACATACTATTCATAAAAAGACAATGCCATTTTCTCCTAACAGGATTCATATTCCTTTTAAATTCCAGTGCACATACAAGAAAAGAAAAGTAACTGACTATCTTAGAGATCTTCTTAAAATCAACTTTTAATCAAAACTTCCAGAAGATAAATTTAAATAAATTCTTACCCAGGTTCTACAAATCAGCATTTACATTCACTTACAGAAAAACGCAAAATATAGTGGGCATCAGCATTAGTTAAGAGTTTAGCTTACCACAGACCATATGGGAGGATGTCCCCATAGACTGTGTATCTTGTACTAGCATGGCATCTGCAGCACATAGCAACACTTTATCTGATGTAATAACACCTTCTGCTCTTAGCCTTTCTAAGTTATACAACAAATTATTAAGTGATTTCACCATAAGCAGCCTCATGGAACACTGACGAGGTGGGATGAATATAGGGAGTTTTCATTCCACGTGCCAGGAACCTTGTAAGTCAATATATTAAGAGTTACTGCCTGAGTTTATCCTTTTTTAGAAGACTATAACACTTTTAAAAAGAAACTAAAAACATAAACTTGGAAATTGAGTGGCTGCTCCTGAAGCTCTTTGGCTCCTTATACTGCTTATGTTGTTGGATCAATATAGTCAATGAAAATATAATAAAATCAGTGTAAACAGTTATTAGTAAATGGCTATCGTGCTTTGAAATTATTCTAACTACAATGCAGAAATGAAACCAGCACCATCCACAGCACCCAAGCTATAAATCCAGAATGTGTTCACAGTCATGTATCTTCAACAGATATTAAGAACACAGACTTTAAAAATTTATGTGTGTTCACAGCAGTGCAACTTCAAGAAATACTAAAAGAGAACAAATGGACTTTAGCATCTTGTGCTGTGAGCTACAGTCTTTAGAGCAGGGGACCTTCCAGTGGGGTAGGTGCTCCCTGTAAGCACTGTCTCCCATTGCATCACAGGAATATTTAATAGAAAATACTGGAAGGAAAGGTGGGAAAACCTCAAGAGAAAGATGTTTTCTAAAATAGTCCCTGTCTCAATCACGCACCTGTCGTGGTTTAGCCCCAGCCAGCAATTAAACACCATGTCGTTGCCGCTCATTCTCCCCTGGAAGGATGGGGGAGAGAAGTGGAAGAGTGAAAGTGAGGGAACTCATGGGTTGAGATAAAATAGGGACACACACAGACAGACACACAGACACACAGACACACAAACACACACACACACACTCTCTAATAATAGATACACAAAACAAGTGATGAGCAGAACAATTTCTTTCTAGCTGAATTTGGTGCTGCATGAGACCCCCCACCTGCCACACAGGATGCCTCAGACTGCTCAGCCTCTCAGCCCACCAAAGCAAACCAAGGAATTCATTTACCACTTCCCATCGGCACGCCAGTATTCAGCCATCACGGTGAAGTCAATTCTGCCTGTGGAAGACCCTCAACTGCCACACCAGGACCTTAGCCCACCCCCTTTGGACAGTTTGGGTCAGCTGTGCTCGCTGTGTTTGCGCCCCCACCACTTCCTGAGTCCCCCACCTTCTTGTTATCAGGGCAGCATGAGAAGCCTAAAAGTCCTTGACTGCTTGGCAACAACTAAACAGGAGTGTCTTGTCAACATCATTCTCATCCTAAATCCCAAACACAGCACTACACCAGCTACTAGAAAGAATATTAACTCTATATCTGCTAAAACCAGGACAGAGTCATAGAAGGATGGCATCACTAACATTTATTGCAATAAACACAATGCCAGCATTCTTTTTTCCATAGATGTTTTGTCACCTAATATGTCCTTTATTATTCTTCAGTATTATAATACAGACAGAAGGAAGGAAGGAAGGAAGGAAGGAAGGAAGGAAGGAAGGAAGGAAGGAAGGAAGGAAGGAAGGAAGGAAGGAAGGAAGGAAGGAAGGAAGGAAGGAAGGAAGGAAGGAAGGAAGGAAGGAAGGAAGGAAGGAAGGAAGGAAGGAAGGAAGGAAGGAAGGAAGGAAGGAAGGAAGGAAGGAAGGAAATGAACATCATAAAATTAAGGAAGACTGGCATCCAATCATCTCTTTAACCTTCCTCAGAAAAGGATTAAGAAAACCACCTATCATCAGTCTGGATTTATGCAAAGGAAGAGAGACATAAATATGAAACTCACATATACTATTTCATGGGAATCTTCATCACAGGAAAGAATTAGTGGAGAAAGAAAAGATACTCATTAAATGTTTCTGTTTTTACCAAGTTAGTGTTTTCCAGAATGCTCTCTTACCTAAAAAAATGTCTACCCAGCTCTTACTTTGTCCTGTCCTATGCTAAAAGCACTAAGCAGGAAATGCTCTCACTGAAGTCATAAACCCAACAATATATTTAAAAAAAAGTCTTCAGAGTGCTCTGTCTTCTCAGAGCTCACTTATACAGACTGCATCCAAAATGATAGCTCTGCTGACAGCTACTGACAGAGCAAGCCCAAGACAGGACTGCATTAGAGATTAGTTTTAGAGATTTCTGCAGTGATGTCATATTCTCACACAACAGGGATTAATCAATGACATTACTCTTTTGTTTCATTACAACCTCCATTTTAGTATACCATGTCTGCTTTTCACATTCTTCACTGATGTGCGAAGTCCACCTGACCAAGCTGTGTTCCATCAAATATTTGAAAGGAAATTATTTATCAAAATTATAAGAAATGGATTATCTGTAAAACCAGAAAGTAAGATTTCATACTGCTGTTCCTTAAATATTTTTATCCTTAAAGGCCTTGACTCTCTAATCATATCTCTTAACACATAAAATGCATCTCCAGGTATAGTAATCTAATCCTGTTTAAGCAGGGGAAATTCTATCACAGTTTTCTCAACACCTCTAAAAGCTGTGTCATCTTCTGGCTTTAGACAAAGATAGCCTTAAAACATAGTATATTTTTTCACCCCCAGGATTGCCTTTGATTAATATTCTGTAAATCAGAATTATTTTTTCAATAATAAATATGTGCCTAACAGACTATTTCCTATTGCCTGTTTTAGAGCAAAACTGGCACAACTGCACCAGTTGGAAAAGAGATCCTCTATTTTTATACAGTTGAATTTGCTCAAACCTGGCTATTAAATTTGACTGCTGAGGAGACGACAGAGTTTAAGGATTCCTCGTTTGTGAAGCTCCAACGACCTTAGGTTATAGGTCCTGAGCACTCTGCACAAAAGCACTATGATCTCCAAAAATTTGTAAGCAAGTGGTCAGCTCTCAGCAGGGGTTTTGAAGAAGCTCTTTCAATTCAAGTGCTAACATTTCACCTGAATTTTCATTCAAATCATAGAATTTTGGGGGGATATTTTGAAGATGTTTCATGTTGGAATATGCTGTATGTTATGTATCTACTGGAGATTGTCTAATGTCACTAAAACACATGGTCAGTAGCTACTCCCTGCTTGAGAACTGCCACTCATGTCTCATGCAGTACAGTCATTCCATAACTAATTATCAGTAATGAAAAGTAGCATGTCTTCCTTCAGTAGAACAACCGCTAAATCAGTTGATACCTAAAGGGATTTCATTTTTTTTTTAATAACATGTCTTAGATTAATTTTCTAAAAATCCATGCCAAATGAAATACACCCATTCAACAAATGTGATTATCATGACAGAGGAGAGCCACGTGTTTCCCATTCCAGCCACTGATATGGATCTCTCATCCTCATTTTCAGTGTGAACATGGGTCTTTATGCTTTTTGGTCTAAACTCAGAGGTGATTACATTGAGAGAGGGACAATTTCAGACTTGGTTTTTGGCATTGCCTTTAATTCTGAACAGAATTCTCTCAGTCTTTCTTCCTACTTGAATGTTTTTTAATGAACCCTATGCCCTGTAATTCCTATTTCCATGCATGACTGACTCCTTCCAGTTTTGCTCTCAAAGGAGGATAAAAAAATTCAGAGATGTGGTCTGGGAGGAAGAATACTAAGCTTTGCGGAGATGGGATAATCTTTTTTAGCGTAACACTGTCCCTGTTGTACGTGCATGACATCACGCAGTAAGAACCAACAACACTTCTATCTACTCAGTGGTAGAACAGAAACTCGTGGCTAAAGAGTAGGAAGAAAAGATAAAGAAAGAATTAATAGCAAAGGCTGAGGAGAAAGAACTGAGCCAACCTGTGCCAGAATAAATTAATTATTCAGATTTTTCCAACAACCAGGTGCAGGACTACACAACATCCAAATAATTCTCCATGATATTCTAGACTTAAGAGAAAATGAGACATGGCAGCACAAAACAGTAAGTGGAAGAGTTGCCATGCTTGCTTTGATACTGTTGGATTAACCAATATATTCCATCATTTCACTCAGTAATAATCAAGGTCTCGGCTGTTCTGCTCTGAAACACCAGAGAGGTGCAGCATGCTGGAAACAGGAAAACACATCAGCAGAAAGCAGTGAGGCGTATCAATGCAGGAAACATTTTTTTATCAGAAAGACTCCTACTCTTCTGCTTGCATTGTTACCTGGTTTCCTCTTGTACTGTTACCTGGTTGCCTGAGTTTCCATGCAGACTGACTCTGAGCTGTAATGCTTTCATTCTGCATGGGCAGTAAGCTGAATCCCAAACTATGTCAGCAGGATGTAGTACTGCCTGTGGAGTTGCACAAGCTAGCTCAAATACTAGAGACAATATAGTTGCATTATAGAAGTGTTCTGCCACAGCTAATTAGACGAACCACTGCATCATGTTGTGGGAACATACCCTAGGAGAGTTCCTGAGATAGAACACTAGATTTCTTAGATTTTAATTTCCAAGGTGGTGATCCTTTGTTAAACCTAGACTGCTCTGTTCCCTTTGAAACACTTTGTATGCTGAGCTTTTACATCTGAACTGACTTGGAACACCCAAACCAATTCATTCAGTGGAACCCTGGCCTCTTGGCTTCTTACTGGGTAAGTTTCATGCTCTTTCAGGAAGCACTTCATAACTATTAGCAAACACAATTGTCAGCTTCTGTTTCAGGCAGATGCCCAAATTGCAACATACTCCAACAGTGAACCCCAAATGATACGGAACTTCTGGAGCTGTCTCAGTCTTTAAAAAAAAAAAAAAGTCTTTATAATGCAAGCTTATTTCACTTGCAGTGATTTCCCACATCTTCCTACTCTGTTTTACCAGGAAACCTCTTTGCTGTATGAAATCCCCAGCAGTCCAATAGTTTTATAAGCAGTTATAGAAACAAGAGTGCTTGCTTTTCCTCAACCAGAACAGTCAGTTTTTACTCATTTCCTTCACCTGAAGGCTTCCTCTAAATATTTCACCTTCAAAAGCTACGCCTTTGATTTAAAAGTGTTACTCTGGTACTCTGAGGAACAGTTTACATTGCAGGGAGGATGATTTTACTAGTTCATATTCCACTAATGTCTACCCTGACATTAGGAACTCCTTTAGTGAGTTTTCAGTAGATCTGGAAACAGATTTGAATCTTAAGTCTACTGAATTATGGAAAGAGATAAGCATCTCTTCACATGCACACCTTCCTCCTGTACAATAGTCTTTTGTTTTTCATGTAGATCCTGTCCTAAAGTATGAGATATTTGGTTATGGCAGCAGCATTATTGTTTTATGGCCATGCCTACTTTAACATTCTAGTCAATTGTAATATTACAGGTTTTTTTGACTGCTCAGATAGCTGCCCCTTAAGCGTCTTAAACCATAAAAACTATTGTGGGAATACAGAGTCTTTCTTGACTAGAAATGATGAAAAATAAGATGACAATCATAACTACAAGTTTGTGTAATTATTTCTCTTAGGAAACTTTGGGCTTCTCCTATTAGGACATACTACCTTCTTAGGACACTGGTATGCCTATATATTGCTCTTAAGCTGTAAATAGTGCCATGTATGTTCAGCTTTTTTTAAAGAGTTTTGGCATGCAAGCAAAAAAACTATAAACTAAAGATGTGACAAGAGCTGCCAAGGCTTGAGAAGGGAAAATCCTGTTACATTAACTATTGTAAGCTTGCCTTTCTCACTTAACCTACGCAGTGTCTATGCAATATTAGTTTAGCAATATTGCTGAGCAAAACAAGAATAGGCTCCTGCAAAACCTTACATATCCTAAAAGGAATAGAAAACTATCCATTTCCATATAACCTTAGTTATTTCAGAAGAAATGCTGATCTCACTGACTTGCTATCTGCTTTTTAAACAACCCTTTTCTCTTTGGTTTAAGTTTTTGACTGACAGCCTTCAGTTTATTACAGACTGCTTGCCACACACTTCTTCAAAAATTTCAGCGTGCATAAGGATATATTAGCAATATAAACAGACCTGGAAAGCCTGTGTTCACCAAGTTAAATTTGCATACCTCTCTTTGTTTTCATGTTCTCTTTTCCATACACAACCACCATCTCCTTCAATAACATCCAGTCGATGCCTGAAATGGTGCTTTGACAAAGATTTTCTATAGATAGTCTTTTCTGAGCAGCTTTACACTGTCTTAGCTTCTGACAGACACCAGTGCTTACATGTCATATGTAACCATCAGAAATGAAAATCAGATATTAAATGTACTATTTCCTTACTTTGAATTCTGAACATGAATAATAACTTTAAGGAATGTTCAGCTTCAACCTATCATACAGCTGCTGATATAATAATTCTTTCCAAAATAAGAGAAGACAAACAACACATATATAGCTATTTCCAGAAACTGAAAAATATTAGACAGCAGTAAAGCAACAAGTAGCTACTCTGACCTAGTAATGCACACCTGCAGCCCAGAAAGGCAGCCGTATCCCGGGCTACATCAAAACCAGTGTGACCAGCAGGTCAAGGGAGGTGATTCTGCCCATGGCTCTACCCTTGTGAGACCCCACCTGAAGGACTGTGTACACCTCTGGGGTCCCCAGTACAGGAAAGACATAAAGCTGTGGGAGCAGGTCCAGATGATTTTTCTCTATGGCCACACAGGATGGTGAGGAGTCAGTGGATTTTCTGGAAACAACAATAAACTTTAGGAACACATTTTGTTATAAATCCTTCTTATCTCTATTGCCTTTCTGAAGTTCTTTGAATTTTCTTAGGTAGTTAACTAATCTTACTTTAAACTAATAAAAATCTAAAGATAATTTACTTATTTACTTGTTTATTTAAAAGCCTTTTGATTTTCTTTTTAAGAATTCCTTAAAAGGGTAAGGTATATACACATCTGCCTTACAGCTGTGGTTGACTTCGGGTCCCATGACACTAAAAAGTAAGTTCTCCAATCAGGAAAGCTGCAGATGTTTCTGCAAAAGCCAATAAACAAAGCCACCACCAAGAAAAAAAAAAAAAAACAACCAAGGAAAAAAAAACCAAACAAAAAAACAACAACCAAACAATAACAGAATCCAGCTGTACCTAGTATGTTGGTCTTGCAACTTCATGGATTTGGCCATCAATTCAACCATTCACCTCCCCTAATTTTTATCTCTGACTGCTATCAGACAATCAACTACCAGAAGGAGTGTCTCAAGAATAAATAAGTCAGCACCAATCACCTCTCTGCAGCCCCATTAGTCTCTACACTGTCAGCATGGTCTCAAACTGTGACACTGCTGTACTGTACTCCACAAATATGTTTTTTTATTCTTACTAGTCCTTCTGTTAAATCAAACTCTTATATACATATGAAGTATACGCTTTTCTAGTCCACCTGAATTTGTTTGTGTCTGACTTTGAAACCAGCAGAGTGAATTGTACACACTAATTTCAATGTGCCGCTCATGCTCACTGTAATACTAAACGTATACCCACACCAGCAGCAATTTCTGGAGCAAAAGAAAGCAAGCAAGCAGCTGCAGAGGGCCTGGACAGGGGGAACTGTCCAGCAGCAGTGTTTTGCTTCCCTTCTTACAAGTCGTTTATACCTGTGTCCACCACCAAAACCATGCCAGGCAACATCTTTGCCCTGAGAGCTCATTCCCCTCTGCGGTCTCTACAGAAGCTTTGATATTTCATGAGAATCATCATCTGTACTTTTCTCACTTTTATTCATGCAAATGTTCAACTGATGGAAAACACTGGAAGAGGATTAAGGTAAATGAGTCACTAAAGGAGATTCAGTCTACTGTACTAACAAGCAAGAGTTAAAGTGTCATTTTTGGAGTCATAATTCACAACAGAAACTTCCCATTCTGTATCCCAATCGTGCCCCCTTTCTGAAAGGCAGGCCTAACCAATATGAAAAGTCTTAAATAATGTTTCATTGCATAAAGTAAGGAAAGTACATTTCACACTCTTAAATTATGAATTACAGTCTTCTACTTCAGCAGAGCTATGAGATCATACAGTGCATTAAATGTTAACTAGGATATTTTCTTTCAGTTTCTCCTTAAATTTAAGAACACTGGAATGAATCCTGTGAAACAACTTGGGGCAAAACTCTCTTCCCTTTTATCTAGGATGCAAATGACAGGTGTTGTAGCAGTGTACTTGAACAGCATTTTTCTCTGAGTAAAAACCTGCATGAAATCAAAACTGACTTACAAGAATGTTCTCTGTTTCAGAAAAGTCAGGAAAGCATCCAAAGTATTTAACTAAACCGGGTAACAGACTTTTAATGTTTTTTTCAGGAAACTTGCTTGTTATTATTATAGTATTTTCAAAAAAAAAGAGTATTTTTTTTCCAAGTAGCACAAAATGCATTTGCTATGGCACATGTAAAGTCATATCATCTTAAATGAACTCTTCGTTAAACACAACTGCAAACTTAAGGTGTGCAAACCTCATAATGTTTCTTTAAAATGCAGTTCATCCTTTCTCTGGACACTTCTAGCTTAAGTAATAGAAGAAAACTTAAGCAAAAAACATGTAGAATATTTTAATTGAATACCACATTATACAGCTAGACCAGGGAAAAATCAGTTTTAACTAATGGTATGATAATATTTTAAGCCTATTGATGAGATGTTTCTACACCTGACTTCAAAACATAAGTGAGCCATTCAGCAATAAACCCAACATAGTGAGGGAAGTATTGTGACCATTGCTTCCAAGTGTTTAAAAGAACAGAAAAGATATGGAGGCTGAAATCCTTTCTTCACTAGGTACAGTGGCAAACTGAGCTGCTTCAATAGGACAAAATGGCACATGGAGAGACTATTAAAATAATCAGTTTTACTAAAAGCAATGCTGAAGCACCACAGTCAAATTGACACACTACGTTTCTTGCAGAATTTGTTTTTACATGTCCACTAGGTAAGTCCAGGTTATTTTGAAAGCCAGAGCTGGAAAAGTTAGGACATACCTCATAAACCACCGACACCATCAATTAGTAGTTAAAGCTGGTGAAGGGTCCTGAATCACTTTAGGCCATCGCACTAGCAAGATGGCCATCATCTTGGGTGATTAATACAAATGACTAGGTCATTAAAAATTATTTTAAAAAAAAGCATATATGAAAGTAAAACACATTACTTTGCTTTAAAAGCAATAATATTCCGTTCCCACCTTTTAGTACCTTCCTTAGAATTAAAAATTAGCCAAGTAATGTTAATGAGATCAGTCAGATCTTAAAAAGCATTTTATCTGCACTGTTGCAGTAGTTTTTCAAATAATTTATTTAATACATAGACAATTGTTTTCTCTGTTTTCTACAATGATGACTTAAATTTTGAAGTCATGTTTTTGTAAGATTTTAAAAGTGCTGTTGTATAAGGAGGGGTCATACTTGCAGCAGATAATATTGCTATAAATAGTAGTAACTCCCTACCTGCATGTATGCCTTGAACCCCAAATTTGCATATATGCAGTTTGCATTTGATATGTGTAAGCCAACCACAATAGCAATGCACAAGCAGAATATAGGTCAGTTAGCTTCGTCAGAAGCATCTGACAACTACCAAATGCTCCTCGGCAAACTGATACAAGCATGTAAATATATAGAAACACATAGCAATTTGGGGCATGATTATTTGTGGGCTTAACAATTTGGTCTGTGATACTGTCAAACTTTTGTCAAAATGTCTCTCTATAAAAGTATATTGTTAAAAATGGAAGAATAGAATTGTTTGAGCATCAATAAAAGACCACAAAAGGGGGAAAAAAAAGATTATCAACTTACAGAAATATTATTCTCTTATTTTCTGTTCATAACCATTGAAAAAATGTGGGTATCCAACATGGACAGAGAGAAAAAGCAGAGCCTTAAGAAACGCAAGAGCAAACTGATCCCTCTGCTAGCTGGTGAGAATCCTCAAGCGCATCAGTATAAGCTGACTGATGTCACCTTACTGCTCTCCTCAGTTACTCACTAGGAGCCTGTTGCTGTATTTTTTTTTCTTCAGAAGAGCTAAATAATTCATCAGGGCACGGCGTTTTGTGAGCAGGCCACACTGCAGGCATCAGGCCAAGACCAAGGTCGCTATGGAGACCTACATGCAGCTTCATCCCCTCTCCCTTCCTTGCTGAGAGAAAGCCTATGAAAAATGGCATCAGCTGAGCAGCCATGCTCATTTCAGCAGTGAACAATAGGTATAATAAAAAAAAGAAAACAAAAAAAGCAGCAAAATAAGGATCTAACAGCATCTCCTGTAGCTATGTTGAAAGATTTAAATGACAAATGAGTCATTAAGCACTTCCTATTTGCAGATACAACTATTATTTTACATCTTACATTATTTTACTAACCCATTCTTATTAGTGAGACCTATTACCGCTCTTCAAATAAACAGATTATCCTATACATTGCAGATGACAAATTATTAAAAATTCATGCCCATCAGAACTCAGTTTTGTTACTAGAACACAGTTATAGGAGTAAAATGAAATCATAACACAAGTATAAGATTTATTGCTTAGATTTCTTCTCCCCTCTTATAGTTGCTGTACAACTCTGATTTTCAGAGTCCTCTCATCATTCTTTAGACAGGCATATTTATGCCTAAACAAACAAAAAGTCAGAAATGCACAAAATTACATCTAAGAAGAAAAATGCTTTTGAACTGTGTTTATCGAAGGGTTAGTTAATTTCTCAATTAATGTTATTCATTAACATCAAAACAGCATTTTTGCATGCTTTATCAACGGAAAAAAAATTAACATCTCTTCTGAATTTTTAATAGTAGATCATCTTAACTTTATAAGCAGTAGCCTTTTTTTTTTTTCCCCTTCCTTCTGCGTATTGCTGTTCTTTGACTATCTTGCTCTCCAGGGACCTGTTATTAAACATCACCATATTTTATTACCCAAAACCACCTGTAAAGCAAGGGCCTGGTCATGTTTATTAGTTATATAAAGCACAAACCTTAAAATAAACTACATTCTGCAATGTCCTAGAATAAAATTCTTGGTTTTTTTTTTCTTCTCACTTCTGTGCCTGTCTATTCCAGACATCGTATAAAACCACTCCCACTAGCACATTCCCACATCCTCAAGCTTAAGCATTTATTGGAAAAAGTGATTCTGCGGAATGCTGACATCACGCTAATACAACATAGTACTATATATATAACCTTTACAAGCCACAGTGTGCTCTCTATAGGTGATAATGGGAAAATTTACAGTATGACACCACAAGTACCTAAGTCAGAGGACCACATGACTTCTGTGCGGTAACCCTGAAAACGGAAGAGAAGCATCTCTGACTGCTGTCCCTGGAAGATCCTTATAGAGCCTCCCATTGCTCCAATATACCTTCCTGTCAGGGCTGTAGGACCTCGAATCTAGTATGCCCCAATCCTTTCGTTTTCTTTCTCTTTCTTCTCTATGATATCTAATCTCACCCTCTGCTTCGGCTCAATGCTGTCTAGCAATATTCTTCTCTACCACTTCCCCTTCAAGATTTTTGTTTTACTAAAAGCTGTAGTCAAAGTATAGCAGGGCTGAACTGGACATACTAGGCGTCTTCAGATTTCAAATACTCCCACAGAAATTCTCCATGTTCAAACAAAGCTTCATAAACAGAAGCCCCATAGCATTTTGCAGCAGTGTCTGCTCTGACAACTGCATGTATATAAGCCATGCAGAATTTAAGACTGATTTCTCCTGAGGTAAGGCTGATAAATAGCAACTGGAAATCAGTGCATTTCTTGAAAAAAATAGGAGATAAAAGTCAGGACTAATTTAAATCCCAATCCACCCAGTAGAAACCACTATATCAATGTTTTCAGGTTTGGGTTTGTTTGGGGGTTTTTTGGGGGTTTTTTTGGGTTTTTTTGTCTTTGCTGTATTAGTTTTAAAAAAATACCTTTTTGGGTTTTAGAGAAGGTTTTTTTCCCCACTGTCCCCACCCCCCCCCCAGCCCCAGCCAAATATTTTGTCATGAAACTATCCAGAAACCCAAGTACTAACATGTGACTGCCTCTTACCATCACATACTTTCTAGACTGAATGCACGTGGGACATCTTTTCACTATTTCATCACAAAGAGAACAGAAGTTCTCTTGTCTAGAAAGAGACTACTAAATCACAAAAAAATCTCTGCTGATGCTCTGAAGCACCTTAGACAGAAAATTAGAACAAGCAGAGTCCCTTTGTTCAATTATGAAACGGTAAAAAAAAAAAAAACCAAACCAAAAAACAGAAGGTTAAAGACTTGCACCTCTGGTAGGGATAGCATAATCTGTTGCTGGAAGTCCGAACTCTACTACAGGAGGAAGGCAGACCTCCGGGTGGAGTTTTTATTCTCGATGATCTAAATGCAGCTTTCTAAGCCAGCTGGCCATTACATTTATTTTCCATCGGATTTGACAGGTCTGGTCTGCCTCCAAGGCTGCACACAGAACAGCCTGAGCATCATGCATCTGAAGACCTCATTATAAATGTGTAAAAAATCCAGATACAGTTACACAAACACCAGCAAGTGTTGGACAGCTGAGGAAACGTGCTGAATGGTTTTGATGCCCGCACTGACTTAAATGGACTAGAAGAGAGTTGCTTCCGATCCAACCATCACGTAATGCCAGAGACAGGCCTTTTATTCTCTTCTGAACATACACAGCTTGGAAAAAAGTTGTTATTCATCTGCCTTAAATTGATCTATTGTTTCATGAATATTGCACTTACACTCCTATAAATCCTTGCAGCTATTGATGCTAATAAATCTCCTTGATTTTTACAAACTGTTACTTGCAAAAATAAAAAGAAAAGAAAAAAATATAGTTTAATTTGCTTTATTTCTACAATATGAAAATAAAAGGCATGAATGAGAGTCTGATGACACATTTTTTTCTTTAAAACACAGCATAAGTGGAGCTGAGGAAAAGTATAAAAAGAGCAATTACTACAAAAACTTGCTAGAAATATTGTTACAGATGGAACCAGTGCCTGCTGAGGATATACAAACAAAGGAAATAAAGAAAAATCACATTTTCTGAAATACAGTTCCTTCTTTTGTTATCACGATTATGTGGGAGGTAGAGGACATCAGAAATGGTTTCTTTTAGACTTGGTTTTCAATGACTGGCCTGTTTATTCAATGTACTACTTACAGGATTCCTACAGCTGACATAAATGTTATTTACAGAGTTTCAGATCCTTTTAACGCAGAAGAAATAGTTGTTCATAAGTTGCGCTAAATTTCACATTGTCCCAAAGCAATTTCCTCTTACTTTATGCTCTTAAGGGCAGGGAAAAATTGGATAGACTGTACAAGCCCCTGTCTTCTTCAAACAGGAGGGGGACATTTTCTCCTTTCTTTACAGGGTCTTTACTTGGGTATCTCTCCATCTCCTGGTTCCTGAAGTATCCCTTACACACTCTGCTGTTAGTTATCAGATACACATTTCTTCGTGTGCTGTATTATCCTTCTAGAGATTGTGGCTTACGTGCTGGTGCACAAAGGCTTTTTTTACTCATTATTAGGAGAATGTGCAATGTAGTGCTGCTTTTCCAAAGATATTAATCATGATGTTTGATCCTGGCTCTTGCAGGGATGTTTGAGCTGATTAACTGACATGAGTTTCCTCACCTGTATATGTATGACAGACTAACAAAAGCATCGTAGAAGAATCCCATTTGACAAAGAATGAATCCTTTTGTCAAAGGTCTGTGGAAGTTTCACAAGGCTAGAATGGCAGAAACATACTAGTATGAATAAGCATGAAGTATTGTGGCACACCTTTAATCACACAGATAAAATTATCAAACATCCCATTTATACCTTAAACTGCCATTTATGAGGAAGCTTTCTGGAGCAAGAACTTTTGGATCCATGCCATGATGCCTTAATGACTTTACCATCAAACCACAGATAACTCCTATGGCATGTGATAGACCTAGGAATTACCAAGGATGGTGGGCTTTTACTGAATGGGATATTCAAAGAGTGAACCCTTTTAGAACATGAAAGCAGTATAGACTTGAGCCTCAAACGAACAACAAGATTGTGGTACAGCAATTGAAAAAAATCTGTCTGGAGTGACGACTAACATTTTATAACATATATATATATATATATATATACAAGGTTTCAATAAACGTCCTATAAACTGCTACAGGAAGTGCAGAGATAATGCTTTTACACAACATCATTACCATTGTGAGAATTTGTTCACTGATATTTGTCAAGTATTTTAAACAAGGAAACATTTTTATGCAGTAGTGATAAAAGAGTCGGATGTAGCTGATAGGCAACTATGAAAGAATGTAAGGCTCTTCCCTCCAGACTACCGCCACAACTTCACTTCACCTTGACACACTGTATTTCTAACTATGCACATGGGAATCATGGACGTCTACGTTTTAGATACGCTACTTTAATTGCGGTACTGGTTTTAGCTGGGATAATTTTAATGTTCTCCAATGTAGCTTGTACAATGTTACATTCACGATTTGGGATGAAAAGTGTTGATAGGATAATTTTAGTTATTGCTAAAATAATATCTGGAGCACTGTTTCCAGTTCTGGGCTCCCCAGTTCAACACAGACAGGGAAATACTGAAGAGAATGCAGTGGAGTGCTATGATGATGATGAGGGGACTGAAGCATCTCCATTATGAGGAAAGTCTGAGAGAGCTGGGTCTGTTTAGTCTGGAGGAGACTGAGAGGGGATCTCAACACTAACAAATATCGAGAGGGTGAATGTTTAGAGGAAGGGGCCAGACTCTTCTCAGTGGTGATGAGTGATAGGACAAGGGGCAATGGGCACAAACTGAAGCACAGGAAGTTCCATCTCAATATGAAGAAAATCTTTACTGTGAACATAACAGAGCACTGGAAAAGGCTACCCAGAGAGGTTGTGGTGTCTTCTTCTCTGGAGATACTGAAAACCAGACTGAACATGATCTTGTGCAACCTGGTTTCAGTGATCCTGTTTTAGGAGAGGGTTTGGGATACAGGCCCATTCCAAAACCCACCATTCTGTGATTCTGTGACATACGAGCATCATATATTTTAGAAGAAATACTTCACTTAGTCCTTGGCCAAAAAAGGAGAATACTAATGCCAGTGGTCTGACAGTGGTGCATCATATCTCATTTTCCTCCTCTGCATAGAAGTGCAAATAATTTTGAACTACAGTATGTAGTTCAAGCAAAGAGACTAGGTCAAATAAGCAACATTTACACCTTAGCCTGCTGGTGTTCATTCAGACTAATTTTGAGAGAGAATAATTTCAATTTGATACAGAAATTATGTCCTCAATTTACACTATGATTTGTAGAGGACAGGTAGGGTTGGACTCAATCATCTTAAGTCTTTTCCAACCTAGTCATTCTGTTATTCTGTGAAACTCAAAAGAAATATCTGGTATATATCTACCTAGTATATACAGGTAAGTTAAATATATTGATAATAATTTGCCACTTTATCCTATAAGTGGTTTAAACTGAGTCCCTACCTTGAAAAATGTCTGACACCTTATTCAGAGGATCTCTAGTAGTGTCTCTCCTGGTTCAAATATCTGTGTTGCCTCATGTGATATTTTGCTGTGTTTTAACATTTTATAAAGAAAAGAAATAAGACTCAGTAACTTGAGGCTACTTTTCCTGGCAGACAAGAAACATTAATGGAAAATTATCAGCCACATTATCATCCTGCACTCCCCTGAATTACAGTTATCCCATAGTCTACAGTGTTGAACCAATAGCACTGATGTTAGCCAAAGCTAGTTCCATGAGTGAAGAGTACAGAGCAAAAGCAACATGAAACACACTAGCTGGTGACAGGGGATTCCACAGCTTCAGACAGTCCCCTTGCACTTGAACTGAAAGCTTTGTAAGAGAAGTGCTCCAGGTGAAACCACGGCCACACACAGGTCAAAGTAAAGATCCCATTAATTTCAGTCAGGACACAATTCACTGTAGGAATTTCATTGTCACTAGTCTTACTGTATTTTCAATATCCTTTCTTCTACTTGGAATAAAGAAGTGAAGTTAAAAAAGGGGAGAGAAAGCACCATATGTTACAGGATAATAACTATATTTACATAAGAACAAGAGAGGATCTGAAGAACTGCAATCCAGTAACTCTGACTTCACTTTAAGGATAGAAATTGGAAACACTTGCTATGGGCTCACTTACAAACCTCTAAAACAGTGTGCTGCATAGACAAGCTAGAGTAACTCAAACTCATAAAAAAAATCTCAACGTACACATGGCAAAATCCCTGGATGTATTGCTGATATGACAGATGATATATGTGACACAATGAATATTTAATTTATCTACTCAGTTAATGTTGCATCACACGGTAGTTTCACCTACAAGGTCAGACATTAGAAAAGTTGGACATACACATTAAGAACTGGCTTACAAAATGAGAACAGAGGGTGTCTGATATAGAGAAAACACGTGACTTGTGTAGGAGTAATAAGGAAGAAAATTTTTATTTTATTAAGAGTGGTGAGACACTGGCATAGGCTGCCCAGAGAAGCTGTGGCTGCCCTGTACCTGGAAGTCTCCAAAGCCTGAATGCATGGGGCATTGGGCATCCTGGTCTAGTGGAAGGTGTCCCATACCTGTGGAGGGTTGGAACTAGTTGATATTTGAGGTCCCTTCCAACCCAAATCGATAACTTCTTTGCATAGTTTATACTGAAGACAGAATTTCACAGAGTATCAGAGGAGGCTAATAGTATTAGTGACAAAAAGCCACTCCAGGTTTTCTCCTTTTCAAGACACTGAATGGTCTAGTTTCCCTAAACACAATTGTCAATAGCATGCTTTCTGAGATCCTCTGCTACATACCAGGATGAGCCTTATAAAGAGAAATGCATAGGAAAAAAAAAGCAGAGGGAGGCTAATTTTTCCCCATCTAAGTACTACTCTGTGTGTGGTCCTAAAGACTAATAATGCTAGATCATTGCTACTACAGCAGGTTCAGAGGACTGCCAGTACATAACACAAATTGATCAACCCAGCTCAGTTCCCACAAATACAGTTTAAATCAATTCTCAGTGGCATTCTTCCTTGACAATCCCTGTAAGTACAAAACAGTGAAGGAGTGTTGGAAACCTCTCCTGACTTACCTCAGCCTCAGCGCAGGAGACTCCAAGAACTGGTTATTTCTTTGCCTGAGTCATTCCAGATAATCACTAGCATACAAATGCCCACATCCTACAAAGGGGCCTTTGGTTTTCTCACCAAAGGAGACACGTTTTTCAGTGAAGTTTCACCTACTGTGCGACTTTACCCAGAGATACGAGCTGACTGTGAGGCAACACCATAATATCTGCACCATCCACAATCTGCAACCTTAATGAAAGTTTGTAATGCAAACATATGTACTGCACTGAAGGATTTAACAAAATGGTGGTGATCAGAGGTAATAGTTACTGTTTCTGCTTCATCTGACTCTATTCTCTCACCTGGAGACTTGGTGCTGCTTTCTCCAACTCAGGCTTGATCAGCTTTGATACAGCATTAGGCAACTTGCCCTGCTACTAATCATTCTAGAGACAACAATGGGAAAAAAAAAAAAAACATGTCTTTCTCCTCAATAGTCAGCATAAGTCTGACTATTGAGGAGTTCACCAAGAAAAACAAAGTCATAAGAAAGCAGAGATTCAAAAGAAATACACTGTATGTGAGACAAAGTGTTGACTCTTATTCTAATGTCTGCAAGAAAATTATTTCAGGATTTTGAACACGTATCTTCTAGATTCTACATAAAAACTGACTGAGTCATGGCCTGAATGACCCTACTGAAGACTGACTCTAAATAAAGCCCTCTGATCCTTTAAATCTGGTCAAATTTTGCTAGCTTAGAAGCCTGTGGAAGTAACCTTTGTCTGTGGTGCCTAGATGATGCAAGTCCAAAGAAAATACTGATGTGCAAAACAAACCAAACAACAAAACAATCAGTTTTCCAACATAGTGCCTGTCATAAACACTTTTTGAGAGAAACTGCAAAAAAAAGGGTAACAAAGACATAGATGTTCTCAAACTTTTCCCTTTACATCTGATCTGGACACAGTGAATCACCAAGATGGACAAATCAGGATTTTTTTAAGGATTTGTTTAAGAACACTCATCAAAAAACCTGGTCATGTCTAAATTAAATGTTCCTGAAACCATTCTCCAGCATGTAAAAAATCAATGCACAACATCTCACCTCCACACTATTAAACACCCAGGGTGCCTGAATTCAAATTCTTCAGGAGGTTGTCCCTGACCAGTGAGTGTGCTAGCTTGTGCTGGCTTGTCCATACTGAAATCATGCCTGAAACAATTTAAGTGCTTAGACATGTAAGTTCAGTGTTGCTCATTGCCGGCTACCACATCTAAAGGCTTCTCTGGCATTGCTCAGGTTACTAATATAGAGAAAGTTACTCTGGTACTGAATTTTTTATTTTTTGAAACATGATGTGTTACTTTAAAACTTACATGTTACATGTTACCTGCAAGTTAACATGTCATTAGTTTGATATACAGCATCAAGCAAATCATGTGGAACTTGTTTAGATTTTATCCAAATCTTTCCAGTTTGCCATCTATGCTGCAAATTTCTCAACATAATTAAAAGTACAGAATAGCAGTTTCAGTTAAATCTGTGATGCAGCAATTTGAATTGTATTGGCACTTCTATATAGAGCTTTCCAGAATGCCTGCAAAAGCATTTTTATTATTTTAGTATATTATATGTACACACAGTCAGATCTCTTGTTCATTCAACATAAACCCATGTGGTGCAGCAACTTGAAATTCACAGGGAACTTAAGGGATACTTTCTTGTACAGACTCTGCTTCATCTTATACAGGACAAGAGTTTTACAGTGATCTGGCACTGCATTTCAAATGCGTTTTTGTCTCCAATATTGATGTGATTAGGCCTTTACATCCAAGCTGGAGAAAATGAGTTAAATTCATTCCACTGTCTTTAGAGAGACACTTTGTGGAACTACAAAAAGCTGAATCTAACCCTATTATAATACAAGCAAGGAGCAACGCCTGAAGGGATTACCTTCTCAGTTCTTTCAAAACCAAGAGCCTCACCATCCACTGGATTTATCTGGCATATAACTGCATTTCTGGTTTGCTCTTTCTTTGAAATTCATGACTTAATTTCTCCTTTCTACCCAAGCAATGTTTTCTAAATCTTAGGAAAGAAATGTGGTGGCTGATGTAAAATATCCCCGTCATACATATATATATATGGGTAAAACCATGTTGAACTCCATATGTACATTATGGAACAAGCAGAATCTCCATTACCAAGTCCTCCAAAGGCAGTCCCCTGCCTTTCAACTCCTAAAGACTGAATAAAGTCAATTTCTACATGAATTCTGAAGTTTAAATTTATATTGGTAGGCTGTGAACTGTCTATCATGATGTGTCATCTCCCCTCCAATCAATATCCACTGAATATGTGTCAATCATTGGCATTTTTCTTATGAAAATATTATCTAAGCAGTTAACTGCTAAGCAGTCCTGTCTTCTTAAATTTCATGTAACTCAATCAAAGTTAAGCAAGATAAGACAACAAAATAAAATAATATAAAAAGAGAAAAAGCATCTTATTGCATAGGAGGAGGGAGGAGTTGCATTATCTTCTCATCTAAAAATTCATTTATATTATTTAAATACTATTATCTAAATTAATCTCCTTAGTTCACAAATTACTGTTAGTTTATAACTATCATATCCCTACTGATATTGGTATTTTAATATACTGTTTTTGGAGGTCTAATCTCAAGTCTCTAGGAGATTGGTCCTACCTCACTACAACCCTGTCTCTCACAGATGCTACAAAATATCAAGTTAAGAGTACAAGATCACAAACTTAGTTTAAAAGCAGTAAAATAGGTGGGATTTTTCTCCTATTAGAGAAATCACAGTAACTGTAAAAATAAAAGCTACATTTCTAGACAACTTCCTAGTCTCTGCTACTGCAAACAATCTGTAGCTAAGTCATAGACTCAAACCTTAGCTTCTCCAATAGTCAAGCAAATAGAGATGCACAAGGCCAGCCAGTTAGCCACTGTTAAACAGTTTAATGGTGTGATGCATATTGTATAAAGTTAGTAGTCATCATATAGTGAAAAACAGTGCTTGTCAGGAGTTAGAATTACTTTGACCTTTTGAAGTGGCATGTTTTAACAGCAGCAAAAATAGCAGCAAATACGATTTTGAAGAGAATTAAAACTGAAAAGAGGTATGAAGTGAGCACTGCAGCTAGTGCTAGATATGTTTTGCCTAAAACATCTGGTATGGTTCCTAAAGACTTGGCTTACTGGATATAATGAAAATATTCAGTTTCTTCTTTAACTCTGATTTTCTTCTCATTTCAGAAAATAAAAAAAAAAAAGAAAAAGAAAAACAAGAACAAAAAAAAAAAAAGCAGCAACAACCTGAACTCAAAAGCTCAAAAAGCAAAGACAACAAAAAATATAGCAAAAGCCTTATGATTTTCATACCAGTCTGGTTGATTCTACAGGCCTCATTCACAATTTTCAGCATTTAAGTAAATACTATTGGAAAAAGACTTTCACACATAGTATCTGAATAATGCAAGTGACACAAAGCAATGATGTGGAGATCTCAATTGATGCAATACAGTCCACATTTTTGGTCGATCACAGTAGCTATACAGTTCGTAAGGTAGACAGACTAATGTAGAAGAAGAAATATTACAGTTTGGCTGTCAACAGAGCTATCAGCCTCACTGAATGAGGAAAATCACTGCTAGACTGAGGGTATTGGACAAGGAAGGAACCCGGTCCATTACTGTTGATGAGAGCAGGTTATACTATGTAAGCCCTTTCGTTACAGATCTAATCTCAAAATGAATTAATGTTTTCTGCTCTACACGACTGCCATAGGATTCTTTCTGCAAAGTGGTTCAAGAATACCAAGATTCAGTTTACACATAGATAGTGTATCATCTCCACTTCTTTTTGTACCAATTTTATCCCTTATGTACAGATTAAGCCTATGGATTTCCACACTAATACTTATCTTACATATTTAATGTATACATACTCTTAATTTACTCAGTTAAAATGTTCGGCAATGTAGTGCTTTTCAAACAGCTTGGACCAAAATCTTGGACCCAATTAAATGAGTGGCACAAACTGACCAATTCCATCAAGTTAGAATCTCATCATAATTTTCCAGTCAAGACCACTAGACACAGTAATCTTATTAATCTTATTAGGATACTAAGTACATAAGTAAACAAATAGAAGTTATGAGAAGGAAAATAGATTTAATATGGGAGGATTTCCTTCTTCCTCCCTCTATACAGTTTCTTATCACTGAAACATGGGCCATGCATGAGCTCCAAAAAGAAACCATGTAGCAAAAGTGTATTCATACTTTCCATTTCTAGATAGACCTGAAGGCTGTTAAATTCTTTCAACAACTCTGTGATTTTTTTTTTTGTTCCAAAAGGAAAAAAATATTTATTTTTTCTTAGATACTTCTCCAAACATCATTACGCAATTTTCAACTACACATGTAGCTATTCTATTTCTAAACCTAACTTAACACATAAAAAGACCATGTATTGTAGGACACTTTACATTGAAATTCCCACACTGTCCTTTTTTAGCTATCGTGCTAAAGCTAAGGGGCATGATGAATTTCTCTATTGTATTAGAGCTGGAACATGAGAAAAGCTATAGTTGCTTTAGGCTCTCCTGTCCTTCGTTACTCATAACTTTGAGAAAACAACACAGAATGTATTGTTCTAGCATTTCTAAAGCTTAGTTTCACCTTAAAAATCACTTCCTCTGCTGCTGAAAATTTAGGGAAGGAAGGGAGCATTCAGAAAGACATTAAAACACCTTTTTAATGACACTGAATCTTTATTTTGAGCACAGCTAAAGAAAGAACTCATTTCTATAGAATCCAAATCTTTTGGTCCAAATTAAATTGGCATCACCTCCTTCTAAAGATCTTGATATAGAGAAAAATTCTCTAATATCTCAGTGGAAACGGCATCTAAGCAATTAATCTACAAAGAACAATGACTATCTTTATCTGACTGCTGGGACAAAAAGTGAATTCTCTTGGCAGCCAGGAAAAATTGTGGGATTATTCACAAAGGAACTAAAATACTGTTGGGTTTTTTTCCCTAAATGAGCCTGTCAGTGCAAAACAATAGACTGCAGCTAAATATTACAAATGAAGCTCTTCTGGAATAAAAGATTACAGATATATCACTCTTCCTTCCCAAAAGCAGACCTAAAAATCAACAGCATATCTAGTCTCTGTACATGATAGAAGAAAACTCATTTAAATAGTACATCAGGTAGCATACTCAGGTATTTAAAATTTTGAATTTGTAAGATAATAAGCAAACATATAAATATTAGTTGGCCAAGAACACTCTTATTCCAACCCAGTTGATGTCATGGTTCTGAAGACCCAAAGCGAGTAGTGTAAATAAATCAACAAAGTTACATACCTGCCAATGCTGAGATATAAATTCTGGTATCAGCACAGAATTGCAAATTTCTGTTGAATTAATCCACATTGTACTTTACATAACAAAAGTAGTGGAAAACATGGCTAATTATTCTGGAGGGCCTAGGGCTCTTACTCAAAGAAATTATTAAAATGTCATTTTAATTTTTATCTTCTTGGGCATTGTCTAACAGACAATAGACATTTAGTAAGCTTATTCCTCTAAAATATATTCTCTAATTACTTACTTTTTATAAAAATGCTTAACATTCTGTTCTCTGCCCTCCAGGGAAACAAATAACTATTTAGAGGTTTGTGTGCTTAGGAGGGAAAGACAGCCTTTAAAATCATTTATGGTAAGGCATCAAATACTTAGTCAGAAGCACTAAGTTTATAAAATGTACCAGAAGTATTCGCTGTAAGTTAGGTAATATGCTTTACACGGATTTAAACAGGCACAGACCTGGTCTAATTAAGGTTGAAGGCAAAACTGCCTTGTTGCCAGTAGAGAAATGTTGTGTTCTTTATATCCCTAACTAAATATTTTAAATACTTGAGATATAGAGATGCAAGAATGCATTAGCCTCTTGCACTAAGGCATATATTTACTTAATATGCAGGGCACCAGAGTGACAGAATAAAAATTGTAGTAACATAAAAATGGAGTCCTGCTCTTGGTTTTGTGAGAAGTATTGGTGTCTGATGTGATCTGAGGTGACCTACATTATGCAGGGGACAGCAGATATATCATCAGACCCTGAAGAGGCCCATGCTTTTCTGAAACATAATCTACAGGCCAAGCAAGATGGACTACAGGGCCTAAACAGCACCAGGTACCTTGTCAAGCGTAATGTTCCCCACCATTGCAGAGGGAAGGGATTCAATCCCAAATTACAATACCTGAATGTCAATGTCTACGTGGGGGATCCTAGTAGATATGAGTGTCTCAACACCCTGCACCATCATTTAAACTCAGGATCAGTTAACTAATAGTTAATAGTCTAGTGTCATCTGAGATGACTCAGACACGCAGACTGCCTTGCTGATGCTCGCCTAAAAAGATGAAGCTTTCATAGGTCCCATGTTATTTCTGCTGGCCTTGCGTACATCTTGGCCAAGGGCACCTTAAATTGTGCTTGATAGTTACACACAAGTAACTGAATCATACTCTAGCCAATATTAATAGTAGAGCCCAGACAAAAGATTCAAATCACTCTGATCCAGACTTTAACTGTTTTTTTTTTTTTTTTTTACTTCTGTAGTCTCTGTTTCCTTGACTTCAGAGAGCAGACTATTATTAATATATAGGAAACACATACAGCATATTTGAACACCTAAATTTAAGTACTCTTCTCTCAAACTGAATCCCTTTCCTGATCTAATCCTGTAGTTTGCACACTTGCTGGAAAATATACCTTATGTAAATCATCTTGTACAAAGCTCACCATCAGGATGCATATCAGCAAACAAATTCAACCTTTCCACATAAAATATCTTGAGATCCTTGTTTCACAAGTCTTGCATAATTTGTAAAGCACAGACATTAAGATAGTTCATGTGTGGAAGTGTCACGAACATCTTGAAGTTTGTGTTTATGACCACACTAATGATGTAATGCATGAAATTAAAAAAATACTATTTTTTTAACAGAGAATAGTATCTAGATATCCATAACACTCCTACTAATAACCAATTTTATTCACCGGGTAGTAGCACTTAAATACAACAAGGCAGAATATTTCAAGAAATTCATGATAAAGTAAGTAGTCAAGCCCTTCTGAGACAATGTCAGCAATCCATACATATCTATATATATTCTAAAATCAGGCTGTTATCCCATTTCGACTGCACTAAGGATTACAAATGGAGTGAAAATTTAGATTAGTTCTTAATTTCTCTCTTCCCCCTCCTGCATTTTACATTCTGTCATGTCACAGAAATATACTGAGTTACCAATGAGCACATGCTACCTATGCTCATAAACAACTCCTGTTATCTTAGATTATAGAACAGACATCACTTTCTATCAGAAACTGCCTAACATGACCCAACTTCAAACTGCAGCCAGTAGCCAAAGTAAAAGTCTATTGAAAAGAATTCTTCCACTAAAGTTTTCCCTACTGTACTTTTACCAGTTTGTTGATTGGTTTTCAAATTCCAATTTTCTAAGTCCCACTGCTGAATTTTAAAACTTAACTTGACAAAACTCCAGCAAATACACAATAGCAATCCTTCGCTGTCAGAGAAATTAATTCTTGCTAAGTCTTTTCCATCTCTAATACCTCTGTTTCTATGGTTCAATAACGACTGATGATTTTCCTTGACTGTAGCAAGGAAGACAAGCTGAGGAAAATGAAAAGAAAAAAGGGGAGGAAAAAAAGACAAAGAAGAGATGAAAACAGGAGATACGAGAGAAAGAAGCAAGGGAAAGAAAAGTAAGCAGGAAAGTGGAAAAAGAAGGAAGGAAGGTCATAAGGTGAAGTCATGGTACAGGAACCCTGAAGAACAAAGTTCAGTTTCCACTTAACATGTTAGCATAGCAAATCTCTTATTTCCTCTGTGCTTCTTCCTCCCACAGTTAGGTTTTTAACACCCAGGGGTATGTTAGCAGCGTGTCTGCTTATTAGTGGTATCTAATAAAAAGACATTAATACCTGTAGCAATTAAAGGCCAATATTTTATTGTATTCCATAAAATTCCTCAAAAATTCAAACAAAAAAAGGAGATTAGATACTGTGATGACAAAGCAACAGGAATGTTTGTGGAACAATTTTACTTTCTTAACAGTACATCCATTCAAAAATAGAACAGTTTTATTTTTTATTGTGTAACATTTACAATATGATCCAAAATCCATTTTGTTTGTCAAGACTTTTACATTTATTTAAATACATTTTGAAGCAGAATATTTGTTTTCGTGTTTGGGTAACAAAAATTGTCAAACTTTCCTTCTGAAAGAGAATGTGATACTCTCTATCTTCAGTCTACAAGTTTTGGTACTTATATTTAAAACCAAAACCACACCAAAACTAAACTGAAAAAAACCCATCAGGGTTTAGAGGTGTTATAGTCATGGTTTGTACCTTTTCTGCTCTCACAGTTGTTTCTTGGACATATTCACTACTTGAATGATTACAAAGATGATCAAGATAAAATGCTGTATTTATATTTTATGATATCCCTCTACTACCTTTTATGGAAAGAAGTGAAACAGTCCTGAGACTAATGAACAATGAACATATATTCCTAGTTCTTTTATATCACCTCTCTTTATTGTTCTTAACATGTATTATAAAAGGCAGCAGACATTCTTCAATTAGTTCAACTAACATTCTGCAAGGTAGGTTACAAAGACGGACAAGCTATGTGATACATACGAAGACTCATGATGGAACTGGACATACAACCCACATCTCTAGATCCCCCAGTACAAAGTCTCAGTCCCTTACTCACATTGCCTCCTACTTCCTACATATTTAAAACTACATGCAACAGAAAAAGAAATAATATGAGTAATGAAGGACCGAAGTATTGGAATCCAACACTTCAAAATCAATAAGGAAAATCGAAAAATGGAACACAGTGCTGGGTTGGGGGAGGGTGGTATGTTTTTAGATACATAGAAGTAAGGAGAGAGAAAAAAAAGCCTCACTTGCCAAGACCAAAATCAAGCTGTACAATTAGCAATATAATACTATTACTTCTACTAATAATAATATATTTTATTGCATGTAAGACAGATCATTTATTTTACTTGCAATTAAACATATCATTACTATTCTGTACAGCACGTAAGCCATGACATATAGACAAATACAATCTGTCAATTTCTCTGCAAAGACAGCAGGTCAAAGTAATTTCCTAGAAGAGCATCGCACAACCAACATCTGAGGTAAGAAAGAAAAATATGACAGGATCATCACCTTCAGATCTGGATGGAGTGCAAAAAGGAAGCAATTTCCCCTTTGGTACACTTCGTAAATATCCACTGATACATTTAAAGGAAGAAAATTTCTCCCCATTGAAAGGGATGCTTGTTATTCTGTGTTGCTATCTACGTTTTAGAAGAAATTGATAATTTTGCATCTGCCTTTTCTATAAAAGTCTATCCCTTGCTAACCTGCATTTCACACCTATAAGTGGAGATGTGATTACATGTCAGCAAAAATAAACAGGACCAGTCAAATAAAACAACTGTTTCTCTACAAGATCATGAGGAAAAAAATACTAAAGACCAGATTTTCTGAGGGTAGCATTTCTTTTCAAATTATTTATACTACTGCAAAAACAGGTCAATTGTTTCGTAAAAGGGAAAAAACGCATTACAGCATCTTCATGTATTACAGACATGTGATGCATGTGGGAAAGGCTGATGAAAATCGATAGATTTGTCTTATAGCAGTTAGGTTACTTTGTCCCTCACAACCACGGCCTGCTATGAAGAATATTGGTGAGTTAATGCAATCAGAAGCTCAAAGCAGAGGGCATCAGAAGTAGCCTCTGCTACCAAGAGGTAGAAACAGAGAGACAAAGCTACTTCCACCCTGGCCCTATAGTGACAGATGCTCTTATAAGATGCAGCCATAAGGAATTTGTTCCAATATTGCTCTCAACATACAGAGACATCTACAAATGTTCCATAGCACAACTGTCCCATTCCACACTGCTACTGCACACAAGGGTCAATCATGGTATGATCCACAAAGAATTAATAAAAAAGGCAAAATATTTTTCATCCATAGTCACAAAACAGTTGGCAAGTAATATGTTTCATGAATGTTTTCTCACAGTGTAATAAGAACTGCTATTGTTCTTCAGAGAGAAAGAATCAAGTGATTTTAATGTTCTACAGAGCTATTGTGGCTCATTGTTTCAGCTGTACTTCCCTGTTGCAGCAGTTTTAATCCCAGAACTGTAAACCCCTTTCCCAACACTGGGTTCAAGCCTCAACCCTTGAGATGGGATTGCCTAATGCTAAGCACGGAAATCAACAGTTTCCTCACACACTGAAACCTTGATCTTGAAATTAACAGGAGAGTTTAAACTGACAAAAACACCTGAACAAGCCCCTAAGTCAATTATGTGCTGTATTACTTCAAAAGGTATGCTAGGAACATTATGATTACAGCTGAAGTGCAGATAACTCCTCAGCTGGTATAAACCAGCTGTTAATAAGCAGAAAAAACGTTGTACCAACAGTTTTGGTTAATAAGTAAAACTACAAAAAATTTAATTTCTATTTCTGCAAATTATGTCAATTTTAATTCATCACAGAAATAAGTTATTACCACTTAATTGCTCTTACTGTACAGCAAAGATGCTTATAATGAATGATGATAAGCAGGAACATGAATGAACAGTTGCCAGGCAACCAATAAATAAAGGTTCCAAATAGCATGACCTCTCTTTAAAGGATAAAGCTCTAATCATAATTATTTTTCAAATCCATTCCAGTGCCAACTAAAATCATGTTTGCAGCACTAATCCTGGTCTTCCTCATACAAAATGAAACCAAATCTGTCGTTTGACATATCACAGATAACAAATTAAACAGACTCAACCTGCTCCTCCAGATTATGGTCAGTAGCGGAGCTGGAGGATAGCAAACATGTTGGACAATAAACTGGAATCCAAAATGGAAAGTTGAGAAGAATTAAGCAATTAAATAGCATAAGTGAAATATTTTATTTTTTTTTAAAGGTACATTGTTACTTTAAGGATGTTCAAAAAGCATCAAAGTCTTCCAGTGTCGGACTCCACAAAATGATCATTCAGTAAAGTAGCAGGATGAGACAGACTTTAAAATACTGAAAACAGATGCAGTCTGAAACACCTTAAAATCTATATAATACCACATTCTATCTTTATAAACTCTTACAACTCAGTGTTGCCAAGTGCATAAGCAGAGCTGAGGTGCCTAGAGCAAGCACTGACCTTTCAGATAGATTCAAATAAAACTGACAAAGAGCAGCATAAATCTTAAACCAGTTAAAGAACACTGTATATCCACTCAGAAGAAACAATGAATAGTTGTGCTGGAGTTTTACATTATGCCTTCTGAACAATGGGAGGGGGAGAGCCTGGACTTGTTCAGCAGTTTTTGCTGGACTAATAAACTCTTTTTTTTTTTTAGTAAGATCTCATGTCAAAGGTAGGTTAATCTTGCACTACTTAAGGTGATTACATAAAACCTATTATTTAACCATTTCATTTCTGTTCTTTAGTAGAATTGAGAATCACTAATAAATCAAAAATTTGTAATATGAAAATAAGATGAACTACAACAGTAAACAAATACATTTTGCACCTAAGATCTACACACTATGTCAGTCCTGAACTCTAAAGAACTGGCACCATCTTTTCAATCTGCCTTTGAACAAGATGCAGGCAATGGAATCCAAAAACTTCCCTGCAGCATGAGTGGCACTAAATAGTCTTACACTTTACAGTAGAGAATTCATCTACTGGAATTTTTGTAAACAGAGATTATTGTTTAAATTACAGCAGAGAATGCTGTCTCTCAGCTAGTAGTCTCCACATATATTTCTTCCTATGAAATGAGAACCAGTTCATAATGTATGTCATATTTGCCTTCTACAACAGAAAAGTTCTGTTACCTATCAGACGCATAACTTTCCAATTATTTTCATTATCAATATATCTGGTCATCAGAAGCCTTTACAGGAAGCTTTCTATGTATCTGTATTTCCTCAATAATCAAGTAGGAAATATACCACATTACATCTATATTTTTATTGAACCACTAACCACCTTCACCACCTGATTCAATAGCTACTCACCATCCTTCTAACAATTCCAATTTAAACTTCTTGTTCTAACTAAAATCCAATTAATCTGGTTGATACCTTACTCAAGAATGAGATTCAGAATTTAAATAACTGAGAATCATGCATACTGACTGCAACTAAAAACAATGCAGAACACCCTGTAAATCCTTTTTAGGACATACCACACTATTTATACCAAAACCACCTTAATTGCTTCTCCATAGTTTTGAGCTTGCATTTGAACAAATTATAAAAATACTGTGTTGTGCCTGCAAACCTGACAACCAAGCCCATGAGTTGAAGAGTGTGCAAAGGTGATACTGGAGGATTTTTTCCCCCTCTCAAATGTTTATTCCTTTTCCATTAAACTAGTCTGTTTTTCAGCTTAAAAGACCCAAAGCCTATGGAAGAAAAGGTCACACGCTACCATTCAGCAGGAGCTGGAGGCTAATTTTTAAGTTTATTAACAACGAAAGCAATGGCGTTCTCATCTACTTATTACCATGGAGGAAACTAATGGTATTTTTCTGAAGTTTGGATTCCACTGTATTTTGTTCTGCAATATGCAATTTAACTATTCCACCTCTGAAAATGGGAGGAGAAAAAAGACTACTGTTTTAAAGAGCTGCTCACACTAAAATACGAGTAATTTTAAGATCTCCCTAGGGATTGAATTCTATATATTTAGCATTGCAAGAAGGAAAATAGAGTGTAAGTGCCAGCTTGAGGAGAAGAGATGATGAAGCATGCTTCATATCTAGTTTTCCCATATCACAGAGTCAACAAAACTAGGAGCAATTCTAGAATCACTTCTTTGCTCAACAGGCTTTATGTAGACACCCAGCTGACTAAGAGCAGGCAGAATTAGTAATCTGGAGGTTAATCTTATTCTAGATTCATGTTGATCCCATCTTCTGACCAAGGTATTCTTGACTCGATAACCATTTTTCCCTTAACAAAATGGTGACATTGTTTTTCTGATTTTTTTATACTGAATAGTTAGTAGTAAATTAAATACACACATACTTCTTATTTAAATACATACAAAACTAAAGGATAACATCAAAAGATAAACTTACAGGATAATACCAGCTCAAACAGTACAATACTGCTGCTTTTAGGAAAACATATATAATATATATATGTATATAGTCTATATGGAGACTTTTGCAAGGCCATATATAGACATAAAACACAAAGAAGTTATCTTTGAGACACACATCATATTATTACTACAGCAAGAAACCCAGTGGGAGAGAGGAGGAAGTTGACTGCTCTATCATTTTCTAGTAACAAATTATCTTGTGTGTACTTGTTTCAATTTTATATTTAAAATGTTCTTTTAGTAACTATTATTCTGCTCATTACCACACTGATGAACATTCTCCTCTGCCAGTATACAGAAATAGTAGAAAATAGTAGAATAAACAGTAGAAAAAAATCTACACTGATTGACGTTTTCTTCTGTTAGTGCACTTACTCACTGATGTAGTTTTGGACCAACAGTTCAGCACTGTGAAGAGGGAGCTAACAGTGCAGTCCTTATAGTTTTACTCATGATGATGAAACAATGTTTCATAAAAATGCTGCTGGTAATCAGTGAATTTTGAAAATTAATACTACAATCTTCCTACACATAAGACTCTGTGAATCTTAAACTTCATCACAAATACTTAAAGCTGTAATTTTACAGCCATCTCAGATGCAGCTTTGTCTCAAAGCTTTCACTGATTCTGAGTGCAAGCATGTCACTCCAGAGTCTCAATCTCCATAACCTGAATCCTACTTAGTTATGCCTGTTACATGGAATACTGCATACATTAATACATTCCAGAACTGACGACTTGACTATCACTGGAAACTTGCGGACTTCATCCATGTAAATGTCTGGTTAAAAGACATTTTACCGAGGGACAACAAAATTATAAAGAACACTAATTTCATATAAGCTTGTAAACTTCAGCTTTGTGGTTTTCTTTTAAGAGATAACATCATTATTTATTATCTTTGAGCTACAGTAATATCTCCTACGAACTGCCCTGGCTCACAGCCTAACAAACCCGCATTGAAACAAACAAACAAACAACAACAACAAAAATCCAACTTTACTATTCAGATTTGAAATATCAATGAGGAATGTGGATTGAGACAGAATAACAGGAGGGAAAAAATTATTTCCACATTTTATAATGCTCAACAGGTATTACCTGTACTTTATCAAGAGACACAAAAGAGTTTTAAAAAAACCCACCTCTTTCCAACCATCCTATGCATTTGTTCAGTCACATTTCACTCAACTATATGTACACCACTTCTCTCCTGAACCCTACTTTGAATATTTATACTTACTGTCATAAGAATTATTTGGTGTCATCTGACAATTTACTGCCAAGTACACCTCTATTTATGCTCTTGTGCTGACACAGGATTATACATCAGAATACATACATGCTACTGCCACATCATTTACCTCAAATTTCCTATGCTTTTGGCCTTTACTGTCCCACACCCCTCCCACCCCCTCCCAGAAAAAAAAAAAAGAAGTTGAATTTTCAGCACCATCTGAACATGTCAATGGCTGTTCTGGGGCAAATCTCAGCTCCATTTAGCCCACATGTCACTGACAGCAGTCAAAGGCAGTGGCCTAGGAGAAAGTCCCATATTAGGACAATTCTTTAATCCTAGAGTAATTCCCGGGAATACTCTTCTGTCTCCCAGCAATCTGTGGCTCAAAGACTTAAATATGAGAAGAGACTGGGAGTGCTGGCATATGACAACACACTCCATTTTAGAAGGGCTGGAAGAACAGGAGATGGCATATTTCAAAAGAGAGAAATGTGTGTGTGTCCTCACCACACACACACGAAAGCACCACACTTCGTTCCACCCAGCAGTGTTTCTTGCTCCCGATACTGCCTTTGCCCTCAAAATGTGCTGTTTTCCATATGGAAGAGGTGGCAAAAATGAAAGTGTTTCCCTTCTTTCCTCACAAAACCTCCTTCTGACTGGAGTTGGCCTCCTGTTCATATTCCACTTGACTAAACCAATCTTTTTCTCCTCCCACACTAGCTCCATCTGCCGCCCGTCTCTCCAGCAGAGCCAGATGCCAGCAAAGCAGACTACTGTGGGAGGAGAAAGTTCTGTCCCTGGAATTTCTTCCCCATACCCTGCAGGGGGCCAGCCTGCGAAGCCTGCAGAGGAGACAGAGAGCAACTTCCTCCCTTCCACGCTGCCTTCCCCAGCTCATCAGTGGAAAAGGCAACTGAGGACACGAGCAGAAGACGGGTAAAACTTCAATACGCGCTCTGAAATGTGCGACTTTAAGATCTATATAGCAAAAAGCCTCACAACTGCACTCCAGACTTGAGCCTGGTCCGTGACCAAGCATAAACACGTAAGAAACCACGAGTCTCGCCCCACAGAGCTTACAATCAAACAGAAACTGAGAGATACATGGTTGTGACAAGGAATGAACAAGAGTGAGTAGAGCATAGATGACAGATCTAAAAAAAAAAAAAGGCTATGACTTATAATCAGGAGAAATCTTAATGAGTAAAAAGATAATACTTTCTGGAGAGATCCAAGTCAGAGACAGAAGCTACAGATCCATGTTGTTAAGCTGAGAGGAGGACTGCGTGTAAGCAAGGGAAACTGCCTGCAGAAAGGGAAAGACATGGGGGAAGAAAAAGTGATTGTTTTTACTATGTTTGAGGTGATCCTGCATGAGGCAGAGGGAGAAAAAGTACAGGTAAGAACTTCAGACGAAAAGGGAGACAGCCTAGGGACAGAGGAGCATCTGTGGGAGCAGTCTTGCCAAAGACAGTAGCAAGAATGAGTGTCACTGAGTGAGAACAAGAGCTCATATAAAGCAAGCAAGCGTGCATATGTGCGAGTCAGAGGCAAAAGACACAGATTTAATTTCTCTGAAAGAACGAACTGTGGGCACCCAGGAGATGAAAGAGACTAGAAACAAGAATGAGTGAGGAGGGTGCGCGAAAAGTTTGGAGTGGAGCTGGCAGGACAGAAGAGAGATCTAATAGAAAACCAGAATTATGGATTACAGGTTGAAAGTGCACATATAAATTAAAGACAGACATAACAAGAAAGATGAATAGTCAGGGAAAGGAAGAGGGAAAACACACATCTCAGTGAAACAAATTCAGAAAAAAGGCTCACAGCAGAACAGACAGAGTGACAGGAGAGGGGCGGGGGGAGGAAAGAATATATGCAAAGATGATAAAGTCCATTAAGGAGCACTAGCTAATAAAAAAATAGTATGCAAAAAACGCAACTGGGAAAACTGGGTGTACAAAAGAGTGACTGGAAATGGATGTCCACTGAATTCTCACTGTCACTGTAAACTCTTAGGGTTTGTCCCATCTTGGTATCCCTGTATTTTCATCTTTTTCTTCACTTGGAAAAAATGCTGTCCCCTGGTCCTCCCCGCCTCTAGTTTTTGCACTGCAGTCGCACCTTTATGTAGCTTGTTCCACTATTTCTAGTGGCAACTCTTTTTGTTACGTTTATATGGGGTGGGGATGGGGGTGGAAGGGAAAAGCCGAAAAACTTATCGTGACAAATAGTCTCCCACAAAGAAACGTGCCAACATCTCAAGTTCCCTGCCTCCTGTTCCCGTAGCGCT
Source organism: Gallinula chloropus (assembly GCF_964237585.1). NCBI lineage: Eukaryota > Metazoa > Chordata > Aves > Gruiformes > Rallidae > Gallinula > Gallinula chloropus. The sequence continues at coordinate 28,534,021 of NC_140086.1, read as the reverse complement.
CTTTCATTCATTCTTTCAAAAAAAAAAAAAAAAAAGAACCATTTAAAAAAAAAAAGCTTAAAAATAAAAGCTTAAAAGAAACGAGAGACGCCGGGGAAGCTCAGCACTACAGCGGTAGCTCGAGTGCAAGATGCTCACAGAGCCTTCCCCGAGCTGCGTGTCCACACCACGGCCCAGGTTTCCGCTGTGCCCGGGCGGAGGTCTCGTTTCCCGTCCCCCGCGGGCAGCGGGGCGGCGCGGGCTGCGCCCCGGCGCTCAGCATCGCGCTTTGTGCTGCCGCCGATAACGGGATCTCCGCCTGAAACGCATCCATCAGGCGGGGGAACCCAGGGAGGGGAGCGAGCTACCGGCAGCTGGAAAGAAAGCCGACACAGACGTATGCCCTGCCTGCTGGAAGACATGGCTGGCTGGCTGTTGGATTTGGGTTTATTTAGGGGATATATATACGTATATTAAAAAAAGGGGAGAAAGGGGGGCAAGGGAGAGAGGGAAGCACAGACGCTCGCATACGGCTGATCTTACCTCCACATTGAAATACTGCTCCGCTTTGCACACTGTAGCACATAAAATCCAAAGGAAGGTTTGCAAGAAAAACACCCTGGACTGAGACACGAAATCCAACCGGCTTCCAGTGCTGAATGCGAGTACGATCATAGTGAACTGTGCTTCAGTGGATGGAAGATCTCTCTTTCTCTCTTTGCCTTAAACAAATACACAAACAAACCAGCCTCCCTCCCGTGTCGGTGAAGAGCCCGTAGCGCAGGTTCAGCCACGGCAGGGGAGGAGGAGGAGCAGACACTTCACAGCACAGGCGGCGGCGGCGGCAGGGTCAGCTCTCGCTCATCCTCACCACCAGTCCCGTAAGGAGGGAATGTGGCGTCCGAGTGCAGCCGCAGCTCCCGCACAACTCCTCTCTGCCCAGCAGCAGCAACCGCCTCCCCGTGTCCTCCTCCCTCCTCCCTTCTTCTTCTCCTCCTCCTCTTCTCCACCTTCTCCTCCCCTGCCTCCTCCCTCTCCGCCTCCTCCCAAGGCTGGCCTGGCCGCCGGGCGGCAAGCTCAGCTCGGCTCGGCTCGGCTCGGCTCGGCTCGGCTCGGCTCGGCTCGGCTCGGCTCGGCTCGGCTCGGCTCGGCTCGGCTCGCTGCCCTGCCTCGCCGTGCCTCGCCGTGCCGTGCCTCGCCTCGCCCCCCGCCGCTCCCCTCCACTCCAGAATGTTCAGCCGAAATCTACATAGCCCCGCCCCGTAGGCGTCTTAAAGGCGCCAGGCCCACCAGGCGGCCCTGCTGTGCTGCCGCCGTACGGCTGCGCTCGCCGGGTCGGTGGTACGCTGCCTCTGAGTGTGGCTGTCGGGGGGCGGCCGCCCAGGAGGAGCCCTGGGCCCTCCCTCGCACAAGCGAAAGAGCCGAGACCGGTAGGAGGACGGGCCTCCCCTCCTCACGGAAAAGAGTCCGGCTCGACGGGAACGTCCCAACTTCTTCCCCGCTCCCGCGGGGCCCGATTGCGGTCGGGGCGTTACACGGTGCCGCCGGATTACCACACATTCGCACCGCCCGGGCCGGGCTCCCCTGCGCGCCGGGGAACGGGTTGCAAGCCTGGCGGGGTGGGCGTGCGCACGCCGCTGCCGCTAAACCACCGCGAAACGCCTGCCCGGCGGGGTCCCGTCGGGGCGGGCCGGGCCGGGCGTCCCTCCGCCCCGATCCCCTGCCGCCACCGAGGGGCCGGAGCCGCCCAGCTCGTCGCAGCCCCGGTGCGGTCCGGTGTAGCGGAGCAAGCCGAGACGCTGAGCCGTGCTGCCGGCAAAGCGCTCTCGGTTCGAACCGACACGGACCGCGGCGGGGGAGGAGCGCGTCGTGTACGCGGCAAATGAAAGTGTGTGGATGGTGACGAAGGCGGAGAGATGGAGCTGCACGGTAAGCAGCCCGTGATGGGCAGGGATCACAGCACAGTCACTCGGGCATCCCGGGGCCGTGCGTTCTTCCCGGAGCTCGGAAGAAACTCCCAAGTCACTGCCGACAAAGTTCACAGCGAGTGAGTGAGGTCATGATGGTGCAGCCAAGGGTGATGCAAACGAGCCGGACAAAACCTGGCTGTTGGGTTGACTGGAAATCCATTTTAATGCATCTGAATATACAATAAAATATTTATGCGGAAAAAATATGTGAAATACCTTTTCCTTAAAAATCTATGCTGGATATTGTGATGTTCAAAATACCCTGTGACGGTAGCACATAAACTGCTCCTTGCAGTGATTTTTATGGTTAATGGAACATTTTGTGCAGCCCTCTGAGAAGTTACTCGAAGGAAGGTGAAATGACACACAAAAGCATCAGTGAAACAAGCTAGAGTAATAACGCATCTTGGGGGGAAAAAAGGGAGGGGGGAAGCAAGCTTACTGAAAAAAGCAACTTTAAAATTCCAAAATTTATCTTATTTTTACTTGTTTAATTACCAAAAAAAGATGAAAAGATACTTGATCATGATACAGAACAGCCTAGAAGCAGAAGACATGCCTGACATGAAATTCTCTTTCTCAGATTGTTGAGGTAAATGGCCATAATTATAAAACATGCAGATGAAATGTATAAAATTTTGACGACACCCAGTAGGAGAACAGGAGTCTGGCAGGTTCTCCATCATTTTATATCTTAACAGTAAGGTAGTGATTTCTGAAGAAGTCATGTTCTGTTTAAGCAAAAGTAATGACATTTAAGCAGAATTCCTTATGTGATAAACTTTTTTATGCTAACCACTTGATCTTAAAGGTACTTTCTGTACTTCAGATTGTTAGTGAATGATGAAACCATGCTGGCAGCAGGCTAGAAGGACCTGTTGGCACTTTGGTGGCCAGTATCAGAAGTCAGAATGATCTTAACAAATTAAAGAAATGTCTTGGAACCATCAGGAGGAAGCTCAATACTGACAAATTAGATTTGGGAAGAAAAAGCAAGAAGTAAAATCAAAAGGATGCTGGTAAAACAGCAGCACTTCAGAAAAGAATCTGGGGGCTGTAATGGACTATAAAGTAAATATGAGTCAGCAATGTGTTACCATTAAAGAACAAGACAAGACAAAATCATTGTGGAGTGTATTAATAGGTGTGCAGTACATCTGACAGGACACATTATTTTTCTGCTAGGGATTGATGAAGCCCTGTGTTTGGGCTCAAACTAAGGACAGGCCAGAGGAAAATAAAATACTGAAACATTTAGAAAGTAAGACATATACGTAAAAGCTGAAAGAATGCTAGTCTGAGAGGACTGAGAGTAAATGGTTTCTTTGTATGGAATGTGCTGCTGTGAAAAAAAACACATTTCCTTCTGTGTTTGGGATAAAGGAAGAAAATAGATCAATTAAATTATTCGGAAAGTTCAGATTCAGTGTTAGAAAAAACTTTCTAAAATGTGATGGTAGTACCATTTGGAACAAGATATCCCCCGGGAGTGTGGAATCTCTTCTATCCCAAGATTTGAGAGACAAGAATATTGTAGCTCTCCTCTCTCCATTCCTAGGGTAGTGGATTGTATTATGAAATCTCAAACTTCTTTGCTTCTAGTATATCACTTGTTTTTTTCATTACTTTATGAACAATCACTGTAACTGGTGTAAAAAACCTTGTAAGTCATTAACTTCACACTGACCCTTTTGGTTTTCCTCTTTTTCTAAGGGGCCTCCTCCTTGTTTGCACACTCAGCAAGCTCTAGCTCTCTTTCTGATGGTGTATTTTGTAGCCTGCCATTAGTGTAATACCAGTCCTGTCAGGACTGCTGTGGCATTGTATAAATACAGCTACCTCCTTCCTTTTGTGACAGAAAGACACTCAAGTGCAGGGATTTAAAAAAAAAAAAAAAAAAAGAATAATTTCTTTTTGAACCACGAGCATTCAATACGTCACTACTGCAGGCTTACAGGGATACAATGGAGAAATGCACTATTGCTGTTTTAGAAGTACAACGACACTTACTACAACCACAAGAGATTCACAAAATACACTGCTGCCCACACAGCAGTCACGGAATTCGGTATTGCCGCCCGCAACCGAGTCGCGTCACTCACTGTTACCGCCCGCAGGCAATTCACAAGGTTCAATATTATAACCACAGCACATTCACAGAACACACTATCATAAGCACACTAAATACTACACGTGTGTTAGTTGATTACCCAAGACTACAAACTTATAGCATAGCAAATACCCATCTCTCTGGTAAGGGTTCTCAGTATGTTACCTCGCAGAGTTGGAAAAGCGGCTCCCCCATCTCAGACTGAATCCAAGGGGGTTTTATTTGATTTTTTTTGTCTGATGTAGGTGACAGTGTCCTAGTGGACAATGCCACCTTCCATGTGTGTCATTAGCAATGATCCCCCTTATCTTGTGCCCTATCTGTTGCGTATCTTTGCATTGTCTGGGCCCACTAAGCCAAATGGGGACCCTCTGGCTTGCCTTTCTTTACTTTACTGCTAGACATCTGAATAGTGGCTTGATTGGGACTCAGGGCATGTTGTTTGTTAAAGGAATTCCAAGCCTTAACCCAGGTTTCAGTTCGTTGAATTATGAAGCACCACCCATTTAGTCTCATTTTGCAGGACAACTCAAGACTGAGCTATCTACACAGCTCCCCATGGGCTCTCTGCTGAGATGGGGCCTCAAGGCTGAGTGGCTTTACAACCCCCCATGAGTCAGCTGATGGCCTAGACACTGCTGCCTGATGGGCTAGACACTGCCAAAACCTGTTTGTGGACCTCTGAGACAGATGATCTTTACACCTTTACACTATAGCCATGAGAAGAAGAAAGAAGAGAAGCAATGGCAAGAATAGAATGTTGGAGAATGAAAGCACCTGAACATATGTAAGCATGTTTGAGAGAGGAGTCCGCACATGTAAAGAAATGGATTGATAGGGAAACGGAGTAGCAGTGTGAATATGAGTGCCAAGGGAAGCAACAAGGTATACAAAGGCCAAAGAACTTTGAAGTGAAAAATATCACTTGTGTGATATTTTACATTTGTGTAAAGGAAGAAACACCAGCAATGCTGGGAGTGAGCTTTGAATATTTATAAGCTGTGGGCAGGAACATACAGCAGTAGGGTCAGAGCCTCATGGGACATGTAAGAAAGTAAAGAGAAGTAGAAAATAATTTAAAACTCCATACAGAGGGTTGTTTGTAGATATGTGTGTATGGGATTATGAGAGACATTAAAGGAAAGACAGAAAAAGGCAGAAAAGACGGTAGACCAAATAAGTCAGGAAGGAAGCAGAAAAAATGCAATTGGAAAGAAATGGGAGTTATTTTTTTGCAGTACTTAACTGATCCAATCATATGCTTTATAAGTGCTGTGCAGTTTTTATCTTTATCAAATACCAATAGATTTTCCTGTTCTTGACTATGGCAGTTGCTGTCAGTAATTAATAAGCAGTGAACAGATTTGTAGGGAAGCAAAAATGAAAGTATTTCCATTTAGTTCTAAAACTTTCAGCTTTTTTGACAGACCAGAAGAGGTCTTTCTCCTGTGCTCCCAACCATTTCTTAGACTCTGTAGAATATATCTTTAATGGATGACTGGTCAGAGGTTTACAATGAATGATTGCTAGAAGCAGCTACAGACATCGTTAAAAGTGCCCATGCCCAGCTTTGAACACAGGGCAAAAATCTTCCCATTCACTGTATAGCAGTTCTGAATAGAAATTTATATGGCAACTGAAAAATCAAAATAATACATGTTGTCCTTCCTGTATTTTGTGTTGCTTAGCTGCTACAACTTCCCAGCTGGAACTTTTTTAAAGAGTAGAGAGCTTCATTACAAGATTAAACTGCAGAGACTGAGAGTAAGTAATACATATCTCAGATATAATAAACTGCAAAGATTGAGGGTAAGTAACACATACCTCACACAACCTATATTTATCTCACACTGCTATTTTTAGTTCTGGTTTGGAAAGGATGTTCTAAACACCTGGCCTTTTACTCATGGAGTGAGAATTTAATCGATGTGTCTATGTGAATTCTGTTCAACTGTCTGAAAGGCAATAAATGGGTTCAGCACTGTAGAAGGGAATATCACATTGAATATGTATTCCTGACAGGATCACACTCATATTTCCTGTATTCAGGTACCTATCATTCTTTCTTTATACATGGTTCAAGGCAGGCCTAAGGCTATCTGATCAGAAGTAGGTCTGACTTATACTGGCAATGCGCTTTACTGTGTTCCACTGACAGCTTTATAAAGAATCTTAACTAAAGAGAAATGTAAATGACTTTTTTCTCTCCCACTCCTGATGCATTCTCTTTATGCTTTCTGATTTTTGGCTTGGTCTGCAGAGCAAGAAAGGTCCATCCAAGCTTTAAGTCCATCAGCAATTTCCCAAGATGTGTATCTCAAACTACAGGGGTTTTTACAGCCAAAGGCTGACAAGTGGTCCAGGTGTCCTTCGGAGTTTATAGTATGGTCAGAATAGCAGTCCCCTGATTTTTGTAAGATTTTAACAGTTTGTGTTGAATATTATCTCCTTCATTTTTATGAGGTGTGCTGTGTACAAGATTGGCATTGTTAACAGCTAAGAGAAGAACACAATACACAAAGTGGAAAAAAATAATGCAGAACAGAGACAGGTTAGCCTGACAGATTTGAGGAGGAAAGCACAAGGAGTTCTGAGACAGTACTCATCCATAACCAAATGGCTTGAAAAGTAACAAAGTCCCCTTAAAAATGTTGAAGGTTTAGTTCAAGAAAGAAACAGAGAGGTGTCTGTCATTAATACTAGGATTCAAAAGTGTGCAAAGGTCTTGTTACTGTGTTATTTCTAGAACATAAACAAAAAGGCCCCCATAACTCAACATGGATCTTAAATGGAAGGTAGGTTTTGTGTTGCTCTAACCTGGCTGGAAATTCCACATCAAAATAGTTAAAGTAGACATCTTTTTAAATTATTAATTAAGCTCCTCCAATTAACTGTACTTATAACCTGTGTCATTTATTGTCCACAGAAATTAATTTTATATGGTCCATTTACAACTTTCCAAACACCATTTTGTACTATATTTTTTTCTTTAGTTTTACAACACAAATGAGCATTGGAAGTGTTACCTGTGGAAAGATGAGTCTTGGCAATTGGAGTCTGGGATAAATAGTGTTGTATTGACACTTGAAGAGTAACCCTAAAACCGTGGAGTTTCATAGATAGATTGGCTTCACCTGGCAAAATGAGTAGCAGTAAAGTAGATAGCAATGTTAACATTTAAATACCTTTGGTGAGTTTCAGAGTTAATTACCAGTGTCATTAATGGAATCACTGCATCTCCTAGAGCTATTGCTTTGCAGACTCAAGAAAAAAGTAGTATACTTGGCATATACATTCAAGGATATCTTTATTACCACAGCATAATTTCTTTACTTACATGCTCTTGGATGAATTAATGTTTAGGTTTTAAAAAGCAGCTCTACTGCTTTGGTAGCCAAAGAATCAGAGTTACTACCCTTGAAAGCATCAGACCTTTATGACTGCTTAAGATGACTTTAGTTTATAGCATTCATAAATGAGATTTTGGATCAAGAAGAACTGTTAAGGGAAGAAAACTGCACACAGCTTGTAAAGAGAGCAGTGTTAACAATAGAACAATAGAAACTGTGTTTTAAAAGGGCACAGTTGGAAATGCATCTGAAGAAACAGGAGGGTTCACTCAAGGTTAAGCTTACATATTACTCAATTCTGCAATACAGATGCACCTGACATAGCTATCTAGTAGAAATAGGTATTCAAGTGAGGAGGGAAAGATCATGTACATAGAGGATTCAGTTTATCTGGGTCCGTATTCCTCCAAATAAAACCTGTTGTTTTCCCCTTTTATTGGCAACATTTACTTCCATGTTAAGGTTATATTAGCATCCTTTTTCTATAATTGGTTATTTTTTTGTCATTTGGGAGAAAGTGTTCAGGTCAAAGAGGAACATAAAATAATACATATTCTGATGAGATTAGTACTAGGGTTCCATTTGCAATTTAAACTTTTTAAGGTCAATGCTCGCGGTCTAATAACCGACATTTAACAATTTTAGAAATGCAGCTTTTAATATAAGAATATTGAAGTGTAGGCGTGTTTGTATAAATCCACTTATCCCAAAATGAAAAAAGTCTGGAAAGTGAAAGTGAGAAAAGCTTCAGAAAATGAGTTCTTTATAATAGTAGGGCAGCTGTATTTAATTTCTTAGACTCTGATGGTCTGCTGCAATATTGCTGTAGCACTTCTGAAGGGGGAGGACCTAATATCATAGAATCATAGAATGCATTAGGTTGGAAGGGACCTTTAAAGATCATCTACTCCAATCCCACTTCAGTAAGGAGGGCACAGCTTTAACTAGATCAGATTACTGAAAACTTCATCAAGCCTGACTTTGAATATGTCCAGGAATGAGGCCTCTGCTACTTTTCTGGGCAACCTGTGCCAGTGTTTCACGAAGGTACATTTCAAACCTGTCTGTATCTATTGTAGGTGTGTATAGAGCTACAAAAATAGATTTAAATTAATTTTATTTCTAGTGCTGTATCAGGCAAAATTATGGTGAAGAAAAAAGATGTGAAGAGGAATTGGTGAAGCACAGCTGAAGGTTACTAGCCTTAAAACGTCTGTTTATACATGGTTACTGGTAGCAGTGAGATTATCAAGAGAGTGAAGTAAGCAGTCAGGTCTTAGGTCTGCATTCTGGGAGGAACACATAGAAAGTAGTTACATTATGGTGTGGCCTTTTATAAAGTTTTACTGGTTTGGTTTGATGTGACCAGGCACCGAAAAGTTCTAAACTACTGAAGATTTTTACAACAACCCTTCCCCACCTTCCAGTTTTACTTTGTAAAATTTGTGAGCGTACATACAACCCCAGTCCATCTAATGTTTCATGTTATCTTTCTTCAAGAAAACCCTATTCCACAGAATCATAGAATATTCTGAGTTGGAAGGGACCCATAATCATCAAGTCCCGCTCCTTTTTATATGTTTTTAATGTATTTTGTTGTGGTTTTTTTTTAAATCTTCCTTAATCTATGACATATGAATTTGTATACCTTTTCTCTATTTTTATTTTAGAATTTTTCTGGTCTTCCCAATTTTATTTTCTTCTAACATTCGTATTGCAAGACACTTCATAAAAGCACAAGAACCAGCTATACAGTATTTCCATCTCATTAAGGGGGCTCCCAGTAGAGATCCTCAGCATACTTTCCTACTCATACATAACTGAAGAAGAGGCAGAATTAGGCTTAGACCTTTATCTTGAGAGAAGATTCCAAATAGTGCTCATACTTACAGTGTGAAATTACAAGGCAACCTAACGGATTGGAACACCTAGTTCTCATCATCACAAACCTGTCCTGAATATTTGAAAACATTAGGCTTACACTTCATCTATTTCATTGTCTTGTGGTGGAAAGGACAAAATAAAAATGAATGAAAGCAAAATAGGAGAAAGATACTTGCTAATATAGATAATTATATTTAAAAGTGCATTTACTGCTGTTTGTTTATTTGCTTAATCAACACCTGAGGTTTACACAGGGTTTACATTAATTGATTGATATTGTAGTTGCCCAATTTATCAAATTCTCTGAAAACCTTTCTTACTGTTCATTATTTAGTATTATTACCAATGTTACTGTGTCCAGTCATTCATAGTGAAAAATCACCTTTGCACATAGTGAATGGGCTTTATGAGGTGAGGAGCCTTTAGTAGGCCTTCAGACCTTCAGCTCTCACTGACCCAAAAGCAGATAAAATTATTTGTACTTTTTAGAAGGTTTTTCATATTTTGTTAAAAAATTTCCATGCTTGTCATTATGAGTAAAATTTCTGGAGGACAGAGGATGATGTCAGCAACATTAGAAATATGTAGGGTTTTCATTATAGCACACATACTAAGGTTGCTAGTCTGTGAAAGCATGTGTATGTGGGGATGTATATACATATGTGTGAGAGGGAGGGAGCTTCAGATCATCTTAATAGAGAGCATGTAATTTCCAGTTTCTCATTACAACTATCCAAAACCTGCAAGAAAATAGAGAGAATGAGTTTTGAGACAAAGTCTTTCTGCTTTTCCCAAACCCTTACAGGTACTTCTCTTCAAATACATGATATTCATTCATGTTTAGTATTGAACAAGATAGTATGAAACATATGTACGGTACACTTACGAAAACATATATATACACATATATATTTATATATATGCGCATGGACTAACAGTGATAATGGAGATTAGATCCAATAAAAGAAATTTTATCATTAATTATTTGGGAAAGATCCATTTTACCAACTCTAACTCTTCAGTCTGAAACATCAAATCTGTAAATTTACCATTTCTAATTATCCAAATAAAATAGCTTGTCTGTTCTTTAATTATTATTATAACTTTGAAACTGGAGATCATAATTTAGTTGGAAATTTATTTCTTTTTATGTGTTTTGTACTTAATTTTTTGTTTTACTCAGTTGGTATTTTAGTGTTTGTGTATCTCTAAGATTTGGCATTGTTTTTCTTCTTTAGAGAATGTTCTGAGCAAAGGTAATCGTAGGAGCATTCAAATTCTAAAATTGAAGTGTTAAGCATCTAAATATCTGGAGAGAAAATTTATATTCAAATGACATAATTGATTAATAGTCAAAAGAAAATTGCTAATTTTACATTTAGATAAAGAATTCAAATACACCTGTAAAGTATATGATCATACAGAAAATATTCAGGGACCATAAATAATAATCAGATGAAGCTATGCAGGCTCATACAAAACTTGCAATTTTCCATTAAGTGTTCTGCAAATAAAATTGAAAATCTTTTGCTTAAAAATTGAGGATATAAAAACTGTAAAGCAGACAGACACACTTCTAGCATTCAGGTGAGGATTCAGGTTTATATGCTATAGACTGATACTTGAATTGTTTTCAGTGGAACTAACTTTTATTACCAAAGGACCTGTCTCAGGAAATCTGTATTTAACCTGAATAATTTCCTGTAGCACAGTACAACTGAATACTTTGCATAAGAGAACAGATTAATGCATATGTGACAAGAGAAGCACTAATAATTTTAAAACTTTTGCTTTAATTATAGTTATTGTAATACGAATTGCAGGTAAATGCCAAGTTTATGGAACTGAAGTCTTCAGTCTAACAAGATTACTCCAGTACTCAAAAGTGGTTCTGGAATGTATTAAGGACACATTCATTATGACATTTTACAAATACTTAATAAAATTTAAGCCTTTTTCCTAATCATGCTATACAGTTCCTTGGACTTTTATGAACTTTTTCCCTTTTAAATCATAACAATATATGTAACATGGCTTGCCAACACATGCCATGTATTAATGTTTTACTTTAGGTGGTATCACTGGATACTGTACTTTTCCAGTCCTCAGAAATTTCAGGTTTCTTGACGGTGCTTTATGCAGCGACATTTGGCATCAAGATATTGAGCTGGCACCTGGGAATTTCCATTTTCCTACCTTCCCATAGGATCAAAACTGTTCACATTTTGCATTTTCAAGGTTTGATGGTTCAGATCCCAAGCAGGTTTTAGCTAAATGCTCTCTTCCCTACCAAACAACTTTGTTGCCATGACAAAACAAATATTTCCATTTTCCTTGGTACAATCACAAGTCAGTTTAGCATATTTTTTCTTGGAGGGCAGCAGGGATTTAGGTCTAAAGATGTGCAATAGTGTGTGACTTGGTGATGAAAAAGGTTATTTTCATATTGTACATTTTTTAAAAATACATGTCCATATCAGTATACTATCATGTTAATGAATATGACAAAAACTTTTGCCTTGGACCCAGATGGATTTGTGAAGCTGAGAAAGGAAGAGAGTGCAGAGGCGGTGGTAATGAAGCTGTGCCTTATCATTGTGGGATAAATTTGACTTAATTTAAACCCAGAATATTTAATTTTGACTGTTTGGGTTTGGGTTTTGTATCGAGTTAGTCCTGCCTCAGAGCTGAGCGTATTGACCAAATGACCAAAGAATCTTTAACTTGGTACACTCCTTGAAAATTAGAGAATAGAGAATAGAGAAATGTTTGTATTTCTCCAGTTCATAAATTAAATTTATTTGTTAATGATAAGTTTCTCCACTTTTTTTGTGGGTGTTTGTGTGGGTTCTTTTGTCCGGAAGGATCCTCAGATGATGGTAAGCTTTGTGGGCTTTTTGTGGAACATATTTGTCTGCTGACTAATGGGACTAATCTTTGAAACACTAGTATTCTGTCCCTTCATTTTTGCTGACAGATGATATATTTTTCCTTAGCTCTTGGAACTAAAAGGTTTTTATTTAATGATTAAAAATGCACTTGCTTGGAATGGTATGAGCTTGCCATTCTGAGAACATGATGACAATAATATGATTGTGATGTAATTACAACATGTACAGCTTTGGGAAGTGATCTCATTTTCAGAAACTTGTAGCTCCTCATAATTGTTACCAGTACAGTCCCTACACAGATGGGAAAGGGTAACGTTTTTTCTGGACCCTATGCAGATGCCAGTAATAAGACTGAAGGCATCTCTTAAGGCACTTCAAAACATGAACTTGCATATCCTGAATGGTTAAAACTTCTGACTGTAACAGCTTATTTTCTAGATCGTTTTCCCTATACTAGTAGATTAATAAATAGGTAAGATACATTGTTTCTGGTACCTGCGGGGAAAAATAGAACAGGATAACTTTTCAGCCTTGGTCCACATTATTAAGACCACCCTGTTATTAATGCACCTGTAAAGGGATCATTTCCAGAGGAGCAGTGATACTGCTCAACAAATGGTTCTTCTGCTTGCTGTTTGCACGTCTTATTCAGACTCAGTGTATACAGCTAGGAAGAGCATTGATGTAATTTTGGTAATGAAGATGGGAAAGAAGAAAGAGCACCTCTGAGCCTTATAAACAACTCATAGTCCCTATGGCTAGAAACCTTTCAGATGCATAGAACAGTATGGCATAGGAAAACAAAATGTGACAAAATATCAGTACTGTTTAGAACAACAAGCAAAGTGAGGCATGCAAGAACATGACCTTGTGCTCAGTAACCTAGTCTTTATGCAAGTAATTTTCATTAAGGTAAGCTAGTGAATACAGGGAGTGATTTCTGTAAATATTAATTTAATTTTTTTAATGAATTCACTTCAGCATTGTATTTCTCAGTTACGTTTGTCTATGAATATTCTAGTGAACTAGAATTAGCTTGCAAGATCATATTTATTTGGCTAGTTAGCTGTTTTTAAGAAATAGTTCGTTTAAAGGAAATGCTGGAGGATGTTTAGGGAAGATTAGACTTGTACCTGTAAACAAAACTAGACATGGCAATTGAAATACACTGCAACTGGAAACATCAGCTGCAGCACATAAATGGTAAACAAATAAAAAAATGTCCTAGAAACCAGATCTCCACTTTTTAAAATGTAAGAGGATATTAAGGCCATTCCTTAACATCACCTCTCCTCCCTTAAGCTATTGTCTGGAATTAAGCTGAAACAGCTCCTGGAAATTTATTTCTGTGGCCCCCAGTCAGATTCTTTTACGTGTAGTGTACCGCACTTGTAGTAAGATACTTTTTTCTCCCATGTTTCTGTTCTCTTCTTACTATATTTATTCATTATGCTTAAAGAATTTGCAGTTGTTCCCACCTCATACTGCTACAAATGGGGAGCTATAATGACTGCATGTGAATGGCAAGAATCTTTGGGCCTACTTCTATTTACAGTCTCCTCAGAAGTCCCATCTTAAAATCACGTACACCACTTCATCAAGTTGGTGAAGATGAATTTTCTCTGTGATTTTTACATGTAAAGATTTTTAAAATGAACTAATTTTGGTCATCATTTATCTCTCATATCTGTTAAGATGAAGATAAATGAACAACTAGTTCTTTAAAAATTTACTTATTACACAGAATCTTACTTTGTATAGTTGTTTGGGTTTTTTTCAGCTGTGTTGCTGTCCTTTTTCAATTCTGCCTCCATAATTATATAATTAGCTGTGCACTAGGCCAATTTGAAACTTTGACTTCCTCTATTTTCAGATGGTACTGACAATTTTCCTTTATATCTAATTGTGTTTGATACTCCTGCGTACTATAATAGAATGCTCCAGGACGAGTTTCACTAAGTAGGTTGTAAATTTCAAAGTGTTTCCATCTATACAAAGTCTGCATTGCATTCCTGGAAGTAGGTCGTGGATAAAACTAAGTCTGTCCTTTAAGCTTCCTTTGCTTGTAGAAGACATGATCAGTTATCTAGAGAGCTCAAATTATTTGTAAGATAGTAAAGAGGAAGAAAGGTGAAAGAATAAAGTAGGAAAAAAATCGTAAGGCAGAGAAGCAGCAGAGAGGTAGAATACGAGCTTACTATTTTTTGTGTATCCAAGAAGAGTATCAGCCTTCTTAGTCATCACTGTCTTTCACCATTTCCTGTTAATGCCCATTTTTGGGGAGACATTTTCACCTTTGTGGTTAATGGAAGAAGCAATCTCTTCCCTGTTCAAAGTGATAGTTCTGTCTGTGACATCTGCCTGAAGGCCACTTCCATATTGTCCCATAAAAAGGAAAGAGCAGGGCAGAAAAAAATACAAAACCAAAAAAGACCGATAAAATATGATGAGTGGAGGAATATCCTTTTCAGATGTAGGCAGGAGATGGATTATATATGGTAAGTGTGAGATATCAGTGCACCTAAAAGAAAGCAGGAAAAATTATACCATCTGAGAACATCATAATTGAACATGGAATAAGGAAATAATACAGTAATACGATGAGATCAAGAAGTGGAACTGTGAAGCTTTGTTACTGCTTGACTGAATTGGGAGGAAAGATCTTTAGTCTGGAAATTGACAGGAATATGTTGAAACACCAAGGGCAAAATTACTATGAAAATATTAAACAAAACCAAGATAAAGGAAAAGACTTTGGATCCAGTCATCTCCCTGCCTTACTAATAAATGAAGTGTTGTTGCCCTCCAAGTCTGGATTTCAGATAGTACAGATTAAATCCTGAATCCAGTGAAGTTCAAAGGGAGGTGTGTAATATAATTACGACACAGGGATATGAGTTCACCCAGTGTACTGAATTGACTTTATGCTTTGCTATATTTTGAATTTTATCTCATCTGCTTCTTCTATTAAGAAAAATTTCTTGGACAATTACTTCAGCAGTGCACATTTTTATTCTGCAAAGTGTATATTATAGAATCATAGAATCACCTCTTTGGAAGAGACCATTAGATCATCAAGTCTAACTGTATCCTAACCCTGACTAGTACTCATCTAGATCATGTCCTTAAGGACTTCATTTACACATCTTTTAAATACCTCCAGGGATGGTGACTCCACACCTCCCTGGGCAGCCTATTCCAATGCTTGATAACCCTTTCAGTAAAGAAACTCCTCCTGATATCTAACCTAAATCTCCCCTGGTGCAGTTTTAAACCATTTCCTCTTGTCCTATCACTTGTCATCCAAGAGGAGAGATCAACCCCAACTGCCTTGCAGGTAGTTGTAGAGAGCGATAAGGTCTCCCCTCATCCTCCTTTTCTCCAGACTAAAAAGCCCCAGCTCCCTCAGCCCTTCCTCATAGGACTTGTGCTCAAGACCCTTCATCAGCTTCGTCGCCCTCCTCTGGACACACTCCAGCATCTCAATATCCTTCCTGTAGTGAGGGGCCCAAAAACAAACACAGTATTCACGATGTGGCTTCAACAGAGCTGAGTATATTGGAACTATCACTTCCCTACTCCTGCTGGTTACACTATTCTTGATACAGGCCAAGATGCCATTGGCCTTCTTGGCCACCTGGGCACACTGCTAGCTAGTGTTCAGACAGCTGTCAACTAACAGCTCCAGGTCCTTCTCCTCCAGGGAGCTCTCCAGTCACTCTGCCTCAAGCCTGCAGCATTGCCTGGGGTTATTTTGACCAAAGTGTAGGACCCAGCACTTGGCCTTGTTGAACCCCGTAAAGTTGGCCTCTCCCCATCAATCCAGCCTGTCCAGGTCCCTCTGCAGAGCCTTCCTACCTTCCAGCAGATCGACATTTCCACACAATTTGGTGTCATCTGCAAACTTACTGAGGGTGCACTCAATCCCCTCATCCAAATCATTAATGAAAATGTTAAACAGGACCTGCCCCAGGACTGAGCTCTGAGGAACACCACTTGTGGCCTGACGCCAGCTGGATTTATCTGCTCTCTGGGCCCGTCTGTCCAGCCAGTTTTTAACCAAGTGAAAAGTATACCATCTAATCCTTGAGCAGCTAGTTTATCTAGGAGGATGCTGTGGGAGACAGTGTTGAAGGCTTTAGTGAAGTCCAGGTAGACAACATTTACAACCTTCCCCTCATCCACTGAGCAGGTCACCTTGCCGTAGAAGATCAGGGTAGTCAAGTACGATCTGCTTTACATAAACCCACTCTGAGTGGGCCTGATCACCTGGTTGTCCTGCACATGTTGTGTGATGGTACTCAAGATTATTTTTTCCATCATATATATCTGTCAGCTATGGTCTTGACTTAATAAGGATGTTTAAAAAGGCAGGGGGAAAGAGCAAGACTGTAAGTATAGTAAGATGTAGAAAGGGTACCTCCACACATCGGAGCATGTAAACTGTGTATTAAAAATGTATATACAGTTTAATACAACATGGAAAACTTTGCATTTTTGGGAAGGGAAAAGAAGATAGGTCTAATGAAAAAAGTGTTTTAATTACACTAATATACTGATTATGCAGAGGAACAGAAAATATCCCTGTAACCTACTGAGATCAAGCAAACTCTACATTGGCATTAATTGGCATATCCAAATAAAAATTACTTTGTTTCTCATGCTGAAAATATATTAAAATCCATGAAGTAAAAAAATAAGAAAAAAAAAAGTGGAATATAGCTACTAAATGTATTTATTTCTTCATAGGGAATTTAAATACTAGGTTAACTATTGTGAAACCAGAGATTAAATGGGAAGTGCCCACAATAAAGTTTCAGTTAAAGTTGTCTCTCTCAAGATCACATAAAACTAGTCCTAGATTATTATTCTTAAATATTGCTGTAAATTTGGATACTGTCAATCTTACTCATAGAGTCAATCCTTTCATAGAGTCCCGTTTGCCCTTAAGACTGAGAAACATGAAACATGATTCATGAAATTCAAGCAAATATAATTTACTGATAGTGGATGTAAATTTGTTAAGGAAAAACTCTGATTTTATTCACCTGTTTCCCAGATAGCAAGAGCCCAACATCCATTGAAGAGCATGAACAAAATCTGAGAGCAGATAAGTAATGGGCTGGGCAGTGCCCTTCCTGATGAAGGTACAGCCTTACTGCATCAGGGCAGGGTGATGAGAAGAATAAGGTCCATCAACAGTCCCAGATAATGTGAGATAATGAGTCATGCTTGGGGTGAGCCCAGAGATCCCCTCAGGTGTGACAAGAGACAGGGCTGGTGACAAGGCACTACAGCATAGGTGCAAGGGCTATCCAGAAACCCTCAAACCAAGACAGGAACCCAGGTCTAGGTTAAGGGACACCTACAACTTACCTCAGGGAAGGTCTGGCTGTCCAGGAATTAGCTTGGATGGAACCTCTGTCCCTATGGGCAAAGAAGGTGGGTGAAGGTCCAGGTGAGGCTGCTTAGGGTAGCTAAAACCTACTGATGCACTCAGGGCCCTGACAGCATAAATCCAAAGTAATCCCATTCATTTCAAAGCATAAGCAGTGGAATTTACAGTAATCAGTCTCTCTTAGTCAAGTTTTCAAGCCCACTATGTGCTAAGAAATGGTTTAGAAAAATAATGAGTCCTTTAATAAATATTTATGTTGCTTCTTATTGTGTGAAATAACTCTTAGTGATGGATTACAAGTATTGAAACAACATCCACTGGATGTTTAAAACACATTAAATGGCCAAATTATGTTAATATTAGAACTGCTGTAACATGTCAGTTTTTTGTATTTTGTATTTGTGATGCCATGTTTTATTCCCATTAATTCAGATTTCATAAAAATTCAGACACATCCCAAAGAAACTTTAATTGGTTCCTGTTCTAAATTAAAATATATAAAAAATAATTAATTTTAGATAAAAAGAGCAAATATACACACCTTTGAAGGTGCCTAACCATGCAGATCAGTGCTCAGTGCAACTTACAACAGTGAGGTTCATTAAACAATGCTTTTAGAAGCCAATGAGTTAAGTACTTTCTCTAGTGGGATCTATATACACTTTTACTCACCTTAACTATCTTCATTAGACCAGTCCTTTTGATTTTAGTCTTTATAATATCATTAAAAACCCCTGTTATAGTCAGTGCATGCTTCCCTGATAATTGTTTTGCATAGCTCTGACTTACTTTGTTGCCTTTCAGGGCTTACCATTTACGTTTTCTCTGACAGAACACTATCCAAGGCTTGCTTTCTGTCTCCAGCAGAAGCCATGCAAGTTTGACATCCTGACTAATTTCAGAAATTTAATCAAACATTGAAGCTACAATAAAACATGAATAATGGCTGAGAGTGATCGAGACTGATATTAATCAGCAATACTGCAGTGCTGAAAGGACAGTGTGATTGTATGGCTTGGGCCGTAGGTGGTCATTACATACTGGCTTGGTTGGTGCCACTGCTAAGTAGATTTTGAACCTTCTCTGCAACAAACTTTACTCATTGTTTAATGTAATATAATATGTTTCCTGTCTTCCAATACAATTTTATAATCCCCAACTCATACCTTGCAAAAAGCAACTTATGGGATATTTTTCAATCAAGTATATTTTCTGGTTCAGACTCACTGTTTTATATTACAGTTTTTCAAAATGTTTTTGGGATAATTTATACAATTGTAAATAAAATAAGCCCACTAGAGGGCAATAATATTGCTAATGTAGCTAAATAACAACATTCCACTTGATTAAAGTATTAAACTGAACAAGGAAAGGCAGAAGAAATCTGGCTTCGGACTAGGAACACTGCTTGTCTTGCTTATTCAGTTCTCCTGTTCCAGGATTACAAACTGACACCCAGGGTAAACATCTTCAGGTGTGCTGACCCTCTCTTCCATGAGGAGAAAAGGGAATGTCAAAAGGACAATTTTGTAAGTAAAGGATTTCAGTAATCCTGTTTTCCCAGTGTAATTTGGCCCAAGATACAGCCCTTCCACCTTTAACCTGAGAAGCAATTGCGTTACACTACTTAAAATGTCTTTTACTTATATAAAAAAGTTGGGAAAGCAAAATAGTTTTAAGCCATCACTAGTTTCAGCCTTATATAGAAAATCCCTTCCTGGCCTCCAAAGTACCAATCAGAAAGACTTAGCAGTGTCTTAAAAAAAGGTATCCTTTAGGAACATGTGCCAACCCTTACAGTATGAGAAGGAAAATGTGAGTAAAGAATGGTAGAAGAGATAGAAGAGTAGTTAGGAGTCTCTTAAATATTTTGATTGGAAGGATTAGAATGTCTACTCACTCTCTCCACCTCATTCCTCAGAACTTGGCTGGGTCTTTGTTATCCATCATGTGTGTTTCACGTCCAGTGAGTAGTGATTTCTACAGTAAGTGAAAACATAACTTTTATTTATTTACAAGTGAAATCTCTGAAATCTGTTTTCCCTTTACCTTTCTGATGCAAACCTGGGTAATACAGAAAATATATGAAAATTATTAATATAGTGCAAGTTCAGGTTTGTACTGGATAAATTACAATGATGGATTCAGACATATTACAGGCATATTTATAACTGTTCATTTGAGTTGCTAGATAAGTCTAATGTCAAGTTGATATAATGAAAGTTTTGGTGGAAGCATATATACACTGAAATCATCTGAAAAATACACATCAATACACAGTACACATCAATATTATCAAACTATCATGTTTATATAGTGAATTGATATATCCATTATGCAAACAAGATAGGGTAAAGAGGTGGAAAAACATCTGTAAATGAACTTGTGAATTAAGTGTAGAGAAGTGATGTTTGAATAATTTATTTTATTTAAGTTTATTTATGTGTCGATATATATATATATATTTAAGAATATTAATCAACATATAATTTTGACACATTTAAAACAAAGTCTTGAAGCAATGTTAGGCTCCTATATTCCCATTCTTGCTGTTGCTTAGCTGAACTATAGTTAAAGATGCCGTTCTGATAAAACTCAGTATAAATGAGATTAAAACTGAGTAAAAGATAGGTATTAGTGGTTGCCTTAGAACTCAAGTTGAGAGAATACATTTTTACCAAAGCAAGTACTGAGTAAACTAAGAAAACCTAGAAACTATATGATGACAGCAAATACTCATTGGAGTGCAATAGCGAACAAAAGTTTATCACCAGTCTGTTGGTGATCTTCACCTAAGAGCTTGCTACTTTGCTGCTTATTATCACAAAACATGCTTCTGTGCTTTAACATGTACATATAATATATGTCCTTTGATTTTCATGCCAAAATTCTTTTCTTTAATTTTTTTCACCGTAAGTAATGCATTACTTGGTCTCTCCATAACTAGGGAGGAAAAGCAGCAACTGAGGTCTCTGCAAACAATCCCAATGCACTCATCACAAGTTAGTGAGCTCCAGAGAACTTTTTTATCCCCTGCATGATTGTCGTCCATTGTTTAAAAAAAATGTAAAGCCTTAAAAAAGAAATCTTGCAAATAAATTGTCTTCATGTTTTGATGGGTACTTTGAAGACCCTCCAGACCCAGGAACTCTGACAACTCTGCTGGGAATTTAATTTCAAACAGAGCCTTCCATAACAAATTATTTCTAGCCTGTTTGAAAGGAGTTGAACAATGTTTAACAGAGAAAAGCAGAGCTAGATCTTGGTAGTTTATAAAGGTTATAGATAATTTTGTCTAAAAGCTATTCCATTTGGTGTTATGACAAAATTGTCCCCTACCTAGTGTTCTTTGCTCCAAGGAAAAATTGCCATTATGTGTGAATCCCAAGAGTAACAACTGAGGAAACTTAAAGAAACACTATTTAGTAGTTGTGGCATTAGACAGGTCTCTCAGAGGTCTATGCCTTTTAGGCAGGAAATAAATATGTGTGTGTAGGAAATAAATATAAAGATATGAGACACCAAAAAGACACATTTTAGAATATTCTAAAAAAACCTACCATTCAGTTATTAGGAAGCAATAAATACAGCTAATCTATGTTCAGTTATAAAACTAAATTTGCAGATTTATTTGAACAATTAAGTAGAAATAAAGGTCTCTAAATTTCATCCCAATACTAATGAAGTTTTAATGATATCTCTAGTTACTGTATACACATACACTTATGTGCAATGCCTGAAGTGGATTAAGGAAATAATATACATATGAAATTATAGGTAAATCAGTTTAAATGGAAATATGTTCCAGATGCCAAAGGACATGCTGGTAAAATGCCTGGGATGTGACGTCAAAAATGATGAGTAAATAGGGTTTAGTAGTAGCATTGAATTAATCCTGAAGATAAAGTAGCATTGATATATGCTCCAGGAGGAATTCACACAGGAAACTGTAAACTAGAAGGTCATAACTGTTGCACTAGATGGATAGGAGAATATATTCTGTTTGCGATTTCTCTCTGGCACAGGAGAGGTGCCCTGTCATTCCAGGGCTGCTGAATTCCTTGTGGCTTGTGATGAGTATCTGGAAGCAAGGGAAATGGAATATGAAACCGTATTTTCCTTTTACCTGGGTAAATGTTTAGATAAATCCACATCTTCTCTCTTCACCTCATCTCCATTCCCCAGCGCCCCCCCCCTCCCCCCCCCCCAATATATATAGTTTTATAGGCTAGAAAGCCCAGAAGGATTTTGTCTCCAGAATGTCCAAGAGAAATTTCAATGCAATAATGTTGCAGGAAAGCTATCTACTCTACCTAATACTTTGAACATTGTTGCCAGATCCCAGGCACAGCTGCAGCTTCCCAGCCCCCCCAGGACTTCCCTGCCCTGCCCGTGGTGCAGGATCTACATCAACCCCACCAGCATGGCAGTAGGGCCAGTATCACACTCCCCACAGCCCATGGGGCCCACCAAGTTAGAGCCAGCCATGTGTCCACACCCCAGCCAATCCCTGTCCCTATGCCCAGGGCAGGCCCCCAATGCCCTGGGCTTTTACCCTCCGTTATTCACACCAGACATGAACCTGATCTCTCTGCCTGGCTTGACTGCAGACTTACCTGATCATCATGGTCTTGTCCGATCATCAGAACTACGATGTGACAAAGAGCAGCCCTGCAGAGAAGGACTTAGGGGTGCAGGTGGACAATAATCTCAACATGAGCTGACAATGCGCATGCACAGCCCAGAAGGCCAACTGTATCCTGGGCTGCATCAAAAGGAACGTGGCCAGCATGTCAACGGAGGTGATTCTGCCCCTCTACTCCGCTATTGTGAGACCCTACCTGAAATACTGTGTCCGATTCTGGAGTCCTCCATAAGGACATGAAACTATTGGAATGGGTCCAGAGAAGGGCCACAAAGATGATTAGAGGGCTGGAGCATCTCTCTTGTGAAAAAAAGCTGAGACAGTTAGGGTTGTTCAGCCTGGAGAGGGCTCCGGGGACATTTTATGGCATCCTTCCAGTACATGAAGGAGGCCTACATGGAATCTGGGGAGGAACTTTTTAGAAGGACATGTAGTAATGAGGGTGAATGGTTATAAATTGGAAAGGGAGTAGATTTAGATTGGATATTAGGAAGAAATCTTTCACTATGAGGGTGGTGAGGCACTGGAACAGGTGGTTCAGGGAAGTGGTGGTTGCCCCCTTCCTGGAAATGTTCAAGGCCAGGTTGGATGGGGCCTTGAGCAGCCTGATCTAGTGAGAGGTGTCCCTGCCTATTGCAGGGTGGTTGGAACTTGATGATCTTTAAGGTCCTTTTCAACCTAACACATTCTATGATTTTATGAAACTCCTGGGTGAACCTGTCCATCATCCTCATGGCAGTAATAATGACAGTAAAGCATTAAGAAATAAAACAGATTTTAATTGATAATCTTGAAATAGTGAATTCTGCATCCAACTACAGACACATGCTGTCCTCTTCAGCTGGTATGTTAAAACATGGCTAGTGCATTGCACTGTAGATTCAGGTAAAACTCTGTTAAAATACACCCCATACTTTATTACAATCAAAGCTTTCTCTGTCACCATGTCTTCATATTCAAAGCCACCTTCATTATAAAAGTATTATTAAATGTTATATGAACCCTTATCTCCCAAGAACTATGTTCCTGACAGTAAAAATACTAATTCACTCCAGAAGATTTTGGTAAGAAGATAGTGGTACCAACACTCACTCTTACACGAATATAAGCATCTTCCATGTTCACCTCAGTAATTGAGTGAACTGTCAATAAATTAATAGCTCCTATTCTTTGCATATGGAAACTTTAAAAATTCTTTCTGCAATTTAGGGATCTATTATTTTCACCATGTTTTGAAAGGGAACTCTAGCTAAGATCAGAATCTAAGTAGCTCAAATAATATATAATCTTAATAATTTTATGGTAGAAGACTGACTATGTTCTACAAAAAATTCATTATAAGTCCATTTTAAGTGGATTAATTATTAGCAAAATTGTTAGCAATTTTGGAATTGCTAACACTTGGCAGGAGGTGGAGTAAAAAGAGGATAATCTCCACAGCTTTCTTCTTAGTATGAGGGAAGTTCCTCCTGAGTGTTGAAGACTTCAATTTAACATGCTGAACCACCTCTGGAGGAATTGTTCTACATATATTATACAAGAAGACAAAGCATAGACATAATCATAGGTATAGATATATTAAGATATACTCAGAATAAATTGATTTTTTTTCTAAAGATAAGTCCAAATTTTTAGGCTTTCTCCGCCTAGTAAAAGATTTTCTGCAAGTCTGAAATTGTTCTATTATGGTCTCAGAGTTGTTAGATCATTAAATTAAGTATTTCTAAAAAATCAGAATCGGTGAATTATAGACAGGATGGTTGTGATCCAGACTTGTACTTAAGTCACAATCTCCACTAATTTTCTTTGTCTGAAAAATAAGACATAAGTTTTCTCCCAAGTATCTAGCCTAGCCAGTAGAAATAACTTCTGGTGAAAAGTTGCAAGGAAATACATTGATTTAGAAGATAAAGAATTTTAGGTTTTATTTCAGTGTCTCATTTTTCTCCATATGATTTATCAATTAGTTTCTCAGGAAATTAAGGCAAGAAATGCTGTTGGGATAGTTAAATAATTCTGACAAGAATTAATCTTCAGGAAGCTGTCTCTATGATGAGATGACTCAGAAAGAAAAAAAAAGAATTCAAGAATTTTCAGTGCCTGATAGTTAATGCTTCTCAAAAGTGCTGTGGTTTGTGGCTTCCATCATCATTAAAGTCATTTCTTATGACTTTGCCATGGTCAGTCTTTTGTGTTTGTGGCACAAGGTAACAGAAAAATGAGAGAAGAGACACATAGTGAAATCCTTGACTCAGGGAGATATGGAGGAACTCCAATATGTGACTTTTTCTGTCCAGCTCTTACATAGCACATTTACTAATGCAACCCTCTTAAGTTTTGTAAAGAAGTCAGTTGCAGAGACAAACTAGATTCACCAGTGTGCCTTGCTCTTAAAATGTATAATAGCTATAAATGCAGCTTTACTGGGGTCTGAAATGTCTGGATTGATCACAATGGTTAAAATATTTCTATTTTTTAAAGGGTGATATTTAGCATCTTCACGTGATTAGAAGTTGTGAAAGGAATATTCTCTGACAGCTTCAGTGTTCTAGTGTAAATTGGTAATTCTTAAAATGTAAGAAAAATACAGAAAAATCCTCTGCAAAGGTAAAAAGCAAAGTTTGCCTACAGCAAAATGCTGCTTACTCTTAATTTACCAACACACACACTACCAACTCTGCCTCTGTTTTAAAATATTTTTTATCTCTGGATTATATATTGCATATACAAATGTACATACAGTGGTGACATTCAGCTGTTAACTGACAGACACCTACACACAAATAGATTTTATCATTTCAGCAGTCTAATCAGACATTCAAGCTGATCCATGGTGATTTAATTTAAATTATTTCACTACAGTTTGTATAATAGAAGACTTTCCATATTGTGCAACTTTATGAAGGGATGTAGGAACATGAAATATTTATGCTGAAGACAAAAACACACAACAGCACTTTTCTCAGCTTAATACCAAGATGTTTAAGTCTGAAGTTCTCCTGCCTGCAAATGAGGTCTATTGTGTAATTACACTCTTAGGTATATAACTCCTAAAGCCAAATAAAGCAAATAGATGAGTAAAAGAGTGAAAATATTAACTACTTTTCTTTCTTGGTGTGTGTCTAGTATTACTTCCTGAATTAAAGGCACAATTGGTAGCTGTTTTTTATAAAATTGAAGTCTTTTTCAATGAGGTGTTGAATTATGCAATGAATATTCTTGGGGCATTATATAGAGAACTGCCTTGGGTCCACTCTCAAATAATATTATTAGCCTAAGCTGCTTGCAGAATAATGTCAGAATGATACCAAAAATAATACTTCTGAGCAAGCTACTCTGAATTAGAGCCACTGGCTGTGTCCCTTTGGATGACAAGTGACTTTGGTGATTCTCCTTGAAAAGGAGTTTGTGTGTTCATATTTAAAGAAATGCTCATTTCACTTTAAATACAGACTTCTTTAAAAGGTGGAAACTAGGCATTACACACTAGTGAAACGGAACTGATTTTAATGTGTCTTTTATATTTTCACTAAGGTATACACCTTATTATGAACAAAGTGGTAGAGAAGCTTTACAATTTGTTTTTCTCCATTTTCTCTTCAGAGGACTAAGTTAATATAAATCATAATAATATAATAACAGTAACAATAAAATTAGTAATAATCTTCAGAATAACCATATTTGAGTTTATCACTTAGTCATTTTTTCTGCACAAACTGAAACATCAGGTCAGATTAACAAATGTCATTGAAGTCTAAAATGGTTTTGTTTATTGTCTTACATTGATTACTTCTAGGTTTTATTTTTCTATTCTTTTTCTTCAAAGGTTGAATTTAATATAATACTATTTTATTCACTATCACATTTGAGGTAGCTTGAAGTGCTTTACAAAATAATGATACACAAGCTGGTATTTTCAATAGATGTGTAAGAATGTGACTGGTAAAAGGCAGGGGGTGGTCTACACATCCTTGTTTGAGTGACATTTGTGTGACCTCATGTAGAACTTCTTTCCTAAATAATAAATGTAGGCAGAGCTTTTGCAAGGAGAGGACAGCCTGAGCAGGCAGCTCAAATGTCCCTCCCAAGAGAAGGGATATAGCCGAAGTATCAGTGGAACTTCCTTGGCCCCAACGTCCCAGAGCAGCCTGTGTCAGGTTATCTTCTGAAGTACAAATTAAAGCTAAGAAGAGGCAAACTGCAGCCATAGCACAAGGACACATGTATTCTCCCTCCTCTCCAGTCACGTATTTGCCTCATACCTCAGGGCAAATAAATACCGAGTTGGATGCAAACTGATATACATTCAAATTCCATAGATATTAATGCTGACATCACAGGAGAACTAAATATTTGTTGGGAAAAGTTACCCTGATATTTTAAACTGTCACAGATTCATATGTACCAGAATCAGTTAACTGCTCTTTTCCATATTCCCTGAAATTTCTGCAAAATATTTTGACTTATCAGTTACAAAAAGCCTTTAAACAGTGCAATATAATCTTGGGCAGCACCACCAGAACTTTGAAATGTAGTGGATGCATGACTCATACTGCCCGTCCCACCATCCCAGAATCACAGAATCGTAGGGGTTGGAAGGAACCTCGAGAGATCATCGGGTCCAACCCCCCTGCCAAAGCAGCTCCCTAGCTCATATTGCACAGATAGGCATCCAGACAGGTCTTGAGTATCTCCAGAGAAGGAGACTCTACAACCCCCCTGGGGAGCCTATTCCAGTGTTCTGTCACCCTCACTATGAAAAAGTTCTTCTGCATGTTGGTGCGGAACTTCCTGTGCTCCAACTTGCAGCCATTGCCCCTTGTCCTGTCTCCACAGACCATAGAAAAGAGGCTGGCTATTTCCCCCTGTGTCCCACACTTGAGATATTTATAAACATTAATAAGATCCCCTCTCAGTCTTATTTTCTCTAGCCTGAACAGTCCCAACTCACTCAGCCTTTCCTCATAAGGGGAGATGTTCCAGGCCTTTAATCATCCTTGTAGCCCTTCTCTGGACTCTCTCCAGGAGATCCCTGTCTTTTTTACACCAGGGAGCCCAGAACTGGACACAATACTCCAGGTGGGGGTCTGACCAGGGCAGAGTAGAGGGGGAGGATCACCTCCTTTGACCTGCTCTCAACACTCCTTTTGATGCACCCCATCCTCTACCATAAAAGTGGATTCTAAAGTAGCCTTCTATATTACTCCTTCAAAGTAATCATGCTGTCATCGTTCCTGTTACTGCTATATCATGGACATAAGATTTTAGTCCACTCCCTTCTGCAAGCATCATTTCAAATAAAACATTTATCTTGGAGAATTGATACTTAAAGTACAGCACCTTAAATATGGTAAGAATTGGCAAAAATACAAATGTGCCCAGGAATAGAAGGT
Organism: Gallinula chloropus; assembly: GCF_964237585.1. Lineage (NCBI taxonomy): Eukaryota > Metazoa > Chordata > Aves > Gruiformes > Rallidae > Gallinula > Gallinula chloropus. The sequence goes on along the minus strand of NC_140086.1, from coordinate 28,506,401 downwards.
GAGTGCCTGATTTTCTTACTGAAAGACAACTGTCTTGTCTGCTTCTTCATTAAGCATACTGATATCCATGTTAGTTTGCAACCAGAGTAGACTTAGACCTAGAAGAGTAGTGTTTATGGCAGGATGTGTTTTGAAGAAAGCAAGCAGCTCAGTTACAGCTAGAATTCTTGCGTATTTAATGTGAATAAATTAAGAAAGACTTTTCTTAATAAAATAGCAATTTATCTTTGGAAACCCGATGTGTACTGAGTTAATGTAACTAAAGTAACTTGTGTTATGTTAGTCACGGTGGCAGGGAGTTGTCGGATCCAGAGATAAGAGAGTGATTAGTGCACAAAGCACTTTGGAAGAGAGCTAAGTGGAACCATGGAAGGAATAAACTTTTAGCATATCCTGAATTTCTCCAGTTTAAAATTTGCACAGGCAGTAATTTAAAAGCAAAGTGTGAAACAGTACAGGAAAATGAAAAAAAGAAGATAAAACTAAACCAGTAAGAATAAAGTATTTTCCACCCTCTGCTACATCTTTCAGGGAAAAGGACAAAGCTCTTGGTAGGAATAACAGCAGAAAAGTAGAAGACGTGATCAAATTCAGAGTAAGATAGAAGAAATATATGCTTTTTACTCAAAACTAAGGTTCAATATGGGCACTGGCTACTTAGACATTTGAGTGTTCTGTCATCTGCTTATAATTGAACAAAGGTCACATATGTAACATATAACAGAGTTTAAGAAAAACTGTGAAATAATAACTATAATCTAAGAAAACATATCTCCAAATAGAAAGGAAATAGTCATCGGTAGAGTAAACTGAAGTGGAAATATATGCCCAGGTGTACCTTGTGAGACAGAATTGTGACAGAGAATAGAAAGCCTACAAAGACATATTACATCAAAAACTAGCACAGAATGAATCATCCTTGATATAAAGCAAACAAACAAAATCTTTAAATAACCTGAAGACTAGCACTATACCAAACCACTTCAGATAGCATTGAAAAGAAGTCAGAATCATTATAAACATGGGTACATGGGTATGCTGTCCAACTTCTCTAGAGAAATAATGCTCACTTTTTGTGATATAAAAATTAATTTCGTCATATTGAGCCATATGAACGATTCCACTACTGACAATTTTTGATATTTATTTTGGCAGATGCCACCAAACTTGAATTCCTATTGGCAGTGCGTCACCAGAAAACAGGATGATATTTAGTTGTATCAAATTTACTGCCATGCATTCATTTATTAGGTAGGAAAAATGACCTCTAGAAAGTAATTCCTGTGCAAACAGTAGAAGGGGAATAGTAAAAAGAATTAAGATAAACTGAGTATTCAGTGAGATTCCTCCAGTATCTTGAAAAGTGGTGGTCTCCAGCTTTGTCTTAAACCTTGAGAAAAGTAAAGAAACCCCAGAGTAATGAATAGGAAATGGCTAGCAATTTATAGAGGTGGTTAATTATCTTAACTACCTTAGCTTCAGAATGCCATGAACTCTTGAGAAGCTTTGTATATAATGATGTGATATGGAAATAGAGGGTAAGGGGCAGCATTTGAAGAAAGAAATCAAATCATAAGAGGGTCACTAATCCAGAAGAAGCTTACCTCTTCAGATGCTGGAACAGCAGTACAATTAGTTTTAAATGATGTTTCAGGTACCACTGACAGAAAGGAACTTCTACTAGTAAGTCTTTAGGACCTATAAAAGAGGGACTTAATCACATGATTCTTAAAGGCACTTTTTGCTGTGGATCCTTTTCCAGAAGTAATTTTTAATAGAGAAAATAATATATTTAGTCACAATTTTTGTTTAAAAAGTTCCATAAAGAAGCTGCAATGATGATAAAATATTAAAAATATTAAACCTCTTCAGAATGGAAGGCACAACATTGTATTGCTCAAAAATGGCTCTACTGTTGTATTTGGTATAGATTGCAGGGAAGCAGTTGTGACTGGTGTGGGAGGAGACCATGAACTGCCATGAACTGGCACATCACAGCTAGTTCTATCTGGCTCTGACATCAGCACGAGTGCTTCACTGTGCACCAAAACCACTGCTAGCAAGGACCCCCAGTGCCATGACTCCACCATGCTAAGAAAGAGCAGCAACCACTATGGAGGGATCAAGATGAAGGAGATGTTGTTTGAGACATGGCTGAAGATGCACTGTTGGAAGGAGGTGCTCCGTGAATTACAGTATACAATCCTGAAGGAGTACAGCCCATGGGTAAGTCACCTAGGGAATGGATATCAGTGAGGCACTGCCACTGTGAGAGAGATATGAAGTTTCTGAAGAGAGTCCAGAAAAGAAGCACTAAGGTTACTGAGGTACTGGAACATCTCTTATATAAAGGGAACCTGAGAGTGCTGAAACTGTTCAACCTGGAGAAGAAAAAGCTCAAGGGATATCGTATCTGTGTTTTCAAATATCTTTATTGAGGTAGTAAAGAAGACAGAGACAGACTCTTCTCAGTGGTGCTTATTGACAGGAAAAGGGGTAGTGAGTCCCATCTGAAACACAAGACGCTCTCTCTGAGCATCAGGAAACTCTTAAATTGTGAGGGTGACAAAGAACTGACACAGGTTACTCACAGAGGCTGTGAGTCTCCATCTTGGAGATATTCAAAAGCTGTCTGGATATTATCCTGGGCAACTGACCACAGGTGACCCTACTTGAGCAGGGGAGATTGGACCAAATGAGCTCCAGAGGTGCCTGATGACCTCAGCCAGTCTGTTATTCAATGCGATTCTGTGGGATAGATCCAGCTGCTGTTCCCTTAGCAGCTCAAGCAATTTGCCAAAAGCAGTATTGAACGGACCAATGGGGCCACTTGGAAAATACAAAAATTTATTGATTACCTGGAATAATAGGGAGTGCTCTCAAAGACTCATTTACCTGTTTGTCATGTACAGAGCCTGCTGGAGAATGACAGCAGTAATTCTAGCTTCAAATGAAATCACTCCCCCATTATCTGCTGTGTTTTCAGACATGTTGTGCCTCTTGTAGAAACTAAAATCCAAATTATAGATCTTATATGCTACAACTGATGTTGCAAAAATTTTTTTCAGTCCCTCTGACTGCAGAAGCAAGACCTTGTTTTGCCGGTGCCTGGAATGGTGTGCATCAATGTTGTAGTTTTGCGCAGATGGGTTCAGGTGGAGGAAGGGGGGCCACAGAGGTGTTTTCTGCAAGAAGCAGCTAGAAGCATTCTGCAAGCCTGAGAGAGCAAACATCAGCCAGCTCAAGGCCAGAGTCGTCGTTGACCAAGGTCAAGCCCATCAGCAATGGTCACAGCGCCTCTGGGAATCACGTTTAGAAGGAAAAAAAAAACCTGCAAGCAGCTGCATTTTGCCAACAGAGGAGGGAATGAGAAGATGTAAGAAACTCTGCAGACACCAAGGTCAGTGAAGGCTGGGGGGAAGGAAGTGCCCCAGGTGCCGGAGAAAAAGATGCCCCTGCAGCCTGTGGAGAAACACATGCTGGCATGGGTGTCTCCCCGCAGTCCATGGAAAAGGCCCAGACCCCACCTGCATCCTCTGGAGAGGCCCCGCGGTGTAGCAGGTGGAGACATCGAGGAGATGCTGTGACCCATGTTGCAGCAAGCCTCTGCCAGCACTTGAGGCCTGTGGAGACACAGAGATGAGTGAGAGAAAAAGGGACCCAGGCTGGAGCAGGTTTGCTGGGGGGGGACTTGTGACTGTGTGGTGGACCAGGCTGGAGCAGTCTGGGCCTGAGAAACTGAGATACATTCTATGATTTAGGACTGCACCCCATAGCAGTGACCCACACTGGGGAAGCTGGTGAAAAGCTGAAGCCCTGTGGGAAAGGGACTGTCTCCCATGGGTGGGACCTCACACGGAGCAAGAGAAGAGTGTGAGGAATGTCCCCCCCCACCTAAGAAGGAATTGACTGAAACCCTCATTCTCCCATTCCCTGTCCCCCCACCCCAGTGCCACAGTGGTGGGGAAGAAGGGAGAGAAATCATGACTGAAGTCTGTGAAGAAGGGAGGGGTAGGGGAGGTGCTTTAAGATCTGTTCACACTTCTGATTATCCGACTCTGGTTTCACTGCGTGTGTTGTGTAGTGTAATAGGGTTTTTTTCTTTTATTCTGTGTTGAGTCTACTTTGCCCATGACACTAATTGCTGAATGATCTCTCCCTGTCCTTATCTCGACTCCTAAGCCTCTCAATTTATATTTTCTCCTGTGTCCAGCTGAAAAGGGGAGTGTAGAGTGACTTTGGTGGGGGTCTGGCCTCCAGTCCGGGTCTGGAAACAGCTGAGCCAGGGAAACAAAAGCAGACCTACCTTGGCATCATCCACCAAACCTTAACTCAACAGATCTCCAGATATTTTTTCCATTACATTGATGATGCATTACTTGGAAGAACAACTCCAGAAGAAGTACTAAGTAAAGGATGTGATAGTGTAACCTTGGACTGGAGTCAGATGCCCACCCAGCTGCTCACTCACTGCACCTACTCACCAGAGCAGGAGAAGGAAATAGGATGGGTCAAGATGATAACAGGGAAATTATCAGTTTCTCTCATGTGCAAAACACACTCGACTTGGAGACAATTTGATTTACTGCCAGTTAAAATAGATAATGGTAGCGAGAAACAAAGAAAAAATCCTAAACCAACACCTATCCCTCATCCACCCTCATGTTATTAGGCAAAATTGTTTTTCCAGGCTTCTTCATTCCCAACTTCCTCATGTCTCCCCTACTCTGAGTAGCACAGAGGGGATGGGGAGGTGAGGTTGTGGTCAGTTCATAGCAATTCTTCTCTGCTGGTCCTTCCTTCTCACACTTTTCCCTTGCTCCAGTGTAGGTCCTTTGAGTGGACTGCAGTCTTTCAGTAAATACCCATTTGCTTCACTGTGGTCTTCCAGTGGGTCCATGCCAGAGCCAGCTGGAAGCAGCTGTCTGGCATGGGGCAGCCCCTGGTCTCTTCTCAGGGGCCACGTCTGCAGTCCTCGTGACCTTGTCAAGTACACCCACTAAAATGTCAACAGATAATCATTACTTTTTCAATGCCAGGTTTACCATTAAGAGTTCAAAATTAAAGGGGCCCATTCAAGAAATACAGGTTTTAGATTTGTCATGGCCATATGGACAGAGACATATCACAGCTGAAAAAATTGCTCAAATATGTGCCTTGGATGCCCATTTGCAATTAGCAAGAGTGTCTACTTGATCATTAACAGATTTTGATGCATATACATCCCCAGTAACAGATAACTTTTATATCCATTGACCCCCAAAAATTCATTTTGAGAAGGAAGACAAACAGCAGCAAACTTTTGATGAGGTCAAGCAGGAGGTAGTCTATGAAATTACATCAGTACTGATCCAGAAAGATAGATGTAAACATTTTGTACATACCAGCACATGAAAAAAACAGTAGTTTGTCACAACAAGCACTGGAGCTTGAGGCAATGACTCCCGCAGGAGATGAGATGCAAGCTATTAGGATTCTGGAGCTGGAGCTATGAAAGAACCCAAAATAACTACATTTCTGTGGAGTAAGAAGTTCAAGCTGCATACCACAGATGTGTTAGGCACAGGCAGCCACTATGGTTATTCTCTAGAGTACCTGCCCGGAAATTTTTGTTCAAGGATTCAAAATCCACTGGTAGAAGATCAACCAGTGCTACATGCCAAAAATATGTGTTGGCCTTTGCCTATTAGATATGAACTCGTTCAAGATCCAGAGTGGGATTATCAGAGTTTATTAGTCTGTAGCCAGTAAATCAATAATGTGAAGGAACCAAATTCCTCAGGCAGTTAAAACCCCAGCATATGATATATTGAGTGCTGAAAACAAACAATGGAGTTTGTTTACAGATGGATCTTGTAAAATTACAGCAGGGATCAGGAGGTGGTGAGCTGCTACTTGGAATCCCTCCATGGGAGAAGCTGCCACCTGTGAAGGGACTGGAGGCTCTAGTCTGTTTGCAGAAGTAATGGCCTTGAAAATAGCCTTGGAACGTGTTCAGGAGCACCATTGGCCCCAGTATATATACATACAGACTCCTGGATGGTGGCTAATGCAGTGTGGAAATGTCTCAAAGACTGGAATCGTGTTAACTCGCAGCAGTGAGCAGTTGAGCCTGGGGAGAGGGGAGGAAAGTGTTAGTGTTTAATCGTGTATGTTTTCCTTTCTTTTTTTCTCAGTACCTGAATCAGTAATCAAAATTTGTGCTAACTGGCAATAAAACTTGCCTCTGACAACTGTTAGGAAGGTGGTGCAAACAAGAAAATTTCTAGAGGATAGCTTTGAAAACCAAAGTACTGATCCCATCATCTTGCTAATATACTTATGGAAAGCAGTAAAAAGGTGAACAGATCTTAGGGAACAAATATGCCCAATTACCGAGGCTACTGTGAAGGTAGCCCTTGCAGATTCAGAAGACGACCTATGAAAATTCTGTTTCGTACAGGGCATAAATAGACCTCGTCTGGGTATGTAGGCTTATTTGGCCTACCTTTGATCAGTGAGAAGAGTGCAAACAATCCAGAGGAGATACACCTTCACGGAATTCTCAGCTAAACCTAGAACATTTTAGACCAGGGTTTGGGGAATAAGTGGATGACAGAAGGTTAATTTCCAGATTTCTGAGAGGCAGTCTAACTGGAGGGCAAAAAAGGAACTAAAGATAGATTTTACAGTTTCTGACCTATCTGACATTGACTCAGAAAATGAGCAACACATTGCAGGAGAATTCAAGTGGTTTAGTGACATCTGGGAATCTGAAAACAACGGATAGCAGTAGGCATGCATAATCCCCTGGAAAGACATCCAAAAAAACGGATGGCAAGGGCAAACACAAAAAGGATCCTTACCTGCTTGTGTTGGATCAGCAAAATATATTCCCAGGAAACAAAGCAAACTCTGATGAGCTAGAAAACCATTTTTATCCCCTGAAGTCATCTGGACAGACCCTGACAGTTAGGAGAATGCCAAGCAAAGTGGACAGCCCTCAGTAGCAAAGAAGTTAATGACCTGAGGTGAGGATGTACAGCTGAGAATGCTTGGGTCTGACCATCAAACCACCACAGAAACATTGGCAATAGCCCATGTTCCCATGGAAAACATTGCACATGAGGTAAGCACAGATTGAGAGAACTGTGGAGAGAAAAGCATGGGCAACTGCATAGAATTGGCAGTCAGACAGCATATAAAGGACAGGAAAAATGTGACCTAGAGTGACCTAGAATTTGACATCCTGTGAGAAATGAATTTACCTAATACATTTGTGACAAGGATTACATGATCTGACCAGTACTCTTAGACACCACAAATACTTCCAAAATCAGACTTTGGAAGACCAAAATATTTTTAGCATTTATGCTTGATAGGAATTCTGAAGAGATTTTTCCCGTTCTGATTCAGAAATAATCATCAACATTCATCATGAAACAGAAAATATGTAATTGGCCAACTGTACATCTGATCTCTTTCAAACTGATCGCAAGATCTTTCATTTTTACTCTACATCCCATCTATGACATTTTTGATTTCTTAACTATTATAATATAAAGCCTTTCTGAAAATAAACAAAATGAACAGCTTAAATAATATCATGTTTCCAAATGTGAGTTGTTTAACAACAAATTAATTTGCTGCAGTTTCTTTAAACGATTAATGCAAACACAAAGGGATGAAAAAAATGTTTTACTAAATATAGCATAAGCTACCATTGCCACAATATCAAATTTTCTTCTGATTTTATTTTTAGGTGAAAAATGTTGTATTTATCCTGCATCAATTCTTAAGAAAGTATATAGAATATTCTTTAATATATTGGTAGAAAACTTTGTACTAAATAGATAATACATGTTGTGGATTCTAACTTTATTCTAGCTTAGAACCGGTTAGCCATGTAAGTCACTTACAGAATTACATCAGTGTGAAATTTTACAAAGTTTGTCTTTGCAGTATCAGGGAAGAACTTACTAATTAACGCTACTTATAGATTTCAGTTTATACTTAATTTGAATGGGGAACTGAAAGCAGGTTCTTAATTTTATCTCCACCACTGTCACTGACAGAACTTCAGTGTTATAAATGGAAATTAACACTGGCAGGTGAGAATTTAATGGCAAAGAGTGAGAGTGCATTTAGAAGGGCAACGCCTTCTCTGACCTTCCCTCAGTGAGACTATAAGAGAGCTGACAACGTGGCGGTGCCTGTTTCCCAGTTTATCCCTATTTTCAGGTAGCCTTACTGAATTAAATACTCTCAGTTAAATGAAAAGCCTAATTGACCCAGTGTAGACATGCAGAATGGATGAAAAAGTGGTGCCAAGTACTGTGGGAATAGACCAAATATATATTTTGTTGTGAAGTATATGATATGCTGTATGTGAAATAATAATACAGCATTTTTAAATACAGGACTAGAGAGTCATGACACTTAGGCTTCAGATTAAATATCCCTTCCCTATCTGTGAACAATCTATAGTAAAAGAGATCACCCTTTTTTGACATACGGCTGCAAGTTGGAGCACAGGAAGTTCCGCACCAACATGCGGAAGAACTTTTTCACAGTGAGGGTGACAGACCCCTGGAATAGGCTGCCCAGGGAGGTGGTGGAGTCTCCTTCTCTGGAGATATTCAAGACCCGTCTGGATGCCTATCTGAGTGATATGTCCTAGAGAGCTGCTTTGGCAGGGGGGTTGGACCTGATGATCTCTAAAGGTCCCTTCCAACTCCTATGATTCTACGATTCTATGATATGTATGCATGAAATGTAATGATAACCTTTGTTTTGTTTTTTAAAGTAAGCAGTGTTCTTGGACATGAATTCTATCTCTTTTGGTTATTTTATTTAAAAGAACATGCACATATTTTCAGATCTTTCTGTATGTTTCCAGATATTCATACAAAAGATAAATCCATTCAGGGAACTAGTCGGTTTTATGTATTTTTATGGAAAGTTTTCAGAGAGCAAATTTTAGTCCTAGCTATCATTATATATATTTTTTAATAGTTCACAAACAGATGATCAGAGATTTAATATAATTTCCAGATTGTATATAGAATACTTAACCTTAAGGTACAAAGATAACCCAAGGAGATAGTTTGCCAAAACCAGAAATTAATGCTTATATTATAATTCAAAATAAGACATTTATTGAAGGTGGTTAACCACTAAGACAATTTAAGAAGAGCTGTGGTGGATTTTTTTTATCACACTAAACTGAAAACTGAACGTCTTCCTGAAAGATATGCTCTAATTAATAAATGAGTTAAAAGGCAAGTGGTGAGTTTCTATTCCTTTGATATATTCAAGATGTAATTATAATGATACTTCCCACCTTAAGTACTCTAAAAAGATCTCTTGCCTAACAACATACCGCTAACATCTCATCACAATAGGGATGAACACACTTCCATCCTAAAGGAAAAATTAAACATCTGTTGGTGCTGATTACATGCTGTGATGTGAGAGCATTTATGTGACACTCTTTCTTTCTTCTTCTACCTAGTGCAACTTATGGCTAGTAATAAAAATTGTGAGTACATGAGAACAGAGAAATATCCCCTGATGTAGCATGCAAAAGCTGTCTTATTGGAAAACAGTTTTATGTTTTATGTTAGCTAGAAGTTTTATTTTAAATATATGTAGATGAAATTTTGATTTGTAAGATTTTAAAATTGCACATTCATAGATGTGCTCACATGTTCATAGATGAAGTGAGGGGAAGAGTTAACAACTTTACAGTTGGATTCTGCCACCATATTTTTATTGGAATGAGCTAGCCATTTCACTATATCATTACAGAACTGATTTAGTCTTAAAAGGTAATACATAATCATGCCCTGGGGGAAAAAAAGTGAGGGTTTGAATATAGTTTATCTGCAAGGGAAATAAAGGGTTGGAAAGAAGGTAGGAAAATGTGGTTAGTTTTTTTAAATGCAAATTTTAAACTGTTAAAAATAATTTTAATTGCCCTGGCATTGTGTGAACATTATTGGATTAGTCATTAATTCAAGCTGGCAGCGGTTTTTTTTAATACCTTTTCTACTTTGTTATGTGAGGAAACAAATCATTTTAATGGATATTTAAAGCTTCAAGATGTATGTAATACCAAAAAAAGCTTCAATGTAAAACTGTCAGAACCATAGTAACTTCCTAATTTTATTCAAAAATGTTTCAATGCAGCTTATGCGTCATGTAGAGCCCTCTCACAAAAGACTGTTCTTGTTTACAGAATGGCAGTGAAGAAGACTTGGCCCCATTCATACTTTGTCTTCTTTCCTTTCTTTATTTACTATTTTAAGGTTATATTCTGAGCAGCTCATGTAGAAATTTGCTGCTTCCTTCCAATCTGTAAGGGTTTCATGGAGGATAGTTAGTGGGGCTTTTGAGTAGTTTGGAAACTAAATAATTATTCAACAATTCTAAATTAATTGATTTCCACGGGGTTGTGTTTTTCTATTCAAGGTTGGACTAACCACAGACTGAGCCACAAAAATAAGTAATGAACTTCCCTAAGGCACAGATGCCTAGACCTAGTGAGAGACTTAAGTACACAGAAGAGTTTCACAGCATCTAAATGCACCCGTCTATGTAGATTCCCCATCTAGGTCCAAAAGAGATCATATATCTGTAGTACTATCCCAAATTACTTCCCCAGTTTCTGAAAAGGTGCAGTTTTGTTATCCAAGAGCTCCACATACCTGGGAAAAAGTATGCTATGCAGCACACATAAAAGCACAAGTATTTCCTGGAATATCTTAACTTACCCCTGGTAGCTGTAAGCATCTTGAAAACTTTTGTGCGCTGTGTGGCATTTTCAATAGAATCTCAACTCATAAAATCATGAATATTTTTTAATTTATCAAAATAAAAAAGCAATCAAAGATCAATTTTATTACTGGGCAATCCTTATTGGAGTCCTTGTAAAATGTGTCTTCAGCCTAACAACAGCTACAGCATTAGCAAAGCCCCTGTTAATGTTCCAACAGTAACAACCATCAATAAATCTTTTAAACCCACAGGAAATATATAAAAACCACTCAAAGCAAAGGAAGCTTAAATAATCAATGAAGGTGCGTAAACAAAATATTGTTCACTGAAGTAATACATGCTTCATTTTTTTACATTTTAATTGTGTGCGATCTTGCTCAGTAAAAGACTAACTTGACAGCATTTGAAAAACATTAGAGATAACATTAAACATGCTGTTTGTAGGAGAAAAGAGACAAGCTGGGCTGAGGTATATTGAGTAGTTATTGCTGCTGCAGAAATCCATTCATTTTTCTTTTAATACACACAAGGGCAGGAAAAAGGTAAAAGGTTTGTGAGACCGAGTCTCAATTAAAACTTAAAAATAAAGAAATTACAAATACAGCATGCAGTCTTATCTGTCACTTCCAGACTTGGTAAACCTCTACCCATGCCTTTGAAAAGAGGAGTCTGATATAAGAAAGTTTGCTTCCTGACTTACACAAGTTTGCATAGGCAATCTGTGTGTCTAAAACAACCTACCTCAGGATTGTCAGTCCCTTTAAAAATATTCAGAATTTATGTTATACCTGAGTCCATCCTGCTCCCATTTCTTCTTAGCTGGAGAAAGTGCTTTACTGCTAAACCCTTATAGTGCTAAGTAATACCTACTCTTCAATCTATAAATTTGAAAAGGAACTCCAATGAGGATTCTTGCTTAAGCTGTATAAAGAAATGTGATTTTGACACAGTTCCCTCCCTGAATTCTGAATTTACAAGGTAGTTTAAGAAGACTCCTCACTCAGCGATGTCATTTCTGGATTCCCTAATACATCATCCATACTGTGAGTATGGAGGCTCTTTATTCTGTATTTGAGATTCCAGTCTGGTAGAACTCCCATTTCAAACCCATATGCTTCTATGGATGAATCCAGTTCATTTAACTTAGGTAACTAGCTAATACCTACATTTTAAGTATCTAATGAAGTAGGAAGATTTATCTCCAGTGCAAAGATTAAGCACTTAATCACAGTCCAAGGTTAAGCACTTAAATTAGGCAGATTTGATCTCACTCATGAGGACTTCAAAGGCACCTGCCTGTCTTCATTGACATTATAGATGTAAATTTTGACTTTAGAAGTATTGTACAACTATAGCCCCTAAGAATACTTTGAGTTCTAGCCTGCAATGCATAGTCTCGCATTTTGGGTTTTTTTAATTTTATTCTTTTTATGTTTCATTCCATTCCTCAGAATAACTCACTCATCCTCACATGATATTATGCATTCAAAGTGCTTTCTAATTTTGTATCATCAATAAATTTCATTATCACATTGTCACTTTTGTGTCAAGACCCTAATGAAATATTTAAATAACATCAGACCCAAGACTAACCTAAGAACTTAACCTGCAACTTTATTCTATGAAGACAAATCTCGTTTCACTCCATATTTCGTTGGTCAGTGTCTTACCTATCATGCAGTTTGCCTACTTGTTTCCATTTTCTCTGGTTTAAGGAACATCCCATTTGACACTGCATCAATTTCTGTTAGGGAAGAGCAGTTTAAATCTGATGCATTTCTCTAAATGGCTTAGGAACAAAGAAAACATGATCCTTTATATTATAGCAGCTGAGAAATTACATCTCAGCGAAGTTTAGTGTAAAGAGATAATAATTTTAATATTTTAATCAAAAATTGGGAATAATATTATCAGAATTCACCCAGAGCCCAAACTGAAAGATTCCTTATTAAAACAGGCAGAGAGAAACCAAATCAATACTATCCAGAAAAATCAGACTAAAAAATAATCTTTCTTAAATGACAGTTATTAATGGAAATGCTTTTAATGATCTGATATTTAGATACCAATCAGCTGGGTACCCTGCTCCCTTGGTAACTGCAAATACTTGCTCTAGAATATATGATGTTTTACTTCCATCCTCCATGGTTCTTTCTTTCTGACAGTGTGATGAATGATATTGGTGTTGCAAGTTATTGGGTCACTAAAGTTAGCACACAGACTCATTTTTATGACAGAACTAAGATATTACTCTGCCTATTCCTTGAAAATGAAAAGAGTCTTTTTGAAGTTGCAACTTTTTTCTACATGCACCAAAAAATTATTACTGTGCTCTCTTAAAAGAGAAATTACTCTGTAATACATATAATGCCCGTCTGTAGCATATGGCATAAATAAGCCCTCATATGTTTCTTCTTAGGTGTCAATGCCTGAAATACAGCACTACCCCAGAGGAAAGGAATAACCTGGGAAACACAGATGCACTGACTGCTCCTCTACCATAGACATATCTTACAGGGTGAAGTGATAAACATGTTCTGTATACTATTTTTCAGCCAAGGCTGATAGGCTGTGAGCAGAAAAACATGAAAAATTAGGAGACTGTGGTGTAATAATGCTTATCAGACAGCAAAATCAGAAGTGGACAACATCAAGAGCAACTTTATTATTCACAGAATAAAGGCTTGCAATATGGAGGTGATCTCTGAGAATGATAATTTTGGAAATAGTGGATGGAATCTTGTCTGCACAGAATTTGGTTAAATGTTGCCATCAATTTGAAAAGATATAGAATTCAAGCATTTTGGTTTAGTCTTCATTTTCACATGTCCATCTTCTTGGTTCTCTGGACACTTTGTATTTATAACGCATTACAATTCAGTTCATTTTTAAGCTTGGGCCTAGGACATACTTGCACATCTGTATGTCCAAAGAACTTGAGTCATTTAACTCGTTTTTGATTGATTATTTATATATGCAAATTTATTCTTGAGTACTACGGTGGGAAGGGCTCGAATGTTTGTGAGAAAGTTAAACAGGTGAAAGGCAATTACATAGATTTGACACAAATTAAATGGGAAACAAATATGATTTACTGTCTCTAATGGTGTCCCTGTTTCTAAAGAAAACTGGTACTCTTAAACACCCTGAGGGATATCTACCAAGATGCTCAGGGCATGTAGCCTGTATGAAGAAGTTAATGGAGTTTGTTTGGACTGTCAGAGAGAACACTAAAGGGCAATAAAATACCTAAAGGTCAGTTACAAACATGACAAAGTCAAACTCTTCTCAGAAGTCTCCAATCCAGCCTCCTACTCAAAGCATAGTCAACTATGAAGTCAGACCAGCTTGCTCATGGCTTCACACAGTCTGGTCCTAAAACCTTCAAGGATGGAAACTATACAACAACTGTGGCCAACCTTTTCCATCGTTTGAGCGCCTTCATTACATAAAAGATTATACAATAAGTTTATATTCAGTCTGAGCATCCCTTTCTTCAATTTATGTTTGCTATATGTCAACATATATTTATGCACCACTGTGAAGAGCCTGATACCATCTTCTTGATGACCTCTTTGTTGGTATCAGTAGGTTGCAATTAGGTTTTTTCAAAGCCTTTCTGTCTCCAGGGTAAAGTCCAGTTTATTCAGCCTTCCATGATAATGCAAATGATCTAGCCCTACCCATTATGGTGGCTCACTTATGAATTTAATTCAGTTGTTCAGAATACTTTTTATATTGGGGGACCCAAAATTGGATGCAGTATTCCACATGTGGTCTCATGAGCACTGAGTAGAGTCGAACTCCCCTGGTCTATTTGCTATGATTCTGTTCATTTCACCCAGGGTGCTGTTGGCCAGGACACACTGCTGGCTTGTGCTCAGCCTGCTGTCTAGGAAGAACCTCCTCAGATTCCTTTCAGCAAAGCAGCTCCCCAGCCTGGCTCTCCCCAGCATGACTCTCCCCAGCCTATATTGTTTCCACGAGGGTATCATTTCAAAATGCAGAACTTGTCATTTGTCCTTGTAGAATTTCATAGGGTTCTTGTCAGGACCTGTAGGGACGCGACTAGGAAGGATGACTAGGGATAATGTGGGTCCCCTGCTGAATGAGGTGGGTGTCCTGGTGACAGGGGATGCTGAGAAGGTGGAGAATACTGAATGCATTCTTTGCTTTGGTCTTCACTTCAAAGACCCCTCAGGACCCACAGACACTGGAAGAAAGTAAGAGAGTTTGGGAAATGAAGAGCTTCCCTTTGGTTCAGGTGGGGGTGGTCCAGGAATGTCTCAAAGGGATTAATGCACATGGGCCTGGATGGGATGCATCCACTTGTGCTGAGGGAGCTGGTGGAAGTGATTGCTGAGATGGTCTCTATCATCTTCGACAGGTCTTGGAGAACAGGAGAAATGTCTGAAGACTGGAGGATAGCCAATGTCACTGGTCTCTATAAAGGGCAAGAGGGAGGATCCAAGCAACTATAGGCCAGGCAGCCTTACTTCTGTCCCGGGAAGGGTAATGGAACAGTTTGTTCTGGATGCCATCTCCAAGCAATTGGAAAAGATCATGAGGAGTACTCAGCATGGATTCACCAAGGGGAGATCAGGCTCAACCAATCTCATAGCCTTCTATGATTTCATCACCAGCTGGGTAGATGGAGGGAGAGCAGTGGATGTCATCTACCTTGATGTCAGCAAGGCTTTTGATACTGTCTCCCATGACATCCTGATAGCAAAGTTGGGAGAGCATGGGATAGATGAGTGGACAGTGAGGTGGGTTGAGAACTGGCTGTCGGACCGAACTCAGAGGGTGGTGATCAGTGGAGCAGAATCTGGTTGGAGACCTGTGACTAGCGGTGTTCCCCAGGGCTTGATATTGGGTCCAGTCCTGTTTAATGTCTTCATCAATGACCTTGATGAGGGAATAGCATCCACCCTCAGCACGTACGCCGATGATACAAAGCTGTGAGGAGTGGCTGACACACAGGAACACTGCGCTGCCATCCAGAGAGACCTGGACAGGCTGGAGAGCTGGGCAGGGAGAAACCAAATGAGGTTTAATAAAAGCAAGTGTAAAGTCTTGCATCTGGGAAGGAACAACCGTTTGTTTCAGTACAGGCTGGAGGATGACCTGCTGGGGAAGAGCTCTGTGGAGAAGGGCCTGGGGGTCCTGGTAAATGACAGGTTGGCCATGAGCCAGCAGTGTGCCCTGGTGGGTAAGAGAGCCAATGGGATCCTTGGGTGCATCAGGAGGAGTGTGGCCAGCAGGTCGAAGGAGGTGATCCTCCCCCTCTACTCTGCCCTGGTCAGACCCCACCTGGAGTATTGTGTCCAGTTCTGGGCTCCCTGGTATAAAAAGACAGGGATGTCCTGGATAAAGTCCAGAGGCGGACTATGAGGATGATTAAGGGCCTGGAGCATCTCCCCTATGAGGAAAGGCTGAGTGAGTTGGGACTGTTCAGCCTAGAGAAAAGAAGACTAAGGTGGGACCTTATTAATGTTTATAAATATCTTAAGTATGGGATGCAGGGGGAAATGGCCAGCCCCTTTTCAGTGGTCTGGAGACAGGACAAGGGGCAATGGCTGCAAGTTGGAGCACAGGAAGTTCCACACCAACATGTGGAAGAACTTTTTCACAGTGAGGGTGACAGAGCACTGGAATAGGCTGCCCAGGGAGGTGGTGGAGTCTCCATTTCTGGAGATATTCAAGACCCATCTGGATGCCTATCTGTGCAATATGAGCTAGGGAGCCTGCTTTGGCAGGGGGGTTGGACCCGATGATCCCCCATGTCCCTTCGAACCCCTATGATTCTATGATTCTTGTTCTCCCATTCCTTCAGGTTGTATAGGACGCCTTGGATGGCAGTACTGCTCTCAACCATGTGAGCTGTTCCCTCCATTTTAGTGTGATCTGTAAACCTGAGGAGACTGCCCCATCATCTCTTTAAGGTTATGGTGTTAAACAGAGCAGGTCCCGGAGCAGACCTCTGCAGCTCTAGACTTTACATGATTACAGATAGACCACAACTCTCTGAGCCCACTACCCTGCAACTGTGTTTCAACCTATCCAGACTGTAACATCCTAATTCGTTTCAAGAATAAATATTGTGGGTGACAATATCAAAAGCCTTGCTAATGTCAAGGTAAATGATATTCACTGCTCACATCTCATTTGCAATTTATCACAGAACGCAATCAAGTTGGTCAGACACAATTTATCTTTGGGAAATCTATGCTGTTTCTTCTTGCCCCTTTTTCCCATGTGTTCCCAGAAATGTATACCAAAAGGTTCCATTATTTCCTCAGGGTTCAAGCAGGCTGACTAGCCTGCCACAGATTGAGACTTGGAATAGTGAGGTTGGAGATTGAGATTAAGTGAAAAAATCAACAAGGAGTAAACCAGCACTGGAACAGATAATGGAATTTCCATCTCTGAGCTTTTCAAGGCTCAGCTAGGCAAAGCCATTACTGACCAAGTTAAACTCCTATGTTAAAGTAGCAGGTTGGATTAGATGACCTGCAATAGTCTAACAAGCATTTCTGTCCTTTTATAAGTCTTTGATATAATTAATCATAAAACTCACTCTGTTTTGAATATTCTTTAGTTGGTGGGTTCTCTTTGATGTTGAGATGCATTTAGTGTTCTTAATAATAATCCTACTGTCTTGTGGAAAGTAACCTTACGTTGTACCACAATCACACTTCAGATGAAGCTATTTTATGGCTTTGATACAGTTTACATAGGACTGTAGTTTTCTCATAGAAGATTATTTGTGTATTACTCTGGGAAAAGGATAAGTAGTTAAGGATGCTCTAAGGCAACATTTTAAGTACATTCAAGAGAGATTTAGTAAACATTATAGAGAAAATGCACCCCCATCTAAAGGTTGCTTTCATATGAAGTTCACAGCTAGTCTTAATAATGAAAATAGAAGAATTAGGTGACATTGCCCCTGCTGAACCACCCGTACAACTTGTACCTTTTTAGGATTGACTGTGAAATATGGATAACTGCATTTCAAACTGCTTTGCCTCCAAGGATGGCTTAAGTTGTATAAAAAAAATTGTTTAATCCTATCAGCCATATCATACAGATGGGAAATATAAGAAAGAAATTATTAAAGTCATTATTTCCAGGCTGGTGTTTTAGCAGTGTTATGAGCACTCAGCATTTTGCAGGATTACACCAAAAAAGGTCCATTCAGGAAAACTGTGTTGGACTGCATTTGTGAGAGTTGTGATGAAGAGGATGTTGTTCCAAGAGAACTGTATTTTCCATCTTTTTGTGTCATCAGGTTTGGTAGGACCTGGGTGCAAAAAGTCTTTGTATCACTAGAAATTTTTTATGTTTGACACTTTTTTTTGGGCCTTAAAAATTCTGCTATTTTGATGGGATTCAGTTTTCACTTGATAAGAACCTAGTAAAATACATAAGTACTTCTCAAATTCCATAGTAATTGGAAAAATTTAATGTACCTCACCATGCAATCTGTTAAAATATATTGATTTTTTTTCATAAGTTAGGTAACAGACTATTTCTATTTATTGTTATATACCTGATTTTACATTCTTGGATGTTTGAATGCTTTTTCAGTATGATGTGTCAAATGTGATTTTTCTTTTAGTGCATCATATTGTGTACATACATAGAAATTTTTTTCCATCCAAGGACATGGCTACAGAAAAAGCCATCATCTACACAGTAAGTTGTACAGGCATAGGATAACTTCCAGAAGAATGATGTGATGCATTTGTTTAAAGCTTACATTTGGTTGTTTTCATCTCTGCTCACTACCCTATTTTCTTCATGATTTACTTTAATTTCCAGACCTTGGGGAAACATCAACCAGCTGCTAAAAAAAATTAAATCAGTGCACTGAAAAAATATTTTCCATCTCACACATTGCAGACCCTAGTGCTACATCCTCATTTTCAGATTGGAAATTATGATCTCATTATAACGACTTTTAAGGCCCCGGTTCAAATCTAACTCAGTATGAAAATAGAATGAGCAGAAGTTTTCCATTTCTTGCCCAGAAAAAAACTTTGTTTTCCACATTTTAAACCCACTTATTAAACCATGGTTGTTGCCATTGTCAAGAGATGGAGGGCTCAAAACTAAATGGTGAGCAACAACCCAGCATTGCAAAATATAACCGAAATTTCAGTTGCATCTTTTGTTACCAACCATGCCTCTATAAGCAGGTCAAAAGGGACCTCTAAGGGAGCTGCTCTTCTGACTGGTGCCCAAAGTACTATCTGGCCTGTTGCTCACCTGCTGCTGGGTGCCAGACGATGGCAGGTGCTCCCCCTGCATGTCCCACACTAGAAGCCAAAGGGAGACAGATAGATATAAGCTCCAGACTAGTTGTATCCAGTTTGTTAACAGGCCAATACCTGCTGCTTTAATATTTATCTCTAAGAAAGGATTTCTGCAAAATGAACTTGAAACAGGTTTTTCAAGAACTAAGCTTTCTATCATCTGCTTACCTGCTAGGAAATGAGGAAAATAAACACCATGGAATCACTCAGGCTGGACGGATTAGTGGCCCTTGAAATAGCAAAGTATCAGTGAATAGCAAAAAACCCCCATTTTCTCATGTGAATGTTGCATTGTGAAAACAATCTCTAGCTCATTGGACAAAAATAAACAGATTAGTGCCCCATGCAAACTGATGTTTTGTACAGTCTGAGCATTGACATAACAAGCTTATGAAGTTGGGGCTGGTCCAGGTCTGATTCCAGGAACACAGCAAGAGATTGATTAAAGTGAGCTTTATACCATCTGTGGTCAGGTTATGCTTGGTACAGTTCATATATCTGCAAGAACAGCAATAAATAAGCCAGTAGAGACAACAGGTTTTCATGAACTGAAAAAAGAAATAGATGACCAGGAAGATGGCTTCTGCCTATCAGTAAGCATTCAAAAATGAGTGGCTTCCTGTCACCTGTGAGAAAAGATCATTGCAAAGGAAAGCTGGTACTGGAAGATGCTCCCAGGAAAAGAATTTATGAGTCAAATTCAAATTAATTCCAATATTTATTCAATTAAATTTGGTATAGGCATTTTGGCAGAAATTCAAAGTCTACATTAGCAAGACAGTAGCAAAATTTATGTCTGGTTAGAAATTACTGGCTCTCAGCTGCGCTGCTCTATTAATGAGATTGAAAGCAAAAGCCAAATTATTGCCAGGGCATAAACAGGCACAGTTTAATTGGCTTCAATGGTATGGTACACACTTATGCCAGGTAGAAGCTTTGCCAAAAGAGGGTCAGGCAGCGCAAAGAGGTCCTTTCTTCTCCACACCTTCAGCTAACACTGACCAGCTGTCATTTCCACCACAAAAATTACTTAGATTCCATTAACATGTCATTTCTGATCTATCCATGACATAGGCCTTGTGCCAGCTCCTGCTGTGGGTGTCTTGGCAGGGAGCTCCGCTAAGTTCTGAATTACCAGCACACATAATCACCAATGTCAGTTGTTAAACATGAGGCAGTTATGTTAAAGGCTAAAGCAGAGAATATATTTTGAGATTAATATCCTGTTTAATGTTTTGTTGTCTCAAGCATCTAGCTGGACCCAGAAAAGATTTGCCGGTGCCCAATAAGCATTTTGACACTGAAATCAGAAAAGTTGGAATACTCCAGGAAACACTTGCCATGCTTAAGGAAGACAAGTAGTAGATAGCTGAAAACAGTAAAGCATATGATTTAGGCAGGTAAAGTAATACTGCCTTCTCAGATCCTTTTAGGTTGGAGTAATTCCGACACACATTTTTTGCCAGTTTCACTTTGCTTTGATATAAACCTTTCCAAAATGGACTATGCATTAATTTATACTAATAAAAACGCAAAGCATATTTCTAATAGCAATGTATATACATGAGTTTCCCAGTCATGTGCATCAACTGTTCAAACTATTCTGGAGTGGCATTTTCTGTTTAAAGAATATGAAATCCATTCTGTGCTATTGATAACTGCTATTAGTATTGCATGTATTCTCTGATGGGATGTGCTGGGGTAGACCCTCCTGCTTCTCATTAAATTGCGACGTTCTCACAAAATGCCATAACAGTGTGTGATTAGACACTAATGCTTATAGACCACGCAGCTGTCATGGACTGTTCTTATCTTCTGATATTGCTTTTTAGAAACTATTTGATTATAAAGAAAGTCTAATAAGTTCACTTTTTCCTGGGAAATCTTTCTTTACCTATCCTTCTGGCAAAAGACTGTTTTTCAAACTGTATAATAACAGATGCAATCATTGGATGTATCTTTGGATATTCTTTGGTATATTGATAGACAAGAATATTGTTATTTAATAATTTTAAGCTTTGCTCATTTTTGGACCCAATATATGTAATTTTTGGTGGCTAGAATAACTCCTGCTATTTAGATATTGATATTTACATTCACAAGGACTCATTAAATTTGCTGATGTATGACTTTTCAGATAATATTTTCACTTCACCAGGCTAATACTAATCTTTCTTTACCTATAAACAAAACCATAAGCCAGTTTGAGGATGATGTGTTTTTTAATGGTTTAATACCTCAGAATTTTCCTGGGAACCATAAGCTATAAAGAGGTAGAAAATATTTTCTACAAATTATGTACCTTTCATCTTCTTGGTCTTGTACAGAAAGACATTGGAGCCAACAATGAGAGATACCATGCTGTACCTTATTCTCAGCAACAAGGAGGGGCTAATCAATCTCAAGGGAAGCCTGCAATAACCACGAAATGGTGGAGTTCAAGATACTCAGTGCAGTGAGGAGGGTGCACAGCAAGCTCACTTCCCTGGACGTGAAGGCTTGGACTTTGTCATCTTCAGCGACCTGCTTGGTAGAGTATCACTGGGCCCAGGAAAGCTGGTTAATGTTCAAGGATCACCTCCTCCAAGCTCAGGAACCTGGATGTGGCTTTGAGCAACCTCATCTAGAGAAGCGTGTTTCTGCTTACAGTGGGGGAGGGAGAGGGGGGCAGGAGGGGGTTGGAACTGGATGTTCTTTAAGGTCCCTTTCAAACCAAACCATTCCATGACAATATGATTTAGAAGATGAATCCTTAAACATGGTATTCTCCTTTTCCACTTCATAATAGACCTCTTCTTCTTTGACCCTCAGAATTACTAGGTCTCAAAAGCCCCTATATATTTTACTCTGAGTGAAGCAGTGTCTCTCCAATACAAGGCAGAAAAACATGTGGCTGCTTTATTTGACCTTCAATATTTTTTTCAGGTGAAAGAAAAGATGAGAAGCCAAGCTCAGAAGAAAAATCATCCATGGCTTAGAGAGCATGAAAGCCTGATCCTATGCATACCATGGTGAATGACAGAAACTCCCAAATGCAGGTCCAAGCTTTGCAACTGACTTCCCACTAACTGCACATCTTCTAAGTTTAGCACCGCTGAGGGGTATTCTGAGTGTCTGTGTCATGAGCCTAAAGTGGAAAATTGAGTTTTTCATGAGGTGATGAATACCCATGGGAAAGGACTCACATTGGAAACGTACATGGAGGAATGTCTTCCATGGGTGGGACCCATGCTGGAGCAAGGGAAGAGTGTGAGGAATACTCACACTGTTTCCCAGCTAAGAAGGAAAACAACTCATGAGGAACTGACCAAAACCTACATTACCCCATTCCCTACCCCTCCCAGTGCCACAGTGGGGGGGAAGAAGGGAGAGAAATCATGAATAAAGTTAAGTAGAGGGATGGGGGAAGGTGCTTTGAGATCTGGTTATACTTCTCGTTGTCCTACTCTGGTGTCACTGGGTGTGTAGTGTAGTGTAATAAATTAGATTGGTTTTTTTTTTGTTTATTCTATGTTGAGTCTGTTTTGCCCATGACACTAATTGCAGAATGATCTCTCCCTGTCCTTATCTCAACTCCTAAGCCTCTCAATATATATTTTCTCCCCTATCCATCTGAAAAGGGGAGTGATAGAGTGGCTTTGGTAGGTGTCTGACCTCCAGCCAGGGTCAAACCACCACACTTACATTAATCTTAGGTTTAGTTCTCTGTTCAGCCTAAGGGAGTAGAAGATACATGATCAGAACGATCTCATTTCAGAGTGGCTTAGGTAAAAGTACTTACCCAGCTTTAGACAGAAGTGTGCATAGCACATGCATAGCCTTTAAGCCAATCTCAAAGTAATTGATAACGAGTGACTTGTGAGTTTTAGAATGGCTTATATCCCTGCAAATTTATTTCTGCCAAGAAGGCAAAAGGATGTGCTTCTCATCTCCAGTAAAACATTGGATTGTATTCTAATGTTTAGTGTGCTTCTGGCATTTTGAGAAATAGTCAACAGATGATCTCAAAACAGAGAAAATATTTTTTCCCCACACTTCAGTTTTGGGTAGAACTGAACAATTTTGTGTGAATTTTATCGACTTTAGACCAAGGTACACATCTGTTAAGAAATTTGTAGCTCAGTTGCCGAAATTTCGGGGAATTAATTGCAAGTGGGAACAGAAATATGTGAAGGAATAGCAGCATCTTGTTACTAAAAGAGTCTTCTGAAACTTGCATTCTACTTGTGAGAGATCTTGAAAATGCAGTCATATAAAAACAATTCCTTAGTAGTTTCTAATTACATTATCAGGATACACTTGTCACTAAGATTATATGCTGCAGTAAGTGCAATAATAAATAATATCAGAAAAGGATTTGCTGAAGAAATTCCAAAGGCTGAATCGTCATTTTTGTTAAAATAATTACATTGGGAAGAGTTTCAAAATTAGGAGAGAAGCCATTCACTTAACCATGTAGAAAGGATTAAACAGTGGTGGTGGTATATTGAGATAGTCTTTGGCCTATCCTCAACATAGCTGAGAGTATGTGAGTGCTCACAAAATTCTTAGCTCAGCGGGAATTTTCTACATTAAGTTTTGATGTTGTTCTTTTTAATTCTTCCCTAAAGTAACATCTATTTGGGGGATATTTTTCAAATCAGACAGTTCATAGTTTTTCTTTCTTTATTTTTACATGATCAGGTGCTGTTAAAACCAAGAAATGAAAGGCTAAATCCTAACCAAATGGGAAAAATGGATGGAGAATATGGGCTACCTATATGAAAGAAAATTAGGAGGCCAAAAATACCTATGGCACCAGACCTGACAAGAAACTTCCCTCTCCCTGCAGCAGCTCTTGACATTAAAGCCATGAGACTGTGCATGGTATTTGTCCATTTTACCAAAACTAAATCCAGACACAGAAGATGTCATTTTCCTCTTGCCTAGAAGATATCACCTTTTCATTGACAGAAATCAAAGTGATTGCTTGTGTGCCTGAAAGACTAGATAGACTGGGCCAAGATATTTTGCTTTTCGAATTTCCTCCTTTCTGGAGTTTTCATGTGGCGGAGGGGAGGTATCATTAAGCATATGTAATACAAGAACCTAATAATAAAAGTACATCATCTGTAGACTATTGTACTCTACCATGAAAAGAAAGCTTGTTCTTTAGGGCAAACTTTAAAGATCCCAGATTGGAGGGGAAGTCCTCTAGTGTCCTATTAATTTACACCATAGAAGTAGACAGACAGCTATTGCCTATGGAAGATGCTCTAAAAGATGAATTGGGAAGCTATAATTCCCTGCAGGAACCCATATGTGAGTTAGAAGGGAAACTGGATTAAGATATTAAGAAAAACTGTACTTATACATCCTCCTAACTGCTTCTCTGGGGAATAATGAAGATTCTGAATTTATCAGGTTTGGATCGTGAGTGATCTTCACAAAGATAAAAGGTTTATTTGGAGGTAAGATTTCTGGCCATACTTTTGACATCCTGTCATAAACATACAGAAATCAAAGATAAAATCTACATTTATGTTGGCTCATGTCCCACGGACATGGCTCATTTTAATTTTGAATTCCTGCTTCTGTTCTATCTCCACTTAATGAAACACATTTTATTTCTAATTTTTAAAAATCCATCCTCAGAATATTCTAGTAGCCTTGGCTCACAGAAGTGTGAAATGCAGCTGAACAACTGAAAAGGAGGCTCAGTGGTGATCTCCCATTCTTGGATTTAGTTGAAGAACTAAATCTAAACTTTGAAGCTTTTATTACGCATTCCATTCCATAAGAACATTTATACCTACCCTGTTTTTTCAGGGCCTAGGGCTTCATTATTATTGTAAAAACTAGTTGGCAAATTAAGATTTTCCAAAACTATTTGAAATGTATTTAAAATTCAGAAGTACATTTCTAAAGCTTTTTTTTTTCCTTTGGGTTGTTTTTCCACTTCTTTTTTTCTTGAGGGATTGACCAATTAGAAGGAAAACCGTAGTTAATTTGACAAATGTCTGAGATCTTCCATAACTCCATTACCAACATACTGCTTTCATATGCTGCAGAACCCAAAGACATTTATGAGATATAGTCAGAGGTGACCAAGTCTAATCTGTCATTGACTATCAGACAGTAACATGTAGACCAAGGAAGCAGACAGGAAATTAGAAATTTAGACAGTTTGGGTAAGTATAGGTCCCACATTTCATCTCTCATGTCAACAGAAAGACTGTTACAATGTCATAAAAATATACCAGACAAATGGGTACTGTAACCTGATTTGAAGCTTCTGCTTTTCCTATAAAATTTAACATTACATTAAAATATTCTTTATCAGCATCTCATCCATTTGAAAGTACAGAATACTTCATGTACTGTACAGGCATGATCACAGAATCACAGAATCACAAGGTTGGAAAAGATCACCTTTAAGATCACCAAGTCAAACCATTCCTGTCCTATGCTAAATCATATCTCTAAGTACCTCATCTACCCATCTTTTAAACACATCCAGGGATGGTGACTCAGCCACCTCCCTGGGCAGCCTGTTTCATGTGCTGACAACTCTTTCAGTGAAAATTTTTTTCCTAACATCTAAACTGAACCTGCCCTGGTGCAGCTTAGTGCCATTTCCCCTTTTCCTGTAACCTGTCACTTGGCTGAAGAGACCATCGCCCACCACTCTACAACCTCCTTTCAGGTTGTAAGCAGTGATAAGGTCTCCCCTCAGCTTCCTCTTCTCCAGACTAAACAGCCCCAGCTCCCTCAGCCGCTCCTCATACGATTTGCCCTCCCGCCGCTTCACCAGCCTGGTTGCCCTTCTCTGCACTTGCTCAAGGACCTCAATGACCTTTTTATGGTGGGGAGCCCAGAATTGGGCACAGTACTCGAGGTGTGGCCTCACCAATGCCGAGTACAGGGGCACAATCTCCTCCCTAAACCTACTGGCCACACTGTTTCTG
The DNA here is from genome assembly GCF_964237585.1 of Gallinula chloropus. Lineage (NCBI taxonomy): Eukaryota > Metazoa > Chordata > Aves > Gruiformes > Rallidae > Gallinula > Gallinula chloropus. The sequence goes on along the minus strand of NC_140086.1, from coordinate 28,480,378 downwards.
ATACAGGCCAAGATGTCATTGGCCTTCTTGGCCATCTGGGCACACTGCTGACTCATATTCAGTCGTCAGTCAACCAACACCCCCAGGTCCTTCTCCACCCGACAGCTGTCTAGCTATGATCTAGCAATCTAGATGATCAGGCTAGTTCTAGTAAAAAGGTCCAGGAATGTCTGAATTGGATCACACAACTTTGAGCTTAGTGGAAGCTGAAAAAACAATGAGAAACTTCTTCAGTCAAGTGATGTTTCTGTAAAGGTCACTAAGATTACTGTGCAAAGTAAGCATCTAGTGTTTGATAAGCATTTGGAGACACTTAGATGGAATATGTTATTTAAATTTATAGGATTATATCTATGTATTTATTCATAAGAGAGGCTGAAGTGGGATTGGCTTTCTGTCAAAAACTGTCAAACAAAAATAGGATTCCTTCTGGATAGTTGTCTGGAGGAATCCTCCTGCTGCCTCAGAGATTTATGTTGAAAGATCTACAAGTGCATTATGGGCCAGTAGGTAGTACATAGGACTAGAAATAAGAAGATTTGGGGGGTTGGACTCGACAATTTCTTGAGGTCCCTTCCAATCTCTACAATTCTGTGAATTATATTCTACTAACAACTCTGACCTTACTTATTTTGTGATCTTTGAAGTGTCATTATGCCTTCCTTTTCTTTCCTATTGCCAAACTATTTTCCTTTTGCAAATTTGCAAGGGCAAAGGAAAAAAAGAGGACTTAAGAGCTCGAACACCCAATAGTAAAATTCCCAGTGATATTATAAGAATGCTTTCAAGGCTTTATGGTCTCCTTTAACCTCTGTCTAACATCTTGTCTGAGGCAGTGACTGCCACCTAGTATACATTTTTGTGACAACTTAAAAAATTTAAATCTGATTCTAGACATTAGTGTAATATTACTAGTACTGTTATTACCATTGATAATAGTATTAGTAATTATAATAATGTCATTACACACACATTGATTACATAAAAATTTCCTAGCAGGTTCACATAACTGGGAGATCTCCTGTCCATATGAATATCCCAAAGCCAGACAGCAGTCTCCTTGTGGTTAGAGAAAGTCAGGCTGTACAAGACCATTCTTACAGGTCCCTAGTCTGAACAACAGGGAGACCCAGAAATGCAGCAGGTTTATGTAAGTTAATTATTTTCAGAATGTGAACAAGACATAGACCATACACATTTTTGTTCTTGAGAAGCACACTGAGTAATGGATACATAAGGAAGAGTGTCCAGATTCCATTTCAGTTAGCTGCATGTGACTGTAAAATAGTCATATTCAGGGCAATCAGATTATAGATTAATCTGTCCATGAAAAATTCATGCTTTGACTTTTCCTTTAAACATTATGGTTTATTGATTTTTAAATGTCACAAAAAGGACATGTAATTATTTAGCACAGCAAAAATAACAGGTTTAGATCTTTCAATAAACAAGGGAGACAGAAGAGTCAGAATAAGAACTGACAGTATTATTTAATAAATCATGGAAAAGGAAAAAGAAAGAAAGAAAATAATAATTTAATAGCTATAAATCAGGTCAAGGAAGATAATGCAAAGTATTTTCTGCAATTATCTGGTTGACTTCTTTTGTGCATTTTTTTAACTTTGAGTTTCTTTTTATTAAAGCCAGTACAAATAAATTTTCCTGGCCAAAATATTTGCAAACAGTGAATGCAATGTCATATCTACGAAAACAACCTGAAATCTGAATTTAAGTTTGCATGTGTGAAGACTTTCAGTAGAGCTACTTGGATGCTTATCCAACCAGGAAATAAGAAAAATACCATGTGCCTTTGCTTATCAAGGCACTCAACACATGACACTCCATAAAAACAATTTATATTCAGTCCATAAAGCTAACGACTTTTTTAACAAGCTATTTTAATTCTGAATATTGAATAAATTTGAAAGAACTGCAATCTGCTCACAGATATGCCAAAAGAAAAGGATTTAGATAAATTATTCATAACAAGCCATTCACCCATCTATGTTCTAAACAATATTGATCAATATCCAGCATTCCTGGAGGTGTTTATATAACAGCAACATGTGCAAATAGAGCTACGAGAGTGGACTGCTCTATGTTATGCTTGAGAAAAGTAAAGAACTTTTTGCTTTAAACTATAAACCACAATATAAAAACCATTTAGTAAAGTAACTTTTACAATAAAGTTTCCACATTTTATTGACATGGTCTGATTCCACAGATCAATTGTGTTCGGAGCAGTTTGACAGCTGTGCCCCTGATTTGACAGTGGTTATGTGTCATGACCCTTGGTATACTTAAAATACATCAACCAAAAATAATGTTTTCCCTAGATTACTGAAGCTACTCTATTCTACTGGAGATGCTGTAATATTGCTTAGGAGAAAAATAATCAGACGTGTTTACACAGAGAATGAGACCTAAACTTTATAGTTGGATGTGTATGGCTAGGTCTTTGATTCATAGTTGACAGGAGGACCACAGAGGAATATGGACACCCCCAGCACAAACAGTGCAGGGATCAGAGATTATAACAACAATTCAGTCTTGTTTAAAGTAATAAAGCCAAAATCTGGATCGTCATACATCACATGAGAAATGTCAAGTACATTAGTTCTCCTTTTTTCCCCCAGACAGCAATCTGTGCCTTCAACTGTCTAGAAGCAGTGACACAGAATCAAATTCTCAGGCATCTGATCTCTGTTGTGCAACAATTTCTGGATTTTAGCCCTTATTTTTCTGAAAAACTCAAGGTGGTGATCCAACATTCCCCCCTGGAAAAGCCATACTATGTCTGTGGATGAAATATAAAGTAAATAAACCCCACAGTGAACATTTAAGGAATCCGTGAAATTTATGAATTTTTGGGCTGTTATGTCTGCAAAATAACATCTGTATTAGCAGACTTGCAAACTGCTCCCAGGAATTTTTTAGTAAAAAGCAGCTGTCCTGTGCCAATACTTTACCAGGACCGCACTAACAATTGCACAGCATCAATAATCATATTCCCATGCCTGAAAAAGCTGTCTATACAGACAGAAACAAATATGTCCTACAATTATACATCTTATCCTACAGACAAGGACCAGAGTTTGCCTTTTAGAAGTCTGTCTTTGGAAGAGTGTGTTGCTAAAGCATCTTCTCTATGTTCTACAGACATGAAGAGGAGGTTTGAGTTGTTTGCTTCCTTTCACAGGGCTAGAATTTTGAGCAGGAGGATTTCTCTAGAAATTGCATACTAGAAATTTGTGTTACTACAGGGACTGAAGAAGAGCAAAGACTCTCAGGAAAACTGCAACAAAAGTAGATTGGAAGAGGAAGAGCATACTGACTCGTTTCTGACTGCAGGAATAGCCAAAATCAAAGGAAACCAATAAAGGCAGGTAAGCAAAAGACTATCATGCCTCAGAAGAGAAATAATGATTGTGGACAGCATCCCAGAGGATCCAACTAGAGAGAAATGCCCTAGCTTAGGGAAGAAACTTAAGCAAAGTAGTATGTATTTCACACATTATTTTGTCCGAATCTATATACTTTATGTACTAGCAAAAGAAAGCATTGAGTGTGGTTAATGGCGTTAAATGTCAGTGTCTTTATTTTCAACTGTCTCCCATTACCTAAGTTCTCTACTCTGTATGACAGAAAAGTTGGGAGAATGAAAAAAAAAAAAGAAGATCCAAGCAGCCCACAAAGCCAAGAATTTCTTGATAGGGAAAGAAGTACAGCTGAAGTCATTCCATTACCTAGGGCTGGGGTGCCTGACTCAGAGTGGTAAGAAGGAATCCTCATCTATTCAAGATCATATTTTGTCTGAAACTATATGTCGCTGTTCTGTTAGGTACTGAACTGTTAGGTCTTTAGGAGTACTTCTAATTTGTAAATGTGCAAAGCTTCAAAGCTTTTTATGAGAAATATGATAAGCAGGGTTTTACATACGAGTGTACATTCATGAACTTGCACCACAGCAAACTTTAGCTCTGGGCACTTGCCTGGCAAAAGTAAAAAGATTCAGTTTCTTTTCCTTTTATAATTCACAGACCCTGATACACTTCAAAGGTTTCCATGTTTTCAGGCTATAGGTAGTTACCACATGTCCATACAAATATTTTCAAGCTTATCTGCTTGTTTTTTCATGACTTAAACATCCAAAGTGTTTTGACCCTGGTTGGAGGCCGGATGCCCACCAAAGCCACTCTATCACTCCCCTTTTCAGCTGGACAGAGGAGAAAATATATATTGAGAGGCTTAGAAGTTGAGATAACTACAGGGAGAGATCACTCTGCAATCAGCGTCACAGGCAAAACAGACTCAACACGGACTAAAAAGAAAAAAAAATCTAATTGATTCCACTACACACATACACACAAAGAGTGAAAACAGAGTAGCATAATGAGAAGTAAAAGCAGATCTTAAAATACCTCCCCCCACCTCTCACTTCTTCACAGACTTAACTTCAGCTGTGAGTTCTCCCTTCTCCCCTCCACAGGGTGTGTCACAGGGAGAGACAGGAATGGGGGTTTCAGTCAGTTCCTCAGTAGTTGTTTACCTTCTTATCAGGATTGGGGGGGGAGGGCAGAATTCCTCACACTCTTCCCCTGCTCCAGCATGGAGTCCCACCCATGTGAGACAGAAAGTTCTGTTAATATTAAAAAATATTTTAAAAACCCTTTTCTCTCATTAATTTATTGAAAAGATGCATCCCTAGCATAAATAATATGCATCACTTGCTTTTTATACTCCTGAGAGCAGTAAACTTTCTATTTTACAAAGGAAGAAAGCTTAAGCTGAGAAAGAACATCTTTGAGAGATGTGAGAAAAGTACAAGACCTTTCTGTGTAACACCAGTCTACAGGGACATGTGACAAAGGAATCTCATAGAGGGGCTGATAATTAAAGGAAGGCATCTTCCATGTCCTTTCCCACACAGTTTCAGATTTTGTTTTTAAACATTTCGTAAATTATCCCGGGGGGGAGAGGTATGGATATAATATTTTTGCTGTCTTTCAATTACTTGAAAGAGTCTGTCTATCTTGATTCCTAAGACTTGTCAGGGAAGTGATATTTATCTGACTTTAACAAAAGTTGTTAGATAATGAAACAACAAAATATTCCATCCACAAGTATACATAATATATGGAATCATATATGGTATGAGCTTTGAATTGTAGCTGCCACTGAGGCTATCAACATAGCTGTTTATACATGATTGGATGGAGATGTAAATCTGACTCATAAAAACAGTAAAATAGGATTGGAAAGAAGATGTACCCTGGAAATCTAGTCTAATTTCTAGTTTTTAGGAAAACCTAAGATTAAAAAAAATGTGTATAGTATCTACACCAATTATTATATTTTTTTAAAGTAATCTGCAGGACAATTACTGCCTTCTAAAGGAGGTGGACAGGGCACCTTGAGCCACCACTCCCTGCTCTTAAATTCACTGGGAAGGAGACTCATACAAACTACAGTACCAGTTCCTTCTTCATTAGATCTTTTATGTCAGGGAGGATTTATCTCACAATAAAACTGTGTATTGAACAAATATGTGATTGTCTGAATGTCTCAGGGTCTTAGATCCATCCTTCAGTCCATTCAGATATCATCATCATTCCCACTTGGATAATACTCCTGTATCGAGTTTTGCATTTTTCCTTTTCAGAGAAAGAAAAATGCCACAAAACCAGTCTGCTGGTTTGGAAGACAAAATATGATACAATTTTCTTATGTTTTTTGCTATTATTTACAGTGGTATTAATGTATCCTTTATAATTCATAATTAAAAAAGCTTTATTTTTCTGTTGTCATGCTGGAGTTCTCCCTTTCTGAGAAATGTGTTTGTTGTCTTCTATGCATTTTTTATCTTCTGTGATCACTAAAGAGATTCTACAGGGGTGCTGCTGAGGTTGACTTCCCAAAGTGGTTGTAAACACAAGAGCATAGATTAATCTTTTTCTGAAAAACAAAGAGGGCAAATCAGTAGAAAATTTGACTCAGAATTAGTTTTCCAGATTCTTAAATTTTCCTTGGAGATTATAGTCATTTGCCTTTCAAAACATTTTCTGTGAAAGTTTTTGAACTTGGTCTCTGAAACTAAATTCTGCCAAAGTAATTTATTCTTTCCATTGATGACTGATAGCTTTATATAAATAGTCTGTCATATAGTTTGTCAGAAAAGTGAATCTTGAATACATCTAGGACAACTTTTCATTTTTACTTGTTAAGGGTCATTTTCTTTTACCAAAATTCCAACCAGACTTAAAAACCTATGCCCAGTACTCAAAATCTGAATGACAGAGGCTAGGTACATGCCTGTTAAATGGATTAACGCAATCTAAATATCTCCAGCCAGATAAGAAAAGATGCCATCCTGATGCAATCTCAGTATATTAGTCTTCAGAAAAAGTACACTATTCCTACATAAATATCTGTAGAAAAAAGTTCTCTCTTGGTATTATTTTTTAAAATAAAGAATAAATGTGGAAAAACAAAAGGAAAGCATGATCAATCTTACATTTCATCCTCTGCAATGCATGATGTCTTTATGATGTTGTGAGGATGAGTGACTGGGGGACTAGAGCATGTAAATTTTAAATGAGTGAACTTGTCATTTTCATGCTTTTCTGTGAGGCGTTCTATTAGGAAAAATACAAAAAAGACACTGAAAGAATTTGCCTGTTCAAGAGAACAAAGACATTGTTTTAAAGCAATAGACAGAAAAGATGATTCTGACTTCATCATAGCAGAAATCTACAATGCCCAAATGAAGTCCATTGGCAATTAACATGGTTTTCTGCTTTATATTCTACTTCATGAAGTAATATATCAATTTACAGTTATCATTTCTGTGTATACAGTATTGCAGTTCATGGAGTGTATTGCCCAAGAAAGAACGTAATTCTTTCTTATCATTATTTTTATTTTTTTGGATGTCACATGCAAAACCATTTGTTTTAAGCTATTAGTGTGCAAATCGAAATTATCATAGTATCAGGATTTAAAGCAGGGCAGTTTGTCCTTAGAAATAAGAAGCTGTTGAAGTTGAGGCTATGCTTTCTTACAGCATAAATGAGTTTTTTAAATGATCCCATGATACCCTTTATGTATCCTACTGGTTTTCCCTTATTCTGTGTGTTGGTTTTCTAATTTTGTCCCCATATGTCTGTGCTGATCTTTTATTTGTGGTCTCACCTGCATCCCACATAATGTGGACATTAGAGAATCTCTCACGTTGGAAGATCAGGAGTACCTAAAACTAAACTATATGACAAAGAGCATCATTGAGATGCTCCTTGAACTGTGAAAGGTTTGGCCATGACCTGGGGATCCTGTTCCTGTGACCAACCACCCACTCAGTGAAGAACCTTTTTCCAAAGCCCAAACATAACTTCTCCTGGCTTCATTCCATTTCCTCATGTCCTGTGTTCAGTAACTAGGAAAAGGAGATGAGCATCTCCTCCTCCACTACCCAATTTGAGGAAGTCATAGCCTGCATTGAGGTCACTCAGCTTTCTCAAAGCTAAATAAGCCAAATGACCTCAACCACTCCTCCATAAGTGTTGCCCCCAAAGCCTTTCCCCATCTTGTTTACCCTCCTCTGGACATACTCTTATAGTTTAATGTCCTTAATACATTGAGATGCCCAAAAGTATACACAGTATTCAAGATAGAACTGCACCAGCACAATGTAGAGTGTGACAATACCAGTGCAGAGTGTGACAAACACCTCTCTTGACCAGTTAGCGATGCTGTACTTGGTGCACGCCAAGACACAGTTGGCCCTTTTGGTTGCCAGGGCATACTGTTGATTCATATTCAACCTGCCATTATCCAGACCCCAATGATCTCTTTTTGCAGGCCTGCTCTCCAGCCTCACATCCCCCAATTTTTACATATGAGAGGCAGGGGAGCAGACTCAATCAATCACAAACTGTCCCTTTCCGCAAGCAATATAGAAAGTATAGTGGGATATTGACTGAATTGAACTTGTATCCACATTATTGGTGCTTTAAAAAACAATCAGATGTGCTTACCTTTTTCCTCCAATAGAAGTGATTGCAGTGTGATACTTCTTATTACTCATCTGAGGATTTTTTCCCTTTCTTTTTTCCCTTTCATTTTTTTTCCTTTCTTTTAATAATTTCAACATTATTTCCAACAGAATTTTTTCCTTTCTGAATAGGATGTACTGGATCTTTCTTTGTTATAAGACAGAGAAAAGTAGCAAAGGAAAATACAGATCAGGTGCAACATTGGAGAAAATGTAGTACAAAAATACCTGTGAATTTGGTGCATATGCTTAAATGAGAGGGCAACCATCACCTGGCATCTTCTGAACCTTTCTAACTTACTATTGAGAGCTACAGATGTGATTTGATGTTTGCACACAGTGGAAGAGCTCAAGTAGAGGATACTGTAAAGAAAACACATTATCCATCCCAGAACACCCTTAAGATCAAGACTGAAGAAGGTTCAGTTAAATCTCTTCTGCAAATCAAGCAAGGAAAAACTCCTGTCTAGAAATTAAGTCACACACATGCATGTTGACTTAGCTTCAGGAAATCCTTGCACTGTTTGCTTGTTCAATAGTCAGATTGTAATTAGAATTGTATGGCCCATTGGAAAAGGCTGTGTGGAATCACTGTAAGAATGTCCTGTACTGGATAAAGAAAGACTATGGTTGCCAGCAGCTATAAGTCTTGATCTTCAGAGACTGTAAGGTCTAAGCAGCTAGAGCATATGAAAATGAATTTTCATGGGCTTCAGAGGCTTCAGTTACTGAGGGCTACAATGCCTGGATCATCATGCAGTTCTGCTTTCCTGAGAGATATTGGGTCTGATCTGTCAGAGTAGTTTGCAACTGTGACCAAAATACATTGAACCATGATTTATTCCTGTCACCCAGTATATATGCACAGTTCCACTTTATAGTATGAAATCTTCAGGGGTTTTCACAACTAGCCAACTAGGATATCCCTGGTGGTTTGGCTGTTCTAGTTCAGTGAACTAGCAGCCGTTCATTGATGTGATTTCATATGGGTTCCATATCTGCTCTTCCGACATTCATTCTCATTGCTTTCAAAAGGGTCACAAAACACACTCCTGGCAAACACAATCACTCCATGCAAGGAAGCAGAGACCAGAGTCAAGGTGAAGACTGAAACTTGCTCTATTTTCCATAATTTTCACTTACTCAGCTGGTCTTATGCTATACTGGAATAATCTCTGCAAGAAACCAATATTGCCTGTGATCAGTTCTATAACACCAGATATCAAAAAGTTGGTAGGGTGTGCCATATAAATATGAATTAATATTAACTGTCCATAGATATGAAATAGATAAACTAGTAATATGAACATGTCTGGGACCCTTCTCTGATTTGAAGCTAATTGACATATGCTATTTGAGTCCTATTAAAATCTCTTGAACTTCAAAAGAGGCTACTGGAAATATTCTCCAGTAGCCACCTGGAGAATCCCCACTAATTCCCAGCCAGCATGGCAACTGTTTGAAATAGGGTGGTCTGGGCCAAAAATCAATAGGATACAACTGTAACAAGTTAGCAGTAAGACAAACAAATTTAAGAACCCAGAAATCTTCCTTGTAACTGTTGCATGTACCCTTTATATTATGGCTTGTTTGCCTGACATCAGCCAAAGAAAAATTATGGATATGGACATCATGAACAAGTTGCTGGACCACTCATAAATGACTGCAGCGAAGTGTTGGCAGTGACCTACAGCTGTTGTAACAACTAAATAATATCCCTTCCTATTGATAAATTATCGAACCTAGCATAAAAGTGTAGAAGAGGAAAAAGGACAGTATATGCTGTATACTGCATATGCAACCCAGCCGTAGCATGAACATACCTGATCGTGAAGGAAAAGTTCACTGTAATTTCTTGTGTATCCATCATTTAGAAGTGTCATGGAACCAGATTCCACAAAATGGGGACTATCACCTCTGGAATTGCATTGTAGAAAATCTTGTTTCTCAACATAAATTGAGAGCAGAGAGATGAGAGTTGGTACTGCCAGTTTCTAAACATCTCTTCTTCCCGTTGACACTGTAATCAGTTATCTTCGGCACTAAATGAAGAGTGACCTCAGTCCAAGTCTCCACAAATGTGAGTTCTCCTTCAATTGGCTCTCCTCCCAAATTTGTAGCAAGATCGTCTGCCATTAGTTATTTGTTCTTCTCAGAAACTCACAGGCTGAGTGCAATAGGAAGCCATTCATCACCATGCTGAAGGTCAGTTCAGCCTCCTGTAATTTAATTTCTTCATGTACTTCCTCTCCCTGTGTCTGTTCTGTAGTAAACAAGACAGTTTTCTCCCATACATCAGTTTGACCACAGTTGGGCAGAGATCAAGTCATTTGCTGTAGCTGCTTTATGTTCATCTTGTCAGAATGGACCACAGATGAAAATAAAATTTAGATTGGCCATTCCTAGTGTAGATAGTCACCTGAACCAGCAGTATTGTCTTATTGCTCTTTAAAGGAGCATGCTTCTCTCAGGAACTGGTGTGCTTTCAAACAGAAAGGACACCACATGGCAGAGCTGGCATTCCAGACTACACACAGTTCACAGAGGAAGAACTGCAGTTGAGCAAACTGCAGTTTAAGATGCACTGATTGCTTAAGACTTGTTTAAGATTAAGTCTAAGAGTAATAAGGTCAGAAAATCTCAGTTGCATGCTCATGCCTATTTAGCAATATAATTTAACATGTGATAATGAGACTTAACTCTCTCAACTCTACTTTCAGATGACTGAGCAGTGCCTTGAATAACATGTTAGTGCTCGTTATCTTCTTTCTCTCCTAATAACTTCTCTGCTTTGTGAATGTTACTAGTGGTTTATTATATCATAATATTTTAATTTACTCAATTACCATAATTAAACCAACTTTCAATTTTTTAATTCAGTTTTTTGCTCCTGCTTCTTAGGTTTAATATAGGTTGTATGGGCCCAAAGTAAGAGTTTTTGAGCTCTTCTACATAGCCTCATAAAAGATACTCCCTCTCCTGACAAGCCTTGCTTCTATCAGTAGTTGAGACTATCAGTAAATCGTTTAAGTTTGAAGGAACCTCTTGAGGTCATCTGCTTCAACCCCCTGCTCAAGCAGTTTCAGCTAGAGCAGGTTGCCCAGGACCCTGTCCAGTCACATTTTTAATATCTCCACAGAGAGATACTTCACAAATTCTGTGTGACAAGGTTTAACAAATCTCATAGTGTAAAAAAACTTGGGATTTTTTTGTGTTCAAATGAAATTTATTGGTTTTTTATTTGTCTCCATTGTCTCTTGTTCTGTCAATAGGCACTAGAGCTTGCCTCCCTCTTCTTCATTCCCTCCCATCAGGTGTTTATACACATAGGTAGGTTCTACTCAAGACTTTTCTTTCCCAGACAGAATCTTTATCTGTACAGATAAAGAAGTAATTCCAAATGTCTAGAAGTGAAACAACATACTCTGTTCCCAACTGAAACCAAACCCTACCAGCAGGGATTTGGAACATACTAAGTAGGATAGTATTTTTTATACCACTCGCTGCATTTTTATTTCTTTTCTTCTTTGGACTTCCTTACTCAGAATTTTCTCAGTATTTTCATTTGAATTACTGCTATTAATTGCACTGTTATGTCAAAGTCATTTTGTGTCTCTAAGGAACTCTTTTTCCTTTTGTTTTTTTTTTTTTTTTACATCTTCGCCAATGCTTTTTTTTTCCCCTGTAGAAAATATCCATGTCCTGTGAGTTTTATGAAAATTACCTTTTAGAAGGAAGACCTGTTTTTCTTGTATATCTTCAAGAATGTAGCTACTGTTAGCAGTAAACCTGGTAAAGTATAAATGAAAAATTATTTGCAGTAGTTTTATTTCTAAATGCTAATAGCATGGCAGCAGCTCATAAATTGTTAATGATGATCTAATTATGTGCCAGCATCACAGTGGTATCCAACCTAATACCAAAAATTTACATATTCATGAATATACCCATACTTGTGTGTGGAAGAATGTATAATTGATGAGAAATCAAATAACAGCTTTCACTTTCTCCAAATTCTCTCAAATTTGGGTGAATTGCCTCCTTTCCACCCTTCTTCCAGGTATGTTCCTATGATATATACTCTCATTTGTAACAGGTTTTTTTTGGAATTGGATTTAAGACTAGATAGCTTCAGCTTGTCCAAAAAAATCTGTGTAGTCTGCAATGTTATGGGTAATGAATACCTCATATAATTAGTGTCCACTCCATTTATACTTGCTGACATGAATTTTGAGTTTAAAATATAGCTGGCATATGTTTAGTCTAGAACTAATGGGCTTTTATCTAAATTTTCTGTGATGTAACTTGGCATCAATGTTTTAAAAAATCTGCTCTTTTTGAGAGGATATTTACAGTTGTCTGGAACTGGAAAAGTTTGTTTTGGACAGTGTAGATACTTCAATATATCAGCTATAAGGATGACTTGTAAATGCAAGTGGTAAGGATTGGAGGGAAGAAGATGGGCTTTATTTGTTATATTTTTACATAACCTCACCTTACTAGCCCTAGAAAGCATCAGATTATTGGTGTGAAAGCATCCTGCCTTCTTTTCCAGCCCTGAAAAACCTAGTGTGAGAGTTTCTTTTGAGGCACAATTTTATTCTCCAGAATAAAATTTGAGTAAAACATAAAAACAAAACCCAAACCCTTTGCCTATGTTTCCTGCATATTCTCAGCACTGGAGATTTGGAGGGCTTTTTTCCTTATGCTTCTTTGAGTGTGATATTTTCTTCTTCACCTTGCTCAGTCTTTGAGTTTAATGTGGCAACTGACCTGCACATGTCTTTCAAATGAGTCACTTCCTACCTCTGTAATCCTTTCCATTTTTTTCACTGGACCCATTAGTTGAAAAAGATGTGCTGGCTCCTGACACCCTGTCTCCTAAAGGGAGACAGGCCACCTCCATGGAAGTCACAATCTCTGCTTGGGGCTTGTTGGCACTGCTGCAATTCAGACACCAGTGATAGTTATTTTAATTGAATGTATCTATGACTAATTATGTGTATTTCCACATAAGCTATTATTCAAGGATCCCTAAGCAATTTTAGCAATTAAGAATTATTAAGATTCATATCAAACCTGCACAGTATATAATGATAAGAAAATCACTATATCTAGCACTGAGCAGTCGTTGTAGAATGAAATATCGTTTTAAAAATGACTTGCCAAGAAATTCAGAGTATCTTCTTCCCACCCACTCCCCACCCACCCCCATGAAGTGAAACCTGTATCTCCCTCATGTATGAAGCATACTGGCATAGACTCCTTGCTGCTTCACTAGCCAGATGCTGCTGGTCAGAAAATAGAGACTCTCCTCCTGATGGCACACTTTCCCACGTCAGCTAAACCCCTTCCTTTCCATGCAACAAACAGACCCCAAAACCCAGGACTTAACATTACTAAGGTAGATGGATCTGCTGAGGCATGAAATGAAAGTTCATTATCTAAGGGAAATGGCACAGGAAATTTATGGTCTCACATTTACCTAAAGTATGGTAGGGTGAGAATTCCAAGTTGGTCTGACACAGTGGTTTGCCTAGTCTAATTTTCTGTCTTTGTCAGACAGAAATATTGGGTGCTTTCAAGCAATGTGTCAACGCAGTAGTTACAGGGTAAGGAATAAAACATGCCATGATACAAAAAGTCTTTTCAGCACTAGGTTTTGTACTGTGCTGCTTTGTGCTCACCCTCCTTAGATTACCACAGCAGCCTCCAGCCTGATAGAGCTTTCTCCTTTTTCTCTTTGGTGCCCACCAAAACCACTCTATCAGTCCCAATTTTATCCAAATCTATCTTTAGGTTTTTAACTGACAAGAATCCTAGCATGCATATTCTGGTGAAAACCAAGAAAATTTATTATAGTAATTACCCCTATATGGTGCTATTGTATAGAAATTATATAGTCATGGAAGTGAATAAATTTTAAAATATTTTTAAGTACACCTTTAATATTAAACCTAAACATTTGTCAGAGGGCAACTGATGTCATCATATATTCTCCAGGTTATAGAATCAAGTAACTTCCCAGTGAAATTATCGAAGTAACGATCGCAAGCAATCAGTTTTCCTGTATACATGATACGGGCAGAGGAGTACCACAGGTAATCGGACTAAGAGCATGAGATGAGACAACATGGTAATATACTAGGCTTAACTATGGTTTTGCTCTGCAGACGCTGTTTTTTTTGCTTATATAACTTAAAACACTTCTTATAAACTACTTTTGCTAAATCCACTTTTATTAGAGCAATCTCTTCTATGTTGAGTTAATGTATAACTTTAATATTTAGAAAACCTATTTTGCAAATAACATTAATACAGAAGTTTCTGAAGAGTTCAACTAAAAAAAAATTCTCAATTTTTTATCCTTCCAACTGATCCAAATATAGTTTTCACACGCCTACTTCTATCCCAGTGATATCCCTGTGGCTTTTAATCCTTCATCCTGCAGTGTATATCACTGGTCTCCTTACACAACAGGGAAACCTTTTACTGTACAGAAATCTCCAGCAATGGGATGTGTCAGCTCAATACTGCAAGGTCACTTAAAGTGTTTTCTCACCTGATTTCTTATGTCCCCAGGGGAAATTACTGCACAGGATAACCTTTTCTCTTGGTTCAGAAAGATTAAGAAACTTGTCATATATCAAATTGGGATTTTTTTTGACATAACCAGAAGTGATGGAAGTTGAACAGTGCTCACAAAGTACAAGATACATAAAACTAGCTTTCAAGGCATATTGTTAAAGAATGGAGTTTCTAGATTTCTATAACACTTTGAAATCTTAAGATGCCTGCCCCTAGTGTGGTGTTAATTGTCCCACTGTGTTTGTCCAACACAAAAGACAAATTCCACCCTAAGCAAAATACACCTGTTCCAGTGGAGCTCTAAAAATTGAAAAAGTAAATAAACCCCTTTATTTATAAAGGTTTTGTTGATTTTTTAAATGTATATTTTCTAGAAATGTGAGCCAGCAGCATTCTCTTAATTTCCCAGGTCATGTCTACAGATTTCTCTTGTAAGAATATTTTTTGCCAGCAGGAAAAAACATTATTTTGCTCTGGCCACATATCAACTAATTGTTCAGTATCCTTAGTGATATCACATGAGATCAAAAAATGAATATAACTTATCAAGAAGAAATCTAGAATATGCCTCCATCATAAATGTGTTGATTTGATTTTGGTGCTCCCAGTCTTAAAATTGTGTTTCTGGGATTATTTTTAAAAGGTTAAGAAAAGTAAATAAGCTTTTTAAACAATGCAAGACAAATCAGCATTTCTGTTTTATTAAATATGGACTTTGCCAACATTTGACTTAGAGTAATAATAATAACTATAAAGAAATTTGAAAATAAAACAAACATCAAAATCAAAAAAGTTTGGAAAGGACCTATGAAGGTCCAGCTCAAAGTAAAGATAAGTTTAAAGTTAGGCTGGCTGCTGAAGGCCTTGTCCAGTGAATCCATGTTCTCTCTGGGTTGTTACATTCCCATGTGAAAGTATAATATACCTGCAAGAATCTTATACAGAGTGCTTGTATAGATTCATAATGGTCTGCATTATATATTTTGCATGTGGTTTCTGAAATGCATATAGCATTTAGTCTAATGATTCATTCTGACATTCAGATGTAGAGTTCTATGATTTTTCTATTCTTTAATATGTACCTAAAAATCAATTATGTATACATTGTTTTCCACTAGTAAGATAGACAATGAATATTTCATAAAAATCCGCCACCCCCCTCCCTAACCCAAGCTAATGGCAAAGATTCCATATGTTACAGTGGGATCAAGGTTCCACTGGGGATATACATAAAATATGGCCTCTCTCCCATTGCTATAAATATGCAAATACCTTTGGCAATATAAATAATGGATATTTTCTATACCACATTATTTACCTTTATTGCAATATTTGCACTATTTTTGACACTCCATGTACAAAATTCCTCGAACACTCCATAAATTTAAGGTATGGTTCTGGTAAATTTCCAGTTGTTATTGGCTCCCAATATAAGATGAAACATAGGGCATATAATACCTTACAGTGCTGTCCTAAAAAAAATCTTTGTATTTATGCCTTGGACATGTCTTGCTTCTGAAAACTTTTTAAGTCGAGGTATCACAGCTAGACTGTAATTCCAGCAACGTTTTCTAGGTCAGTGGCAAAAGCAGTCTTTCTTCAGTTTTAAGGAGGCTTTTAGTAAAATTTCAAGCTGCTTGCATTTGGGTGAGATTTTAAAGGAAGATTAAGTAGTTAAAGAACATGGAATAGAACCGGAGGGAACAACTGAATATTTTTATAGGTGAAGAAGAAACCAAGAAATTTCTGTAGGGATAATTAGGAAAGTTTGGATAAATCTGATCTAGAAAAAAAATATAAAATTTGTATGGAAAAGACTGTTACACAATTTATACCCATTTTTCCCCACTCACTTCATCTACACTGTAAAACTGCCAGTATGGCCCCTGACATATTTGTAGCTCAGACCAGACAACATCTTTACAGTTTCTGGCCACTTTTCAGAAGTTGGACGGGGGCTGGACTTACAGAAATTTCAGGTGTTACTGACCTATTTTAGGGTATAATATTATGTATAGAGGTTGTTATGACTGGTATGGAGGTTAGCATGATTGACTTCACTGCAGACCTAGACTCAGAGTAACAGTCCCATGCACATTCAATTTATTAGAAGATATTCTTAGAGTACTTTTTCTCCTGCATCGTATATCAGCTCTCAATTTAGGGACATCATAAAGTTTCTGATTACTCCTCAGCTTGCTTGCTATTTGAACCTTCTCTGCATTTACATTGTGACTTCCAGAGTGGTGGCACTTTTTGACCCATTGTTTCTTTCTCCAGACATGAAGCCTTTCCCTCATTGTGATCCCTCACTATTTGCTTTTTAGAACTGTCAGAGAAGTCAGAGAAAAAACTATGTCAAATGAGGCACTGTGCTCCTAACATGCCCAAGAACATTTGCTTACTCAAATGACATTCAAATGACATCAGTGTA
Organism: Gallinula chloropus; assembly: GCF_964237585.1. Classification (NCBI taxonomy): domain Eukaryota; kingdom Metazoa; phylum Chordata; class Aves; order Gruiformes; family Rallidae; genus Gallinula; species Gallinula chloropus. Next base: position 28,463,306 of record NC_140086.1, on the reverse strand, counting down.
TACGGACTTGAACAAGTTCTGGATGTTCCTGTAATAGAGAAGGAGATATAAAGTAGGTGGAGGTATTAGTGCAGTAATATTTTTTTTATTTTATTTTTTGGTACTGAACACCTATTACCACCAGAGAATCATAGCAGTTCTGGGAAATTCACACTTTGTAGCAGAAGAGGTTGTTGTTTTGTTTTATGGATGGAGCCATGGACATTAGATTTCTATTTATCAGTTTACCAGTTTTAAATCTAAGAACTGTTTAATGACACATTTTTGTTTTATCAATGTAGTTTTCATGGCTAGAAATGAAAGATCTTGTGTCTTACCATTACTGGATATAATAGCAGTGTGCGGATGCAGTTTAAGTACGGATTAGCTGCGGACAGCTGGTATTGCTAATTTACCAGAATCACAGAATCACAGAATCGCAAGGTTGGAAAAGACCTTTGAATATCATCAAGTCCAACCATTCCCATCCTATGCTAAACCATATCGCTTAGTACCTCATCAACCCTTTTTTTGAACACATCCAGGGAAGGTGACCACTTCCCTGGGCAGCCTGTTCCAGGCCCTGACAACTCTTTCAGTAAAAATTTTTTTCTAGTATCCAATCTAAACCTGCCCTGGCACAGCTTCATGCCATTCCCCCTTGTCCCATCTCCTGTCACCTGGCTGAAGAGACTATCGCCCACCTCTCTACAACCTCCCTTCAGGTAGTTGTAGGTGGTGATAAGGTCTCCCCTCAGCCTCCTCTTCTCCAAGCTAAACATCCCCAGCTCCCTCAGCCGTTCCTCATAGGATTTGCCCTCCAGCTGCTTCACCAGCCTGGTTACCCTTCTCTGCACTCGCTCAACGACCTCAATGTCCTTCTTATGGTGAGGAGCCCAGAACTGCACACAGTACTCAAGGTATGGCCTCCCCAAAGCTGAGTACAGGGGCACAATTACCTCCCTAGACCTACTGGCCACACTGTTTCTGATACAAGCCAAGATGCCATTGGCCTTCTTGGCCTCCCAGGCACATTGCTGGCTCATATTCAGCCTGCAGTCAACCAACACCCCCAGGTCCTTCACTGCTTGACAGCTCTCCAGCCAGTCTCCCCCAAGCCTGTAGTGCTGCATGGGGTTGTTATGTCCCATGTGCAGCACTCTACACTTGGCCATGTTAAACTTCATCCTGTTGGTCTCAGCACATCGATCCGATCTGTTCAGATCCCTCTGAAGAGCCTCCCTACCCTCAGGCTGATCAACACTTCCACCTAGTTTAGTGTCATCTGCAAACTTACTGAGGGAGCATTCAGTCCCTTCATCAAGGTCATTGATAAAGATGTTGAATAAGGCTGGACCCAGGACTGAGCCCTGGGGGACGCCACTCGTGACCGGCCTCCAGCTGGATTTTGTTCCATTCACCACCACCCTTTGGGCCCGTCCATCCAGCCAGTTTTCAGCCAGCTGAGAGTCCACCTGTCAAGGCCAGTGGCAGCCAGTTTCTCAGTCAGAATGCTGTGAGAAACCATGTCAAAGGCCTTACTGAAGTCCAGGGAGACCACATCCACAGCCTTCCCCTTCTCCATTAAGCGGGTCACCTTGTCATAGAAGGTGATCAGGTTAGTTTGACAGGATCTACCTTTTGTAAACCCATGTTGACTAGGCCTGATCCCCTGGCCATCAGGCATGTGCTGCATGATAGCTTCCAAGATGATCCTCTCCATGATCTTCCCCAGGACTGAGGTCAGACTGACAGGCCTCTAGTTCCCCAGATTCTCCTGGTGTAGGGGGAAGGGGGCTGAAGTTCCAATTGTATATAGCTGAGATGCTCATTCATGATATCTTTACAATTGCTGAGATGAAGAATACATTCTCCGTCACTTGCATTTATCTCTGCTGTTTACATACAAGTTCTCATCTTTTCTTACTCATTCCAAAGAACTCAAAACTTTTGCATGATTTTCAGGGAGAGTAAGGACTGTTCAGCTGTTTTGGTCACAGTGCATGACTCAGTGGAGAAGCATTCTCCTAGACAAAGTGAATTATTTTAGCAAAAGTCATACTTCTGGCTACTCCGGGAAAACCTCACAAAACAGCATGACTGCAGAGATTTAATTAATTTACCAGCTATAGGAACAGTGTCGAGCCCACAGCTTCATATATTTTGGGAGTCACGCAGACAAACACTCTCATTGTCCCTGCCTGGACATGTACTCTTTGCAAGTGATTTTCAGTGTCTTCAATCTGGCAATTGATATGTACAACTATTTCACTTTCAGAAGAAAAAGAAATAAATATTCTTCCATAAACCTTATTAGTTGTCAGGATCTCACAGTCTCCTTTCTATTTTCCCATATTTAGAGACATGAAGAAGATGTCCAACATTATAGGAAGCCAAAAGGTTTTTTAAATAAACAAAAGACTGTGACCAGAACTTTAGTGTAGGAGCAGAAGAAAAAACAGATCGTAATCCTAGACACTAGAAGAGTTACTTTTCATTTACCCTGATACAAATGAATTTAGATACTGCCTTTGTAAGGAAAACAAATGTTGGAAATGTTACTGTGGTTTTGCTGGTGGCTTTTAAATCTCTAAGAAAGTGGAATCACGATGTATGGACTTGGTATTTGATTACCATTTCCTCACTGTGCCTTGGATGGTAATCACTTAAAATAAAATGTGATATTAACAAAAATTCAAAAACACAAGGCAACAGCTTAGTCCCTTATTATACAGTTTCTTTGAAATTACTTTCAAAAATGTGCACCCCTGCAGCCTGGCTTTTAATTTGTGTATTTTCTTAAGCACATAATAGTATAGACATCTGACTTTAAGACTGGCACCATTCATAAGTTGAGGGAATGAAAATTCAGTTTATTTTTATTAATTCACGCAGGAGCAGCCCATGTCTGGTATGCATAACTTACATTCACCAGTTTGTATTTAAACACTGAAAAAGAAATACATTCCCTCTTTATTGCTACAGTTGCTTTAAATTAAAATTGTGAAGAAATACAATGTTAGGTAACACAAAGCTTCTTTTATTTCTCTTAAACAAAAAGCTTTATGAACATGCTGATGTATTCTGTAAACATAATAAATTTTATCTAGCGAATCAGGGAAAACAGCCCCAAGGCTCAACTCTGTGGTGTCTCTCTGAAATGATGCCTCTAAAGTTATTCTAAAACTATCATAAAAGTAAGACAAAGAAAACCTTTTAGCAAGTGTTTGCAACATTTTAATACTAATGGAACCGTATTTGCTCAAATGAGAACATTTTGGTAAAAGCTTACAGAGCAAAAGGCAGTGCATTTTTTTAAAAACAAATTAAAGATAGAGCATTAAAGGTCAGCTGTAAAACTTTGCCAAATAGCTCTCTCTCCATTGTGTTAAGAGGAGAGGATATAGCCTTCCTGTAACATGGAGAAAGAAGGCTGGTTTAACTGTCTTTGTGAAAGTCTGGAGGACCAATGGAGTAAACTTTTGAATGAGAAGATATGCAACCTACAAAGGCAAAGATCTGGGCAAACCTTCAAGTTCCAAGGCGACAAAGGCATGAGATGCCTGAAAGATTATCAATGGAGATTGCAGGTTCCAGTGTCCATTGATTTGCCATCCTGGGCTCTGACAGCTGGAATGTCAGTGTCAGTCAAATGTTGAGGCTCTGGAAGATCCTGCCTGTGTGCAGGATATTCCCAAGGCTGGTGGTCTCACCAGGCAGCACATCTGAAAAGCTGAAGGATGCAAAGGCAGTGGAAAACTATTGTTGTAATTTCTTTAGTTAGTGGATAGTAGTCCTGCCAGTCACTAAAGTGATCTTACTTCTTCCTGTGTCTCATGAAGGCAAGAGTTGTACCTGAACTTGCTTTAAGGCATTCTGAAATGCACATTAAATATGTCAAGGCTGAATAGTAGCACTAGTGTTTGTGTTACTAGAGTTAGGTTATATTTATTTTCCATTAAAAAGTGTTAGTTATAAAATGCTACTCTGAGCTCAATCCTGCCAAATAAAGTTCAAACACAAGAGTGGCTCACTTTGATTGAATATTGAAAGAAATCCGTTTTTTGCTTTGCCTCAAAGTAGTTAAGTCCGCTATAAGTTATAATTTATCCTGTTTCAAAATAATCAGAAAATATCAACGTGTTTTACACCTATAGAGAATCTGGTTCAACAGATTGAATTTTATATAGAATCTGTTGGTATGACAATATTTTCTCCATCTAGGACGGTGCTCTTGCGTATTATAGTCTCCCTATAGTCCTTTAGCTAGTTTGCATTCTGTCTCGAACTCATTCTTCATGATTTGATACCTACAAAGATTGTAGGGTGTGGGTGTGGTAAAGAACAATAGAATAATGAAAATAACCACAATACATATTGGTATACATTGATGGGAAATTATAAATGGGGTGGAAAAAAGAATGTCTTTAGATATTTGAAAAAAAAAAATATCCAAGGGTCAGAAAAACTACCAAACCTGATGAAGATTAGTTTAAAGAGAAAAAAGGAAAAGGAAGGAGAATTTTTTAGGTGACTGCTGGGAAAATATGCTGGCAAGCAGCTCTATTAAGTTATGCAATAGTTTTTAAAAGAAACAGTTGAAGTTGTCTCATTTGAAACATATCAAGTTTCAAGTGACAGAAAACTAAAAATTATACTGTAGGGAAAAGTTGCATATTGATAGAGAGATGAACAAAATGATCTAAGAAATGTTTTCCTTTCCTAGTTTCTATGATCTTATGAAAATATTTCTTTACTATTTGAGTATCTTTCTGTGGAAAAACTTAATAGCAAAACCAACTGTCCCTGTTCTCCTGTGAGAAGTGTAGGAGATAGAAGGGGAGTGGAGAACTGGATAATAGAAAAGGAGGAATGGCTAGTCCAGTTACAGATATAAAAATAGCAGTCAGATTTGAATCTGCATATATTATAGTGACACACACAAAAGAGGCATATTGTAATGTTACATCAGGAAGCAATCCTACTCTTACCACTGAACAATAATAATCTCAAAACTGCTCTGTTATTTCCTATCTAAACTCCGTCCTGCTATGAGCACAAGCAAAGAGAAAATGCAACATAATTATAAATAAAATCCGTGATACATATATAGGAGAAAACAGATATATTAGGATAAAATATGGTCTCTTATTTTTTCAATTCTAATTCTTCCCAAAACCTAGTGCAGAAAGTCACTGGTTGCATGTGTTTCCAGAGGGCAGAAATCTGTGAGAAATTAAGAGAAGAGAGTTCAGACATAAGGAGGTTCTATGCTAGTATATCTAAAACTAACCTCACCTAGTTATGTGAGACATTAGCATGACATTATACTGCCTGTCAAATCTTTTTGAGTATCTTTTTCATAAGCCCAAAAAGGAATAGACTAGCTCTGTCTTAAAATTTTCCTCTTTTTCTTAAGAACACAGATGTCACCAAGTAGACCATCACAAGGTGACTAATTCATCGTTAACAGACTTGTTTTTGTTTGAGATAATGTTTTAGGTAGTTGGAACTTGAGGGCTAAGTAAGCTAACCACTCCCAAATTTACATGCTAATGATTCCCTTCACACAGTGTTCTGCTAAGTGCAAAACTTACTATATTTGTCACAAGTACTTATCCAATGTCACATATAATATTCTTGGATTTACCTGCATGCTGCTTATTTCACATTCTATTTGAAAGAAGAGAGAATAATAATATAAAAATAATAATTAAAAATATTGCACTGGCAAAGCAACATTCAATTAATATTTCAAAATACCTTAATGTATGTAAGAGAGCAATCTGATTTTTGTATTACAGATAGAGTACAAGGAAAAGAGAGGCAGTTTAACAAAACATAGGTATACATCTGAAAATACTCATGTCTGTAGAGTTTCAAAACCATTTAAGTGTCTCATTCCACTGAGTATACAACTACAATTCTGCAATTAAAAATGTAACTAATGCAATTAAAATCTGATTTAAAAAATTGAGTAAATCAGTGCATCCCATCATTCATTTTGAGTCAGAGAAAAGCACACATCACACCCATCATCTAATCTTGCAGTGAGAACCTTGCTTTTCTGAAATCCAATATCAGATATCCGTTGACTTCTGTCTTATCATAAACTTTAAGACTTTTAACATTTTATTCAGCTGAGCTGAGTCAGATCCTCCAGGTTTTAAGTATCAAGAAAGCGCCTTTCATAGAAACTAGATGTCAGTGCTTACTAGACAACTTGCAAAAAGAAGCAGACGAGGTCTGTGGTTCTAAATAAAATGAGACTGATTCAGGAAAGGTTGAGGAATAGCTGGTCTCACCTGATCATTTTTATAAAAAGATTTTGGAAGATCGCTGAAAACCAGAAAAGAAGCCAATGGGGCAGAGTGGAAGAAAGAGGTCAAGAATAACACTTATGAATACTGAGTAAGTGTCAGAAAAGAGGAAGGATGGGGTCTCAGATTGGAACAACTGCCTTTAAACTTGCGTTTCATAAGTTTATGGTTTGGCTGTTTAAACTTACGTTTGGCTTCAACTTGAAACACAAGCTGTTAGCCTGATTGCAAATTTTTTTTTATGTTAAAAATGTCTGATCCCAGGTTAATTTTAAAATCCAGAATAATCACTTATGTATTTCAAAAAAAGTCAGCTGGAAAGCAAAAGAAAGATATCACTTTAAAATGAAAAGCAGATTGTGGATATTTCTGAGAACACATGTTCTTTATTCTCTGCTGTCATTGACAGCATTTAGGTTTTAGTGAAGTAATTTGCTTTTTGAAAAAAACATCTACTGCATCTGGGTGTTGGCTGTAATATTCAAAATGCTCCACCTGATGCCTCTTGACAGTCACCCACTCTAGCCACTGACACAATGTCAGATTGTCTTCTTTTCTGGGAGATTTCCACACGCTCGTATTGCTGCAGAAAGAGTAATAAGGGAATTGTTCTAACGTCATGCACAGAGATTTTAAAAAGGGTCTTAGTCCATGCCTTTATGCATTAAGTGCATGCATGAAAATAAATAAAGGGAAGAATAGTTTTTTAAATATGTGAAATGAAAGTTATAGTTAGCAAAGATTTCTCTGATTATCTGTTCCTTGGGAGGAGGAGTCTGGAATGAGTGTAGATTCCCAAACACATTCATCCTACAACGAAAACATGGTGAAGATGAAATAGGTTATATTGCTATTACAGGAAATGGTCTTTTGCAGTTCAAGTCAAGGGGACTGGAGCAGCCTCTTAAAGTGAATGTGCAGAGTTCACCCAGAAGTTGTATGCAGTATATAGCAACCCTAGTATTATACTGTACCTTATGAGTGGCCATTGGGTGGGACAATTTTGTTCCGTTGATGGTCCTTATGCTTTCCAATTGGGTTAAGTCGCTGTAATAGATGCAAGGCATGTGTCATAAAATTATGTTGATTCCAAAAAGCCTATTTTCTCATTCTTGTTAGTACATCTTGTCCTGGTTTTGGCTAGATTAGATTTGATATTTTTTTGCATAGCAAGTGCAGTGCTGACCTGTAGTCTGGGGCTAAACCATGACACTGGGAATTGATGTGACATTGTTAGGCAACTTTGCTCCCCATTGTACTGTAGAGTAAAGCTAACTTTAGGGACAACACATTAAGTCAAAAATTCAGAGTCTGGGAAAGTCACAAATTACATGATGACATGATAAATGCCAACAGGCAAGAAATCCTGGTGACATATATAATAAAAACCTAATGCCTGTATTGAATCATGTCTACAGTGTGTTGCTTAATCTCAGTGGTCATGAGCAGGTACTATGGAAGAAGAAAAAAGAAGCAAGGATACAGGATACTTCTCGGCAGTTTTCTAACATTCAACTATTTTACAGCTGGAGATCCTTTTACTTCCATGTTTGGTTGTGGGGTTTTTTTTAATTAAGGAATCCCAAAAAAATTTCTTTCCATGAACACAAACAATAATAGATCTGGCCCACACAAACTTTATCAAAGTAATCACAGAATCATAGAATCTTAGGGGTTAGAAGGGACATCAAGAGATCATTGAGTCCAACCCCCCTGCCAAAGCAGCTCCCTAGCTCTTATTGCACAGATAGGCATCCAGATGGGTCTTGAATAACTCCAGAGAAGGCGACTCCATCACCTCCCTGGGCAGCCTATTCCAGTGCTCTGTCACCCTCACTGTGAAAAAGTTCTTCCACGTGTTGGTGTGGAACTTCCTGTGCTCCAATTTGCAGACATTGCCCCTTGTAATACTTTAAGTACAGCCTAAAAAGAAATAAAAGAATGAGGGAAATACAAGGTGTTTAAACCACAAGTTTTTGCTTTCTATCAGAAGTATTTCTGTCTTCTTTGTGGCTTACCCGTGGGTCATGAAATAATTAGGTTTCAGAATAACTGAAGGGTTTTTAGTCCAACCTCTGGCTCAATGCTAGATCAGTCCTAATGCATGGTGATAGAAATACAGTCCATAAGCAAGCTCCCAGAGGGTGCAGAAGATCCTTATCAGTGGCTTAATACTTATGTGCTCTTTTCTCTCACCCTCTGTAGTCAGCCAGACACTTTATCTCACCTTAAATAACAAAAGGAATAAAGTTGATAAACAGTGAAAATTCCAGTAGGATTTTACATTAGCTAGACTGATACCAAATGAGACACAATAGCTATCTGGTTTTCAACTTGCTTGTATCTTTTGACTACCTATTTTGCATTAGTAAAATGTACACCCTAAAAGACCTGTCATAATTGTGAGATTAAATTACTGTTTCCATACTTGATTAATTGTTTATGTTCCTGCACTTTCTGAAGTTCTACTTGTTCAGACTTCATACAAGTAACTTGGGTTCTTGCTTCAGAAAACTTTGTCAACCACTGCAATTTCTCAGGCAGTATTTTCTTGAACAATAAAGGTTTCATTGAATGTGGATACTCTGAGATCAGAGTTTCATTCTGGTTAATGCTCTCATATACTGCATAGGTTTACATACACCATAGATATAATCAGCAGAACTAAAAAGAAGTTGGAACCTGTAATAGCACAAATCCGGGTCAGACATTGCTTTTTTCATATGATGTTGCAGAATGGCTTGAGAAGTGAGGCCATGAGCCTATGGAGCAGTTGTCCAAGCAGTCGCCTGTGTAGCTTAGTAAGACCAGGCCCCACGCCATCTTGGTGAGAACAGAAGGGTCAACAATCGGTCAGTGTATTCTTGTGTATTATGCAGCAAGGCCCCAAGATGTGGGAGCAGGAGGTTTGATAAGGATTCAGTGTTCCTGGGACTGAGAAAGAGACATGATTCCCAGGCTGCAAGATGGTTGGAGTATGTAAATGTAACCTTTAGTTAAGAGCCAATTAGAATACAACAGTTATAACCCGTGGTAGGAATAGTATAAAAGGAAGTGTGTGCTTGTAATAAAGTTGAAGTTGCTTTATCAATCACATTGATTGGCTGCATTCTTCCCTCTCGTCGTGGCAATATGGTGCCTGGGAAATATTCTTACAGATATTTTCAGGAGATAAATGATTTTCTCTATAGTGATTTAAAAATAGCAGAACTGGAGATTAAAATTACCTTCTAGATTTACAGTTATACACAAGACACATATGTTCTCATGGCAAAGAAACATATGCAGAACTATGGACACACAAAAGTTAACAGATTATTAATCAGATACTTGAAAGTATTTTATTTAAAACAAACACAAACTAATGAGTAATGGGGAAAGACAGTGAAAATACATTTTCCTAGCCAAAATAATCTTACAGGCAGATTTATCCTCAGTTTCTCGGTAGTTCTAAAGTAATTGCTATGAAATGACAATAATTTGTGTCTTCTGTTAGTTTCTATGTATCACTGCACTATTCAAGGTCGTAACTTAAAAGAAAAATATATATGTACATTAATGGGTTCAGTCCTTCTTTCATATTCCAAACAAAAGCTACAGTTATTTCACAGGAAATTATAATCATGATAAAGACATTTTACTCAGTGAAAAAGGCAAAGAAAAAAACAACCCAAACCTCAAAACATCTTGTGGAGGATGAGAACCCAGAG